>NC_132890.1:17052367-18252367 GCF_030463535.1 Salminus brasiliensis | reverse complement strand
GTTTAAGAAATATAAAATGTAAATTAAGTAAACATCTAATTTATTACCCTATTAACAAATAACCTTTTACTTTCTAAGAATATTGTAAACTAATTTAAAATAATCTTTACAGGCATTGGAACAACTGGACAAAACATGATGGAAGGGTGTTCTCCATATAGGGACAACGTAAGGTGGGTTTTATTGCTTTTTTTTTTTTTTTCCTCTCTTTGTTTTAGTTGTGTAATTTGACGTTTTCGTTTTTGTAACCACTAGGGTGTGCTGTAAATTAGAAAATGTCAGATATTTTAGTAATACTCAATTTCCTTTTGTCTTCAGAGGTACCTAGTCTATGTAATGGCTGAAATGGATGAAGAGAAGGAAGGGGAAGAATGCCTGTAAGTATTTTCCTTAATAGGAATAAGTAGACATTTTCACAGGAAAGCTGAAGTTGGCTTTTATTGGTTCCTAGCTGGGATACTGCTGTAATTTAGCTATGTATTGTTTGAATAAAAGTTTGAATAAACATATGGTTTAAGATAAAGAGCTATAGCGCAGTACCATAGTATTAAAGGTAACTGCATCCATTTGGGATACAGCAGTAGGCACGTTAAGTAGAATAGAAATAATGATGTAGTAGAGAACGAAATAATGTGTTTCTTTTTGAGCATTGAAGTAAATGTAATTCGCTAATAGGATTTTGGTAGCTAGTCACTAGCTACTGTATTTGTTAACATCTGCAATGGGTGGGGTCAACTTGTAGCTTGTAATTTTTTTTGTTTGTACTGAATGCTATATTGTATTAATATATAATTGTATAAAGTAATTATAAGTTGTCTCTGTGTACAACAGTAATACGGAAATGCAAAATATTGTTGGTTTTCTGGTTTAGCAATATTTTTGAAAGACAACTTTTCAGAGTAAGACATTGAAAAACTGCATATTAACAATCCACTAAAACCTGAAGTAATTAACTTGTGTAACTAAATTATAAATATTTCCCACATCAAGTACAGCATTGTGATGTGACATGGGGTTACAGCGTTAGTCAATTGTAGGAGTTTTAAAGTGGCTTTTAGGCATTGTTTATAGTAACCATACTAAACTTGGAACGTGAATCTTAAATGTACTGACTCAAACAACACAGTAGTTGTGACTGGCGTTTATCTAGCTAACTGGTGGAACTAATAGCTTGCGTATAATGACAAAGTTTAACTTTAATTCTTCTAATGTTAAAAATTGATATCTTTGCATAGCTAAAATGAAGCCATGAATTACCACTGTCCCAGGAACTGGCCATCAAATAGTGATTTGACTGGTTTTGAATAGTCAAACAACAAAGTCCATAAATATAATGGAGGTGTGTGTGACCAAAGTATTAAGACACCTATACATTACATCTACAGGAGCTTTTATGATCTCCCATTGTGAATCCACAGGCATTAATTTGGAGAAGGTCCCCTCAAGGGCATTTGAGAAGTCTGACACTGATGTTGGACGATAGGGCCTGGCTTGCAGTCTCTGTTCTAGTTCATCCCAAAGATGTATAATAGGGTTGACGTCGGGGCTCTTTGCTGATCACTCATGTTCTTCTCCACAAACTCCAAACCAACTATTTCTTTATGGACCACTGTCACATGGGGCACATTCATGCTGGAACAGAAATGGGCCTTCCCCAAACTGTTTCCATACAGCTATCCAAAATGTCTTCCATCAGACTTTGCAGTTGGCAAAGTGCAGTCAACCAGGTAATGTTCTCCTGGCGTTTGGGGAAACACAGACTTTAGCCAGAGACCTAGAGTCCTTGCTCCATGGAACACATCTTTTGGTGCTCCAGAGTCCCGTGGTGGTGTGCTTTACACCACTCCACCTGACACTTGGCATTTGCTTGATGAAATTTGGCTTGCATGCTGATACTGTGGTATAGCACCCCATGTCATGAAGCCCCCCATGTCATGAAGCCCCCAGCCCACAGAGATTGTCAGAGGAGGTTTGAAACTCTGCAGTCCAACTCAACAGAGAGGTGACTTTCATGCTCTGTTCCCCAGCACTCGGTGTACCCCGGTCTGTGGTCCCTAAATGCTTGCATTTTTCATATATACCACTCACTGTTGATTGTAGAGTATCAAGGAGGGCAGGGTTTTGTTTTTTTAAGGGATGCACAATGTTTTAGCGTAGCCATTGCAACAAGCACATGCACAATAGTTGTATCACAGGATGTTCTATGTCACAAGGCAAATTTTAATTGAAACACTACTGCTACAACTTTATTTGCTGTTTGATATCTTCCAATGGCAGATAATGGGTACACAGAGAGGGCATTATTAATATCATTATGTAGGATCATTAATTCCTGGTAAAATCTAGTGAATTATATATTGCGGAGTCCTTTACTAACCACTGCAGACAATATTGTGTTCTGCAAAATATAATTTTAAGATTTTAAATATTTAAAATAAAATAACTAAAGAGCAACAGTGATCCAATGATTTTTTTTTTTCCCCCATCATTTGATTTTCACAATTACTGAATCAAGTGATCAATTATCAAATCATTATTTTACATAGGCTGTTGGGATACCATGTGATAAAGTAGTGGTTGGGACCACGTGGGACTGTGTATTGTCACATGGTCCACCATAACATCGGGACAATTAGACCTTGCACAATTAAAAGTAATTATTACATAACATGGATACCACTGCACAATTTAGACACTCATAGATGCATACACGTGGGTGGTTAGTCAAATGATCTGAACTGACAATTTGTAGATCAATTACTGTTTCACTTAACAATCTTGGGCACCCAGTAAATTGTACTGACTGTAGTAAAATGTGCTAAGCAGATCATTTTGAATTAGAATTTAAAGTAAAAAACAATGTGTAACTTGGACAAGTGTCCATTGTTAAAGTTCTTTTTGTATTTACATTTTGTAAATTTGCATAGTACTTTCAGTTCTGCAGGTAAATGTAAATAAATTAAAGCTAGCTCCTGATTGGCATTGTACAGCTAATGAGTTTTCTCTAATAGAACAAAGATTGAATTATCAGTAAAGCTGTAACTATCTTTTGAATGTGTTTTTCAATCTAACCAACGTGTATCGTATTTACTATAGTATAGTTTGGTATAAAATTATGATGATCATATCGATCATGTTTCATTTGAAAATAATCCATAGTACGGAAGGAATATTTTGTCAACTGGTTTGCTCCAGTGATGCAGTATAGGTGGCGTTACCACCTTTTCAATTCAGAATGCTCATATGTACAATGGTACATAAAATGGTAATCTCAGGACCCCTGCTCTTCTCCGAAATCTTGCTTGAAACTGTGGCTTATATAAATAGGATGTATTAACAGTTCTGGTTGCTTTCCTTTCAAACTAATGTCTTGTTTTTTTTTCTTCTGCAATCAGAAGAGGTCTGCTTGAGGACACCATGCTCTTACTAAGAAAAGAAGGCAACTTGGTAAGTACACAATTAATTATTTTTTTTGGGTCCTTAAGACATGCCACCTCATATGTCTGTCATTGTACCACAGTGGAGCATGTGTAACTGTCCCTACCTTAGGAGTGTAGTGTGAGTCAAAAGGTTGACGCACATTCTCTGTTGGCCTTATTTATAAAAAAAAAAAAAAAAAAAAACTAATAAAAACCAAACAGTTTTTTTTTTTTTGTTTTTTTGTTTTTTTGTTTTTTTTTTTTCTTCAGTGACAGTCAGAAATGGAAAGAAATACTACTAGATTGTTATTTAATGTTATTTTTTTGCTATAATTTTCCTGATTGAGTGATTTTCCTCTTGCATAATAATCAACATTTTTCTATGTAATCTAACAACCACATACATTTCCATTAGTGAGGGTGTACTAGCTTTGTGGTTTCCTTATTGTGCACTGTCCTAGCTCATGAAATTGATCCAATTTCACATAGAAACCTCATGGGAGGTAAATGACGTCTCTAAACATGGAGACCTCTGCTTTGTAACCATGTTCATATCTTCGTCCTGAGATGACAAGATTTTCATTTAGCTGTTGATTTTTTGTTCTGAGATAGATTACTGCCACTTCTTCTGTTATGTTTACAATACACATTAAAAAAACTAGACTGACGTGAGTGACATTGTTCTTTCAGCGTTCTGTGGTATTTGTACCTTCTTTACTTACTGATTGCCATAAATGCATTATCCTAAAAATGCTAGAGATACTGTTAATTAGTAGATAATTAGAACTTTTCAGCAAACGTGTTAAAACATTGCAGTGTTCACAACAAATTCATTATGTTCATGGAAGGAAAAAAAATACATTTAAGGCATTTAGCAGATGCTCTTATCCAGAGCGACCTACACATGTTCTTCAGTGTTTACTAAAAACAAAAAACCCTTTGCTAGTTTGTATCTGCTAGGACCCACAAGATGCCTCTAAGTTTAGACGCTACTAACTACAGAAGTCTGTATGGATACCACAATACTCTACTCTTGGAAGAGTCTTCAGTCAATGTTTGAAGACCGTGAGTGTCTTTGCTGTTGGGGCAGTTTGGCATTTAGCATTTGTCAAAGTATCACTTCAGGTATCACATCCACCCTCCAGTGAATGAAACTTCTGAATTTTATTAAAAAACATGGATTTTATAGGTCCCTGTTCAAACAACCCTCCAAATCCACTTTGAATTAATTCATCTCACATATAGCAGTAATACCATTATGCTTGTGTCTGATCAAGATCAGGTTTTTTATACCTATGATTAAGATTATGCATACTTTTATACACTGGTACATTATATAAGTAATTATTCAAATAGGGAGAATGCTATTAAGAAAAAATAGGTGAATTTCAGAGTTTGCTTAAATATTGATGTTTTACCTACTAATTCAAAGCTATTTTAAAGGACCAAAATGTGCACCATGACCTGGAAGTTAATCGCTGTAGTTTCCAATTAGACGTTCAATCAAGATCGCAGCCTTGGTGTAGGACAAATTAAACATTTTAGACCCGTTCACTTGATAACTACTATTTAGTATGTAGTGTTTACCATATATAGTGAACTGGCTGCATAACAACCAAAAGGTTTGTTGTTGGAGATTTTAATGACTCTACAACATGACTAATACACAAAGTAGTACACTGTTGGCACTGTTAAGGTAGCGCAACTCCTCAGTAACTTTAATCAAATTCCACTAAACATTCACAACTTGGATAGACACATCCATGAAACGTTTATTAATCCAGCCACCAAATATTATTATTATGTAATTAAATATTTTATACTACAACATAATGATACTAGCATTAATGAACAGAAAACGTTCACTCTTCAAAGTTTGACTATATTTTTTTCCGGACAAGAAACCTAAAGTTTAGAAAATGGCAAATGTTAACATTACGCAAAGTGCAATGACAGACATATGATTGTTCAAAATGTGCATGTTTTTTGTGGCGTGATTGTAATTCGTTCGTTTTCTCAAGTAGTGCTTACTTTCAAGCTGCATTGAGTGCTTTAGTCATAGGTAAGAAATGTTTTGTGGGTTGCCATAAATTGTAATTGCATCGAGATTTTAGTTAATAGTACACTGGAACACGATGAGAGAGCATTTGCTTTTATTTTGTTCCTTGAAAGTCAGATGGTCAGTCTGAATTGTGGTAGCATTTTGTTAGTCACATGGATGTGAAACTGTTGTGTATGCTTTTGTGTATTAATTTATTGGCGTTGCTGTACCAAAAATAAATATTTAAGCTACCTTACTTCCAGTTGACTTTCTTGCTTTTCAAGCACCCTTGATGAAGCTAGCTATCCCCAAGTGCCCTAATTTGGAATGCCTTGTGAAGTTTCGGTTCAGACCACATTTGTGCACATTAAGTAGTGTTATGATGCCAGTGCATACATACGTTTTATAGAAAGCTGTTGTATTTTGGTCCGTGCACATGAGGTTTACATGTTTTCCCTTCTCCTTTTTGATTTCATTAAGACCCCCCTACTGGACAGTCGAATGGACACACAGCTTTATCAGGAAGATGGCGCCTCTGATTTTGCTATTGGAATTGCAAAGAAACCTTTATTTGCAATTTTGCATGCTATGGTGCAGCTGTTTTTTGATGGGACAAGTGTGTTTAAATTCTTTTACAAGTGTTTAATGGTGTTTTGTTACAATTGTTTACACAATGAATATGTGCATGTATCATTCAAATTTGATTTTTATTTTTTTTAAACACTTAACTAAATAAAACCTTTAGTTTTTCAACAATTCCGACTTGCTCTCATTTGGTTGGGTAAATACTGAAGCTTTTCTTGTTTGCAAAAGTCTCAACGTTCAACCTGTTTTTCAATTTTTAAACTCCATACAGTTCATCTGGTTAACATTTTTGCACGAGTTGTTGATTTTGTATGTTGAGTTTGGTAGGTTCACGGTCATGCTTGTCCCAATATTGGGCACAATTAAATTGTAAAACGCTTTGATTCTTGCTCTGAAGTTAAAATGATCGTTACTCTATCAATCGCCCTAATTGTTCTGCAGTTCAAATAAATGCGTAACAAACTGCAGTCTAATGTGAACTGTAAAGGTCTACAATAATTTCAGCTGGTCATATCCAGATAAAAAAAAAAAACAACTTTATAATTCGATAGTTAAAACATGAGTTGCGTTTAGATGTACCATCATGCTATCCCATTGTATACAAAATATTTTACATTAAAATTGTTCTGCTTTTAAAACAAGTTGTTTGAATAGAATCTGAATACATTAGTTTATTTTATGCTGATGGGTTTTCAACAGTATTCTCAATACAACATTTTGCACAAGTCGTTTTTTTTTTTTTTTTTTTTTTTTTCCCCTCCCCCCTTAATAATTCAATTTTAAACTCTGCCTTCAGTGTGAATGGAGAATAAACTGGCTGATATAAAGAGTCAGACGGGTTCTAAAATGGTGTCCCATACAGCCCAACATTCTAAAATGGCTCCTGAATCACATTTCCTGTCTGAGCAGGAAGTGATGGCTTACTGAAATAATTTCTTTTATACCAGCTAAAAATCAGCAGTCCTCATATCTAACTCATCTGCGTGTGTTCTGGCTTCTATAGCAGTACTTTAGGTTAGACTGAAGTGTAGATTGAAAGTCCAAAAATGAAGCAGATTGAGTTTAAAATGAAAGGGGTGGGTCTTTAGTGGATCACCTGAGTGCGGGGTAAATGGAGAGAACGTCAATCAAAGGCTGAAGCTCTCAGAGCTGGGAAGGAGCTGTAGATGGCGGATGAGCCTTGGGAAGGGGAACGCGCTGAGCCTCGCCGGGCTCTGTATAGCACTTCTCCCTGAACTTTCACTAACTTCAGTTCTCGCGTAGGGACTCGTATTTAAACGTAATCGACAATTATGTTTTGTGAGGGAATATAAAAACGTCCGTGCGTCGATTCTGGGGCTTTGTTTCGTCGAAACAAAGTGCTTTAGCGTAGAGGAGACCGTCGTTGTTTTCTCTGCCTTGCTCTGGCAGCCATGGCGGTCCTCCATTTTTAGTGCGCCGCGCAAGGCGCTTTAGACCCTTCACTCTCCATTCAAAAGGCCGTCTCTCGATTAGTTTATTATTATTTTTTTACCTTTTCTAATGTTATGTTATATTTTCATTCGAGCTTGCAGGAAATATTTTTTTCGTTTTGCCGGAATAATAGATCGCGTTTTTTTCCGCCGTGAATGTACTGCTACATTTACCTACGTGTCTATGGAATAGGTATGTTTACATTGTATATTTTGTGTGGTCGATTGTATTTTGATTTTATGATCTTTTAATCATCCTTTGTCTGATGACGCAGTAAGAATTTATGCATGTGGCTCTGTTGGATCTATTGAATTGAAAGTCTATCAACCCATATTTGACATCGATCACTACCGAGCAGGTGTCCACTTAATTTTATAATGTATGTAGCTTAATATTTACTGTAAAAACGTAAATTCTCTTCAAATGTGGGAGCCGAAGCTATTTCTCTTCTGTGTCGCAACCGGAGGACTTTTGCTGTCCTTAAAGCAATAAGAAGCCGATGGAACTTGAATGATGGTTCACTCCACTTTCAACTTTTGACAGTTAATACCTGGACTAACGATCATCATTAGCAAAAAGCTCCACGGTATAACGATGATGAAGAACAAGAACAAAAAGCAAGGAGACGAGGGATCAACTCAAAGCAATGCTTCAAGGTACGAGACTTTAATTTTTGTTCTTTTTTCTTCCCACATCTGTCTAGATTGTTTACATCGACAGGCATGGCTGATCACCTGTGAACAGGTTTTAGCCACAGTTTCTATGAAATGCACTGGTTTTAGACCATTGACCTTGGGATAGTTGAATAGCCACACCCTAATTTTACTGGCATTTCTAAAACTGAAAAGCAGCTCTTAGGCCTGTCTTGAGGACCTGGGTCCCAAAGTATACCATCCTTAGAGCTCCGATTTATTTGTTTTTGTTTACAGCCAGTGCTTGATTTATATTTTCATGTACCTTTTTGGTTAGGTAAAATGACCTTACCTGATTAGTTTGTACTGCATTGCACCATCTTTTACATGTAACATTGATGCTAATAAAACAGATTTGCTCTCACATCATGTAAAATTGACTATGTTTTAGATTGATTCTGTGCCATAGAGAAGGGATGTTTGGTGTTAAACTAACCCCATGACCGGTTTTTAGACTGAAATTTACCAGTTACCCAAAAATATTTTATGTTTTGTTGTGGTTGAATGAAAATTTCCCTCATTATTATTTGTCTTATTATACATGATGCATTTTTTAAAAAACATGTATCAAAATATTTTTATTCTTTTTGTTGTTTTTTAATGGAAACAGTTTGTTAAACATTCATTAAGAATTCTTTTAATGGGTTGTAGGATCTAGCAGGAGGATGTGTATACTTTAAATTCTGTACCCCAAACCCACCTTCCCCTCCTCCCCCTCAGCCTCGGTGATTGATGATTTTCTGCATACCCCAAGCTATTAATTTAATTATAGCTACTATTATTAATAGTTAGTATTATCAATTGCACTTTATGTTGAGAGGATACTTTTTCTGAAGTGATTCACCTGTAAGCATTCAGTGATTCAAGTTACTGTTTTGTCTAATGTCCCATAACTGGCAGGAGAGTGACAGGAGTGAACCTGCAGCCGGAGGGGTACTGGTGTCACTGTCCTGTCCCGCTGCCATTGGGCTCTTGAACAAGACCTGCTCCAGGGGTACTGCACAGCAACTGCACTCAGACCCCAACTTCCTTCCCTATATATGTGAATATATTGTCACTGCCATAACAAACCAGCCTACAAATAAGGGGGGGGCATGTTGAACTTTTAATGTACATTAATTTAGTATTCTTTATTCGATGTAAATTTGACTATTGGCATGAAAGGTTTACACAGTGTGAATGCTGGCATTTTTAGTGTTTAAAAAAAAAAAGAGTAAAGGATACGTCAGTGATGTCTCAGGGGGAAAAAGGTGCAGTATTCAGAAAACAGATTTGCACAGTATCACTAGAATGAATCCTGATGTAATTACAGTTAGAGCCATTTGCATTGCTTTCACTTATAGTAGCATATAGTGTATATAGAGGTTTCTCTAGAATGAAAAATTGCATCTGGTCCATTTGTTTTACTTAAGGTATAGTTTACTTACAAATTGATGTTCCCATGTGTCTCATCACGTCTGTTCAAGCTGTCAGGTTCATTCAATAAACAATTAATGATTGATTTTGAAAAGTTGAAATAGAGTGTTTTGTGAACTCTGATGCTTGCTTTTTTTGTTGTAATTTAGGTAATGTTCTGTATTTATTACTATAGGGTGGACCGTATGGGACGGTATGTTTTAGTGTATTAGTTGGATTCCTGATAAAATATGAATGCTTGTTGAAATTAAAACTTATGCACAAGCTGGCTTAAGCTACCTGTTGCAAGACCAATGTCACTTTGTTCAACACTTTGTGAGTATTCTGCACTTTTAAGTAGCTACGATGGGCTGTGTGCAAAACCACATACTACAGTAATGAATAAATTCCAATGATGTACTATGTTTTGTACAGCAGTATTTGGGTTTGGACACAGTCACCCCCTATTATCTGTGGGTTCTTTCAATTAAATGGTCAATTGCCGTATATGGGAGTTGTATATCTCATGTTTTTCCACACAAGCTTCGGGTTATCTTTAGACTCATTTAGATGCATTCCATACAAATTTATTAAAAGTTGTCAAATTGCAACAACTTCTACCCTGACTTGAGACCAAACACCCGTATAGAAAGGTTGTCCTTCAGGAAGGTGACTGGACTGTTGTGAGCTTTTGGCAGCCATTTTCTTAACATCTTTCTCAGCAAGTTAAACAGCCAAACAAGCCAGTCCTGACATTTTAAAAGCCCAGATTCTTAACCTGATTTGAGTTCAGTGTGAGGATTATTCAAGAATCAAGGAAAAACATGCAGGGCTACTGTGATTACACTGTGTGTATGAGCTGTATGAGCATTAAATGGCTGAAGGTCCACTTGAAAATCACAAAATGGCTCTTGCTTTCTGCTGCATAGCCTGTATGAGTTACACAGCATTACATAAAAGGTGCAGAGAACTACAGGAAGGGAAAGCCGGAAGTGCTGTAGGGGTCATAAGTTGCTCTGCTGCATTTTGGTTGGCTCTTTATCCGTCTAGCAACGTGGCAACCAATCGAGGCTGAGCGGAGGGGTTATCTCCGCCCCTATGTGACGTCAACTACCATATAAGGACAGGCTGGCGCGCTGTCTCCTCTGCTTTGTCAGCAGCTGCGGAGCTGCTGCCTCCGGCGAATCAACACAACTGAGCCTTTTCCGTCACCACGTTCCCTCTCTGCCCGTTTGTTTTCGGACTTACAAAACCGACACTGTAATGTTAACATTTATTGATAAACGGGAACATTTCTTTTAGCAGAACCGTTACCTTGTAGATTTCTACTACAGATTTATTTTTATTGAAGAGAAACTGCTTGAATACTGAAATAGACCGGCAGGACGTGTTGGCATGTGGATCCGCATAGTTGGATTAGGTAGCGCTAGCTGAAGTCAGATGCAAAGTAAAGGGCGGTTCATTTTGCTGTTCGCGACTGACTAGGGTTGCCACAGACTTGTAGATTAATCCAAATAATATGAAGCAGCAGCATGTGACTAAGGTTTGGTAGTTAACATCCGGGTTTAAGGCAACCTTAAATGTCAATAAATAAGCTTCAACCTGGTGTACATGCCAAGTAAGCCAGAATAAAAATAAATAAATAAAAACATAAAAATATGCAAAACATTTAACTTAGTATATTTTATTTTTTGAACCGTCAGATGATTGCTCTCCTTCTGTTGTTCACTGAGGGAGGAACAGTAAGCTCAATATCATATTTATCTTCTATATCATTGTGAGTGAGACACCACTCGAGACAGACTTTACCAGTTGTCTTATTATTTTCACCGGACTCAGTGTGTGTGTGTGTGTGATCAAATGATATTGTCTGTTTGTAGTGTTGTTCTTTTTTCTTTTAACATCTTCATTTGTAATATACATTAGAATAGTGTTGGGCATGCAAACTATTTTAAGGTATAGTTTTATTGAATAGATCCTATTTAATTTTTTTCCTCACACTTTTGAAAAGACATCGAGTTCACCACATGCAAAAACCACAGCTGCTGTGAAGTTTCTCAATGAAGAGGTTAACTTAGAAGGGTTCGTAAAAATAGAAATGGAGTAAAAACCTTAACATTAAAGAGTCAGAAATGGGCTAGTTTAAACTTTTATCTAATTATTTATTTTAATGCAAGGGAATATATATATATATATATATATATATATATATATATATATATATATATATATATATATATATATATATATATATAATGTAAACCATACCCAAGTGGGTAAATATCCCCCTACAAAATAGGTAGTAACTATTGTGTATACTGCATTTGCAAAGTGTAATGTGGAGAAGTCGGTGTGGTGTAGCAGCTGGGCAGGAACACCAGGCTGCAGCAGTGAGAGGCCTTGGGCAAGACTTCTAATGCTTCATTTGCCTGAATTCTGCTACCAGTGTAGCATACTTTGAAATGTAAATCAATCTGGATTGTCAGCCAAAAGCCATAAAAGTGTGCATACTGTATTCCTTTACATCCTAACTTATACCCTACTTTTACTCAATTACAATAGCTGAAATTTGACTGACTTGTACTTTTTTGAGTATGCCTGTGGTAGTTGTCTTTTACATTGTCATCATTTAATGATGAACAGATCAATAAAATGATCCAAAATGTCTTAGATCTCCATTGAAAGTTTAGAAGGTATTTTCCCCTTTTGCTATTTGGTGTGAAGCTACAAGGTTTTTGTGTAATGGCAGTATTATTTATATAAAAATTAACAACATATTTTTGCAATATTACATTTAATTTCTTGCAATTGTACATTGTCAATTTCTAGCTGTGATGTTGTTAATGGCAATAGTAATGGGCTCAATAATCACATTGCCTTTAAAGGTGAAATATGATACATTTTACGCATCATATGAACATAGCTTGTCACACACTTTTGCAGTGTCAGATTTTCCTTACGTTTCTTAAAATTCTATCACAGTAATTACAGATGTCCAAATTCTGAATGCTAAGTAACATATTTGAAGCTTGAAATTTGATAGTTTTAGTGAATTCTTTCATATGTACTGATACCTACTACCTACTGATAACATGATTATGAGTAATGGATCTGTGGAATGAAGGTGTGATACACCAGGTATCTTAAGAATGTGAGCATATTTAATGGCTTTTGTGTTCTTTTTATAATCAGGTTTTCTTTTTAAAATCATGTGAGAACTTAACTTACTTATCGTTGTTTTCCCACATCCCCTGAAATGTATTCTTAAACATGAAAACAAGTAAGGGGGCCAATTCTAAAAGACGCATTTTTGCAAGCCGTTGGTCAGTGTGTTGGTTTTGGTGTCACTTCATTCAGTGAATGGACAATATTTAAGATCTTTTTAATCCATTAAAACTGTGACTTTGGATGGTGAAGTATACTGAAAATACACTTTAATAACTATATATATAATGTTAATGAATATGGACCCAACTAACAATCCTTCAAATTGGTTGTAAAGGGGGAAAAAAAGTTTTCCTCCACCTAAAGACATCAGTAGTTCAGTTTTTAGCAGGAAAGCATTTAAAAGGGGTGTAACAGTACCTTGTTTGGTTCACACTATGGGTCGGACGCCATGGTTTGGTACAAGATTGATACAGTGTGGGGGAAACAGCAACCGACAATAATGCACTTGAACAGCTTGTTCCACCTAGTATTGATGCATGATATAGTAAACTTACACAGTTTACAGTTTAAGGTTCATAGGTGAAACTCGCACTTGTGAAATTTGGTGAGCATTATGTTAATCAGTATTCACACATATGCTACTTAGTATGTAATGTCTGGGCTGTGATGTTCCATACAAATATGCACAGTGTTATATCCCTAGCAATATGTGAACATATGTCACTGCAGTTCTATAGGGAGCTAGGCACTCAATGATTTTCTACTTCAGGCATCCAGCAAAGTTTCATAATTTTTTCTGCTCAATCATCTTGCTTACCTTGAGAGATTATTACCTGGTTTAGTTAGTGTGTTACGAGAAGGAAAATCACCAAGCTGTGCTGTTTCAGTTTGCCAGCCATAATGTTAATAAGGAAGGTGTAATTTATTCCTGATCTAGTTGTGACCTGTTAGGTAGAATTTCAGGAAGGAACATATGTGCAGTGCAATGTGGGATATTACTTATTATTCTTCACTTTTCATTTTTACACTCTGAACATGTTGTGTATGACAATACGTTAACAGACTACGGTCTGTAATTATAGAACTACAACGTGCTTCTATATGGTAAGTGGAGCTGATGAAATAGACCAAGTTCATTCAAAACCAGGGGGAGTCAAATAATTCTGATATAACTGTAGTTATTAAAGCCAAAAGTTATATGGCAGGTCTATACGTTGGTTGTGTTGAAGCACCTGAGCTGAGCTGCCTGTGACACACTTTCAGTTTTATTGGGAAGGGTTAGAATGCTAAAAACCATCAAGAATTCATTAGATGCAAAGTATGTCAACTGTTCTGAAGTTGCTGAGGTAATCATAAGTGTGATGACATTACTGACTGGAATATGTTATCTGATGCGTTTAATAAGCCAGTAGCTGAGTTTAGTTTTAAGCCAACCCAATCAAGGCCTTGGAATTGATGGTAAAATAATTAGAAATGGAGTAAACACTTCAACACAAAGTATTAAATATCTTTTTATCAGTTCTCTGGTCTATTTAAAAAAAAGAGAACATTTTAATGTAAGTGCATGCAAAGACATTTTGGGGAATTTACATTAGTCAGTTTTCTGAAAACATTCGGGTAATGTAAAACACAGCAGCTGTTTTCAGACTATAAGAAATTGTACCTCTTATTTTGGACTCTGATGATATACATTTATTAAACAGGGGGTGATTTCTTATTACATTTCCATTGATTTTAGATGTACCAGGGTTCACATACAGTTATTGCCATCTTCTTTTAAAACTCACTGGTCGCTCCATCTACAGAAGCACAAAGACTTGGTGTGGTCATGGATGACCAGTTATCATTCTCACCTCATATCGAAATCTGCCTTAATCATGCAGATTTCTCCTTTTCAACATCTGGAGAATTCAACCCAGGTTCAGTCTTGTCACTTCAAGACTTGATTACTGCAACTCCCTTCTGGCTGCTCTCCATTTGTGCACCATCAGGCCCCTGTAGTTAATCCAGAATGCTGCACCATTGGTTGCTTTCAATGTTTCTAAGTTCAGCCATGTAACTCATTCTTTACACTGGCTACCTGTAGCTGCTGCCTGCATCTGATTCAAAACCCTGATTTAAAACCCTTTCACAGAAGACAAGCATCCAGGCTTTTTTCTGTTCTGGCACCAAACTTGTGGAACAAACTTCCCTGGGGTGTTGCTTGTTGTCTACAAACTGTAACTGAAGACCCATCTCTTCCAAAAGTACTTGGTCAAAGTGTATTGTCGAGTTTTGAGGTCTTCATACTGACTCAGTTGAATTTAGAAGCATCTAAGCTTAGAGGTATCTTTTGGATCCTAGTTTATATAAAATAGCTTTGGTTATTTTTCTGAGTAAACTTTTATAATTCGCTCTGGATAAAACCATCTGCTTAATGCTTTTACTGTAATTGTAAATGTGAAAAATTAACTAAAACTAGAGAGTTTTAGCTGTTCAGTTGACACAGTACTTACAAAGTAATCTGATGGTGATACTTCAGGGGAAATAGAACTGATAGAAACCTAGACAGTACTAATTTAATTCTAAACATCTTGCTAAATACTATTAAGCAATGGTTACATTTTTATGTATTTTACAATATTCTAAATATAATTTCATGATAATGGAAGTCACAGTGAGTGTGTATGGTAAAAATATTTTCTTTGATATCACCCAGGCCTATATTTGTGGGTACTGATCTGTCTAATATTTGGCTTGTAAATGGAAAAATTTTTATGGTCCTGTCTGCTTTTTATGCCCATTTCTGCTGTTGTAGCAACTCTGCATCAGAGGAGTCGAACCACTCCGGCTCTGACTCGGCCAGTCAGTCGGAGAGTGAACAGGGCAGCGATCGAGCGCGCTCCCACCACTCCGAGTCCAACAGCTCCTCAGAGTCTGAGAGCCGCTCTGAGTCTGAATGTGAATCTGGCGGCTCCAAGTCTCACCAGACTGAACCAGAGGCCAAAGACAAACCGGTCAAGAAGAAGGACAGTCTGGCAGATGTAAAGAAGGTAATGGCAAAAAGCAGTGGGAAATACTGTGGCAGCATGAGTAGCCCTCTGTAAATAATTTGTGATCAGGGATATTTGCTTATTGGCTGATTCCAATATTATCATGCTCACTAGCATTTATGTCCATAATTTGTGAGAGCAGCACTTCTGTTGAGGCATATACTGAATCACATTTTTTCCACACCACTTTATTAATTACTGTTCAGCTCCACCAGTACTTTATATTAAGCAGTCGATTGCCCTTTAGCACTTTGTGTCAAGAACACAGCATCAGGTCTTTCATCAGACTGTTAGGAAGAAGTAGGTCATTGCCTTGCCTTTCATTTGCTAAGCTTCCAAGGCTGCCAGATCTCACAGGCTGCCTGTTACTTTGGCTTACTGACATTTTTGTATTTTTGTAAGAGTCTTAAAGAAGATCAGTTCAGAGAGGATAAATGGGATGGTGAAAGACTCCTAGTCAGGCTTAAAGAATAAAGGCCATTGAAAAAGAGTTGAACTACTTTCCAACCTCAAAATGACTTTTAATGTTCATGTTATCTCACAGTACTCGCATAGTAATGGAAGTCTTACGTGAGATATTTTTTGTGTTTGTAGATGTGGGAGGAACATCCAGATGTTTATGGTGTTAGACGGTCCAATCGGAGCCGGACGGAACCAGCTCGTCTGAACATTGGAGCAGAGGTTGGCTGTCCATCTTTTTAAAATTTTTACTATGAACAGACTCCCTCTGTAGTCCATGTGAATACATGTTTGATACAATGCCACTTTTTGCTCTTAAGTATTAGTAGATCAACACCAACTTGGGCAGTGGTTTGTACCATTGCCAAACAGTACTGTTTGTCACTAAGTTGTTGCAAGTTAAGTAAGAAAGGATGTTGTCCTAGCACAGTGGCTTTAAACTCCAAGCCTGGGACCCTGCTGTCCTGCGCAATTTTAGTTATTCTTTGTCCCAGCACGACTGCTTGATCCAGCTCACAAAGAATCTGCTCATGAGCAGATCTGTAAATCAGGTGTTTTGGGGCAGGAAATACATGAAACAAGAGCTGAAACAGAACAGGAGCTGAAACAGAACAGGAGCTGAAAACTGTGCTAGTAAAAATGAGACTCTAATAGTGCATCCTGGCGCCCCCACAGGTTTGAAATGTGACCTGGAGTGTTGTAGTATGCTTCCATCTAGTGGAGGTCATATCAAAATGCAGGGGGTGGGGTGGGGGGGATGGGGTGTGACAGAAACTTTACTCAAGTTAAATTACATCTGAATTAATTTGAATTGTGCAGCCCAGGATCTACTAGATTTATTAAAAATAAATTTCTCAGTATAAGGCAGGACTTTTGTAATGCCAGTTTTGCATCATTTACAGGGTAGCAGTGAGTCAGAGAGCGAAAGCCCTAAGAGAAAAGGACCGCAGCAGAAAAAGAAACAGTGAGTATAAACAGGACAGAGGATGTATGTACATTTCCACTCATTGCTCTATTCCATTATGTTGATTTTGTAGTTTTACATTATTTTAATTGTACATTACAAAACTTGTCTGTCTCAATTATGTACACAAATATGATCATTATAGTCTTCTCAAGTGATCTATGTTCCATTAGCTGTCTGTTATTAAGTAGTTCATAGTAATTCAGTTGTTGTGTTCTCGAGTTAAGATTGTCTTAGTGCATGCTAAATGTTTTGTACACGTATCTGGCTTATGATGGTAGTAATTTTGTAATGTTATTGTTTTGTTGACAGACTGAGTTCACGCATTATGTACATCATAGACTTTTTAACTTTGTTTTGATCATAACTAAAGTTCTGATTACTCACTCACTCACTCATTTTTGTATGTTGCATTTTTGTATGTGCAATGGGACATTTGGTCACATCATTTGGAAACAGGATATCTGATTAACTTTTAGTTTTGACCTACACGCCCAACCATATGGTGTCTAGAATTAACATTTGTTTACAATTCACAATTTTTATTACTGTACATTTTTATCATTAATATAATAAAATAAAAACTCTTGCACAATGCTCACTTAATCACCCCTAGCCCTCCACCAATCAAACACACTGGTGTCAGTTTTGTAATATTATCACTGCAAGACAGAAGATCTCTCTATAGGGCTTAACTAAAGGCCAAATACATAAAGACATATGTTGTAGAATCAACCAGTAATCTTACTGAAATCGAGATAAGTGTATATACACAAAGATATATATATATATATATATATATATATATATATATATATATATATACACATATGCCTTCACATTCACATATCTAAATAGATAATCTTGTTAAATTCGTCTCAGCACCCTGGGTCTCTCTTAAAAAAAGTTATCACAATGACTATATATTTTTCTGTATGTATATATATATATATATATTTATATATATGTTTCATCAAGCTAAGCACCATTTACTAATGTGCAAAAAAAACCCAAATATATATATTACTTGCATTATATTTTATTATTATTGCATTATAACTACATTTTTGGGCCTTGTAATATTGTTTTATATATATTGTTTTATGTAATTTTATTTGTATTTAACAGCTTCTTCTATATGAAATTTAGAAAAATATATAGTCCCTGATGGTGATGCAAGTTTGTTGTGGCTGTAGCCTTTGCCTCACAGTGGTTAAGTAGTGCAGAGTAGTATTTAAGTTGTGCACAGGTTCTTTGTAACCATGTATGAAGGGGAGTGGTTAAATAACTCTCTATATGTGGGACATCAGAACGTCCTCAGGGAAGGACATTACTGTTCTAATATTGGATGTATTTTCTAATATAATGTTCTTGCCAAAGTGTATTTGATGCTTATCCATAGGGCAGCTTCAAAATGAGGTTGAGACTGCTCAAGCATCTCACATTACAAATGATATTTAATATCAGTACAGAGTTGTAAATTCTGCTTTGGGGTAAGTACAAATAGACATCCCATAGATCCGATCTTTAGTGTCTTAGGTGGTACAGCTGGTCAGTGAAGCAACAGCATGATAGTGTAGTAGCTAAAATTATTGCTAGCCCCCAATGGGTGAACTTGTGGTATTTCTGTGTTGAAAGAAATACCTGGAAAGATGATGACACAAACGACGAGGATGATGATGATGATGGTGGTGAGGAAGAGGCCAGCAGTTCAGAGAGTGAGCAGGAAGAAAAAAAAGTTAGATCCAGACGACTTCCTGCTAGAAGGTAAGAGTGTAGCGAAGCCTGGCCTTGAGACAGTTTACCCAAGCTTGCCTGCTTAATGAGCAGTTTGATGTCTTCCTTGTTAATCATAGCAAAACAAAGGCAGCTAATTTGGCTTGCCTAATATTTTTTTCAGACAGTTCAACAAACAGTTACAATTCATCCTTTAAGCCAGTATTTAAGTGCTGGATGTAAATTTGGTGGTGGCATTTCTGATCTGTCGTTGTTTGATTTCTGAAATTCTGATGTGAACTGCCCATTCTCAAAATTAATTGATTCTAGCTTGATTGTTTGACTGTTTGAAAGCTGTCTCAAGGCCATCAGCACATGAGTCAGGCTAATAGGAGTGCTAATAAATCGCTACACTGTTCTGCAGGGGATAGGGAAGCAGAAAGAGGGATGCTTGGCCCACAGTGGTTTTTGAAAACATGCTTGTCTGTGTGTGTTTGTGCATACCTAATCAGACCTCAGACCAAATCATCCACAGCCAAGCAGCATCAGTCTCAAAAAGGACGGAAAACAAGGAAGCAAGAAACATCAGATGAGGAGGAGGAGGATGATGACGACGACGATGATGAGGAGGATACTCCAAAGAGACAGACACGTCGTAGGGCAGCAACTAAAGTTAGGTATGGATGGCTCATTTTCTTTGACGTTTGTTGCTGCGGCCACACACACAGTAATCCATTTTAACTTGTCTAATAGAGTGTCCCTGGATCAGATATTGGAGTTGGAAAGAAATGAATCCTGTGACGTATCTGTGTATGATATCATGTTGTTAGTTTTGTATTTCCTTCTGTAGGGCAGTATGTGTTTGAGTAGCTGCTTGTTCTAGGTGAAATGCTATTAAAAATGTCCTGTTTAACATTGGAATAGTTTTTAAAGAATTTAATTATCAGATTGGTATTCAATTGGAATTGGTTTCATCATCAAAATAAAAATGTTAAATGTGTCTAATGATCTGCTCTTTGACTGCAGTTATAAGGAGGACCAGAATGATTTTGAGACTGACTCCGATGACCTGATTGAGATGGCTGAGGGGGCTGAAGAAATGCAGGACGATGATAGTGAAACCATTGAGAAAATCATGGACACCAGAATTGGCAAGAAGGGAGGTGAGCAAGACCTTATTCATCATATTTTATTTCCACCATTATATATATATTTTATGTTAGGTGATACTAAAACGTTTGTTATATCGACACATTGGGATTGCAATATACTTTGCAATATATTTTGCTGTTCGGACAATGCTTATAGTGATTTGGGAGAAGACTAAGAAGGGGAGAGAACTCTTGGTTTTAGTTTAGGTGGTTTCTGCTTTGTGGTAGGAAGCCAGTCCCCCTCTCTGATATGTGAGATAGAGATGGTAGAGATGGAATTTATAAGACGTTAGAATAGGAAGAGGGTGTTTCAGGCATTTTGGTCCTCATTAAACGTAAGTAATTTTATAGCTCCACTTAAAACAAATTGGGCCCAGACAGAGATCCAAGTGGTGGGCTGTATTTTCCTTTGAATGGAAACTCTCAATTCAAAGTGCTGTGTAGTTCAGTACTAAGCATAATTCTTGTCTGCAAAACCAGTCTACAGAATTATTAATGTGGTTAAAGATGTGCCTGTGTTATGTTGTTCAAAGTTCAATCGTAGCCTATTCTGCTTTAAATCTGCTGCCAAAAGACTAACATCATGTGTACTTCCTCAGTGTTTAAAGTAAAACTTAGCTGCATGAATGATCAGAGCTTTTTTTTGTTGCTTTTTGTATTACTGGACGTATTTTCAGAGAAAGCGCAAAAGCTTGTTCAGTTACAACTACTCCCCTCTCAATGTGGAGTAGGTGGACATAAAAGTGAGTCAGGTTTACTTCAGCTTACTCCTGACCAATCACAAGGCTAACATGGCATTTCCCTCTCTTTGAGTCTGAGCAAGTTGGAGAGCTAAAGCTAAACTTAAACCTGACAAGCTAAAGCTCAAGTCATGACTGAAGGAGCAGCTGCCCTGTGTACCTCATTGTCCCTCAAGTCCAGCACCCGGCGCCTAATGGAAGGGATGATAAGGCGTAAAGCCACTCCCCCCAGTCATGGCTCACGCTTGTACCTTATTATGGTACAGGTATTAAAACCTTAAACCCTTAAACCCACAACCACAATTCAGAGATAAAGAACACAACATCTCTGTCTCAAAGTCAAGTCTGTGTAACGCAAACAAGACAGTTCTCAGAAAGTGCATTTTGCTGATTTTTCAGGAGTTTTAATATATTTTTGCTTTGTGTTGTTTTTATTTCAACTTTGCTGAACACTTCACCTAATACCCAAGTATTATACCGAAAATGTAAATATATCAGTATGTGTCCTCTGGATTTTTAAAGAATCATCTGCATATGGCAGCTTTCAACAGTATTAGTAAAGCCAATATCAAAATAAGGAACAATTTATATCAGCTATTGTTTTTGCTCCACTTTTATTACGTATATGGAACATTTCAGCTTTATTTAATGCCATGTATGTTTTGGAATCTTTGTCTCCGTGTTTTCAGCTTCTGGGGCTGCCACCACCCTCTATGCTGTGGAGGCCAGTGGCGACCCTGGAGCAGATTTTGACCCGGAGAAGGAGGAAGGCGAGACCCAGTTCCTCATTAAGTGGAAGGGCTGGTCCTATATCCACAACACATGGGAAAGCATAGATTCTCTCACCCAGCAGAAGGTTAAAGGGATGAAAAAGTTGGAGAACTTTAAGAAGAAGAATGATGAGCTTAATGCTTGGTGAGGAGTTTTTAACCAGGTCTCATTTATGCATACACTGCCCCTCTAATGATGTTTTGTCAGTTTCCTTTACTTTTTTTTAAAAGTATTTGTTAATAATTTGTTCGGAATGTAGTTACTGTAGTGTTGTCATTTGGCTTCACTTGTTTGTTTGACTAACAAATTTCAGCTTATAGATAAAGTGATTGTTTTGATTAATGTCAGCATTGGTTCTCTTGCAGGTTGAAAAGAGCATCACCTGAGGATTTGGAATATTATAACTGCCAGCAAGAGCTAACCACTGATCTAAACAAGCAGTTTCAAATAGTGGAGAGAGTCATTGGTAAGTACAGCCTTGACGTTATGATTAAAGGCTTATGCATAAACCCATGATTATTTTGGAATCAGGCAGTGAAAGTACATGGAGCATTGTAATTAATTGTTATGTGAAAAAAAACATAATAGTTTTATGCTTGAATTCAATCTCAAATTTCTTCCCTATTCCTTTCACAGCAATGAAAACTGGGAAGTCACAGGTGCCCTCTGATTTCCCCTGTGAGTTTTTGCCCTTATCTATTTGCATGCATTTCTTTTGTGTAACAATTAAAGTTAAAGGGAAGCAGGACTGAAATGATGAGCCATTAGTAGCTATTAAATTATTTTTTTAATTTACAGTTTCTTGGTGTATTTTGTTTGACTTATTTTTTAAAGGTCCCCTATAATCCAAGAGCAATTTAGCCCCATTATGTGAGAAGTTTCATATAATATTTCAGACTGGACCGCTTTTTGAATGAGGCTTAATACAAAATGAAATGCCATTTATACAAACACATTGGTCCTAAAGGCACAGTAATGAAAATGGCCTGTTTAATTGTAAGGAAAATGGTCATGTAGTAAATCACACATGTACTATAAGTGAACCTAGGAGACAAAATACTCAAGAAGTATAGTATATAAGACCTTTTATTCATAAGGCATTATCATGTATTAGTAAGATGGATAAACCTCTTTCTTCCACTTCCCCCCCTTTTCAAAACAGCTCATAAGACCACTTCCAATGAACCAGAGTATTTGTGTAAATGGATGGGCCTGCCCTACGCAGAGTGCACATGGGAGGATGGTGCCTTAATAGGAAAGAAGTTCCAGTCCTGTATAGATAGCTTTAATAACAGGAACACCTCTAAAACTGTCCCTTCCAAAGACTGTAAGGTAAGAATCCCCTTCATACACTTTTCCACTGACTGCTCCTTTGATTGCTTCAGTTTTTTTCCATTTGTATTACCAGTCACGTAACAGCAGTGGGCTTCTGTAATCTGACTTGTTTTTTTGTTAAAGCATATTATTGCATTGTATAAATTTGAACTGTTTTTAAAGAGTATGCCATGCTATATGCCATTGTCATGTCAAAATTGAAGCCATATCTTATATTTTTTATTCTTTGTTTGAAACTCTTGAAGGTGTTGAAACAGAGGCCTAGATTTGTGGCACTGAAAAAGCAGCCATCCTACATTGGGGATGAGAACCTGGAGCTGAGAGACTATCAGTTAGATGGAGTGAACTGGCTAGCCCACTCATGGTGCAGGTAACTTTTTAAAAAACAAGCTATTCTCTATACTTTTCTCTACATTAGAAATCCCTGAACCGGATGTTCCAAACTGACATACATTACACATTGCACATTAAAACCCCCAAGACGCTCTGTGTTTGGATAAGGATTGGATCACTCAAACCACATTCTGATATGATTAGGGACACAAACCAGTATAAACGCGATGGGTTTTCTGGATTGGGTTCTGTCAGATAAGCGGAAATGCATTAATACAAGTAATCTTTACTGTGGATCTTGGCTTGTCTCTGCCTATTGCTCTCTTGTTGTATGTGTTTTGTATGTGTGTAAATGTTTCCATATTTATAGAAATGGTTGTTATTACACAGCAAGGGGTAAATGGATGTGTGTGAAGTAAGTGATAATGAAGTATTTATATGTGTGTGTCTCGTTTGTTGTCTAGGTGCAACAGTGTTATCTTAGCAGATGAGATGGGCCTGGGAAAGACTATCCAGACCATTTCTTTCCTTTCCTACCTCTTCCATCAGCACCAACTCTACGGCCCCTTCCTCTTGGTGGTGCCCCTCTCCACACTTACTTCCTGGCAGCGGGAGTTCAGCACCTGGGCCCCTGACATGAATGTTGTGGTCTATCTGGGGGATGTCTTAAGCAGAAAGACGGTACAGAACTCCCTGATGAACCGTATTTTTCTGTTTTAATGCATACAGTTCCTTAATCAGCTTAACAAGCTACTTGCAGGTTGCACTGATATTTTTTTTTGCTTTCTTTAGATTCGTGACTATGAGTGGATTCACCAGCAGTCCAAAAGAATCAAGTTTAATGCGCTTTTGACTACATATGAGATTTTACTAAAAGATAAGGTAAGAGGATAAAAGTACTGCACAGTTATATACAAATATCCAGTGTAGTTCTGTAGTGTTTTCAGAATGTTCTTAACAAAATGGATATAAATGGAACCAACTGTTGAGACCAGTTTTGTTCTTCCTGCCACAGGGTGTTTTAGGGAACATAAACTGGGCCTTTCTGGGGGTGGATGAAGCTCACCGGCTGAAGAATGACGATTCGCTGCTATACAAAACACTGATAGATTTTAGGTCCAATCACAGGCTGCTAATCACTGGGACCCCGCTGCAGAATTCTCTCAAGGAGCTGTGGTCCCTTCTGCACTTTCTGATGCCTGACAAGTAGGTCCCTCACTTCTTGTGTGTTTACAAAAGATCTTTTGGCTCTTTCTATTCATAACTTGTAAGAAATTGTACAAAATCAGTTTATTGATATCTCTGAATTCCTTAACCTTCATCTGATAAATTGGTATTGCTGATCTATGTCAGTCTCATGGTTAAAGACTAGTGATGATAAGTACAGAACAGCAGCCTAAAGGTTAAATTGGAACAGAAATTAGAATGTTGGTGATTTTCTTTCCATCAGCATCTATGTCAGTTCCATAAATGACAAATGGCTTGCTGTTGTTTAGAACAAAAAACAAAACAAAACTGCAAGCCATATATGCTAATTGTTTTTAATTTTTGTCTTGATTTAGGTTTGAGTTCTGGGAGGATTTTGAGGACGAGCATGGCAAAGGCAGGGACAATGGTTACCAGAGTCTTCACAAAGTGCTGGAGCCCTTCCTGCTTCGACGTGTCAAAAAAGATGTGGAGAAATCTCTGCCCGCCAAAGTGGAGCAAATCCTCAGGGTGGACATGTCTGCCCAGCAGAAACAGTTCTACAAGTACATCTAACTTTCACTCTTATGGCCCTCTAAATGTGTTTTGTCACAAGTTACCTGAGTGAGTCTATTTCAAAATCATTTTCTGCTGTGTATGTGGTTGTCATTTAAGGTGGATTCTCACAAGGAATTATAAAGCTCTCTCTAAAGGCTCCAGAGGCAGTTCCTCTGGGTTTCTTAACATTGTCATGGAGCTCAAGAAGTGCTGTAACCATGGCTTCCTCATCAAGCACCCAGAGGAGGGAGAAAATGAGAGTCCTCAGGAGCGCTTGCAGGTGGGATGGCTGAAGAATAAATCAACCATGATTGCATTCATTTCTTTGGATGAACTCTTTAGGTAATGGATTAACTAAGTAACATTTGTTTTGGGCTAGACGCTGGTCAGGGGCAGTGGGAAGTTGGTCCTCCTGGATAAACTCCTGACTCGGCTGAGGGAGCGGGGCAACCGCGTTCTTGTCTTTTCTCAGATGGTCCGCATGCTGGACATCTTGGCAGACTACCTGACCATGAAACGCTATCCTTTCCAGGTATGGTCAAAAGTTTGCTTCTTGCATTTTGAACTGGTATGAGACTTGTCTTGTTGACTTGTAACAAGTCTTGTTTTTGAAGAGTGGCATTGCTAATTTATTCCTGTTTGTTTAGCCTGGATATATCTTAAGTTCAGTGACCATTTTGTTTGTTGTGACTATGGCATAAGTTCAGTATGGTGGTGGGACTGTTTGGAGCTGGGCTCTTGTTGACGCAGGGTTGTGCAGTGGTATCTTGGCTCGAACTGCCAGTGCCCTGCCTCTATTTTTAACTACCAGTTATTTTTTGATGCGTACTGGCTTGAGCGTCAGTACAACATACCTCTCAATGCTGTATTAGGATAAAATGACCCACTCCTGTCTAAACTGAACAGCTATTTGCGTAGGGGAAACAAGCAAGCAACATGATAACGTACAGGATGCCTATACTAAGGACAAGGCACTGGTCTTAAATTTTTCTATTATTTTTGTTTCTTTTCTTAGCGCTTGGATGGTTCCATCAAAGGAGAGCTCCGGAAACAAGCACTCGACCACTTTAATGCTGAGGGGTCTGAGGTATGTTCCCAAAATGCGCTAGGTTTGGGGTTTGCATGCAGTTTTGAGTAGCCCAATACACTGCTTATGGCAGTATGAATTTTCCATTTCCGAGCATTGTTGTCTTAGCACGTTTCTAGCTGTGTCTTACAATCGAAAAGAGGCAATGTATATATCTTTCAATGGCATACATATTGTAAACTTGGATGTACAACAGGAACACAGTTCAAATACTTCCTCCACACAAAAAAACAAGCAATTGTAAGTGTGACTGAGTGGTGCATTTTACAAATATACAATATGTCTTCGTGCATATTTGTAAAAAAAATATGATCATCTATATTCACCTCTGCTAGCTTTCATTTTAAATGTACTATAGCTTTGTATTGTTTCATCCATCAACTGTGCTTCACTTCTACCATTCCAGGACTTCTGTTTTCTTTTATCCACTCGTGCTGGAGGCCTGGGCATCAATCTAGCCTCAGCAGACACTGTGGTCATTTTTGACTCCGACTGGAACCCTCAGAATGACCTGCAGGCCCAGGCCAGAGCCCACAGAATAGGCCAGAAGAAACAAGTAAGCAGTGTTGATCAGATTGCATTTTAGCTTGCTGCAAAAACAAATATTGCACATATTTTGCTTTGATGAGCATAGTGACATTTTGTTTAATTTTTCTATTAGGTCAATATTTATCGTCTGGTCACCAAAGGGACTGTAGAGGAGGATATAATTGAAAGGGCAAAGAAGAAGATGGTTCTTGACCATCTGGTCATACAGAGAATGGACACCACTGGACGAACAGTACTGGACAACAGTTCGGGCAATTCAAAGTGAGCATTCCTTAGGAGCTGTAGAGAGTACATACGTTACTGTTACTTTATAGAGTGCCACTCATATCATTATCAATATCATCATTATGAAAATTATATTTCTTGTGTGGTCACTAACTGCATTTAAACCACTGTCTCCAGCTCAAACCCTTTTAACAAAGAGGAACTGACCGCCATCTTAAAGTTTGGAGCAGAAGAGCTGTTTAAAGAACCTGAAGGAGAAGAGTCCGAGCCACAGGTAATCCTTTCTCTCTTTACTAGCAGGCTAGCTTGACATTAGCTGTGACACTACTGTTTTTTTTTTGTTTTTAAAAAAAAAAAAAAATACAGTGGAATTAATATGTTGTACGATTTTGTAGGAGATGGACATCGATGAGATTTTGCGGCTGGCTGAGACCAGGGAGAGTGATCAAGGGTCCAGTGCCACAGATGAGCTCCTGTCTCAGTTTAAGGTGGTTTATCAGAGTTTTACACAAAATGTACAGACAGCGTTAATCTTGTCAATTTCATTATCCAGTATAATACTTCTTAATAAAGAACATATTAGATCTAAATGTGACTTTCCTTGAACTGTGTGCTCTATGTGTGTTCTGACAGGTGGCTAATTTTACCATGGATGAGAGCGCACCAGAGCTTGAGGAGAAATCCATAAGGGACTGGGAAGAGATCATCCCTGAGGAGCAGCGACGACGGGTGGAAGAAGAGGAGAAACAGAAGGAAATGGAGGACATCTATATGTTGCCCAGGAGCAGGAGTTCCAATAAAAGAGTAAGGAACGTATGATGTGTGAAAACTGTGATCAAAATCCTGTTGTGACAAAATATTTCAGAAAGACATCAGATTAGTACTCATACTGTTTCAGTCCACAGTATTACATAGCCCCGCTCTCTATAGTGTAGTGATATTGCATGATGCACTACATTGTGTATGAAATTACATTAAATTATGCTGCTAAACCCAGAGGTTGTCATAGCACATAACTTTTTGGGATTATTCATTATTTTATGCTGTCTTAGCACAAACACATTTTAATTCTGCATTATTGTCTGGGTTCTCTAGGTTTATGATACTGTTGTAAACAGAAATGCTTTAATGTGGATATAATGGCTGTATTTACATAGCAAATGGTAATGTAAAGTGGACTGGATTCAGAACAGTCACGTGAAAGCAAGAGCTGTGTGGACTGGGCTGAGTGAATTTACTGGATTTTACACATATGTAACTCACTTTCAATTTCACAAGTTACATTGTGCAGTTAGCAGCATACTTTAGCCCTGAGTTACACACACATATATATATATATATATATAAAAGTTTTCCTCGTTATTTTAAGGTAAGAATGCTACTTAATGTTGCTTTAACTGAGCTTGCGTGACAGCTTGTGTTGCACTTTGCAGGCGCAGGCCAATGACAGTGACAGTGACGTCGGGTCTAAGCTCAAACTCAAGAACCGTTCCTCTGGCTCGGAGAGTGAAACTGACGACAGCGACGATGACAAGAAGCCGAAGCGCAGAGGCCGGCCACGTGCACGCAAAAACAATGTGGAAGGATTCACCGATGCTGAGATCCGCAGGTATTGCGCTTAGCCATGTCTGAATTCAACTGACAGTTTTCAGGAATAATGCTGGGACCTGACTGAAAAATACATTTTGTTGAAAAACATTTTCTTGTTTTTCAGGTTCATAAAGACCTATAAAAAATTTGGAGCACCACTTGAGAGGTATGCTTTTAACAACATTCCAATTAAAAGATTATTTCTATGTGTGTGACATTTTTCTCTGTTTACTAATATGTAGGGTAACCTAGGGGAAGGAGACCCTTCTCCTGGTCAAATGATGGGGGCAAATCTAATATCAACCCATTTTCTAAGTTTATCTGGATGATGGCATTGCTGGGATTTATTCCCCCCAAAACTGCTCTGTTTAATTCTATGTTTTGTGTTCAGATAAAAATACATATTGTTATTAACATAAGCAGTTATAGGGAGTTATCTCAAAGCTACCCTTTGTGATAGGAACAAATAGACTCTTTGTCCTTCAGAAATACTTCAATCATTGCGATCATTAGCTAAACTTAGGCAACATTTTCATGGTTTTCATGTCGGTAACTATACAATAAAGCAATATTTTCATTTTTCTGAAGGGGTGCCTCTTATATGTACAGACCTAAATATTAAATGCACATTTAGAAACTAGCTAAAGACTTAAAGAATTGATGCTTACATTTGAAGTCCTGTAAACATGTAGATTGGCTGTGCATTATCTCCAGGCTGGAGGCCATTGCACGAGACTCTGAGTTGGTGGATAAATCCATAGCAGACCTAAAGAGACTGGGAGAGCTGGTCCACAACACGTGTGTAGCTGCAATACAGGAACATGAGGAACAAATGAAGGAAAACCCCACTGAAGGTGTGTGTGAGAATGAGAAAGAGATGATACACCAGACTGATTGTCAACAGTAACAACAATGTTCATTTCCTTTGTGTTCTTTGCTTACTCTTCAGCTAAAGGTCCAGGGAAAAGACGTGGTATCAACATCAAGATCTCTGGGGTTCAGGTCAATGCCAAGTCCATCATCCAGCATGAGGAGGAGTTTGAACCTCTTCACAAAGCTGTACCTACAAATCCTGCAGAGCGGAACAAGTAAACACAAATTCCTAAATGATTACCATTTTAAACATCATAGTTAATAGTGTGGCTAGTACAAGTAACTGCCCAACTTTTTCTAGGTTTCAGCTGACATGTCGTGTGAAAGTCCCTCATTTTGATGTGGATTGGGACATCCACGATGATACACAGCTGTTGCTGGGTATCTATGAGCATGGATATGGCAACTGGGACTTAATCAAGACTGACGCTGACCTTAAACTTTCTGAAAAGGTGCTTATCAGTCTCCTGCTTATTTAGAATAACTTATGTTGCATCTTTTGTATTATGAGCTAATACTGTCTTGTTTCCACATGTAGATCCTTCCAGATGACCCTAACAAGAAACCACAGGCAAAACAGCTGCAGATGAGAGCGGACTACCTGTTGAAGATGCTGAAGAAGGATCTGGAGAATAAGGATTCCTCCAAAGCAGGAGAAGAGGTGAGTGTAGACCCATTTGCTGTTTTCTGTCTAATGAGGACCAATGTCAAATTGACAAGCACTTAAATAACACATTTTGGCAGTCATTTCTTTAATCTAAATTTTGCCTTTCTTTATCTGCTGCATGTTTTTTTAATGAGATTTGAGGCATTTGTGCTGTGTCAATTCAGCAACCCTGCAGAACAAAAAGGACGCTGGAAGCTCTGTACAGAGCTAAAAAGATGCAGAATAATTTTAAGCAAACATGTTACCAAATCATTTTTAGATCCATGAAAAACTCAAAATTCAATCACAAAAAAATCATGTGCCTCAAAGTACAAACTGTAGACTCTCAATAATGATTATCACATTACTTGAGTATCAGTATCAACACCATATTCAGGGTGCTGCATCTCTTTTAGCCATAACATTTACAGATCTCAGTCTCTACATGTAAATGAGTATTTCCACAGATTTGAATGGTTGCTAATAAACAAAGTAGCTAGTCCTGTACCAAATAAAGCCCTGGAGGTTAAACATGGTCTTAAAGTAGAGTTCAGTAAAGATAAACAGCAGTCTTCACCTTAATGCCACCTGCAGATTACCAACCTCTTCATTTTTATTTTAAACACCATGTTTACTGCGTGTAGCACTTTGTTCTGTCAAGTAAATGAAAAATGTTATTAGCCCAATCCTAACAAGTGGTGTTATTCTTCCTAGACCAAGGTAAAGAAAAGAAAACCTCGAGTGAAGAAAGAGAACAAGGCCCCGAAAGACGAGCTAGCCAATGAAATCGGCTCTCCCCGTCTCTCCGACATCCCATCTGAGGAGGGTGAAGTGAAGGTATGTTCCCTTACGCAGACAGCGTATCAAATCCCCATCAAAACAGAAATCCAAACAAAAACAGTGTGGTTGTTTTCAAAGCAATTGACGTTAAATTTGATGCTAAACTTGCATCAACTCTGTCAACCAGTCAGTTCACATTTTTCGTGGGAATTGTTCCCTTTGTTTGTATGTTTCGTCCAGGATGATGGAGCTGAGAAATCCCCCACAAAGAAAAAACAGAAGAAAAAGGACAACAAAGAGAACAAAGAGAAGCCAGGAGCCCAGAAGAAAGAGAAAGAGGGCGACAAGGACAAAAAGCGTGCCAAGCCCAAGAAAGAGAAGGTAGTTTAGTCGTGCAGGTGTAAAATGTTGAATGTTACCTACATATTTGTTTTAAGTATCAGGTTTTGTTGGCTTACTGTTTGTAACAATCATGTTCTGTAGCTTGAACAAAACTGATGAACGGTATGAGGAATGTGTTTCTGTATAGAATTTGCTCTATGTGATGTTTATTTGGCTGTGTTTTTCAGACCAAACCAGGAGGCAAAGGGAAGAAGGCCCAGGGCCCAGTGCACATTACTGCAGGCAGTGAGCCTGTCCCAATTGGAGAGGAGGATGATGAGTTGGACCAGGAAACCTTCAGCATTGTGAGTCTTTTATTACACATACAAACCTGCCAGTAGATTCACTGTTTAAAATAGTGAATATGGTTTCTACATGAATCATGTAGATGTGATGAGCTTTTACTTTTGGGAAGGATGGGGTCTGCTGCCAGCAGAAAATTCTGAGCACAGCACAGCATTATTCACCCAACCCACAGATGTAGAAATATATTGCTATAAGCCAATCAGAGCTCTGAAAGGTGGAAAAGGTAGTTAGGTAGGAGGTTGGTTTCCTTCTCATTTTATTTTTAATGGCTCTCGGTGAGCAAGGTTAGGTTAATGTGTGTAAATTATCATTGTGGGCAATTATGACTACCATTTAGATCTTTACCTGGAATTTGAACATTTTAATTTCTGTTGACTTTTTATAACCACTTAGAGAGTTTACATCTACATCTAAAATTACATCACTAACCGCGATCATTGGGGTCCAAGCAGACCGTGCTGTTATGTGAACCCGAAGAACATGCATAATGGGCAAAGATTTTTTTTTCCTTCGAACTGTCAGATCTGAAAGTTCAAATAAAAATGGTTGTGTTTCATAATTCATAACTTCTTTCATTTAAGGAGTGTAACCTGCATGTATGGTTTCAGTGTAAAGAGAGGATGAGGCCGGTGAAGAAGGCTTTGAAGCAGCTGGATAAGCCAGATGAAGGCCTATCAGTGCAGGAACAGCTGCAGCACACCCGAGCTTGCCTGCTAAAGATTGGAGACCGCATCACTGAGTGCCTTAAAGCCTACAGCGACCCGGAGCACGTCAAGACTTGGCGCAGGTGTCAAATACAAACAAAAGCCAAAATACCATATTCAATGGCATATTATAATTCCTTAATGTTAGTTTAAACCATCCCATGACATGGGTGTGAATGTAAAAGAGGAATTTTAGCCATTTTCTCACTTTCTCACTTTGGTTTGGTAGTAAATTATGTTCTCTTTGTGATTCTGTTGCAAAATGTCTATAAATGTCCAAAACTCATGCTTTTTTCCTTTTCCATCTAGAAATCTTTGGATTTTTGTGTCCAAATTTACTGAGTTTGGAGCCAGAAAACTGCACAAGCTGTATAAAATGGCTCAGAAAAAGCGATCTCAAGAGGAAGAGGTAAGCTTAGCTTTAGCCCAGTCAAAAAAATGTATACTCTCCTTTGATGTACAGTCCTCTCTTGCTCATGTGCGCTCTACATGTTGCTTTCAGAAAGAGCAAAAGAAAAAAGATGACCCTCCTAGGAAGAAGCCCTTCCGACCTGAACCGTCTGGATCGAGTCGGGACTCCACTGGGACACAGCCTTCATCCAAGTCCCACCCGCCCACCGGACCCTCATCCCACTCCCACCACCGCGAGCCCTACAACCAGTCCAACAAGAGACACTTCCCCAATGATGGTGAGAGAAAGAACTTTAGTGATACCGCTGTACTGAAATAACAATAACAATGCCATTTCATCCTGCATTTCTTCCAAATAATATACCCTAATCAGGGTTAGTTTTTTTTTACAAGGTCACGTCACTACGTGAACACCATGCACAATTATAAATCAGTCATTTAATAAATGTTATACTGTCAGTCTGAAATATTACGACAAAACTTAAATTGCTGTCCATTAAGTGAGAGAAGTTGGTTAGCCTTTTCTTAGTTAGCAGAATAACACAAGTCTGAAAGAAACATTTTAGAATGATAATGCTTCAAATCTAAAGTAAAAAGTCTGTAGAAGTTTTTTTTGCAATGGTGTTGGATCTGTACCCTGCTTGCTAAACTAACCTTTGCTCAGCTAACTCAGCTACATATCCACTGAATATCAAACAGCACAGTACTGTTGTGAGGTAACAGGGTTATGTTGTGTTTGAAACAGCTAGACTTTGTGAGTTAGCTAGCAGACTAACAGTGCAGACCATGTTGCAGCTAACTGAGGCTCACATTACGCACATTTAGAGGATTTATATCTAAGATCACAAAGTTCAGTGAATGATTGTTGAAGACAATTGTTGTGGTCATCGTTGATCTGTGGCACAACTACAATTTTAACCAACATGAGGGCATCCATGGGAACAATAAGCATAGATGATGCTTCAATAGATAGGAGCAATTGTTGATTTTCCCTTTTCTAGCTATAATTTCAGGTACATTTAGCAGACTGGATTATCCAGGTTTGCTTGCGGTCCCTTTTATTTGGAAAGACTCAACTAGTTTGCTAAATCCAGCTACTGCTGGCCATTGTTTCCCCACCTGTTTAGAGCACGACCTCCAGTCTGTCTTCCTAAATGCACATGGGGAGAAATTAGCTAATTTAATTAGCAGAACAGAAATGTGACACACTGGTTCGAGATACCATCATCATTTTAAATACATTATTGTTAAACCACCCAACCGTAACTTGGTGACAGTTTTTTATAAATAACAGTATTATCAGTAGTATCAGTGTTTTATTTAATTTATAGTTTTAAGTTATATATATATATATATTTAAGTTATATATATATCTGATTGATTATATATCTGATTGTACACTTTTTGAATTAGATGACTAAATTTGATATAAATAACAGCAATATAACTGCAGTGACATTATATCACTGGCCTCTAGTGACTCCTACTCTGACTAGAATTTTTACAAAAGAAGCAGTATATAGCTATACATGTGTCTTTTCTGCGTATTATATGTTAAATAAGTAAGCATTTCCCCTGCACTTTCTACAAATAATTTTAAAATGGTTCAGGATTTTTAATTGTGTCCTATTCTGCAGATCGGGGAGACTGGCAGAGGGAACGTAAATACAACTACCCAGGTAACAGCAACCAGTCCTGGCAAGGCGACCGCCATCACCCATATGATGCTCACAGGTACAAAGACCATCACTATGGTGACCGTAGGCCACACGGGGACCCATACCGCAGTGCTGGAGGTTACCGGAACACAGGCTCTCCCCGCAAACGGCCCTATGACCAGTACAGCAATGACCGTGACCATCGGGGTCATCGTGACTATTATGACAGGCAAGTAAAATAATAATACTAATCGTTGACTGTGTCATTTTCTTGTGGTTAAACAGTTATGGCTGTTGTATATTTCTTATCTTGATCAAACACATTTAAAAAGGTTTAGCAAATATCTAAATGTGTTGTCAGCTTGTTGGGTTTTTGGGTGCCTAAGGTTAGAATTTGTTAGCAGACTGAAGCAAAATGTCTTCCACTCACTGCTTTTTGCACCATCCATTTGTCCTTTTACTTGAAGATAAGATAGTCCTTTATTAGTCCCGCAGTGGGGAAATTCTCAGTAGCCTACACCTTTTTATTGTGGGTTTGTCCAGTGGAGAGCAAAATACCAAATACTGTCACTAAATTATGAGAATGAGCTGGCCAAGCATGTCCTCACACAGCAATGCTGAGTTAACTTTTCACCCTTTTGGAAAGTTGTTTTTCTTATGTGTTGGCCATGCACCTGCCTGATAAGCTCATGGCTTTTGTAAAAGGAAAAGCATTTTCACAACATGATGCCACCCCTATAACATCATTCCACAGCACAGGGTTAAATGCTTATGCAAACATCATTTGTGCTTTAATAATAAAATATGAAAGTGCTTGTAAATAAGATGAATTATTTTTGTCTGACCGCTTAGTACGGAACGTAAACAGGAACCGGGACTGTACTAAAGTAAATATTTTTTTATATTATTGTAATTCTTTTTTATTTTCTATCCAGACATGCAGATCCCAAGAGGAGGCGATCAGATGAGTACCGATCGCCAAACTACCACCAAGGTGGTAGTAGTAGTGGTAGTGGTGGAGGAGGAGGTTACCCTCAGGACTTCAGGAGGATGCCCGATCACAGGGGCAGTTCAGGAAACCACAGCCAGGCTGGGCCTGACCATTATCGGCCATTTCATTCAGACAAGCCCCCTCCACTCATAGACCCCCGCTCCCCTCAAGCGCAGAAATCCCCCCTTGAGTCCCTCTCACCCCTTGAGAGGACTGCAGAGCAGAAACCTGGGACAGACCTCAACTGGAACAACAGGAAGACATGATTCATGTGAGTGCTCCAAGCAGGGATGGTGCTTGGTGGACACTGCAGGAAAGACACCTTCTGGCCTATAACTGGGCCGCATTGACCAGCCACCACCACATCTCCCTTCCCTCCTACAGCTATAAAATGAAAATCCGAAATCTGGAGCCAGGGGGTCCTGTGCTCTCTCCTGGATGCTAATGACCAGGTCAAGTTCGAACTGAGGAAAAGGAACAGCAAAGCCCAGTTAGTCCTATGGACTATAACATGAACAAACTGATTAAAGCCTTTGAAGTATGACCGTTTTGGAAGCTTGAAAGTGCCTCACGCATTCTCTTTTTTTTTTTTTGGAAAGTCATTAATAGAAATAGGAAAATTTCCAAAGCAAATGTTACTTTGAAGTTTATTTCATTTTCTTTTTTGTTGGTTTGTTTTCTGCAGAATAAAAGATTTATTCCATGAACGTAGACTAATGGAAAAAGGAGAATGTTCAACTGCACCATTAGATTTTAAATCCTCTTTCTGACTAATTTTGATCATGAATTGGTTTAATCTTGGGTAAAAAGTTGTCAAAATTCAAAACTACATGTACTTGTATGCTTGTTTTTTGTCTCATGCAATGATTGAGCGGAAAGACATTTGCAGCAGTGGACAGCACAGATGACTCGATTAGCCCGCTGCAGGCTACATAACCCTTGCCTGTGACCTTAAAATGCTGGACACAAATTCAGGGTCAGTACAGACCTCACTGTCAGAACACTAGCTGAATAAAGCCCTAAAGCTAATATTCTTTTCAGCTTCTAGCTGAAGTTTCATTAGTCTTCTGTCGCATCAGTAAGTATAGGCTAATTATCGCAAATGGCGGATCTTGGTATTGCACTAAAAGTATTGGACTCTACACATCCCCAGCCGTTCATAGACTAAAACAATGGAAAATATATATATTTTTTTCCCTTTCGTGTGAGTGTGTCAAAATATTTGATATGTTTGACCTTTAAATGGAAAGGCTGGCGCTGCGTGTGTTATGTGTTGGAACAGAAGGGAGCGGGAACGTCAAGCTATTTTTGTTCACCGGTTCCAGTGCCAAAATAACAAGAGGCTGGAGTGCTGGTAAATAATATTGGTCAAGTTTTCTTTTTTTTTTTGTTCCCTCCCCCCATCTGTGCCTTATTCTTGTCTAAGGAAACTCTGGTGGCATTTTTTGTGGTCTTTAACAACAGAGACTGTGCAGTATTAGGCTGTGGTGTAGTGATGGACGTTGAGGTGAGAAGTTGCTGATGGGCAGGGAACAATATGGGCTGTGCTGGGAGGGAGGACTTTTTTTATTTCTTTCTCAAAGAAAGAGGAACTGATGTTACAAGGAGTCAAGACCTCGCCTCTCTCCCTCCTCCTGCAGATGTAGCCTGCAAACTTCATGGACCTGTGTTCACTCTTTCAGATAAGCCAATAAAAGTAATTTATATTTGTGAAAAAAGAAGCCACTGTTCACATGAACTATGCTGTACATACTGTTTATAGACCTATATGTATTAAACTTTCCTACATCATGCAACACTTCGCTGTTTCATGTCCCTGCATAACATGATGTTTTGAATTTTCTAAATAATTTTCAACAAACTAAAGATTATGTGGTGTGGTGCAATGACCAGCAGGGGGCAGCATAAGGCAAGATGTCAACTGTATTAAAACATTTTAGGAGGCATATATCTAAAACAATTCAACAAGACACTTTTATTTTTTTCTTCAATAAATAATTTACATTATATACACAAGTGGCATGTGCCACCATTTGAATCCTACATACAAAACCAGTTTGATCTGCCTGGCTTCTTCCATTCAACACCAAAGCATCTCACTGCTTTCATTCACTCATTTTATCCCTTAACATTACAAGTCTGATAATCTTCTATTCACAATCAAGTTCAACCAAATAAGAGCTTGTAGAGCATAAAAAAAACATAAAGTGCTTTTGTAATGAACACAAACACCACAAAACTGCTTATTCTGTCTCACTAAATTACTATTTGCATTTAGGTTAAGGACAAGCAGGTGTTTAGAGATCTGCTAATGTTTGTGGTGTTTGAGGTATTCATGTACACAATATCCCTTTATATTAAAAAGGTAACATTCGCTGATTCCACTCACAACCGAAAGAGATTCTGAAAATTCGACACAGACACAATGTTTGCCAAATCCAAACAACACCTCACAAGCTTATGTACAACTCACATTACACAGTTAGAGCCATAGAGAACTGACAACACTAAGCACAGTTAAACACAACATTTGACTTTTTTGTTGTCTTTTTTTTTACCCTCTTGCACTTATATTTGAGAATTTCTTTTAAAATCATGAACAGACTGCACCAGCACAGGCTTCCTTAACAGTAGTAGAAGCCTGTAGAGGTATACAGTGTAGAAATAAATTACTTGAAAGAAAGTACATCTCAAACCATTTTTTTGAAGTTTGATTAAATACACTTCTTAACAAGTTCACTCTTTGATCTCTAAAATCTTACAGAACACTGTTACGGAACACAGTGGAATATGATGTCAGTGGACATGTAGTCTGGACTTAATAGGTCAGAAAGAAAAAAAACATCCTTTTTATTCCAGTTTAGAAATGACTATGATAATTCTACCAAGTGCGAGACTAGCGGGTAGCTTGGCTCAAAGCTGATGCAACCTGGTTCAGTATGTTGTAAGTATCTTTAAAACAGCAGGCCTCTTGGTGCTTTACTCTACATTCCAAATCTCTGGAACAAAGGACTCGATAAAAGAAATCTTACTCAGAAACAATAGTGACTGCCTGTGTGTTTGTACATGCTTCTCTATGTTCTATAAAAAGCCTAACAACAGGTGAGGAGGTACAACCCTCACTAGTCTCAGTGCCTCCATGCACTGGTATAGTCCGTTCATCCTATTGTACTTTAGCAGCACTTTCCAGTATTATACACAACCAGGCCGTCTGGTTTGGATCCAAATACTTGAGTGAACCACAAACATCCCATGAGGGAGGTAGGGGGATATTCAGCTGTTCGGGGAAATCGCTGGCACCAGAGCTTGTTCTTTGGCAAATGGCCGCCACCATAAATTCACAGATCTACAGAGAGTTGCGAGTCAAACAGGCCCTACAGCACAGCCACGTCTACAGCCCTTTGAAATGGAGAGCAAGGCTTTATTCTTTAAGAAGAAGTCAAGATGACGGATAGTTTGGCCTGTGGGGGGCCATGGCGCCCATCTCTTTCCACTCGTCTTTTCTCGTCTCCACCTCAGCTACGTGTTCGCGGCTGTCGAGTTGCCAAATGACTTTTATTTTTCACCTCAGAAGAACATGTTCTCAACACATGTCCATCTTGTCCCTCGCCAAATGTACGGCTTGAACTACGAGCTTTGCCATCTAAACAATGGCATTTACACAGTAATACTTGTTCCCTATGTGCTCTCAAACTAATTCTGGGCTGCATTCATTTGTGAAATCAGAGTCCAGATGAACGTAGACAGCCAATATAACACCAAGAGAGGTTATAAATATTCTCAGGCTTGTAATGCCGAAGCAATTTGGGTGCATTTAAACCATACTTGACTGACACACCGATTTTTTTCCCAACCTGCCAGCCAGTTTATGCAGGAGACAGCTCAGGCAGGCAGAAAAATCTCCTTACTGACCCATGGACCACCATGCCAGAGGTATATTAGGGCCTTGGGTGCAATATAAAGACATTCGGAAATATTTCTCTTAACTCCTACAGCTCCCAAGAACACCTACAAGCACACAAATGCACAAAATGTTTCACCAACACATCCACACTACACACAGACACATCTCAGACACACACACACACTCAACACACTGTACAAGAAAGGCCTGCTGTTATGGCCCATTAATCCTGATGTAGACAATGCAACTCACTGATATGACATGGCTTTGGCTAGGGGCTTCTTCCAAAAAAAGCTTTCTCTAGCTTTCCAAAACTGGAGCCTCATCAAACATGAGAAGCTCCAGTAGAACTCCCTTCTTCAGCAGAGGTTAATAAAAGCTCCTGTCATGTCCCGCTGTCCTGTTCCAGAAGACGCATGCTAGGCCTCGTCTTGGCACCAGATAGCTGGAGAACAACTCCAAAGCTCGATCTTCTTTCTGCAAGGGGATCATCCCCCCACCCGCCCCTTCTCAGCGGCATCTTGCTTCAGTGGGAATGAGAGGTGAGGAGGGAGGGGGAGTCTGCGGGTTTTAATCCCACTCAGAGCCTCCAGAAGCCCTTGAGTCTCTCATCACTGAGCAGCCCTGAAACCTGCAGGACGAACTCTGTGACAGGAATGCTCCTGCTCTGGCTCAATGTATGTCCATTCAATGACAACACACAGATGAGTCCATGGCTGGGGTGGGTGTGATGACACACACAAGACTGAGAGCCCTCAGGTTCAGCCTCTAGACGCGACAATGGGGAAAGCCGTGTTTCCAGAAACACAAAGCTTTCCAACAACCATCACGAGACAACGAAACAAACCCATACGAAAAACTACAGACACAAGCAGCACAACTCAGTCCACAAGGATATAGCGACAAGGGTAAAGAGCACTGACAAGCCTGGGCTAGATCCCTTGGGGGCCGAGTTAAACATGCCTGCATCCCTTTCAAAGAGGTGGTGCTTCTCTTTATTGGAGTGCAGCATTTTAACATCCTCGAAAGCGTAGTAGGCAGCTAGGGTGAAGTTGATGTCCCCAGAGGAGAGCAGATCGAAGACACAGGACTGGAAATACAGGTCTTCCACCGGAAGGCGCTCTTTGCACTTGGCCATTGCCGACTGGTAGGTAAAGCCGTGGGAAGAACTCTCAGGCCTTGCTCTGGATGAGCCTTGGCTTTCGGCACCCCGTGCCCGGAAGGTCCTGAAATCGATGCGCTGGTTGGCAGGGCAGCCATGCAAGCACAGATAAAGGTCCTGATTCTCCTGGTCCTCCACAGAGTTCACCACTTCCTCAGGCATCCGCACGGCGAACGTGAGATAGCGGCCCACTTGCCGGACCACAATGGTGGTGCCAATGTAGCGTGCCTGGATCTCAACATGTTGGCCAGGAACCTTCTCCACAATGCGAAGAGTGTTGGCACCATGCCGGTCGCCTCCATTCTTCGAGCCATCAGCAAACGCTGCCGGGAGTTCGTCTGTCTCTGCATGATACATTTTCTGATCCACACACTCCTGAAAGTTCTTGAAGATAATTGTCAGCTGTGGAAACAAAATATGAGCAGATAATTTGATGAAGTAGCAGCAACAACAGGTTAATGGGTTTTAGATATTCGTTATTCTTAATGTTTCCTAACATTTACTTATGTAAGATATTAACTAAATTGTAATGACAAGACCTTTTGATTACATTTCTGAACATTAAACAAAACAGTACAGCAGAGCAGCGCAATAAACAAATTTTCATTTACAGTTACACACATATTGTGTTAAGATTGAGCTTAAATACAAATAAATGCTGACCATTCAGTTAAAAAAACCTTTTAGATTAATTTTATGCATCTGTGTAATAATACAAGTTGTCATAAACTAAGCTGAAGCAACACTTTGGAGTGATTTCTTCGCGTAAGGTTGTCACTGAGGCTTATCTTTATGCTTTGGCTCAAATTAAACTGCCAGCTTGTGCAGCATAGACGCTCGCTATTCCCTGGCCCTCTCTGTAACGTCACATTTTAGCTGCTGCTCAACATGCAGAGGGGGAGGCCCAGTGTAAACGCACTCGGGAGAAACACAGCTCCCAGTCTGTGTTACAGCAGGCCTCAGTGTGCAGACACAAAGGTGATCCATTCATGGCGCTGGGGGCCAGCCTGTGAACCCTAGATTCGGCTCCAGGGAGTGGACTCGCGCCAGGCCAGAGAGTGCCCAGCCTGCAACTGGGGCTAATTAGGGAGGGCTGCTCCTGCCTCTGGCTCTGCATAGCGTTGCTTTCATTAACAGGGCCTGCAGGCTGTTGTCACCATGTGACCTCAGGACTACAGATCCTGTATGCGTGTGCGTGAAGAGTCTAGGGTCATAGGTGGTAGGGGGAGCCGGGGTTGGTAGGGAGGATTGGTTGGGAGTAACAGTCAAATCACCCTGCAATCATCCCAATGAGGGCAAAGCTACAAGTCTCCAGCCAGGGCCAGTTGTCCACCGAGCAGCAAAAGGGAACTATCAATAAACAGCTCCAGGCTTGTTTGAACAGGTGGCATCTGCCCACAGCCTGGCTTTCCCTTTTGTCCAGAGCTAAGCACCCTTCTAACCTGCCATTTGTTTCCAGAACACAACTTAACAAAAATAACCCTCACCCCACCCCCCCAAATAAAAAGACTTCCAAAAAGAGATGTGGTCAATCTACTTAATGGTGCATCATTAGCGGATCTTGATGATGGAAAATTGGTCTAAATGCAACCCCAGCCAAACAGTTCTCTTAAGTTCGACAAACGGAGCATAAGGCCAGTGGTCACACGATTCCAGCTGCAGTGGCTAATGTTAGACAGCATGCAAAATAAATGAATTAGCCGTCAGCAACAACAAACATAGGCTCCTGGTCCCGTGCTTTTACCTCAAGGCCCAACAGCTGGCCAATTGCAAGGCAGCTCCACACCCCGTCCAATGTACCGTTAAGCAAAACAATGATAATTTATGAGGTATGGGGACCAGCTAATGTGAAGAAAATATCTGCAGTTTCCTGCAAGGACTGAGCATTTAGTTGGATCAACAAGGCCCTTAATGCACATGCAAACAATGGCAAGGACTACCACAGACATAGTAACATTGGTCTTGGCAGGCAGAAAAAAACGAAAAGAAAGAAACAAGAGGGCTGGAGCCCGGTTACATTCTGAGTTATTACAGCTCTTTTTGCTGCTGGCATTCTCTTGTGTTAAATAAAGGCCTTTTTGAGATATCATCAACCTTTCTGTTTATCACAGTCTCATCTGCTGAGGAACAGATCCAAATACTATCCAGACTGTGCACTCATAAAGTCTGTCTGCTTTGTGGACTACGCCACGTTCATATTATTAACCACCTCGCTGATGAAATCTAGCTGCAGCTGTATTACACTGTACTGTAGAGTTTGGTATGGATTTAGTCTGCTTTTACAGATGACTTGACAGACAGTCATTTGAAGCTTGGTGTCTTTTCTTTCCTTTTTTGTATGTAAGCTTTAGGGCTAATAAAGTTTCAAACCTGCCAATTACCACTGTATAAACTGCATATTTAATCATCAAAATGCTTGACTCAAACTGTTGAGTAATCTGAAACAGACTTTTCTATACTGACTGGATAAAAGTAGGTGGAAATGAGGTAATTTGTAATTTGTAGTGGCTGTTCCCACTGCTTTTAGTTGTACACAAAAGTTGTGTCCCTGGAACATACTTTCGTTTTATGGATAATTGTATGTCATACTGTAAACAAACATCTGACCATTTACATTACATTTACATTTAAGACATTTAGCAGACACTCTTATCCAGATTGACTTACGGAAATGCTTCTGTTTACTCAGAAAAATACTCTTAGCTAGTTTGTATCAGCTATGATTTAAAAGACACCTCTAAGCTTAGACCCTACTAAATAGAAAAGTCAGTATGGATACCAAAATACTCTAGCACTAGAGTGAGGTTTTTCAGTGATGATTTTCTAACTGAAATACAGAGACCTCTGCAGATTGTTTAATAAAACTGAAAAACAAATGGTGAACATCTATTTCACAGGTAGTCACCTTGCTAGTGGCGGTTGCTGCAGAGCCGGGAAGCACGGGGGTGTTGGTGACCTGCACTGACAAATACTTGTTGTGGATGAGCGGCCACGCGCCCTCCACCTTGCACGTTTGGAAGTCGTCATTAAAGGTGCGCAGGTGTGGGTCTCCGAAGAAGCCGCAGTGTGTATAGTTGGGTGCCGCCGCATGGCGTGGGAGGCTACGCTCGTAGTGGCACACCTCTGGGCCGTCTGAGGGAACAAAGTTGTTGATCTGCGGTGGCAGAGGAGGAGCCGGGGGTGGGGGTGTCCGGGCACGGGGCGAGGCTGTGGGGCCTTCTTTAGAGCAGTTGTGTTGGGTCATGAGGTCCTCGATGCCATGCTGAGCAGAGTGGTAGGCTAGATCGCCCCGACAGGTACGGGCAGTGCGGCGGACGCAGCTGTTATAAGCACGTAGTGCCGTGCAGAACTCCTCCTTGGGGCCTGAGCTTGGGGTAGAAGCCCAAAACTCAGAGTTGCACTTCAGGATTTTACACTGCAGAGTGGCTGTGGAAGAGATAAAAAGATGATCAATATTCAGACAACACTATGGTGTAAATCTAAATGCATCATAAAAGTATTAAATGTTACCACACTTTAAAAATAAGATAAATACTCAAAAGTGTCTGGAGGAATTTGTAGAATATCTATAATAAACACAGCAAAAAATAGGACAATAATTGTTTCATTTGAAAATGGACCAAGTATCAAACTTGCAAACTTGATTAGAATCAAATATATATCACAGTTCTAACATTTCAAAATTGTTGCAGTTAAATCACCACTTAAAATCCATGCACCACAATGCATCAGTGCATTTTACACCCATAAGCAGCACCATCGGGTCTGCAACAGCAGTGACTTAAAATAAAGCACAAAATAAACTAATTGTCACTTTAATTTTAAAGATGTCACTTTAATGTGCACTATGCATCTGGGCTATGTATTGTTTATACCCTTATACTGTCAAACTGGCACTTTTAACATTTTAGGAAGACTGACAAAATTGCCACATCTGATTAAATTCCCAGAAAAGTGAGATGTAGTGTTTTCTGCACTTTACTCTTGGTATTCAGAAACTGATCCAGGAAACTGCAATGTGTGTCAATACTCTGTATTGTTTTGAAAGAACAGTTTGACACCCATCAAAAACTAAAAATAATACAATTATATTTTGCAAATGGGCTTTCTGTTGTTAGCATCTTATTTTTTGGTGTAACAAAAGAAGTATAAGGGATGATGTTTTAAATGAAGAAAACAAAACAAACTGTGGTCAAAACAAGCTATGACATGTTTGTGAGGTTTTCTTGTAGCACACAGCAGCAGTAGTTATTAATGCTACCTTCCCTATCTGAACAGTGGTACTGAATTAAATATTGTACAACATTATGGCCTTGGCACAAGGCTTTAAAACTTCTGCTGTGCTTTGCAGTTTCTAAATAAATTTTAGAGTTTAACATGCAACTGCGGAGTTCAATGTAATGAAAAAGCAAACATTCCAGTGAAAGCGTGCCTCTCAATGCCTCTCCATGCTGCCAACATCCACCAAAAGTAAGTGCACTTTAATGCATGCAAAATCAGTCCACTGTAATCTGTTTTAAGAAAACATTAGCAGACTGAATATCTCCACTGAATTCATCAATTAAGTGACATTATGTGAAATATTTTAAAAACAAACTTTATCTGATTATACACAAAATAGTGAACATAATCCTTTATCAGGTCTAACATGTGATGCAGCCAGACCAGACAACACTGCAGAGTACAACGATATGACCTCAATGTGAATTTGTAATAGAGATGCTGCTTGCATCATGGACTAACACTAACATTTTGATTGGAATTAATTATTTCAGTTGTTATCCATAGTCCAACACACAACTTAAATGAATGAGATGGTCAGGTCACTAAAAGTCTTCTAGTTATGAGAGCTTACTGACAATTCACACCTCTCTCTTCTTTTGCATTGCTAAGCAGACTTACAGGGGGGCTTTGTGAGTAAAAACACAGCAGGTGTCGTCCCCCCCCCCCCCCCCCCCAAAGAAAGTAAGCTTAAATGCACCTCTCAAAGAATTCACTGATGGTTTTAACGGAAGGGGGCAGCGCTTTGGGTGTGTGTATCTTGCAGGGAGGGGTGCAGTGTGGGAGGGGGTGGTCTTAGGGCTTTGAATGAAGACAATGTAATTTGCCATTGAGAAGAGACCAGCAGAGTCATAAATTAGCCCTGTGTAAAAGGATTAGGTAGAGTTTCATCAGGCGTGCAGGCCAGCGGGGCAGGGGTGTGGGGGGTTACTACGGCTCCCTTAAAGAAACAGGATCTCTGGAGAGAAACTGGCTCCAGGACCAGAGGGCGGAACAGAGAGGAGCTCTCACCATTCCACAGGTCAAACTAGATATAAGATAGCCACCTGTCCACTGCAAAAAAGGCTGCTATTAAAGGCAAATGCAATTTCAAACACGTATTGGATTACAAAGGCTGCCACAAAGGTAGACTACCTGTTGTATTAGAGGTTTTTAAAGTAATAATTAGGAGGAGACTTTCTCTGTGTTGTGTTTATCAATTAATTAAAGTTTTAATGAAGACTGAAGCATGCTAAATATAAACTACATGTTAGTATATTATCTGTGGCCTCTATATGATTTTGTGAGTAGAATGCAATATTATGTTATTAAAAAGTTGTAAGGCTTTTCATTAGCACAAATGGTCTTTTTATTATCCAACACCACCCCTCAACCCCACCCCCATACTCTCACACCTCCCACCTCCTTAGAAACAAAAGGCATTTATCACCTATCTGATATAAAGCAATAAACCCTTTCAAATAACAACGACTATTGCTGGCTTGAAAGTCTTTTGTTTGGTGCTAACTAACATGATACAACGTGATATGGTGAGAAAACAGTTTATACATGCAGGCTTGTCTCTCTGCACTCACACGCTTTCAATTCAAACTCCATTCTTATTTGCAACCAAATGAAATTACAGGATCACAAATTCACTAGTTTTATCCAAAATAGTAAAATTAAAATGTGTCAGAAGGAGAATTATTGACCCCCCCCCCCCAACAAAACAGCACTCCGGCTCTGGAGGAATGCTCGACTAACCCGTTTGATTCTTGAATGAGGTAAAACTGTGGATTAATGTGTAAATCAATGTCCCACGTTCCGTGTCCTATTTGTGACTTGCAAAACAGTAACCTCAACGTTAGTCTTTCGGATTTCGCCCTCATGCACCGATGATACGCGTGTTTAAGCGGCTGCTCGCAAACAAAACTTCGTCGAAATGACGAAGCCTGTTTCACACGGGGCCAACTTTGAATTAACGTTATCTCCCGCAACTTTCTCGGCTGCAGCACGATATGCGCAAAAACATAAACACAAGCAGCTAAAACCGTAGTTAAGGCCACACTACCGTTGCTAACCAGGCTGCATTAAAACATCTGTAAACACAACCCTAAGAAGCAGAACTCACCGCAGAGCCTCTTCTTGGTAGCGCACGTTAGCTTTCGCGAACCCGAGAATGTTGTGGAGTGTGAGAATTTGTGCGAGAAGTCACTTACCCGCTGGAAAGAAGAAGAGAAACGCGAAGAAGATCTTGGCGACTTCCAGCGCCGAAGCTCGCGCTCCTTTCCCCATAACCATCCATCCAGCACGGGACAGCGCTGCTCTCCTCTCCCTGCTCGAAAACAGCGAGGTGAAGAAAGGTCGGTCAGTCCACTAACTCGAGTGTTTTGTGACTCACAGCAGTTGAAAAAAGCCTGCGCTCCGAAATCATGCCTCTGTTTAAGGAAAAGTGGAGTCGACTTTAGGCTCGAACGTCGGCACGTCTTCTCGCGCTGCTGGTGCTGCTGAAATTCCTTAGCGTGCTCTAAAGCGAGCAGGCTCTCCAGCACACGGCGCGGTCAGCGGTGCATCCTACAGCACCCGCAGAGCCAATGAGCAATCACTGCCCCCCCCTCCTACTCTCAGCAGTTTCAAATGACGACCCTGCTTTTTTACAAGTGCCTGCTTCACTACTCAACCGCTTCACCGTGTGGAAAAAACTGCTTAACAGAGTCCTAATTATCAGGAGTCTAAAAAAAAATTAATAAACTCTGAAATGTTAAGAGACTATTTTTTTTAGAGTAAATAATAATGTAATCCAGAATTTGATGTGTAATTTTAATTTTTTAAATTCACTGTGATGTAACAAAACCAAAGAAACATCTGCTCGTTCAGCATATAGCCACAACGGAATTATACTGAATATTTCAGCCAAGACAGCTTTTTAAATAAGGCACAATACAGGACAGCCAATCAGAACGAGCATAATTTACATTTTTAAAGTAACATTATCTAAAACAACCTGCTTTATTCTAAGGGATAAAACACACTTCTATTCGTGTGTTTTCCTGTTCAAAATGGAAAACACATGAATACATTCTCTCTATGAAGGAAATGTGGTCAACATCATTGAGGCATCAACTTATTCACAAAGATAAAGTAGATTCAGTTGCATCTACGTTGCATCTACTCACATGTCTTAGGAAGGAGGAGGTTAAGCTTATCATAAACCACCTATAGGACAGACATGCCCTGTGAAGATACTCCACACAACTTAGCTCATATGTTTAAGTCAAGATATTAAAATGCAAGACCACAGGACAATTTTTGACCATGGCAGTTAGGTCACCTAATCCTAGACATACACCAATGGAACACAGCACTGTATGTCCCATAGGGGAACTATTCTACCTGCTCTCTGCCATATCTCAACAAAATTGTACACATCAAGTCGCCAGTACTTTATGGAACATAGACAAAGACAAATACAACCATGTACACCATTTGTGACATTTTTGTGACACAATGGAATTTAGCTTCTGCATTTAACACATCCGTGCAGTGAACACACACATACACACCAGTAAAACACACCCAGTGGATAGTGAGCACACATGCCCGGAGCAGTGGGCAGCCATTGCTAAGAAAGATCACACAAACCAGGTTAGCATTACTTACGACCAGTGTCCCAAAGGCATCTTTAACACAGACATGAGCTTTGCAAAGTAAACATACATTTTCCCTACTGAAACATAGTATTGGGTGATTTACAAACAATCAGTTATTTAATTATATAATTAACTGTGTCCCACATTATGATTAACAGCAATGTGTCATTAAAACATACTCTAAATTGGCTCCTCACGTCCAAACGAACACAAAGCACAATTGCCAAAAATAAATCCCATGTATTGTACCAGACCCTATTTAATGACTTAAGAGATTATTAGTTATCACATGAGTGAGTGTTTTTAAAAAAATTTTTGATGCAGTTTGTTGTTCACCTCACCTCATGTGTTTGGCTGTCATCGGTCTTAAATGGCATCCCATGTTGCACAAAATCAGCAATATTACTCTACTGTCCATAGAAAAGTGTTGGTGATATGTCTGTCATAGGTCTTAAATGGCCTCCCAACATGTTAACATTGAAAATATTATTTGTGATTATATTATGATTATTGAAGGAATCCCCTGCTTTATATGTACAGAGTGGAAATGCTGGTCTGTGACGGGTTTCCTAAAAGCAAACGCTATGTGTTGTAATGATAGAGCAACACTTACACTGCACACTCTCTCTACCAGTTAACATAATATTAACAAGATGATCTTAAAATGGACCATATTTATTTGCTGGACATCATCAGACATAATGACAAATATATTGCTGATTTATTAAATAGAAGCTCAAAATGTTGGATCATTAGTAGCTAACTGTTATAACTGTTATATAATATGTTATATAAAAGTCATTTAAGCATTGATCTGCTCTGTTCACCTTAAAGAGGTTTTCCAAAACCCACAACAACCACACTGAACCACATCTTAAAAACACTTTTTACTGTCCAATAGATGGCGCTTGTACTGTGGGAGAGAGTGAAGGAGGAGATAACTTCACTTATGCACATGGCCATGTGAGGATTAACACAACTTTTTATTAATTTATGCTGCCCATTTATGACCCCGTTTTACCTCTCCAGTGGCGTGAAGCATTTTAAATGAAGACACATCAACATGACAAACCGAACAAGGGCTACAGCTTCATACAGACGAAGCTAAAGACGGTATTAGTAATACACCTGAACATTGGACTACACGTTATTACTGTTAATATGTAGGCAGGTTTTAGATCAGGTAAGAACTTACGTCACCACCTTCATCGTCTATGTATACGAAATACAAATTCAAGCTCTGTATAGAGTGACGAATTAACGATTTCCAGTTTGACATGTGAAAAGACATATAATTCACATCACTTGTTAATCTGGGATCTTTAAGTAGACACGCTTGGGCTGTTTTGGCTCCTTGCGTCAAATCAATTTCAAATGATCTGACTGCAGTCTAAACTCCAATTAAAACAGCTTTCCTAACAGAAACAACGAAGGCATGTGTCATATATTGGGGAAATCACGTTTTGAGGCAAGTAGCAACTGTCATTTTTATGAAACTTAATATTAAAGGTGATTTCGGAAACAAGACACGTAGTGCCATAGCTTCGTATGAAAGAGACACCAGGCTAAATGCTTGGAGGGACAGCTACAACAATGACAATGTATTCACTTCGTAGAAAATATCAATGTTATTAAACAATATTTGCACAAAACACTAGAGCTACAGGCTGTATTGCACTTGTTATTAATGAAGAAACGAGCACCGACCTTTTGAAATGCATGGAGCTCCTCAGTGAGGTACTGTGTGAAACCAGGCTGAATTAAAGCACACAGGCGAGACCGAGCAGAGCGGGATCAATAATCCGAAATTAGCGCGATTAGCTTGGCGGAAAATACTGCCGTCGCCCCCGCATTGTGTCCTCCTCGCGTGGTCGATCCCCAGATAAGAAGCGTGAAGAAAATGATCTCGTCTCCCCTATCAGTGATCGTTCAGATGGCCGTGCAGGGCTGCCTCGCTCCGGCGGTCTGTCTGCTGTTTTCCCCTCGAGCTCGTGGCGAAAAGCAACTGAGGCGATTTTTGTGTTCGCGCGTCTTCACTGAGTCGTCGACGGTAAGAAAACTCCGATAGACTGTTGTAAATGGAGGGTTCCCTTTATCGTGTCTCTGTCTTTTACGGCGCTCAGAATTTCGCACAGAAGAGCCTTTGAAGGGCTGCTGATAGAGCCGGCTCGTTTCCTTCCCTCACTGGTGGGAAATGGCTAGTTGTTAGAAAGTGTGAGACATAATGATGGGCGCTGTGTGACGCCGCCTCAGTCCCCCAAAACACACCACTATCGCCTCAGTGAAAGTCCTCCGTTTACAGGTTATCATATCTGAACAATAAAAGAAAGTTAAACAAGGCACCACAGCATACTTAGATTAAGCTCCAGTTCCTTACAAATAGACCTCTCTATTACTATAATACTCGACCGGAATGTACATTAAGCCCACGGGTTGATCTCCCTCGTGTATTTAACCGCCCGAGGCAAATCTCAAACATATTTGACTGTAAAAGACAGTTTAACTGATAGTCTGGACAGTGAATAAACGGACGTTAATGGCGAAGGACCTTCTGTCTCAGTCTCACGATATTCTATATCCGTTTTTAGCACGTATAGGTTTCCAAAACAAACACATTTTCACGCAGTATCATACTTGTTAAATGTGCAGGAAAATTAAAACTGATATTTGCTATATATGTATGGACTGCATGTAACCTGAAGAAATATGTGTTACGTTTCTCTGCAATACAAATCCAAGTGCATTTAATCCCAAATTTCACATTTCATAAGTGTATATGTATTGACATCAGCATTGCCAGATATGTACATAAAGATATTAACATCAGCCAGTCCCTCCTCTGCAGTCTTTTACACACAGGACAATCTGAAAATCTAAACCCACAGTTTGTTTTCTCATTCCATTACCTAAAAGTGTAAGGGATGGAAATTTTAATAAAGAATAACCAACACCCCCTATAAAACTACTTTTACCACTTATAGGAGACCATGGCCCTCAGTACTCAAACCCTAGAAAGCTGCAATCCAACACGGTTTGGTGAATTCCCACTCTACTAAATTTGATAATTAACAGATGAGTTGATTAAGGTGTTTTTTAACAGGGAGGTCCAGCAACTCCAGGACCCTGCCTCAGGCGGTTCGCCAGTTCGCCAGGCTCAACCAGGCTCAACCTTTTTATTGAGGTTCTGTAAAAGCCATAAGGTAGCCAATGGCTAAAACCAACGCTAAATTGTTCTGCAAACAAGAACCCAAGAACATGAACTTTAATTTCATATCATGTTTTTAGCACAGTGTGAGGTACACTGTGTTATTCATCTCAACAGTCAGATTTCTTGCACAGCGATGATGGATGTATGAGATGCATCACATTTACATTGATCTGGCAGCTTCCATGGGAGCGGCTTCCATCATGGTGTGAAGAGAATGGCTTCAGAGGGACCAGGGCCCAGACCTCCACCTCAAACACAGCTGGTGGGGATGAAAAGTTAGGGGGTCATAGGGGCAAACAGACCAGGCCTACTAAAGCACCATACTCAGTTGACACCCACATATTTGGATGACATTTAAGTGATACACTATGCTCCCAGTTGAACAAGAGAGGGAGGGCTGACAGGAAGCTGGACGTTTCCATATTGCGCAAGATATTGAATGGGCTTCAGAAATGTCTGGTTATACAAGGTGTTGATCCTGATCCATACCTTTTGCTTGTGTTTTTTTTCAGAGCAAACGCAACAGTGGAGCAAGTCATTCATGGTACAAGGAAGTAAAAACTAAAAAGAAAATCTCTAAGGTCCACTTATGGTGTTTGTGTGGGTTTGTTTCTTCTAATTTGCTGTCCTGTATTGTGCCTTATTCCAAAAGCAGTCCAAACGAAAAAAATCTTTTAGCAATAATGGATGGGGTTTAACTACTGTAGGCTCAATAGAGCACTAAAGTAATTTTGCTGTTCTGCATTCAGTGTCATGTCAATGTAAGGAACTCAGGTTGAAATGGGATCCGATGAATTACACACTTATTAACAAAAGAAAATACACAATTTACTGCATGCATGCTAATACAGGTATGCATTAAACTGACATTATAAAGTTGTCACCCTCAATATAATACCTCGGATAACATTACAATACCCCAGAGTACATTTTAAGTAGCTGGAGTTATTAGATAATATTATTTTGTATTTACACATTTCAAATGCTTCAGCGTGACTGAAGCAACATCATAGTTTGAATGTATGTTAGTGTTCATACATACACTAGACAGTGAAAGCTTGACAGTGAAATCTTTGACACTAGATCCAACACATCAGAGTAAAACAAAAACAACAAGATGGGCCCTTTAATGTAAAACAGGTATGACAGCCTGGTGATCAATACAATGGAGCAGAAATATGAGCATCAAAGCCTAAGTTACATATATGCATACATATATGGTAGAAAAATGATCTGTGCCTTTCTGTCATCATTATTTCAGATTTAAAAGCAGAAGCAATCTGCCATTCCACTGTTATTACCACAAACTACAGAGTAGAAATCAATAACCCAACCCTGTCTTGGCACCCTGTGATTTAGTTTCATTTGCCTTCACCACAGAACAGTGACAGGGCCAATCTCATTATGTTTCATTTAATCCATTATATACAGCCTGGCACGTCTAGGCGTGTATTAAAAGCCTGACCACTATAATAGGACCTGAAAGTGAAATCGGGATTGTTTGAGGCCGCCGCCAGTGTCAGAGAGAGAGAGAGTAGGTGCATTTCAGCTAATAATTACAGAGACACATCACAAGTCCCTGATCTGGGCAAAACCATTTATTTTCCAATTTGTTTTATGAAAAGGTGAAGGATTGGCAATGGCCTTGTGAAAGGCCGCTTGACTCTGACTCTGAAGATGTTTATTTTATGAATATCTGCAATGGAGGGACTGCTTTTAAGACTGTTATGATTCAAAATTTATTCGCACATTCGAAGGAAGCATGCAACAATGCTGAGGACACGATCAAAGAAGGCTTTATCTAAGTTCCATTGTGCAGAGTGTAATTAGGTAGATAAGCTTGGAGAATGGCTACGTTGGTGCTTTTCCCCTTTGTGAAGGCACAGACTTATCAGCATCAGTGTGTGTGTCTGGGAATATCCATACTAAGCTCTCTAAATAGGGGCTTGGAGAATTAAATAGTGCTGTCGCCATGTTATCTTCATTGCAGCCCCGGCCAGTTATTATGAAGTGTGTATAGCATGAGAATAGTCATTGGCTTGTAGATGTCACCTTGTCAGGGCTGCGCAGTCCACATTATACAGCAAATGGGGTGCAGCAGAAATGAAAACAAAAGAAGAATAACTGTGTCAAAACCCATTCACATGCAAAGTGCATTCCATTAAGACATGCAGTATTAGTCTGCATTATTAGTCCTACTGCACATCCACCCTTCGCAGGTATTTACAGAATGTGTGCATTTTAAGGGGTTAGACACACAAGCATTTGATTTCTAGCTCCATTTTTATAGTTTAGTCATACTCATCAGCATGTTTCACAGCACGTTCATTTGTAGGCTAGAACTGACCCTCCTCCCCTCCCCCAGTATCTGACATTGAATACATTTGTTGAATCATTGAGGGTCTGCCGCTTTTCCTGAATTGGCAGATGACAGAATTGATGTATTTAGGTTGTTTTAAATTCACGCATAGATCTTTTTTTTGTTTGAGGGCCACTCTTATGTCATTTGTATGTACAGGACTGTGAAGCAAACGCATTCGTGACACTCCTTCAGCATTTACAGTGGTGAAAAACCTGGTATCAATGTCATGCTTCGTTATGTGAAAAACAGAAACACATAGAAGGCAAAGAAGAGGCATGACTAGCAAACTGAGCACAAATTTACAGCAGAACTAAAAAAAATGGCTACTGCCTTTGACAGTGCAAGCTCCGATGAATTAAATCAAACAATACCACACTAGACATAATGAACTGTTTGCAATGTGTTGAGATGTGCTGCACAGAGAGTATGTGAGTTACATGACATGACATGAAAATAGCAAATTCTCTAAGCAAAAATGGTACTAAAAGAGTTTTTAGTTGTTCCATATTTTGCTGTAATTATTCAAAATAAAATTTGCTTAGTTATGTAGGGACATAAAAAGTTAATGTTATATGCACAGTTTCAGAAGTAATGCTCTGGTATCAGTTAATCAAGTGTTTCTGTTGGGGTTCTCATGCTCTAGCTAAATCTGTATGTATTTCAGTTAAATAAGATATTTACAGTTTCAATCAACTCTCACTGATTAGGTTTATTGCAGTCACAAACTTTCAGCTTTTTGCAATAAACCACACAATAATAATTTAAATAGCTCAGCACAACTAATATAACTAATATAAATGTTTTCTCCAGATTCAACTCAAAATGTCAAACCTTTAATGACTACTGTAGTTTCAGAATTATAACGTGATGCATAGCCAGACACCAGCTTCAACTTTTTTTGTCCTATTTCTAACATTAATCAATAGTCCCAGCCAACAAACCCATTGCCAGTGTTTTATCTCAAGCACACCTAATGCAACGAATCAAGCCCTTGATTTGCCACCTGATTTGTAAATGTGCACTCTTATGAAGAATTCTGAGTCTGCAGTAGTGTTGAGCTATTTGAATTTGTTATGTTTGATTTTGATGATGCAAACAGCTAAACGTTTGTACATTTTGCTAATGAACCAAATTTGCAATGAGGGTTGAATAATTTTAAATGCAACAGTAGCTTACTGTTCCAGAAATGGCAAATTCTTATGGTCAAGTCAAGTCAAGTCACATTTATTTGTATAGCGCTTTTTACAACTGTTGTCGTCACAAAGCAGCTTTACATAATTAGTAATTAATAAAAGACAGAGACAAAAAGAAGAAATAACGTAAGACATGAAGGATCAAAGACCCCCAGTGAGCAAGCCAATGGCAACAGTGGCAAGGAAAAACTCCCTCAGAGCTGGAGGAAGAAACCATGGGAGGAACCAAGACTCACAAGGGGGACCCATCCTTCTCTGGTCAGAACTATTTAAACATTATTGATAACAATTACCAAAAACAAATGCCAAACAATAGAAAATAAATAGAAAAGTGCAAGAATGAGCTACATCTATTTTGCTTCAATGCCGTTATCCAGTTTTATTGTTACAAAGTGACACAATTGGTTGTTTCCAGGCTTTATGTACACAGACAATTAGTGCAATTTGGTTGATAAAATATGTAGCAATTACTCGTCCACCATTTACTGAAATATCCCATGGGAAGCCTTTGAAACCGTTTCCGTGGTATTCCTGAGGCGCAGGTGCTGCGGTGATTCAGCAGTAGCAACGTAGAAACAACGCCAAGGCATTATTTTTCCCCCCACAGACACAGTTAAGACAAGTACGTCAAGCCTTGCTGTGAAGAACACTCCCACCTGTGTTTGCTGTGCCAACTGAAATAAGCATCCTCATTTATCTGTCTCTCCCACAGCACAGATGAGGATAATCCCCGCTCTCCTTTTAGAGCTCATGCATTATACATCAAGTCAGTTTGCAATGCTGGATGTCAGGTGACTGTAATTACTTAGGCACTAATGTGTGTATGAATATACGAATATGATTTCCTATTTTTTCTCAAGTGATCATTATAAACTATTTTCAAAAATCTATGTACACACATAAAGCATAGCCTTGTAAAAGACTAATTTCCCATTAATTTGAATTTATGTGTTTGTACCTCGTATGGGGACATGCCTTGAAGATTTCAGTCCAATCAATACAGCGAGTTGCCCCAAATGCTGTCAAAGGAGCTCAGCCTGACCACCCTTAGGCAGTGGTTGTAGGTGAGCTCTTTGAAGAGCTCAGAGCTGAACTAACATCTCCATTGGGAGGAAGGGTAGAGGTTGTGGATGGAGATAGAATTGCTGAACATAAAGGAATGGCCTCAAATCAATAGACAACCTTGCATTGCTACCTGTATAAAGACATGTCCAGCAGTCTTCAGTGGCTTTGCACCTATACAATGTGTCATGGGAATGAGATAGTTCAAGCTGAATGTGCTTCACATACTGGTTGCTCAAAGAAACAAGATTCTCTGGTCTAAAGAAACCAAAATTAGACTTTTTGGCCTGAATATCAAACATCACGTCTGGAGAAAAACAGGCACCAATCATCACCTGGCTATTGGCATCCCTACAGTAAAGCATTCATTAATGGACTATAGTCTGTAATTATATAACTACAAAGTGTTCCTATATGGTGAATGAAGCTGATATAATAGGTAAAGTTCATTTCAAACCGGAGGTGATCATATTATTCTGAAATGACTGTGTATATGTCAGAAAGATGGAAAAAACATACCTGTACAATCATTCTAATTTTAGCTTGTCCTCCTATTCTAGTAGTATGTTAGTCCTAACATACTAGTTAATAGCAAGAACACTTCTGGCTGTTCTAGCAAAACAAACAGCAAAGTTTGTGATCAAAACATTTTATTTAAGACTATTAAAATACCATTTAACATGTAGTATATGTCATATGTAGTAGTTTTTCACTGTCTCTTTCAGTGAAGAGTCTTGGCACAGAGCTGCCGCTACTGTTTTCACTATGCAATAGTTCACAGTCAGTGAAGTATCTAGGACTTCACTCTGGAAATCAAAGTAATCGGTTGAGTTCTTTGTCAGTTCTTAATTACTGTGGTGAGTGATCTGATGTGTGTAGGCCAGTTCTGTTTGTTAACTCCTAATAACTGAGAGAGCTTGTTTAACTGTATCTGCCCTGATTGACTACACTGATCTACAATTGTACACTCATGGATTAATTTTCCATTTTTGTCAAGAATTTAAACCTTTTTGTTGCCTGACAAAATAATACTTTCAGTAGTACTTTCAGAGTTTAAATACACACATTACACTAATGAATAATAACAAACTAAAAGCTACAGACTTTACCTTCTAGTGTACTTTCTAATTCCCAGGAATTTCATGTAGGGTTCCCTGCTAAGTAAAACATAAGCATTCCTCAAAGGCATTTTATAAAAGACAATGTCTGAAAACTTGCTCTTGATTCATTAACAACCAGATATTAGTATTTGTTTTGTAACTGATATTCATTATGCTATAGACACACACTATGTGCATAAGCCCACACTCACTCATGAATTATGTGTGGTAAGACCCCTGTGGATATCTGATTAGACATACATTATGCATTAGGAGCGTCTGCTGGATTAGAGTCATCATCATGTGGCACTGGTGTCACCCCAGCTTAGACACACTGGCCTGTAATTTCCTCCCTAATCACACTCCAAATGAAATACATGACCCTGGGAGCAAATAGAAAAAAGAAACAGAGAAAAGATAAAAATACAGTACAGCAATCCTTTAAACCCAAGAAGTCACAAGTAGCCTGTCATTGACGATAACAGAAGCAGGCTGTAATTGTATTCCTCACTAGTAACTTGTTAAAAAGCAAAGACATTCTATTTAAAATGCTGATTCTATACTTTAAATCAATATTGTCATTTGTATTTGTAAGATTACCAATTTTTGTTGTTTCTTGGCATTGAAAGAGAAAATTAGTCAGAATTACAGATTTAACCTGATGTACATTAATAAACAATGTAATTTATATAAACATGTATATAAACAATGTGTAAATAATAATTATATAGATAAATATATGTGATGTAAGTGAAATGTAAATGTACTTCACCTCACAACTATGTAATTACTTGTGTTATTATGCTATTCAATTTAAATAGGATAGAAGAGTGGCAATAATACCACTGGACAGCACTAGACTGAGATGGCTGATCAAGTCAAACAAGGCAAGGTGTTCAAGCTCGTCACTTATTCTAACATGGTTGCAGTTGCTGCCCAAAGCTTTTTAACGGCCATCATCATACAGGCCTGGGGTCTCTGATTATTGGAGTGGAAAGATTAGAGCTTCATTACATACACTCAGAATCAGAAGAAAGACTAAATGTTTCTTATGCCGACATTTCAATTTATTGAGAGTTAAATGCTCAGAATAATTCTGCTCATGCATTTCAGTGAGTGAGAGAGCACGGACGGCAATTACAATTTATCCTCAAGGCGAAGTGGAGGGCGATCAAATTGAAAATCATGGCACTGCTCATAAGTTGCATAGAAAATTGAGGGTCTGAATGACCAGCAGGAAAATGGTGAATGATTGGAGAGTTTCTGAAGGTCAGAGAGGCCAAACGTCTTCTGCTGTTGTTTTTTACGGCATCCGTGATTAACAACAAATGCACATCATTGTGTCTCACTCTGGCATATTCTTAAGAAGTAGGATAGTCTACATATCAACAGACATGTATAAAGTACTAGAGATACAGACTTGAGTAAATGTACAAGTGCTCTATTAAAAAAGTGGCTTAAGTAGATGTAGAAGTGTTCTTTAAGCTCCATACTTAAGTGGAAGTGCAAAAGTATTCAACATTTTACTTAAGTATTGCAAGTACTTCTAAATGTATTCTAAAATGTACTACTTAAGTACTGAAAGTAAAAGTACAAGTATTGTGTTATGTAGTTCTTACAGAAAGCAGTCTGAATATCATTGCTTATATTATTTAAAATGCTTAGACTTAAGGACTGTCACAATTCCTTATGTATTAAACTCATCCAAAATACGTAGTGATGTAAAAGTGGAAGTAGAAGACAAAATAATACTATATTTTGTAATAATAAACACCACCACCAGTGGAATGAGAGCAGTAATGTGAATTGTACAATAGGTCTGAATATCTATCAAAACAGTGCCAGGAGTCCAAGGGGTTGCATATCTTCGTGCAAAAATCTTTGTGCAAATATTACAAATGTCTTGGGGTACAATTTTAGTTGTAGATGAAAAATGAATTGTGCTCGATGCGAATATAAATAATATAATATGAGCAGAAAAGGTGGATATATAATTTCCAGTTTACTGGGATTTTTTACATGTACACCTCCTCGTTCAAGAGATTGTATTGGTTTGGGGAATGTTTTCTTGGCACATTTTGGGCCTATTAATAGCAATCAATCAATGCTTGAATGCCACAGCCTATTTTAGTATTGTTGCAGACAATGTGCATCCCTTAATGGCCACAATTTACTCTTCTTTCTAATGGTTACTTCCAGCCTGATTCCAGCATTATGTCACAATGCAAAAATAACCTTAAACTGGATTTATGAACATAACTTCTATCCTATTTAAATGGTTTCCAACATCTTGTGGAAGAAAGTCTGTTTTAAATGTCTCTTTTTCGTGTGTATTATGGCTTGTATCTGTAGTTTTCTTGCAGATCAGTACAGGCCTTATTTCTCCTGTGGACTGACAACTCGGATTCAGCTCATGGTGTGGAGATGTCCTCATTGGTGACTCTGTGACCAGCTTTGTTGTCATGGTAACTGGCGACTATGTCGACAGACCCTTTTTTCTGTGTGGAAGATTTGGTAAAGCCCTAAACTCACGATCCCCTATAAAGCCATGTGCATTAGTGCACTACATGATAAGCATACACTTTATAATGGGAGTAATTAGTATAATACAGCATATATAGAGATGGTGGCTTATTTTGACTATAACAACCAAACCATGCTATTTCTTCATTACTTAAGTACATGTTTTCTTGGCTGCTGTCCTATTCAGAAAATACACATAAATTATAAACATTGAAAGCAGACAATAGAGGAGGGTCATTTTAGGGTAATAGATCAACTTCTGCCCACCTTCTTCCAGGTAGTAAGCTATAATATCATTCCAAATATCCAAAACTGACAGTCTGACATGGCAAACAGAGATTAGAGGAAGACAGGAAAAAAAACAAGCAACTAGGCAGTGATTCATGTGACAGGCTTCTCTTTTTTGGTCTCTCTTTGTTTCTAGTGTCTAGTGCTGTGTTGTTGGACTTGAGGAACGTCCTGCAGAGCGGGCTTGTGTGCACAGCTGTGGCGGCAAGGTCCTCTCCTGCCTTTGTAGCGTCCAGCCACAAAAAGGGTAAGAGCCACCCAGCTAAAGTTACTGCAGCTGTGAGCCAATTATCAGCCCTTCGCCATCTCCTCACGACTGCTCTGTAGAGCAGACAGGAGAGGGCAGCCGCTTTGAAAGGTATGCCGGACTAATTATAAAGGTGGATCCGTGCCCTTGGATGGAGGCTCAGTGCACACACTGCATGCAATTAGACACACACACACAAGAGCCTGCATGCATGCATACATGCTCACATAAAATATGCACAAATCAGCTCGTAACACTCCATGTCCATGAAATGCTTAAAGTAATTACAAGCTGTGAAGTGGCCCACTGAGTAAAACATACAGTGATACATTAAAGCATGTAACATAAATATAGTTTATGGCAAATTGGATTTCAGGACACATTCTGTTTTTTTGTTTTTTCAAAATCAAAACATACAGTTAAGAAAAATCTCTTTTTATGCTCTAAATATAACCGTCTATAGCCATTTTTTCTGTATGGTGAATGTTGTGAAGCCTTAATTCAGGATGCCTCATATTTTATTATATGCAAATGAGGCAGTTATAGACAGTATAATGTGGCTTATATTAGTTATAATACCCAAATCCAACCCATTCCATAAATGAATGGTGACAACAGTTGCCTTTTAGTGCTTAACCATTAATTTAGCCCAACTGGCCCAAACTAATAAAACAAGACATCATAACATAATATAACAAGATATTTTGACAAACTATTTTGTTTTGTTTTAAAAATGCTTTAATTATCCAATGAACACATAAAAAAAAACAAAAAAAGAAAATAAAATATTAGTCCACATAAAATAATTAAGTACACTAAAAAATAATGTTTCACATTTCATTTTAATATTCTTAATTATTCATTTTCACCCACTTGGGCTGTCAGAAGTTGGGTTGGGTGGGTTGATTCTATGTGAGAATGTTTTGTTTTGTTGCTTTTTGTTTCCAATTGATTAGCTCATAGACTCTCTTGCTCTTCTGATGAGCTGCGTTTGGCTATGTAACATACATAAACGGCTACGGTATTTTCTTTGTGCTGTTGGTTCAGTTTGCTGCAATAAGGTCCTGAATCCTCAATTTGGGCTACAGGCTGCAGTCCACAGTCCTAACCAATGAACTGTAAATTACACAAGCAATGAGCTTTAATTTATACAGACAGTGGAACTTATTCACCAAATTTCTTTTTAAAACACTGTTATCATAAAGATTCTGCCAGTTATTCTTTATATGACCTTTATTCAATTTACCTAAATCAAGACATCTTTACTCCACTACATCTTTACATAGCAATGAGTGATTTGCTGCTATATTCATGTTTAAAGTATGGCATACGTCACATTTAAAACAGCATTTTTTAATGAAAATCAAAACTAAAATCTGTCCACCATAACCTGTCTAAAAATGCACATCACGCCACCATTCACACACACTGGCCATGCATGTGCCAGTGTAAACAAAAAGCACATTGTCTTTAAAGTTGGTTGCAACAGCACTGTTTTTTAAAACATTGTTAATTACATTTTGGTTTTATATTCTTTTTTTTTTTTTTTATTCTGCTATTTCTAAGGTTCTTTTGTGTCTTTTCAATTTCAGGAAATATATCTTTCCCACCAGTGTACAAATCCAAATGCTCCACAGACACACATACACTATAGCAGAGGTAAACATTGTACTTTTACATTATCACATTTGTCAGCACACTTCTCACTCATTTCCCCAGTTTCACTTTTGTCTGCTCTCATCAGTAGTACTGCTGGGTGGCTGGAAGTCCTTGTCATACTGAAAACAGCATTCATGCTTTGTTCATTTACAGGTTCTTTGCCAACTTCACAATAGATGCAGAACAAAACAAGGACATATAACAAAAGGAAGGTCCTTCATATTTATGTCTGTAATTTGCTTCAAAGCTGCAAACTATGCTTTCAGCCATCCAAATGAACAGTCAATCTACATGCATGGAGTTGTTTACACTAGTTGGCCATTTTTGTTGATGTAGTCTGTGGAGTTAGTTAGGGGTTATTTTACTAGCATTGCGGCCTATTGCAGCCTAAGCATATTTTTGGGGTAAAAGGTGACAATAAAAAGTGAAGATCCTTAACTTTATTCTTTGTTTTTTTGTAGTTTTTTTAAACTCTATTTTGGGTTCTCAACTACTAGTCGAGGCCTCCGGATAAAAAGGTCATGTGATAGGAGCATTTACTAAAATAGAGACAGCAGTGTTTCCAAATGTCTCCGTTATAGGGGCTGAAAAACGGATATGTGGACAGCAGGCGTAAATGTAGTCTCAATGTGATATTAGCCAACGAGGGCACAACTGACCCCTACTGATTTGTTCACTCTAGTAAGAACCATATAGCAACAATATCAGATGCTATAGGAATTGCTAAGCAGAAACTTATACAGTGCCTATAAAACATATTCACCCCTTGGATGTTTTCTCTTTTTTATTGCTTTTATAAATGGAATCATGGTAAATATAATTTACCAAAAATCTTTAAGATAAATGTGTATACAGACTTACTTTAATTTGCTTTAAAGGCTTTGGAATTACGCAAGATGCATAAAGAAGTCTCCAATAATCCTAAAATGTCATCAAGGGACCTACAGGTAGCTCCTGCCACAGTTGGTGTCAAAAGACAGCATCTATCTTCAGAAAGAGACTGCACAAGTTTGATGTTCATGAGGTGTGCAAGAAGGAAACCATTTGTCAAAAAAAAAAAAAAAACATCAGGGCAAGACCATACTTTGCTAGAACACCTAGACAATGACTTCTGGAGCAGTGTGCTCACAAAAAAGGTCAATCCAAAATATAAGTATTTGGGCACATTAACAGAAGACATGTTTGTGCAAACAGAACACAGCATTTAGGCACAAGAACCTCCTACTACGTGTAAATCATCTCCCTGGTGATGTCATGGGCCTGGCAAGCTCTCAATCACAGAATCCACTATGAATTAATTTTTGTATTCAGTTTGTAAAGTGGTAATGTCATGGTTTGGGGAATACTTTGCTGCAACAGGGCCTGGCAAGCTCTCAATCACAGAATCCACTATGAATTCATCTTTGTATTAGAGGGTGTTTTAAGAAAATGTGAGACCACAAACTAAAGCTGAAGTGGAGGTGGACCATGCAGAATGACGAGGACCCAAAGTATTCCAAAAATGGCTTACAAAAAAGAAGTGGGCCAAAAGTGTTGTTACAAACTTCTATAACCAAAGAATATCCCCACCAGTTTATAAATAAGTCCCTGTTGTTACTGAATAATACACTTTAGTGTGTAATTAGCCTTTCTATGTTAAGGGGTTAATCCTGTTGAGATGCTCTGTGCTGTGTGCATGCAATAAACCCACAAAACATCACACAGCTGAAAGAATACTGCATGGAGAAGTGGGAGAAAGTTTCACCTAGACAATGTCAGAGACTGGTAGACACTTATTGGAAACATTTACTTATTTTATTTTAGCCAAAGGGGGAAGTATGGAGGGCATCCGCACAAGACAATTGCATTTCTATGAATTACATTTTACAGCTTATTTTTTGATTGTTTTGTGTGTTTAGTTATATTACCTCTATCTCTTAATACAAAAAAAAAAATACTTAAAACACAGAGATTTTCATGGGATGTCCTAATTTTTCCACGACTGTAAGCTGTAGACATACCAATGCTGTAATGCTGTAGACATACCAAATTTAGGACTCGATATTAGTTTGCCATTGGTCTGTTAATGAGCCAGAGAAATGTTAGCACTGAGGACTGGATTAATTAAGAAAGGACACAGACAGCTGAATACGGGCAAAATGACTTACAGATATTCCCCTGATGCATGGGCTGCACCGATGAGCTAAATTGCACTCGTATTGATCAACCTCACTAACATTAGACTGTAATTGCTCTTGCTTAACTGGCACAATCATCCTGTTTTATTTACAATATAAAAGATTAGCAATCAATTACACAAGTGTAAGACTCATTTGTCTGACAGTTAGCCCACATGAGGCTATAAAGATGGATTGCATTGAGGGTTAGCCATCTGAACCTTACAGTGTGAGCCAGAAGGCAGTAGTAGTTTTTTAGTAGTAGTAGGTAGTTTTGGGTCTGATTTTCACGTTCAAGTTGTCTCATTTTAAAAGTTCTACATGTTCTTATGTGTAGAAGCATAAGTATTCTTGAACTTTCCAGTCATCTAAGAGAAAAGAACTGAAAATCTCTGCAAGTCATGTCTTATTTTTTAATAGTTACTACAATGGGTAAACTAACTGCAGTGTTATTTGGCTACTAGCAAAGTCATCAGAAACACTGATAGTTTTTAAACCAGCCTAAAGAAATAGCTGCAAAAGGAACATTTTATCAGAACTTTTCAATTACTGAATTTTCAAACATGGCTTGCATTTTTTTTGTGCAGCAAGTTGACATTTGGCCCATCTTGAATTGCCTAGCTAATGATACAGCTCTTTTGTCAAGCAGAAACTATTCAGTATTTATGGCCTTGTTATGCTGAAAATGTCACATGATACAAAAATATGGCATATCTGGTCATATTAGTTGCCACTAGAACCACCTCACAGTATTTCCTTCTATTCTATATTTAAAGCACGGAAGGAGGCAAGAACCAGAAATAGGCCCAAGTAAAAGTTGCTGAAGCAGACAGCGGCCCGGGCCCAACACAACTGCCACTGCCAAAATCATACCAGTGACTCATAGTTGCCTTCAGGCATTCTCTTTCCTTGTCTCCACATGCAGCTGGCCCTGTTCGCCATGAGCTTTAATTAAACACGTTATATATAGTCACTTGAATTCCTGCCTCTTAAGCTTTCACACAAAAAAGGCACAGTATTGATGACACTGATTGATTGATTCTCATTCTGTCCCACGAGCCACTGCAGCAGAAAACACATGACTTTGTGCTTTAAATCCAGGAATCTTTTTTCTTTTTTGCTCAATTCAATGGTAAAAACATGCATCGTATACAACTGCAAAAGCAGACCAGCTCTGGTAAAACAGGCTTGGAATGGCTTCAACAGATGTCTGCATGCTTTTGTTTTCCCCCTTACCGGGATAGGAGCTGTTTTATAAGTGCAATGTGCAAAAAGCGAAGACGAATCCAGGTCCAAGAATCCTCCACAAAACGGGGTGTTATGGATCAAGCTCCAGGCATAAGTGTGGGAGACTCAACCTCTCGGCCAATAAAAACTGTTAACGTGGCCTCTTCTTTTCGGACTGCGTTTTAAAACAAGTGTTTGGGCACTTTGGTGCCAAGATGGCCAGCAGCTGCGTTTTTCCAAGTCCAAATCCGAAAGCCAGTTCAAACAAAGTGGCGAAGCGCTAATATTCTCAGCACATGTAGCCTTTAGCCCCTGTAAAGGCAAGCAGGAGTAAGGCCGTTATGTAACCACCGCTTCATTCCAGGCCGTCCGTGTCTGCTGAGGAGGACAACAGCAGCTTTTTGGAGGGTGCAAGCTGTACCAAGTAATGCCAAGTAAGAGGCGGAAACGTTTTTCGGACAGCAAAATGAGGCTGTTATGCGCCTGTGACAGGGATGCACTGTTTTTACCCAGAGTTATCCAGATGGCCACCACATGTTTAGATGATTTCCAACTGCTATCACTGCCTCTTTCTCTTCGCTCTCACTCTTTTTTTTTGTCCCTCACTGTAAGGTAATCGCACCACTGCTCCCAGCTGTATGTGTGTGGTGGTTGATATTATTTCAGCAGCACCTAAATCTAAGTTCCACATCTTGCAACTAAGGCCCACCTTTATTCCATTTGGCAAGGCTTAAACACACACAGACACACATGCAAGCACCACCACCCACGAGAGCAGGAACACACTGACAAACGCCTAGAGGCTGGCATAAAACTACTGAGAGAAGTCAAGAAAAGCCAAGGGGAAACCCAGTGAGCACAAATACGTTTAAAAGAAGTGCGAGGTGGTCATGGAACTTGACCAGAATGAAAGTTTGTAATACATCTTGTAAGGACTTTGACTGAAAAAAACAAAACAATTTAGGGTTTCAAAATGCATACCAAAAAAGTCAGGCACACATAAAATGATAGAGCTGATTACAGAATGTTTTTTAAAGTTAACTCAACTTACTTTGGTCACAAGTTATTCTTAACCATTTTAGTTCTGCATCTCAGGTTAAGAATACATTTGAAGTTGAGCCAATTCAAAAACATTAGTAAATGAGCAGCAGCTGAAATTATTTGTAAGATATTTAATTTGTGTCCCTCCCACTCAAATTTGTTTATTGTTTATTCCCATCTGAACAGGAAAGCCTTTCCTATTATCTCCTATTCCTGGCCATAGAGGGATGTGATGTTAATCCAAATTGATCTCCTTTCTCTAACAAGCAGGCAATTACATGGTTGTACCAGTCTGTGTCCAAGAAAGAAGAATATGAAGATTTTACTGTGAACTGTAATTTAGTAGTTGTGTAATTTTTCAGATCTGGAGTGGCCCAAGGATTCAAACGACATAAAGACACATTTAGCAGCAGAGAAAGTTGTAACTTGCTCCTACAGCCTTCAGCACTGAGACCAGGCAAATACCATATCATAACATAGATTATAAGTGAACGCATATGGGGAGGTATCCCCGGGGAATGACTACACAGCGATGGTGAGTGAGTGGGGAAAGACATACCCAGTATGCAAATAGATGGTGCCAAAAGCCAATGAGAAAATAAGAGTTTTACTTATCAAGGTTGTACTGCCCAGATATAAGGCACATCCTAATGGTCACCTCACTTGAAACAACTCAAGAAAGTACACTTTATTGGCTATATAAGGCATTTATTTAAAATATACTTTTAAAACAATACACTTCAACATTATTAGTTTTCTTGCTTTTTATTTACATTTTTCATACGTAGTAATGGATGTGATTTAAATTGTAGCAAAGTACAATACTTTCAACAAATGTTTTGAAACTGCTGATTTTAAAAACTACGTAATTACAGTAATGAGAGTAAATGTAATGTGGGGAAACTTGAACAACCTACCTCACAGATTCACTACGAACTGCACCATTGATTTCACACACATGTACATGAGGGAGTGTTGCGGCATGGGTGTGTGTATATCAGTGTGTGTGCGCAGCTGCACTCATGACACATTGGCATTCCTGCCAATATCAGTCAGTGCGAGGCTCTGGAAATAAATCCTAGGCTTTTGGCCACCCTGGCCCACACAGGGGAAATTTGAAATCACCCAGCAGTTTTAGATAAGAAACTCGCCCAGCTCGATTCCTGTCAGATCCACCAGCCAAAACTGCTCGGGCTGCGTACGCTGCCCATACTTGCCTCTTTGCTGCATCTATATCAATATTGAGCAAAGGTGTAGGCTGTTTTTTTTAGTATTAAGGCAGGGGAGATGCTTAGTCGATGAGGAATGACTTCTCTTTTTCTCTCGGCACTATTGTGTTAAGGAGGCGCTCGTTCGTGCAGGAGCTTGTCACATTTTTAGGTTTTCAACAGATGATGAATGTCAAAACCCCACCACCTTCCCAACCCCCTTTAACCACCCTGCACCCCCACGCCTCCCTTCAATGTTGACTTAATGAGAAATTATGAACTGCTGAAAGTTATGCAGATAGCCTTTTATTCCCGCATCAAACGCTAAATATTTCCACCAATGCACATGCCGGGACTTGTGTGGGGCATGTGTGTTTTAGGAGTGGTTGGTTTGCTTGTTTAGAAGCATGCTTATGCACACTCGCAGGCACTTACATACATGTATGCAGACACACACATACACACATATTCTCCTCCCCTCCCCCAAACCTCTTTTTTCCATTCGTTTACAAAGGACTCCTTTTGCACCTGCGAATCCTTTGACACAGTGCGACAGACTGACAAAGCTGACAAAAGCCTTCAGTCTCATTCAGGCGGCTGTCGAGCTCTGGAGCTCGTCTCACAATACAGAAGAAAATAAGATTCTTTAAAGGCATGCAATGGAACCATAGAAGCAACCAACTCAAGGGGGGGGGGGGTGAAAAGGGGAGAGAGAGAGAAAGGCGGAGAGCTGAAGACACCCAAGTTCACCCAATTGTAAAAGTTCATTTGGTTCCTGAGCAACCTCACTTTTAATTAATTGACAGTCATATGTTAAGATAAGACTGCTCTTCGTTATCTTCAGCAGTGGTTTCAGGCCACACTTAAACCCTATAGATTGAATTCATCACCAGTTCGCTTTGTCAGAGCAAAGTGAAGTAGCTGAAATTAGTATCGGTTGAATAGCAGGTCATAGATGAAATATGCAAAAGGTGATCGCTCTTTCTTTCTGTCTAGCGCATGCCTTACTGCCAGTGTTCTATGAACTCATCCCACCCATCGAGACTGGTTACTGCACACGTGCACATCATGAATGCGTTAATAATACTTACATCCTGCATATTGTATTTTAGGGACATGTTTTTTTATGTTCTGCATTTCTTCAAGAATAAAATACAACCACTGTGTGTCATAAGGAGTGTACATTGCAAATTAAATCACCACCCATACAGTGATTTGGTTTTGCTTAATATTATTTTTTGATACTGGAAGCATTTTGTGATAAGGTGGTTTTGGCTAGTGGTCCCCAACTCCGGCCTTGTAGGTACACTGCCCTGAACCGTTTTGTGTATTCCCTGCTTGAGACACCCACTACAACTCAGGACAGTGGGACACCAGGGTCAGTGTTGATGGTCACTGATTTAGACTATATTCAAACATCCTATTAACTGGTTTAATGCTTGGAGCATTTTTCACTAAAGTTAATTCCATAGAAGATTCCTCTGAATTTTAGTCAGTTTTATTGTTATGTTTAGTATATGTTATTTATACTTAAACTCAGTACTAGTTGCATGTCAGGCATGTAAGGTTTTGAAAATCTAAACAAATAATTGTCTAATCAAAATTTTGTTTCTTGTGGTATATAAGAAGATGCATTCAGGAAAGTTATCTCATTGGTTAGAACTTCAAAAGCAGAACTACAGGCCAAAGGGCGCTTTCAGATAATGAATGCTTTACTTACCTTGAGGCTGGACACACATTGCCACTTTGCTCACCATTGCATTTGAGCAGTGCTATGTCACCAGGATGGGATTCCTACTGTTTGAATCTAAGCATCCAAGTCTGAAAAGCATCCACCTAAAAGTGTATTCTTATTCCTTCTTGCAAGGAAATCAACTGACATTCTGTTTACAACAAAATGGTTGTAAAATGCTAAAATTATTTGTGGGGCCAGTTTTGTCCAAGAAATAAGTCATTTAGGACTTCTGGAAGTCTTCCTGTAAACTTGAGTGGTAATCAAGCCAGGAGTCAAGAAGCAGATATGTGCTAGGACTTGAAAGTGAAACTGTTATACTGCACCAGAGAATGTAAAATTATTGTTAGTGTCTGTCATAAGCTTCAAGCTTTAAATATTTGTGTTCAATCTAGAACTAAATGTTCATAATGCATAGCTGTTAGCTTTGTGCTAACATACTATTACAATACCATAGTAGGGTTATCAGCAACTAACATTAATGTACCAGTGAGGTTTTGACATTTATGAAGGTCATGCCTTCAGCCTCTAGTTTTAATGCTGGAAGCATTTTCTTATTTCATTTCAGCAGAATATCCTAGCTACAGAACATTAAACTCAATTACACCCTAGCCATTTGTTTAAATATGTGTTTGTCTGAGAAAACAACATGTTTGCATAGTAATAGCTTCTAATAGTGTCTAAAAATCTGTTATTCAAAATGTCCCCATGTTAAAGTTAGGTCACTATAACTTTTGTTAAGCATCTGGGCTAGCTAACCAAATATCTAATTATAGCTGTTAGCCACGTCCGCTTTATGCTGCACATTTTTTTACTGTAGGAACCTATTATGGCAATCCCCAACTCTCTTGAAACATAAAGCAATGGCAGAGGCCTGCTGTGTCACAGACCTGGGAAATGACTCATATAGACGCGCCCACTCACCCTATTAAAAGGGGCCAGCAGCTGAACCAACCTGCAAGAAGTTCCCTACAAAAAAACTCTAACCCTTTTCATTGAGCAGGAACTGCTCACAACTTTCTCTTTGAGCGTCAAATGGGGGCTAGTAATAAATCAGTGACATGGATGCACATACACCAAGTCTGTATTGTGAATGGACCTACATGGAGTAACACCTGAAATATCTTTATGGTAAACATTTTGGATTCTCTCATTCTAGATTTTCTCTTACAAAGTAAAAGTAATAGAAGTTAAAGACTACAAACTACAGCATGTAGACACTTGAAGAAGTTCAAGATCAACAAAATCAGTCTAAATATTTGAAAGTATTTAAAAATAGGAACAGTATTGTAATTATGTAAAGTGTCCTTGCACTGTTCATTTTCTGTCCTAAAATTAATTAGGGCAACAATCTTCTAAATGCCATAATCCTGTCTCAAATGCACTTCATGCATCTTAATGTTTACAGAAGGAATGATGTCTGTTGCCCACAACTAAGGTCACTTAGAGGCTTTTATTAAGAACAACATAATTTAATCATGTTAAAAGAAGTAGACCAATGGACCATTGTCCACAGTCTCTTACCGGTACAGCATCAACAGAGGTTTTCTTGTTTGTTTTTTAAAACATCTTTGGTTTTTAAAAGGGTTTTAGTGCCATTCAACAATAATAATAATAAAAAAAAGAAGAAAAATTCTGCTTGCTGATGACAAGGACATGCTGTCACACCATGACACAAAAATACCCTTTTAAATGAGATAATACACCAGTCACCCATAACACCACACTGGTAGGTGGCAGCTGGTCTGACGCAGGTAAAGGGGACCCCAGCGGGCTGTCTTCCAGCTGGTCAGGCTGGGTGACCATTTACTCAGGGAAGGTAAAGAAACAGAGTTTGTTCTGAATGGATTTATAGAAAGCAGAGAATGTTGAGCAGTATCTGAGTGTGTCTGACGACTCCGGTGGGTCTAACTATAACAGCCTAATTAAAAGAAGACCAGAAGGTAACACAGACACGGAGCACCCTGAAACGCTAGCGTCCATCTGCTCCACCGTCTACAAACCCCTGGACCTACAACCTTTATCTAAGGAGAAAAATTAATTACTAAAAGTTAAACTAAACAGACGAGTTTTCAGCGTAGATTTAAAGATTGAGACTGTGTCTGTGTCCCGAACATTATCTGGAAGGTTATTCCAAAGTTGGGAGGCATTATAAGAAAAGGCTCATCCCCCTGCTGAGGTTTTCTTAATTTTGGGCCCCCCTTAATAAATTAAAAAACAACTCAAGATTTCGTGAGGTGTTCTGTGGTATCTTGTACCAAGACATTACCAGAGAATCCTTTAAATCCTGTATGTTGTGAGATGGGGCCTCCATGGATCTGACTTGGTTTTTCCAACATTTTCCACAGAAGCTTGATTGGATTGAGATCTGGAGAATTTGGAGGCTAAGTCAACACTTGAATAATTTGTTATGTCATTCAGACCATTCCTAAACTATTTTGGACTGGAAAGTAACATGTACACTTTGAAAGTGTTATAGTGTTTACTACAAAACATTTTGGCTTGTGTTTGGCAAACCTCTGACCCTGTTAAAAAAAATATCAGCATTACGTTCTGCATGTAGAATTGTGTCCCCTGTAGCCATAGGTGCAGTGAGAAGATTTCTGCAGTGGCAAGGCAAAGCACTTAAAACAGTGAGCATTGGAGTGGCTTTCAATAAAATGTGCACATAGTGTCAGACAATGTGGCTGCAGAATTTCAGGCTGTTATAGGAAGAGCACACCAAAAACACAAAATGCCCTGCTAATGCTAAACATGCAGTGTAGTGCAAAAACAATGTAGATTATAAGAATTGCTCAAATGTGTATCCTTTTGCCAGACTGTGATGTGTGCTGTAGGCCTGTAGTGGTAGATAGTATAATACAGAAATGTACAAAATTTTGTATTCTGTGGGATTGCAAAATGTCTGTTTTCGAAAGATGTAATGTAATATTGCTGTATAATGATTCACACAGATGCTGATATTATTAAGTTTTAGATTTAATTAGGTATTAATTTTTTTAAAAAGCCATCGTTATTTAACTGGAGCTTGGTCCATACAGTGTCTATGCTTTGATTGTATGGTTGTTATGATGTTATAATCATGTGGGCATTTGAGAGGCTTAATTCTAATGGCACCAATTCAACTTTTATGCCAGTACATGAGATATGCCTACATTAAGGTATGTTTATAGATGGATTTTGCATTATGCCCAAATCTTTACCCTCCCACGCCCTTTCAATCATGTTATACCAGTGACTTAATGGCTCCAGTTCCATCGTCCCCGATTGCCCTCACTGAAAAACATATCCAGTTTGTCAAAATTTAATAACACAATAAACACCTATGCAGTGCCTGGAAACAGGAATTTGGCCTGGGAAAAACGGAAACCCTAATCTCACTTTGGCTGCTCTTTGTGGCTTTAGCGTATCTGCTCTCCTAATCCTGAACACAAAGCCTAGATGAGCATGGCCTTTTGTATGTGTTAGAATAGCAGGGATGGAGAGCAAGCCTTGACACGCCAGCCTCTCTTTGTGTGTGCAGTGGCAACACTGTGGCAGGTATGGATTCTTGGGTTACAGCAGACTTAACAGCATGATGGCAATGCAGGTAGTAATGAGGGTATGGAGGAGCTTGTGTGGTAGCAGAGCAGATGACAAATAAGGATGGTTAAGATGTCAGGTCTGGGAAGGTTCTCTTAAGGTGCAACACATTTGTAGGTATAAATTCTCATTATGAGGAGTTAAATAGCTCAACCAACTGACTAACATAAATGGGAGCTAACCACCAATTAACATGATGCCATTTCACAGTTAGTCATTGTTATGAAAATTAATATCTTGGTAAATTTTGGTTCACACTCAAAATGAAAGACATGGAGCGGCACAGCTAGGTTGTTACAATATTATATTAGCTATTTAAACCCACAACTTCATTTCACAACTATCTGATTTTGTTGGAAAACTGCAAAACTGGCAACTCTGATGCTGGATTTCAAAGACACCATGCATGAATTATTTTTTCAAATATATTCACCCAGGCTATTTGATTTTAAATAAAGTACTGAAATGACTACTGGGTTTTCTCTTGTATTTTCCAGTAGGTGTGTGTGTGTGTGTGCGCGAGTTGGTTTTTAGAGCATAACGTAGATGTGACATAAGGATGTTTTTTTTGACATAATGACTAAAGCAATTCCATTACATTTTGAGAGCAGTAAGTCATTTGTGATTGATTACTTTGTGCATTGGCTGCTCTTAATTCAAAGTTAGTTGTGTAGCACTTTTTACCACTGCTGTTGTCAAAGATGACAATGGCAAGGAAAAACTCTATACTCAAGTTTGTTCATTGTACCATGGTGCAATCCTTCCATGTAAGCGGTGCCACACTATCTAAGGTGGATTGAAAAAAAGTATTTTCTATACTGTTAGTTAATCTGTTAAGCTCAATTAAGAGGGTAGGCTGAGGTAGATAAGTGTGGAAGGTTTTCAGTAAAGTGTAGGGCTGTAATTGAGAGCTTTAGACAATAGCAGGGGGATGCACATACATTTTGAAAAAGATGTAACTGAAATGATCCATTATTTGTGAATGGATTGGATAATTAATGGAAAGAATCTCAAAAGAAGTGAAGATGTCACAGTGTTTCAGTAGCAGTTATTCTCTGCAGTTATTACCTCAAATGCTCACATAAATAAATATTAATAAGAGTATTATCATGATTAAAAAATCCATTAAAGTTTTACTTTACTGACAATAAACCTAGGTACTAACCACATCTGATGATTAGCCAAGCTGACTAAACATCCACTGAGAGATTTCTGTGTATTACTTGGATTCAGGGTTTTCCCCCCAGAAAGAACATATATACACAACTCACCCATAACATTTAAAACCACTGACATGTGGAGGGGTTAAGAAATATTAGGCAACAAGTGAACAGTCAGTTTTTAAAGTTGGAAGCAGGACAAATGGGCAAGTGCAAGAATCTAAGCTTTTACAAGGACCAAATTGTAATGTGCAAAAATGTCTATCCAGCGTTTTAAAACTGACTGTTAACTATAGTTAGAATATCTTTTTTTATTTGTAGCAATAGAATACTCTTTGGCGTTGTTACACATCTGCCAACCCATACTGCTTAACTATAGAAACTGGTTGTATAAGGATGTGATTTGAAAAATCTAGTCTGAAACAATTTTCTTATAAACTCGAAGATTACCAGAGTAAATTATCCCATATCCACCTACGCTGTTACATTGCACAAAGCGCACATTAATCTCTTCTTGTGAAACCAGGTTTTATGCAGTTGTTTAAAAGAATATCACTTTTGGTGTTTAATGAGGGTGTAAAAGTAGCTTCAAACTGTGGCCTGCTCACTGGTGAAAGAGAACACCAAAACAAAGAAAGGCCCACAGGTGTGAGCTAGCCTTGTCTGCCTGACCTGTGTGCTGAAGTAGGGGTGTGTAAAAAGGTACATAAGCTGGAGGGAAAAAAAGCAAGAGGGAGAGAGAGAGAGAGGGTGTGAGGCCCCATAGTCTGACAGTCTGAGGATAGAGACAAAGCTCGTAGGGAGCTTCAAAGCACAGCTATTTTGGTCCTGCACATACCTTGGAGTACTACAGATCATATTCACCTTAAGAACCGATACTTAATTGTCAGTGTGGAAGCAACTAGTGTTGCTTTAGGTGTGTGTTTTTCTCATCTGCCTCTTATTTTGAACAGTGTGCAGTGCAGTGCTTGTGTGTGTGTATGGATTTTTTGAGCTGGGCCTTATGGTTAAAGGGAAAAAAACAAACTTAGCTGTTAAAAGATCTATCACTCGTCAAAGCCGACTAAACTCAGCCTTGTTTTTGTTCCGCTCTTCCATCTCCTCGCCCCTCGAGTGTGAGTTAGTGTGTGTGTGTATGTGTGTGTGTGTTGACACGTATGCACCTGAGGGTGTCCATCCTCCCAAACTTCCTGCAAACCTCAAAGCTGAGACATAAAATACCTGCAGCTCCTCGACTTCAACACTTTAGGCAAGAGCTGGCAGATGGGGAGAAGAAGTCGGAACGGGACGAGTTGAAACCCCAACTCCATTCGTTCCTCAAGAGCATGTTATAGATCCTTGTAATGATACGAGACATGGTTTTATGCCTCCTCCCCCTACACACACACAGAAATATACTATGTGCTGCTGAATATATGTGCTTTAGGATATTCAGATATTCATAGAGAAAAAGCAGCAGAGATAAAGCTGTGTCATTCGTCTTGCTTATTACAGCAATGATGTACAGCCAGAGAAGATGCTGAGCAAATCCTAACAGCTCACACACAAAATGCAATGATAAAAAGAGCCGTCATTCACCCATATGTCTTGGCAAGAGTCATATATGCAGCAAATCGTCCCTCTTTCTTGTAATATATTAGGCTGCTTTTCAAGATGTCAGAACTCGCTTTTCAAAAAATGGAAATTTGTGTTCAGGTGTGTTGACAGAAAAAGGCACTTACACATTCCTAATATTTTCAACATCTCTGTAAAAAGCTTGTCAATGACGCAACTTGGGGCCTACCAAAAGTAACTGCTTCCTGAGGTGTTTGTTGGAAGGGATATCAAAAATATCCCAATATGCATGTATCACATTTAATTAAAAATGTATTTATAGAACACTTTATATTAATATAAATATATAATATAAGATGACCCAGCCCAGTGTGACTGAGACTACTTGAGAGAGTTTTAGAATTGTTAGGGTAAAAATATCTTAAATTAGATCAAAATGGCAAACCAATGCCAGGCCCAATAATAAATATGTTACCAAACACATTTTTGTACCAAGAAGTTAATTTCATGAGTAGAATCCATTTAAAATGAAGATTTAATTTTTACTTACTGAGCAGCGGAGTGCACAGCTAAACACAATTGCGCTTCTCCAGGCTCCAATGTGCAATATAACACAAAAAAGCTCTTGTCTAACAAAACTCTGCATTTCCATTTCTGTTCTACTCATCATCTTGTGCTGTGAAAGGGAACAAAAAAATATGCAATAATCCAGACAGCTAAACAAACTAAACATCACCCAGCATACCCTGTAACTATCTCAATACCTTTGTAAAATTATAATCCACCAACATTGTCCATCAGGCCTAACCCAGCATTTGTATTGAAATATCAACTCAGCAGTATTTGAAGTGTGTATAGAGGTTGCTGTTGTTTTCAGCAAGGGTGGACAACCTTATGTGCAAAGTGCTGTTGTGGCTGCATGTTCTCCAAAATGGGATTTGGTATTAAACCTGTGCATCTTCCTTCTTCATGGTGTTTTAATATTTCTTTTAATGGAGTGTGACCCCATACAGGGTTAGCATGCTCATGTAAGCTCATTTGTGTGTGTGTGTGTGTGTGTGTGTGTGTGTGTGTGGACAGCAATAAAAACGGAGGGAGGGAGGGGTGCTCCTAGTTTGTTGGAATGAAATCCTGCAGCCATACTGGCCCTTTTGCAGTGACAACCCAGATGTATAAAGAGAGCTGATCTAAACCTGTTTTAATAGATTTTTTATTTAGTGTTTTATGATTTGTTTTTATTAGTATTTTATAAGTAACAAAGGTCCTCAGAACAAAATGTATCTCAATAAAAATATCATTGTATTGAACGACCCTAGTTTTGGGCATTTCGAATTCTGGCAGTTTCCTTGAGGCCCAGCGGGTCCAGAAGCAGATCCCTGCGAAGTCCAGTCCACCTGTCAGTTCATTCCTTGGGCCATGGATCCTTCTGTTCTCCAAATGGCTGGGTCATGGCTCTTTCCCTCCAACACCTGTGACTGGGCTCTCATCCTGCAGTCCCACCGCCACAGCTGGCTGTCAGTTTTGCCCTCAGCTTTAATTAAAGCTAGCCCACTGCATGCATTCCCACTGCGCCCTGGCGTGGCGCTGCATAATAACGTCAAAGTATTTCCTGCCCTGGCTGCACGCATAATCAACGGGATAGCAAATGTCACTTTTCGCGCGAGTTGTCAGTTTTGGCACGGTGGCTGAATGTCATTCGAGGCATGTTAAATCCTTCGTGAGTGCGGATGACAAATGCTTTTGGCCAAGATGATGGGTGATTCTCTGCATTCTGTGCCACGTTTGTGGTAGAATTAGCATAAATATTAAGTTGTATGTGGCTCAGTGGCAAGAAAATGCCTTGTGAATGCCTTGCTTACATAAATTGAAATAGTCTAAATTAAAATAACACATTCGAAAAATAAGAGGCACACCAAGTCAATCACAGAAAACAGTAACAAGATGTCTTTAAATGATTGTTAATGAGATTGTCTTTAAATTGATGCTTACATTGTTAATGAGAGTTAAGTATTGAGGCTTTTGAAAAAACAGAAAGTGATAATCAGTAAAGTGTAATTATCAGCAATTTGCCCAAACAGGGCAGGAATAAACAAATGCCCCAGGGCTGGCACTGGTGGATTGCTGAAAATTTGATCTCGCGAGACTGTTGCAAGAAGGCTGTAATTACATTATTCAGTGAGGTGAGGCGCATCTGTTATGCAGCCTTGATCCAATCAGCTCTGCAGGCAATGAAGCTTGCAGTAGAATTACAGATGCATGCATTCTATTTATTATGGGAATGGCACACTTTTATCTGATAAAACTGTGAGTATGAGCCAAAAATCCATTAAAAGCTGATATTGGATGCATATGCATCTCACATTTATAGCTTTAATACAGAAGAAACATAAATTAGGGTGATTAATAGAGTATATGAAAGTTCAATAGTTATGGAACACAACCTTGTGAGTTTCAACATTGCATCATTTATAGTCTGGTCTGTGGTGGTAAACGCTTGTAACATTAAAGCTTTTGAACTTAAAATGACTTACTTTCAGGAAGAAATTACTTTGCTGAATGTTTTGAACGTTTTGGCAGAAAAAGCAACTTCATCAGTGGATTTTAATGAATCTATATTTATGTCATTTCTAATCAGGGCTGAGTAATTAGACATGCTAAAAGAAGATGTACCAATGTATATGATACAGATATTAACTCTATCAACTAGCCATGTATTGAAAGTTTTAAAATATGACAAATTACAGATCACAGAAGACTAAAAATGAAAGGTGATTTACAAGATGCCTTAGAACCTACCTTTGGTTCCTTAAAGCACATTTTAGTGGACCGTATGTCTTAGATATCAAATCAAATGTGAAGGGGGGTGAACATCTCAAATGCTTAAGCAACATTTTACCAATACACAAAAGGGAACAGTAGGAACAACCAATTTTTTTTTTTGGTTTTTGATAAATAGTTTAAAAACAAAATCAAGATAATAATAAAAAGGAAAGATCAATAATACTGCTATACAAGTAACTCACACAGCTCCACTACTAATGTACATTTATGAGCAATGAAGTTATTAGCAGAGTAAACACAACAGTAAAAACAAACCCCATGGGTTAACTGTAACTGATGCAAGGAATAGTTGTAACAGGAACTGGAATGATGATGCTCCATCCAGTACTTTTGGGATAAGGTGGGGTGGAGATCATCCAACATTCTGATCCCACTAATGATCTTGTCACTGATTGCAATTAAATGAAAGCATGTCCTGGACAGTAGAGACAATTACTCCAACAAATGCAGGAATACCTCCTTTTTAAAATACTTGATTTCGTTAGAAGCTGTGAAAGACCATACACCCCTATAATTATGTCAATACAGTGTGTTTGTCCTATCAAATTTGCAGATGACGATGCTGTGGGATTAATGGAAGATTTCCAAATGCACATTTAGCTTGAACTTGTTTTACTGTATGAACAGAGTGTTACATTGTATTCTATATTAGTTTGTGCTCCATTTTCAACTACATAATACCAGGCATTCAATATACACTATCTATATCTTTCACAGCACAGACAATATACAAGGTGGACACATCTATCTATAAGATATACACATATTATCATCAGAAAGTAATGGAAAAGTCCATTTTTTGTTTTCTTTATTCCCTGACATTTATCTTCTCCTATAGGTAGATTATTATATCATATGTAGATGTGTTAACCCCTTAATGCAGAAAGGCTTATTACACAATAAGGCTTAATATTCAGTAACTACAGGGACTATTCTTTGGGAATAGAAATTTGCAATAACACTTTCAGACTGCTGGCGGGCCATAGGTGTTTCCAACCGAAACTGAAAGAAGCAGCAGTATGCTGCAGTATATGCAGATATGCAGTTATATAAACTGTGTTCCCATTTGTTTACTTGAATATTGGATGGACACCTAAAAGACCATTTAACACATCTGGATGCCAATATCAGGGATTCTAAGATGGAATTCTGATCAATAATGTCATATTTATCTTTTGATCTCAAATCCTAAGGAATTGTTCTTGCTGTTTCAGTATTTTTAGACGAGACTGCACATCATGCACACTACACAATACTATATTAAACAATAGAGACAAACTACCTACATCACTTTTACATTACACTCTTTTTAAAAACATTGTTTGAATAACCAACAGTGGTTCTTCTATGGTGTCACTCAAAGAACCATATGCTGAACATCCTTTGTAAAGGGTGTATTTTGCTTGATTGTTATCCACAGTATTTATTTTATCTAATCTTGTATTCTTAGTGTGTGCAAGAGACAGAAACAAAGCCTGCCTCGATGTCTGTCAGCCATGAAATGTTTAATGATGGATAGAAAGTAAGCAGAGAGAAGTGGGGCAGTGCGTGAGGGAGTTGCTTCTCCACGTTTTTTGAGAAGTCTGCTTCCCGAGCTGCATGTCAGTGCACATATTGGGGGTGGGGGCACAGGGTGAAGATGGTGCATTGCTGAGAGGATTAATGTCATGTCGATTTTAATAAATTTCATTAACCGTACCTTGGCTGGCCACCACTTTTGGTTACAACAGCGTCCTTATGCGAGAAGGGGCTGAACAATGGACATGTTGGAGATGAATCATGGCTACAAGAGAATAATACAGGGAGTGTAGCATCGCTTATTGGCTTATCAATGGAGCAGCTCATTCCCAAAGCAAGTGTGAGTGTTCAAATCCAGTCTCACAATCACATCACTGTTTTCCTGATTGGAGTTTCATTGCACAGCCACATGTTTATCCATTACAGTCAAATTGGTTGGTATAAAACACTCACAATCTGAAAGCCCTGCTTTCATAAAGACAATACACAGCACTTCCAGCAAATAGACTTAAGGTCCTGGGAACCACAGCAGTATTTTAATAGATGGCAAGAGCAGGATCAAGAATTGATGGTATATGCTGGAGTAAAGAAAAAGAAAGACTCACCGATCACCAGCTATGGGCACAAACGTCCAAAGGTCATAGTTTGGCGTGGGATCTCATTAGAAGATTTTTAGAAGGCTCAACCAGTCACCAAAAAAACAAAAAACAGAAAACAACAGCATGACTTGGAAAGCACTTAGAATGCAATTTGGAGAGTGGCATAAAGGCACCAGGAATGTTGCATTTGAAATGCAAATGCTTCTCATGAATAATCACACAAAACACCCAACAACAAATTGACTTCATAAGTGAAGTCCACTATGAATTATTCATCCTAGTGACAGTTGTATTGGCTCTTATTATGGGCCACTCTGGCTTGGATTGCAGAAAGGGAAAAAAACAAACTTTGTTCTCTTTCTCTCTCTCTCTCTCTCTCTCTCTCTCTCTCTTTTTGTGACTTTGAAGTCACAGACCTTGTCGAAAATCTAAATGAGGCCAAAAGTGAATAAAACTGCTGGGTCTCATTGTGTGATGGGCCTCAGCTCCTTTCATTCACTCAAAGCAGTAGCTAAGCATTTGCAGAACCTTTAAGAAAGCATCCGATCTGTGCTGTTGCACAGCGTTTCATGTCCCTAGCCAGTTCCTTGTCCTGCACACACACAAAATGCAACAAATATTATTTTCAGACAAGGAAATAAGAACAGCAAACAGAAAAAAATAACACAAAAGGCCTCCAGTGACACCACCAAGGGGGCTGTATGAGCGAGGCATTGAGAGTTTTGTATGGACGACAGCTGGTTTTGTTAGGCCTGACTGAAAACAGACTCCGTTATGGAGGGAATGGGGGCACAGAAAAGGCCCGAGACACATCCAATTTTTGGAATGATGGAGCGGCACTGAGTTGTTCAGCACTACTCCATTTAGATTACTATGGGTAGAATCTTCCCATGATATCTATTCCTGCATGTACACTCTTAAAAGCATATACATTTTTGACTCATTTTTGACAGTTTTAGGGGAAAAAAACACCATGGCATTATGCGAAGGGTTATAAAACAATAACATAATTTATAAAAAAAAGTCCTTTAACACTTCTTACATACAAACCTGAATGTGACTTATTATTACACAGTATTACCTAACTGACATATGAATTCTTATGCAAATGTTTGGGCACTCTTGGCCAAAAATGACACTTGTAATTTTTTTTGTAATTGAGAAGTAATAAACAGTCAGCAACCTCAATACAGTAGCTCTGTAGGTAAACATAGAATATATTATTTTCAGCTAATTCTAATGCAGTTACTCTCTGTTCATAACATATAGTACTGTACTGACATATTCTTGGGTCATCTTGCATGAACAGCTTGTTTAATGCACAACTTTTCTTTTATGTTTGGGTCAAGGGACTGTGAGAGTCTTTCCAAAAGCTGGTTATTTAGGTAACCAAATGTGGTTCTTCTGTTGCACCACTCCAAAGAGGTATAGCACAAACATCTCAAATAAAAGTCTACAATGAACTCAGAACTTCGCAGTGGAGGCCAATTTGGTGGGAGGAGGGGAGAGGACAGGGAAGTGAAGGAGGAGGAAGTGAATGAGATGCACGTAAAGAGGCGTTTTTAGAGATGCTGATTTCACATTCAGAGAAGGCAGTAGAAGAACAGAGGCTTAGGAAGGAATGTGGAGAGAGAAGGAGGGAAAGAGGAAAGGGGGGGGGGCTTTTTCAGAGGCCTCAATGCACGAGAGACATTCTGGAGTTGAAAAAGGACTCCCTGCTGGGAATAGGGTGACCCTCGAACCCAGTCTACAAAAAAACAAAAAACAAAACAAAAAAAACCCCACAGCTTCTATACGAGCACTCACTGTTTCTCACCTGCAGACCCAGAGAAAAAGGGAAGGATAAACTGGATATACTTCTTCCTGGGTGTTTACATGAAACCCTCATCTTCCTTTGCAGCCAAGCGTATGCATAACAATATGATTCCCGCTTGATTCTACTTGAGATGTGGAGTTGCCAGATCCTAATCTCTTTCTCATTCAGGAACAGCAGGAAAAGGCCTAACAGGAATATCTGCGTCCTTTGGCTGTTTTCACTCATTTCCCCCTTTCCCTTTTTGCTTTTGTTCTGTGGTAGACAGAGATGTAGGCATTACCAAGCATGAAGATTACTGTGACAGAGATCCGCCAGCTGTGATAACGATTGTAAACATGACAACAGGCTCCTGTGAAGCAGGATAGAGGATTAAATCCACTCTCTTAGCTGCATCCAGAACTGAGATTTTATACAAATTTACGAAAGCTCCAGTGATCACGGTGAACCAAAAATGATTTGAGTGACAGAGCAGTTTCATCACAGAGTTTTAGATTTTAATTGGACACAAGTTTTACTTTGCCTCATGCTAATGTTACAGGATGTTTTCTGCATATCTTAGGGGACCATAATTACAAAACAATACTTTGCCTCATTCCGGAGTACATTTAATTACAAGTCCCTGTCATTGTGATAACTGATTTAATCAATGGTAATTAAGTCATGCAAAACAGATACTTCCAGGGTAATGTAATACCTCAAAATCATAATCAAATCATTGTTAACACAACAACATTTTTAAATGTAATGTAAATTTGCTAAAAGTCAGCAGATTTATTATGGAATCAGGGACATTTCACTTTTCCAGCTGACAGGATTGTTAAACAGATGTTGAAATGTGGAAAATAATCTTCACTGCAGAGGGGCCATGAAAAAGAATTGCTTTACCATATTATGAAAAGATGCACACATGGGGTTGCTCATGTGCATGGGTGTGTATGTGTTTGCGTTTCTGCCAGCATGAGTTCTGTTCTCTTCTCTGGCACATCTATGGTTTGTTGGAATACCCCCTACACTAAAGTTTGTACCAACATTAAATATCATATGTGCAGTTGATCATGTAAACATAGAATCAGTTGCACTAAAACCACTGCATGACATGACACAGCACTGTAAACAATCCCTTCAGTCAAAGGATAATATATATATATATATATATATATATATATATATATATATATATATATATATATATATATTGAGCGGTTTGGTGGCGGATGCATGAAGCCCCCATGGCTGAGTTGAGCAGTAAAGAGGAAAGACTTGGTTGGAGGTTGGTGGTGGTGGGTGCAATATTGTTCGACACAACAGTGAAGTGAGGAGGAGAAGGAGTTGGCACCCAGTGCTGTATTCTCTTCTGATTGTTATAGGCCTTCAGTTAGAAGTACTCTATAAACCTCTGCTGACTAATAAAGTTTGGACCCTTTATTCCACCTTTCTTTTTGGAGCCAATTGTGTCTCTTTACTAAGTCCATATGCTGCATTCTTACCAGAGAGAAAGAGACGCAGTGATAGAATACAAGAGAGAAAGAGAGAAAGAGAGTGTGAGAGAGATAGACATAGACGCCATGCAAAACCTGCTCCACGAACATATCCACCTCCCTGTTTTTCCCCATGTTCTCCACTATCAAAATGTTTCAATAATAGTAGAAATAAAACGTGAATAGCACCACCAACATTAACACTTAAAGACTTTCACATACTGGGTACAAAGCAATAGATTCTGTTTTAGAGTGTTCTGGTGTTCTTTGACTTTGTGCACATTAAGAACCAGATGTGTTTCTTATTTATGATTATAGCCTGGCTTTGTGGAGCGGCGCAACAGGGCTTTGTGTCTTGTCTCTGCTAATGTCTGTCTGTTGATGCGCAGTCACACACAAGGCGAGACCATGGGGATGGGGGGGAGTGGGCTGGGGGATGGGGCTGTGTGATTCGTGGATGGGAGGATCGAGAGAGCAGCCCACACCGAAATAAATCCACTTGCCAATTAGGCACAGGCTTTGGAAGCTTTGATGTGGTGTTCGTGCCTAAAAGCCATCCACAGCATAGCACCTGGGCCCAGGCAGCCGCAGGAGGATCATGAGGGTTGGGGACTCCAGCACTGCCAACAAGACGGGCCTTATTATCCCCAAGCTTGACCCTCTCATCAATTCTGAAAAAACAAGCAAATAAATAAATAAAATAAAAAATTAATGGAGGTAGTGAGGCGGAGAAGGGGAGGTAAGATTCCAGTGGGTTCCTAATGGATGTGTTGAATGCTGTAGCGCTAGGCAACTAGCAAGCTCAAAACACAGGGACGGAAGCATGCCCTGGGGGACGGGCCAATGACAATAGGCTTCTAATTGGGCTCTCACAAGTGACAGGCAGGGCTAATACACAGCATTGTGTTCGCAAGGCTCGACCGGTGTGAGAAAACTTTTATCATTCTATGAGGCTGAGCTGGAGAGCTCTCTTCCATTCTCTCCCTTTGGAAATTCCTTCTTTTGAGTCGTAACAAATGGTCGACAGCCTTATTCATTTAGCCTGTGTGGGAAAGCCTCCAGTTGTCCAACTTTTAATCTCTTGCTGTAAAGACATTCCAAACTCCCTCGATGAACACATCATAATGCAAGCTGTGTCACTGGAATCAATCACAGTGTGTAAAACTACAGGGTAGGAAACTAATCCTGTGCGTCCTGAAATCCACATGTTAGTGGTGAAATGCTCATCCACAGCAGATGCACCGTTGTGCCATGCTTATTCTGTTTGGTTTTAAGAGTTAAGTCAGGGGCAGGACAATATGTGATAGAGCAGAGCAGATGGTAAAGCTACCTGTCAGCAGCTGCACACCCATCCTGAGAGAGAAAGATGATGGATGGGGGGAAGGGGGTGGCCCTGCTGCTGTTCATCAAAGTGTGCAGAGAGTGTGTGTAAGTTATTGGGCAAACAAGGCAGAAGAAGAAAGAAAAAAAGTGAAGAGAAAGACAGGGAGATTTAGTCTAGTATTTTTTATATATGCAACATTATTCAGATAGAAGTAACTCAGAAAAATGCCATAAGAAAGAATAAATATAATAGATGCCACTGTCCTGAATGTGAACATGCATGTGTCAAACAGAGAAATGAATGAGCATGACAATGAACTGGTAAACCCCAAGACATGGGTAGTACCTCACCTCTAACAGTGGTGAGTTTATTGCATCTACAAATATAATAATAAAAAAAACAGAAATGTGTCTCCGACTAACTAATGGTCTGGTAACCTTAAACCAATGGTATCCAATCCTGCTTCAGGGAAGGTACCTTCCCGCAGACTTTTGTGCCAACCCTAATACACCCCACTTGAGCAAACTAATTACTTGTAATTAATACAATTAATGGATTTTAGAAATAGAAGTGTTGATTGCCTGAATAAATTTCTGATACATTGAGGTTTGATTGTTATCTAATTTTTACAATTATAGACAAGCCCAATTTAACTAAACTACTCATATGCAAATTGCTTTACTTTTTATGCCTTTTACATGCAGTGTAGGCTAGAAAAAGCAAGTGAATTACTGATCTAATTGGCAAAAGCTGTTTCAGTTCAGGAAATGAGTTTGGAAATGTGGGTTTCATGGGTGCTTTGCTTTTTAAATAACGACACTTTCTCAAGAAAGACTGGATGTTAACCATCCCATGCTGGACAAAACATTCATTAGACGTGTTATACAGTGCCATTGTACATGAACATTAATCCACAGCTAAATAAATTGTCTACAAGTGGAGACAAGAAGGACTGTTGTTTTTCATATGAGTGACTGTCCAGTTAAGTTACTCCAAGGGCAAAATGGGCAATCCAAAATGAAGGTAGAGGGCAATAGCAAGTGTCCACACTGAGCAAGAAAAGTGATTATTAAAGGACTCTATGAAAAAAGCTGCTGTCAAAAACAAACTAAAACAATAAACTATATCTCACATTTGCCCAAGACCACCTGGATGTTCCACAATGCTTCTGGGAAAATGTTCCATGGACATGTTCCAACTTTTTAGCACAAATGCATACCACACATCAGCACCAAATCCCCATCAAAATGAATGGAGTACTTGTATTGAGTACTACATGTGCTCAATACAAAAAAGTGAACAGTACAACTGTTTGTGTATTATTAGTTTGGTTAGTTGTGTTTTTCTACATATTTGTGACTTAATAACAATCAATGCAGTAATCCTGGTCATTCCTAAGAGTTCACTCTTTTTCTTCAAACTATAGGTATCAGCAATGTTAAATACACCTCCACAAGAATCAGTAGCATCACTCTTAAGCTTTATGTTTTTATAAATATAGGATCTTACCATATAAGTCATTGTGTTTGGTGGTCTGTTTTTATAAGCATGTTCTTGCTATGTTTATTACATTAAGAAGGAATTAAACAGTTGGAATAACAAAAAACAGCACTTGTTTCAGAGCATCAGAAACCCCTGGCCAATTGGGAATACAAATGCCCTTCAAAGAACGGTCTTCTGTTTGCTTGTTTCTGTTTTGAGCACGCACACTCGCACACCTGTCTAAAATTAGCAGCGCTTGGTATGGTAGAAGACTGCTGTCATGCAATAGGTTCTGTTGTCAGAATCAAGGGCACAGGTGATGGAGATTATCATGTGACAGCTGCTGTTAACAAACAATGGGGATACTTGAAAAAAAATTAAAAAAACATTGCAACTGTTTGAATCCATCAGCGGCCAGATATGGGGATCCTTTCGGTGTATGTGCATGTGTTGACCAAGGGGTTCATCTGTGTTGATCATTGCTAAAAAAGTATTGTTATTGTGTTCATTTTACTATTTGGTTAATAAGACTTTTAAAAAGAGCTTAAGAGCTTGAGAATAATATGAACTACAAACCACATGATGTGCATTTTTGCAGAAAAGTATTCAATGTATCCAGTAGTCACTTTAATGCATGAAGAAACAATGACAGTTATTGCTGAATGATATTATGTTACACAAACACTATGCTGTTGCACAGTAAACTATTTAGGATGGCAACTTTAGTATTGCATGGCAATGGCTTATCTGATTGCACCTAACATAAAATGCATGTCATGTAATTGGCCATATTATAATTTGTTTAGGCTTTATGCGCTTTGACATGTATGGCATGATGCACCAACACCAACAAAGGGCACAACTAGTAAATTAACAAAGTATTACCATGGTGTATCTTCAACATTTTGCTATAAGATTCTATGTCACAGTTATTATTATCCATTTTAGGTATGTTTGGACCACTACTGATTGTAGATTTCACATCATGAAATCTTCACATTTCAATACAAAAAGGCATACTAATTATATAACACTATTTTAGTCACAAGGTTTTGTTGTGACAGAGACAATATTCAACTTTTGTCCATAAAAAGGATGGTGAGACAACAAGGACAACACTCTGACTTGCACTTGAACTCTGCTAACATTGACATAGCCATGCAATAAAAATGTTATAACAGATGATCTTATGCCGTCATAAGTTGCACTGACAGATTACATCCAGTCCTATAGGTCATGTCATTTTAACATTATCAGTAATTGTTGTGGCAGATCCTACAGTGTATGATGTCATGACATTTTATGTCACATGCTAATTGAAGGTTATGACATCAGTCACTACCTGTACCGGTAACTACCGGTAACTACCGGTAATAGTAAAATGACACTATTTACTGGGCATGAGCTGTCATGAGTTGTCATGGCATGGTTATATTATTGCCATGTAGCAGAGTATAAGTTAAGTGTTACTATATCAATTTCAATATCAATAAATTATCAATAAAGCACCAAAGGCAATGTTATAATGTGAGATATTGGCACTGGTGTACTGCAGTCATAGGCAGCCTTTTGTCTATGATTATGCTATTCCACAGTTCCATTATTGCTGTTTATTGTTAGATTTTAAGATAAAAAGGAAAAATTAGGTGTTGTTTTGCAAGGTAAAACCAAAAAAATCAGTCACCCCAATGCTAAAACAACATCATCAGAATAATCCAGAAACAGTTCATATTTTCCCAATTATCAGGGTTACAAGCATGGCCAAAACATTAGGTGATGTTACAGTTATGTTAATCCCATGGCTGCATAAACTTAACAATGCTGTTAAATATTAAAAATGTACTTTTATGTGAAGCTGAATTTTGTTTCATATTCGTTATTCTGATTATCCATTCCACCTTAAATGATGCAGTAGATCATGCTCCCTCTGATTGGCTGATCTAAGTCTGGTTCTTAAACCACACAATGTACCGTACCTACACTTCTTATAAGTATTGCTTTGTTTTAAACCCACAGTGCCTGTGTTTAGTGTATTTATATGTGGTTTGGGATATCGTGCAAATAACATTGTGAAATCTCCAGCATTTAGCTTTGGTTTTGTTTTAGTTTTCATTGAAAGTATCAGGCTGGGCATGAATAGCTCCATCTTCCAAAACAAATGTTTTAAAGCCAACATATTTTGTGAACTCATGAATTCATTTTGGTAGTTTTTTACATGAAGAATTATAATGTTGCTGTTTTGTTATGGCTGGTGTTTTTTTCTTGTAAGCACTGGCGTCATTGCTAGCCATTATCGTGTAATATTGGCAGTCCTAAAATGTATTTTAGCCAATCACATTGTGTGGTTGGAACTGTGGAATCATTATGGTTAAAATTTGTGTAAATAAATCATTACAAGTAAGCATCTATGTATTGTAGAGTTTGTAGCTGGTAAGGACGTCAGTGTGAGAAACATGGTTTAACTTCAGGTTAAAAATTTGGATCTTCTGCTATGGCTGATTCAAACACTTGAATCAGAACTAGAGTCTAAGGTCGACATGTTGTTTCTTTAAACTCTACTTGAACCTCCCTGTCTTGCTCAAATGGCACATGCCATTTTACTAGCCATTGATAGGATTTGTCTATATGTGTTTCCTAACATCTCAGCATTGTGTTGATTTGAGAGTCTCTACTATTCTGCATTTCTTCATACGTATATGTGTGTATCTATATGGAGAATAGACACAAATGTACATTTCATGGGTTAAGGAAAAATAGCTGATGGGGTGTGTGTTCATGTGCGTGTGCATGTGTGGAGGTGTGAACAGGTGCATGGGTTCACTGCAGTGCAGGAATGAGAGCACCTCCAGGTGCACAGCTGCTGGGAGGAGCACCGGCGAGACCAGCACACACACACGATGACATGACAGGTCCTAGGGGAGATTGCTGTCTGCGTGTTTGTGTGTAGGGGAGGGTGCTAAAGTGTACTAGAGAGTGTGTTTGTGCAGCAGAGTAATAGCAGACAAGGCTGGTGAAAGAGAAAGCAAAACAACTAATGAAAGATCGAAATGTGTGTGTGTGTGTGTGTGTGTGTGTGTGTGTACACACAGTGTGTGAACATATGAGGGTGTGAACGAGACAGACAACGACGAAGATTCAAAAAGATTGATGCTCAACTTGTTTGTCTGGTGTTTGCAGAGCACATAATGGTTCAGTCAATACTCAGTTTCACAATTAGGGCTTTTTCAAAGCAGCTGTTCATCAGCTTTAATAGAATCCCAATGCAAATGCTACTACCCATTACACATCTCTCAGGTGTACACAATGAAGTCTTTCCTTTGTGAGGACTCTGTGTCAAGCCTTCTTTCTAATACTGCTGGAAAGTACTGATAAATTTGAAATTCATGCTATCATCATAGTCATGCAAAAATGTTTTCTTAAAAAGGAAACTTTACGAAAAACCTTTTTGGAGCATTTCTATTTCAACCACACCCAAAAGAAACAAGGGTATGGCGCCATTGTGTGAAGGAAAAAGTCCTAACTGAAAATGTAAATAAATATATTCAATATTGTACCCTGTGATGTACTGACGCCATGTCTAGGAGGTATTCCTGCCTTACGGCCAGTGATTCCAGGTAGGCTCTGGACTTATGTGAACCCTGACCAGGCTGAATCAGATAAGAAGATAAATGAATGACATTGTATATTCTTTATAAAACTGAAATGCAATATTAATGAGTGTGTATTAAAACAAAAGCAAATTGCTGTCAGAACCTGACCCAAACCTATCTCCTTTTAAGTAACTGATCAGAAAAAGCAAAAACATTCAGTCTATTGATCATGGTATTATGACTTGGTGTAAAGAGAGGCAGGTGATTTTAATGTACATAAAGAAAATGTTATTTCTTTTATTTTTTTAAATACTTCCTAAGTATGTTCTAAGCCTAACCATAAAACCATAAACTTAAACTTGGTTACCAAAATGTAATGTTTTTGCAGTTTATTTAAAAAAAACAACAACAAAAAAAAAACAAAAGCACATTGCAAAGTCCGATGTTCTTGGTTTTCCCACAAAGAAAATGGATGAAAAGAAACATTCACACTCATAGGTGCACAATTATGCACTTTCCCTGACATTAAGCCCCAGATGACCAAGCCAGACACACACTCTGACCTCTGGATGTCCTTGGACATCTAAATGTATTCATCAGTTTTTTTTTTTACACAATGCATTTTAACAACATTTTTCCCCCTCCCTTTCTTTCCATCCTCCATTTCAGCACATGTTGAGCCGCTGTGTCCCAGCCCTGCTGGATATTATTCTTGTTATTATCTTTCTGGAACTCTAATTCCGACATGTCCTGTGGAGAAACAAAGCTTCGGCATGGCGGCTGAGGAGCAGAGTGTCGCGCTGAATGACAATTTTCTCTGGCTCAGGGGGAAATTAGTTCTCTGACAAATGAACGTCAATGTAGCAGAGATTCTGTGACTGCCTGGAGGTCTGATTGATGGGATGCTGAGTGTTGTGCAGTGGATGCTAAAAGTTTTAAATTGTGCTAACAATACTGAAGCATTACTGACAAACCATTCCCACAGGGATGATTATGACATGTCAAGAAATAAAACAAAGAAACAAAGAAGAAACTAATAACTCATTTAAACTAATTGCCAGACAGTGGATTAGAGTCACAGCGAAAAATAAAGGTGCCCAGAAATTAGCATACTAATTGACCACAAAACATGCAGAGGGAAACTGCTTAGAAAAAACAACAATTTTCAATCAATGCATGCCAACCCCAATATCACACCTGTCAATGAACCACATCAGTGACTCATTAAACAGATGCAACAAGCACAGACAGGGTTTACTGCCAGCAGCAGTACAGCAGATTGCTAGCACAAACCACACAATAGGCCAGCACACAAATGAGAATAAAAAATCCCATTAGTTGTGGTCATAAGAGCAGGAGGTTCAGAACGAAAGGTTACATGCAAATCAGCACCCAGGCAGAAGGCAATAATGTCAGTCTACGTTGCGCAACACAGTAATGTCAGTCCAAATCTATTAGAGGAAGGCCGCTAATTGCCACTGACTCTGTGGTTGATTATAAGACATTGCAAAGCAGCACCATGCAGCATTATGCTAATGACAGCTCATTTAGGGGGTATCAGACTCTTGTGGCCTTCTGACAATTTGGGGAACTAGAGTATGTGCTAGCCTGGGTGAGATGAATGTTTTGGAGACTTGCAATTAGACACAGTTTTAAGGGAAATGCATTATAAAACTTATGAATGTAGCTGTTGGATTCATTTCCTCTTTCCACTAGGTAAATAAATTGTATAGGTGTGACAAACCTGTCAGCCCTGCGGCGCCGCGCCCCCCCAGGGGCGGCTTCGGGCCGCGGTCCACAGGCTCCTTGGGACTTTTCAGTCGATGTTGGGTTGATTTCAATGTTCATGTACTTTCTGTTCCTCCCGTTGGTTTTCTCACTAAGGACTTTTATGTTGACAGCGGTCGAAGTAAGACGCCATGTTTTCTGTTTAGTTCTGATTCGTTTCACCTGAGAGCTGGAGTACAAAGGGAGCAAACGCGGATGCCTCGTCGCTGAGAATTACTCTTGCGATGCCAAGCTGTGAGGTTGGCTTCACGTTCAGGAGACTTCTAGGGAGGTCTACGAGTTCAAGTAGTATATGCTCTATCGGAGCGCTTTCACGTTCAGGAGTTCACTGTCTGGTTCACCGGTTGGTCGCCAGGGAGATTTGGCATCCGGTTCCCTTGCACCCTAGTCAAGTAAGTTCATCAGCGCCTGACAAGCGCGGTTTTGGGGTGAGGCTTTTGTTTGGTAGTTTCATTGGTTCCTTTGCGTTCTAGCCTTCCTCCCCCCATTTGATTTGTCCCCTCTCGCTTAGCTCCCGGACTACTTTCCAGCCTCAGGTGGTCTTCCAGGTTAAGCCCCATTTCAGTTGTCACCTGTTTGTTTTCTGTTTCTGTTTATTGCACCCTGTACTTTGCTGCCTCGTTTTTGTTGTATTTGTTTGTTTGGTTTCATTATTAAAAACCATATTCTTGCATTGCTCTGTCCCTGCGAGTGTTCCCTTGTCTCGCCTAGCCAGCATGACAGAATTCTCGGCCGACACCCTCCGAACAGCGGGGATGGAGGCCTTGGATCACGCTGTTCGCGCCCAAGGTCAATTCTTGGGGCAGCAGCAACACACTCTACAGAGCGTGTCAGAGACTGTCGGCCACCTGGCGCAGCAACAGGTGGGCCAGCAGCAGCAAGTCACCCAACTAGTGGGTGACGTTCAGGGGCTCACGAATCTGGTTAAGACTTTGTTGGAGCCTGCTAGCTCTCCCAGTCCCGTCTTCACACCCCATAGCACGTATCCGGTAGGCAAGCCTGATACGTACAGTGGCAATCCGGAGCTTTGCGAGGGGTTCTTGCTTCAGTGTGAGGTCTTCTTTAAGAACTCTCCGACCGGCACTGACCAGGCGAAGATCGCCTTTATAGTATCCTGGCTCGCAGGGAAAGCTCTGGATTGGGCCACTGCCACCTGGACGGAGCTAAGCGAAGGATCCCTCTCGGATTACCTTAAGCATTTTAAGGCGGTGTTTCTACACCCCCGAGAGGGACTCACCAAGGGCGACCTGCTGCTGCGGATGGAGCAGGGCTCCCGGTCGGCTGCTCAATACTCCCTCGAGTTCCGTACTCTGGCGGCAGGGAGCGGATGGAATCAGGTGGCCCTCTTGGCCCTGTTCTGCAACGGGTTGAATCCTCGTCTGCAACAGGAGCTGGCCTGTCGGGGCGAGACGTTGGAGCTGGATGACTTCATCGCGCTCGCGATCCGGCTGGACCAGCTCTTAGGTCGCCCTACTCACCCCAGACCCCACGGAGTTGGGGGATCGGTCGCCTGTCCCACGAAGCAGGCCAGCCAAGGGGTGCCAGGGGGTATATTACTTTCCAGTTCTGCGGGAGCAGCGGCCTCCGCCTCACCAAGTACGCCGGAGAGTGAGCCCATGGAGGTGAGTAGTGGCCGCTTGGCCCCGGAGGAACGCAGTCGAAGGACCAGAGAGGGGCTGTGTTTCTACTGCGGGGGCGCGGGGCATCGTCGCAGGGACTGCCGGAAGAGGACCCTGATGGCTTCCTGCTCAAACACCGATGGGCGCGTGGAGGGGGCTCCTCGCGCTAATGCGGTGAGTCTGCCCGTTCAGGGGCTTGTGTCACGGTCGATCACGTTGCCGGTATTAGTGACCTACCAGTCCCAGTCTGTGTGTGTTGCAGTGTTGATCGACTGCGGTGCGGAGGGGAGCTTCGTGAGGGCCGACATCGTGCAGCGCCTGAGGATCCCGGTGGAGGAACTCCTGAGACCTCTCCGCATCACCGCCCTGGACGGGCAGCCCATGGGTCCAACGCCCATCACCCACGTGACGACTGAGGTCCACCTAGCCGCTAGCTTCTTGCACCAGGAGGAGGCCTCACTGCTGGTGCTCCCGGCCTCTGAGCATGAACTGATACTAGGTCTGCCATGGCTGAGTAAACACAACCCTCATATTTCCTGGCCTGACAGGGAGATAGTGTCTTGGTCCTCGTATTGCCGCGCACACTGCCTCAATCTCGCCCCCCTTAGAGTCAGGTCCACTTCTGTGGAGAGTCCAGAGCCAGAGTCCCTAGTCGTCCTGCCTTCCGAGTATGCAGACCTTGTAGACGTCTTCTCTAAGTCCGGTGCTGCTAAGCTTCCCCCCCACCGCCCGTATGACTGCGCCATCGACCTAGTAGACGAAGCCTTAGCACAGGGATACATCACGTCGTCGAAGTCTCCTGTAGCGTCAGGGTTTTTTTTTATTCAGAAGAAAGGGGGGGGGTTGAGGCCGTGTATAGATTACAGGGCGCTTAACGCAATAACCAGGCGCTTCCCCTATCCCATGCCGTTGGTCCCGTCCGCCCTTGAACAGTTGCGGGGGGCCCGGGTGTTTAGCAAGTTAGACTTGCGCAGCGCATACAATCTCGTGCGGATCAGGGAGGGGGACGAGTGGAAGACTGCGTTCATGACCACCAGGGGGCATTACCAATACCGGGTCATGCCGTATGGCCTAGCCAACGCCCCCTCCGTCTTCCAGTCGTGGGATCGGGAGCTCCTGGCAGTCAAGATGGCGCTGTCAGAGTGGCACCATTGGTTGGAGGGCGCTGACCACCCATTCCTGGTACTTACCGACCATAAGAACCTCGAGTATCTCCGGCAAGCTAAGTGTCTGAACCCCAGGCAAGCCAGGTGGTCCCTGTTTTTCGCCAGGTTCCGGTTTCACATCACGTACAGGCCAGGCTCCCGTAGCACCAAGGCGGATGCCCTCTCCCGCATCCACCAAACGGCGGAGGGGGGGGAGGTCGACCCGGTACCCATATTACCACCTTCTGTTTCAGTTGCGGCGATTCAATGGGACCTCGATACAGAGATAGCCGAGGCGCTTTCCAGCACCGTCGTTCCCGCGGTGTGCTCCCCGGACAAGGTCTATGTACCGAGTGCGTTCCGGGAAAGGCTCATTGGTTGGGCCCACGCCTCCCCAACGGCCGGCCACCCAGGTGAGACCTGTACCTTTCACCTACTGGCAGCCAAGTACTGGTGGGAAGGGATGCGGGCAGACATTCACCGTATAATTGCTTCATGTAGCACCTGCGCCCTGTGCAAAACCCCCAAGACGCTCCCTTCGGGGAAGCTCATGCCTCTGCCCGTCCCTGACCGCCCGTGGTCTCACCTGGCGGTGGACTTTGTCACGGATCTGCCCGAATCCGGGGGTTACACGGTGGTGATGACGGTGGTGGATCGTTTCTCGAGGGGGGTTAGGTTCATCCCGTTCCCTACGTTGCCCACAGCTATGCAGGCAGCCCAAGCCCTGGTAGACCACGTCCTCCGGAATTTCTGAATCCCGGAGGACATAGTATCAGACCGAGGGGCCAGAGCACCTGGGGGTGAGTGTAAGTCTTTCCTCAGGATACCACCCTCAGACCAATGGCCAGTGCGAGCGCACTAACCAGGAGCTGGGTAAGTTTCTGCGGATCTACTGTCACGACTACCCCAGCGACTGGTCGCAGTATCTGGTTTGGGCCGAGATGGCCCAGAACTCACTGAGGTGCGCGACCACTGGCCTCACCCCCTATCAGTGTATGTTAGGCTACCAACCCCCGTTGGCCCCTTGGACTGCTGCGGAGACCCGGGTACCAGCAGTCGATGCATGGATGTGTCGCAGCGAAGCCGTCTGGGCCAAGACCCATCAGCACATCCAGACCTTCCTGCGGCGCTATAAGACACAGGCTGATCGGAAGCGTGGGGAGACCCCGTCATATGCGCCTGGAGATCGTGTATGGGTCTCCACACAGGACATTCGGACTGGTCTTCCGTCTCAGAAATTGGCAGCTAAGTACATGGGTCCATTCGAGGTTGTCAAGCACATCAACGAGGTTTCTGTTAAGGTTCGTTTACCCCCGCACTCACGTATACATCCTGTGTTTCATGTGTCGCAGCTCAAGCCTGTGGTGTCTGGGCCGCTGGATGAGGCCACCCTGGCGGACACGCCGCCGGAGCCTGTAGAAGTGGATGGGACTCCCACTTACACGGTCCGGCGAGTACTGGACTCCCGACGGCGCGGGGGCCGACTGCAGTATCTGCTGGACTGGGAAGGGTATGGTCCGGAGGAACGCTCCTGGGAACCGGCTAGTAACGTCCTGGACCCGGCGTTGGTGCAGGAGTTCCATGAACGCTGTCCGGACAAGCCGGCTCCCAGGCCTCGCGGTCGCCCCAAGAAGTCGCGGGCCCCCTCCAGTCAGCAGGTGCCGCAGCCCGTCTCGTCGGACCGAGTGGGCCCGCTCCCGGACGTTCTGGGTTCTCAGGCATCTGGCCGGCGACCGGGGCGTCCCCGTCGGGGGACCCGACCGGCCGCCTCGGGGGGGGGGTACTGTCAGCCCTGTGGCGCCGCGCCCCCCCAGGGGCGGCTTCGGGCCACGGTCCACAGGCTCCTTGGGACTTTTCAGTCGATGTTGGGTTGATTTCAATGTTCATGTACTTTCTGTTCCTCCCGTTGGTTTTCTCACTAAGGACTTTTATGTTGACAGCGGTCGAAGTAAGACGCCATGTTTTCTGTTTAGTTCTGATTCGTTTCACCTGAGAGCTGGAGTACAAAGGGAGCAAACGCGGATGCCTCATCGCCGAGAATTACTCTTGCGATGCCAAGCTGTGAGGTTGGCTTCACGTTCAGGAGACTTCTAGGGAGGTCTACTAGTTCAAGTAGTATATGCTCTATCGGAGCAGTTTCACGTTCAGGAGTTCACTGTCTGGTTCACCGGTTGGTTGCCAGGGAGATTTGGCGTCCGGTTCCCTTGCACCCTAGTCAAGTAAGTTCATCAGCGCCTGACGAGCGCGGTTTTGGGGTGAGGCTTTTGTTTGCTAGTTTCATTGGTTCCTTTGCGTTCTAGCCTTCCTCCCCCCATTTGATTTGTCCCCTCTCGCTTAGCTCCCGGACTACTTTCCAGCCTCAGGTGGTCTTCCAGGTTAAGCCCCATTTCAGTTGTCACCTGTTTGTTTTCTGTTTCTGTTTATTGCACCCTGTACTTTGCTGCCTCGTTTTTGTTGTATTTGTTTGTTTGGTTTCATTATTAAAGACCCTATTCTTGCATTGCTCTGTCCCTGCGAGTGTTCCCTTGTCTCGCCTAGCCAGCATGACAAAACCTTTGAAAGTGAAAAAAAAAACACCAACAAAATCCACAAAATGTAAAAAAAGTTTTTATATCCAGTCAAAAATAAATGCTTATATTTATTAGTAAATTCTGTTCACTTAACTGCCCAAAGCCTAAAGGCCTGTATCTGGGCCGACATTTCCATTCCTCACTCTTATAACTGTGTAACATACATATTTCCTGCTTTTCCATGTTTCATACTAGTTGCTGAACAATATGCTAAATCTAAAAACTGTTAAGTGAATAATATGACATGATAAACACATGACAAAACTGGATATTTTATGAAGACAATAGAAGTTGTACTGCTCTGTATGTCAGTTGCTGGTCTGAGGAATGAGGAAGTTCAGGTGATGGCATGTCTGCACAATCACAGGATTTTGAGACCACTGAGACCTTATGGGACTATTTTGGGGAATGTCCACCTCATTTCCCATTAAACAATGGGGTGGCCATCTTTGTTTACTTTTTGCTAGAAAGAAGTGATGATATACATACTGTGAGTATATGCTCAATTAGAGGGTGTCACAATATTTGAAAGAATAAAAGAATTTTGCTTGATCAACAGCAATATGAACACAGCACGAAAAGATCCGAGCACTATGGGGCACCATAACTTAAATACACCATAACGCCAAAGAAAATGACCTGCATCTGTGGTTAAAGGCACTAAATTTAAAACATTCACCCATACGTCCATACATTTTGTGGAGGGAAAACCAACACCAGAACATCCTTACCCAGAGAAATGTCTCCATTATGAAGCTCTGGTGAAGCAAACACGTCAGGTGCTTGTGAGGCTTTTAGCTAGCTAGGCTAGCTCTTAGTCTAATGTTTTACCTGATAGCCTCACAAACACCCAACATATCCAGCAGAGCTTCTTAACAGGCTTTCAACCACAAAATGGTTTTAGCAGACATATGAAAGTTTTGGTAGATGTCCTTCATTTTTAGCTAAGGTGACCCATAAGCACTCTGTTTTTTGGGTTGTGTTGGAAAGCTAGTTAGTAATGCTCTAAATAACTAAATAGTGTTAATAATATATAACAGACTTTTGGTATATTGGGTTAGCACAGTGAGAGACTTTATGATCAGTGTCCACAGCAGCAGCCTATTTCAGACTGCATTTACTTTGAACCATAAACCATTTTTTGAAAAAAAAAAAAAAGAATTCTTACATAAATGCAGAAGAAAAGATACAAAGTGGCTGTGGTGAAATAAGGTGGATAGGAGATATGTGAATGTAAGCGAAGAATGTTTGGAAAGCGATATAGGCCATTTTTAAGAAAAATGTAAGAAAGTATAAGGTCAGACGAAGACCTAGCCTGTGTAGACCAGCTTTAACATTCTCTCATCCACATCCTTGTCTACTTAGGCTCTAAAGCCCTCAGATGACATCTAAAGGGCTTTATCAGCTAAAGTAAAGTTATGGTTATATGAGTCCCCAGAGAGGGGACTCAGCGGTTCCAGCGGTTTGGTAATAATGTGGCTTTTAATTTGATTTGCTCCATCAATAAATAGTCAGATGTGTCCTAAGGTCTATTGGCAACACATTACTTAATGGCTCCTTCTTAAGGACTTTAAGATTCATAAGACAAGCTCATAAATATCACTCACTCATAAATACTAATGGGCACGACTGCTTATGCAAACAACCACAGGCACAACACTGTGTGTGGTGGTCTAAACTGCCTCCAATTGCCTACATAAGCAAACAAAAGCCTATATGTGACTTACGAGTTGGGGCTTAGATGAGATATTAAATGGATGCATTGCACTGCATTGTTTTATGCAAAGCTTAAAACCTTTTTTAGGACTTTTATTGAAAGATGTTTTTGTAATTCCAGGGTGATCTGACCTGAAATGCTCCTTTTTTGACAATGCCATGCATGGAATCTGATTATATGCTGTAGAATTGTAAAGATGGCAGCAATTTGCTGTTATTTATTGTATACTGAGAGAGAGCTCATCTTAAGAAATATACAATGACAGTTAAAAAAGCCCCACCTCTATGTAAATAAATGTTTTATTTTTCATATAGATCAGTTTTTAATGTTATATCTAGTTTAATGTAAGCCTAATACTATAATAATAAGTCTTCTTATTGTTTTATTGAGGAAATATGATTTCCTCCATTAGTGGCTAATCATATTTATATGATATCGTTTTTAGAAAATGTTAAATATTGCCGAGAGAAGGAAACTACTAATGATCAAAAGCACGTGTATTGCTAGTATTGTACTGTACACTGTATTGTACAGACCCAACCAAATATCTCAGAAATAATTTGAAAGCACTTTGTTACTATGCAGAACAAAGACATCAAACACACTGCTACGGCAGCTTTAGGGAATGTGTATAAAATCACCGGACCACTGAAGCTGTTATACTTGCCCAAACAGTCAGTCATATTTATTTTGTAACTGTAACTGATGTAAATGAAAAAGTATCTTGCTGTAAACATTAGAGAAAGTAAATCTTTACCTTTATGCCTTTAGAAAGGAATCAGGTCACTCAGCTCCAAAGCTTCTGCGCGTCACTGTATATATAAAGAAACAAAAGAAAAGAAAAAAAATCTAAATAGATTCAAATTCATATTAAAGTCTAATGTAGCTGGTATATTAGAGGTTTTCTCTCAAAGCTAATGTATTGTTTTTAGTCATGCTATGTGTAATTTACACTTAAGGACACACTGCAGCAAAGGCACTTTTGCTGTCTAAAAGGTTTGGTAGTCAAAATTGGCTGTAGTTGCAGATACACTAAAATATTGTATGTGGAAGAGTGCTGTAATTTACCAGCTTTAAAAAAAACAGCATACATGGATTTCTGTAAATTGTCTATTATTTTGTTTGGTTTACATTTTTCTAAATTTGCTGTTTTTTTCCCTTAAGGTATGATTAATTTCTTGCTTGCTTGTGCAACTGAATTACATGAAAATTAATGCATAAACATTGTTTCTTATTATTCTCTTTTATACACTTACAATAGGTACACAGTGTGCTCATTCTAATATTTGCTTTGCACTGACATTTTTCAGCCAAACGTTGATTAACAAAGAAGAAAAAAATAAAAGAAATTGTGTAAGGTGTTAGGTGAGTTCAACTTGGCATGAAATATTCAATAAGAAATAAATACAGCCACCTGCAACTCTGACATCTATACAAAGAGACAGACAATACGAAATCAGACATATTCATGCTTAGCTAAGAAGCATAACACCTCACACAAAAGATAAAGCAAATAACCAGACTGCCCTATCCACATTCCCTGCTTTTCCATATATGTCAGGGCCAAAGTGTAAGCCCATCTATCACTATGTATGTATTTCTTTTATGGTACCTATCTGACATGAGGTAACTTTGGAATAATATACAAAATAAAACATAGCATTTAGGGGTATTCTTATGTTTTGGGGAAGTCCAAGATTATTTTTTGGCCACAAAAAAAAAATGTAAGCTGAATATTATTGTGTTGAATTTTTATGTACATGCCCATCCTGTAAGCATGCAGTCTACAAATTACATTTATGATTTTTGTCATTTATGTTTATACCTATAACTTTCTATCTTCATCATCTATCTTTTTTTCAAGATATATGTTTACATGCAGCATCGTTTTTTGAATCGTTTAAATCTAGAATTTGAATGAGAGTTAAAATTTGGGATATTATCTGTTGTTGAAAATGGCTGCATACAGCTATCAGCTACAAAAAGAAGTATTGTAAATCTTCTCCCTATCTTCTCCCTATAAGACTCTCCATCATATGACCAGTGAGGGCAATCATTTTACTGAATAATTGGGGGAGTTAGAGAAATCCCTCCAAACCAGAAAGACACAGGCCAGTTGTGCTTTCTGGAGCTTCAAGCCACAAATGGCTGTGGCATCACCAGAGACCTGCAATCTCCCTTCATCAGAGGTGCATAGTTCAATTAGCAACAATAGATGCGCTATTCTCAAATTAGTGGAGCAGGAACATGCTGTTCATTTAGGGTAAAATGTTGCTTTAAACTTCATCAACAAGTCTGGACATGCTTAATGAAGGTCTGTTTGCAGTTTTAGAGGGCTGAGAGAGGTGTGTAGGTATGTATTTAAAGAGATTTTTTTGGGTGACTATTAATTTGTAGTTTATGTAGCGATGTTAAGCTCATAGTTCCAGTCCTAAACTAAATAAGCAAATTTTGGACACAAAACATGTATTGGCTGATTGACTTTATCTAGGGTAAGTGGAAACTTAATAAATTAAATAACAAGAGAACTGAGAAAATAGATACAGCAAAAGAACTTAATCTATTCCTTTACTTGATTTCTTTAGCTTTTCTTGGTCTGTCAAAGCAAACAGTCTCACCAGTCAATGCTTTAGGGCAAATGCATGCAGCTGGATAAAGCTGAATGACTCTTACTGAGATAAGAGGAACAGTTACTACTGGCTCAATGGTGCGATTCCATCTGAGGCCAAAGACAAATAAACAAAGAGGAAATGAGAGAAAGTCTTAGCATGTGCAAACCACCACCACCACCACACAAGGATACAATCAGTTAGCTATCAGCAGTCCGGAACACACACTGTATGGAGTTCACACCCATTCTGTTTACTCTGGTTAGGCAAGACTGGATGAAAAATGGAAAAGGCCTTTTCCTCTCTAAAAAGTCTAAAAAAGTCTAAAAATAAATACTATTTAATGGAGGTATTCCATCTTTATGTCTCTATGTCAAAATACGCCCATGCATGCAGATACATTTCAGTAGGAAGTATACACAGTATTTACAGAAAAGTTCCTATATGTTCATGTTTTACTTCAGATTTTTGTCTCAACCTTCCACCTGTTTATAGATCAACGCCTTTACATTCTGTGACATTAGAACAAAAGACTTTGTTGGTACTTTTCAATCCTATAGCCCTTTAATCCACTGAATGAAAAGAATCTCTTACCACTCCGCCTGCTCTTTTGCCCTTTCAGGACCCTCTCTGTTTAAGCTCCCTTTATGCCCATGTTTTTCATCAAGAATTAAGGCCGGCATGCTAGCTCACTGAACAGTGAGAAACATGAGAGAAGAATAAGAAGAAAAGAATAGACAGTTTTATATGGTAAAAAGGTGCTGTTATGGCCACTTACTGCTATTTACAATTGCCTCACAGGAGCTTTCAGGTACGCAGGCTTTTTGGAATCATCATATAGCAAAAACAAAACAAAACACAGTGACAGGTTTGGTTGTGATATTTACAATATAAATATGGTAAAGTAATATATTTGGAGGCAAGAAGGAATATGCTATGCATGATAATGGGCTAGAATGGCAAAGTATGACACTCAAATAGAATTAGAGGCAGTAAATCACTGTAAATTCAATTAGAAAAGCCATCTTGTTTTTCCATGTAATTTATCACAATTTCATACACATATACATCAAGATAATGAATGCCCACTTCATCAGCATTGGGAGATTTTCTATTAGTATACAAATTTGCTAAAGGACATGATGTTGAATCTAAAGTAAGGATGTGCTGACCTTAAAAGCAGATGTATGTTAATTGCTTCCCTCTGTATTGACTTTAAAAGTGTCTTCAAGGCTGTTTCCTCAAATACAAATGTTTAGGGAAGGTTGTTACACAGTCTAAGCACTAACTCTCTAAACAGCAGTAATCTTATTTAATTCAAAACATTAATGATTGATTTTGAACTCTGCCAATATAACAGTACTACTCTTGTTTTATTTTGGTTGCAAAAAAAAGGGGTTCACTTTAGCAAACAAGCAGCAAACAAAAATGGTCCAACCAATTTTTATTTCTGTGTTTTCTAGGTCGAACCCGCTCTTTCCCATTTGTTCAGGACTTTAGAATCTTAACTGAAGGCCCAACATATTAGATAACCAATAAATCTTTCCGTAACATTTTGAGTTAAGTGGATAAGACCAACTATGTAAGAATTGTATTCCTATTTTACTTTGACTTCCTTTAAAGTGAATTTTGTTTGCTGTAAATTTTGGACAAGGATTTTGCAGGCCAGCAATGATATATTAATGTTTGTTCTAAAGTCCACATTCCATCAAGAAAAAGCAATTAATATTCTATTAAATTGCCATTTTCTGAGTGCGAACATACTAATACAATCCCATAAAGGGCTAACAGAAATTTACATAATTGTAAAGTTTTTTCTAATTTTCTGAACTACCCTTACCTCAAAGTCAAGACTTGCCAAAGGTTAGCATCCACATAAATGAAGAGAATGAATGAAGACACATGACAGAGACATTCAGAGTTATAAGAATATTACTGTTATAAACTACTTATGGTTTCATCAATACCTGGAAGTTATAACAATGCAGCTCTTTATTTTAGACACCAGTAGATTTTTACACTGCTGTTTATAACAATGTGAACATATTTTCTAAAGGTTTCATAGCTATAGTGCAAACAACCACTGAGCTATAGAGACTGGGCTAAATGCATGGCTCACCTAACTCTTATGGAGCAGATGCTAGTGTTTTTCCCATTGCACCTGCTAAAGTGAATTCCTTTTAGGCATCTGACACACAGCTTGGTGAAGAGTCTTGTGGGAGAATTCACCCAGCGTGCTCACACATCTGTGCAGCCCCTTCCCCCACAAAAACATTCCTGGAGATCCCCTCAGCTGTCTCGTGTCCCCCGAGGGTCACTGCAAAACTAGTGGCTAGCAGCTCCAGCTGCAGACTTGACCATCTTGGAGGTCCTAGTGAAGGGTACCATTGTTCATTCACAGGGTCCACTGTGTGAGGGGTCACTGGGGGAGGGATAGGAGGTGTAGGGGCAGGAAATGGAGGTGGTATTGGCCAAAGGCTTATGAGGGCCTATAGTTGGAATATAACACTGACTTTGTACAATTAAATATATATATATTTTTTTCTAAAAAAATTCTAAAAAATTTTTCTTGATAAACTAAGTATTTCACTGCAAACCATTATATTTTTTTGGAATATTTTGAAAAGTTTATTCAGTTAAACTAGATTTACAAAACAGCTGTGGTCCATACCATCCAAACAAAGACTGAATTTGCTCATGCTTTTTTGACTAGCTCTAAAACAAATGCACAGTTAAGCTAAGATGTGAATGCTAAAAAACTAATCAAATGCAGGAAAACTAATCAAAACTTTGTGTTGTACCATTTTATTTTATTTTATTATTTTTTAATTTATTTTGCTGAGATTATCTTAACAAAAAGAATAATAGCTTAAAGAATAAATTGTTAGGAGTCTTGCCCAAGGACTTTTATTGGTATAGCAGGGAGTTCCAACCCTAGCCAGCTGCATGCAGGGTGTACCCACTGCACTACACTGCACACACTGAACCCCTGCAACACTACTATGCCAAAAACAGACCATTGGGTCTAATGTAGCCTATGTAAATTAGATTACGGTATAATGTATGTTATGTTAAGCATGAAGTTGTCCATTTCTACATGTGCTACATTACTAATAAACCATACAGTTCAGCATGAGGGACTGAAATTAGAGATAATTATTTTCTTCATTTTAATTAAGTTCAACAAACTTAAAAAAGTGTGGTTGCTCTGACTTGTTAAAGCAACATTTTGCTCAACTTGATAAATTGACAGATATGGTTAAGATATGACAGATGTGCTTTAAACCAGCATAAAGCACAAAACCACTTGATCGCATCCCTGCATTGTATGTGCAAGGGAAGTTAGGCTAGACATCATGGCATTAGCCAGGGGAGCGCTTAGCAGATGTGGCAATAAATCTTAATCTTTTCGTCCAGTTAAGGAACAGAGCAGGCGTGGGCTGAGGCTACAGCTCTGGTCAAAGGCACCTTGCGGGAGCCAGAGATTCTGCAGAACAAATTGGGGAACAAACAGGCGCACAGGGTCATTCTCGCTGTTCTTTATCTGTAAAGCCAAGAAGCCCTGGGGGGAAGGGGGCGCTGTGCCCTGACAATAGCTCAGCAATCCTCATGTTGTGACAGTACCCCAGTGGGGCTATTAACAGTCTCCTCGCAGATAAATCAGCCAAGTCTGCAAGAGGCCAAGGCGTTATTAGGTTCAAGCCGCCCACAATCAAAAGTGTCTGGTGTTTTAAAACAGAACTTTTCCAGTAAGGCGTAAAACATTACAATAAGAGGGACTGAAAAGTTACTGCTGTCCTTGAGATTTGTAAGCACAGTGTGGAGAACAGAAAAGTCTCATCTGGAAAGCCCATATATCATGAAAAAATAACCAGTTTTTGCAAAATGATGAAGCATTTAAGCATTTTTTGTACTTGCTGTACTCTTAATTTGAACCATTAATGTTATGGTTAAATAAAGTTATATGCAACAGGCATACATTGGCACACAATCAATACACTTCTGTGGTGTTTAAGCCAACACTTTTTTTTTTACCTCAATGCAAAATATCTACATTTCAATATATATGTTTAGCAAAAAGAGCAAAAACATTACTAGACCAGTTTTAGGGGCTACTAAATAACCTTAAGCCCCTGAAATTATACATCATCATATACATCATTATTTTAAATCTATTTTCTGCCATCATCTCTTCAAATGCAATGTAAACATTTATATTGTGGTGCAAGAACTTGCTGGAGGTGCTGTTGTTTCTGTGCCCCATTCTAGTACTGCTTTGGCTCTGTGGCTGCTGTGCATACTGATGCAACACTGGTCTTCTGCAGTTGGATGTTATTTTTTTCCTCTTTTCACAAGGCTAGTTTGCTTCTTTTTCAGCCTGTTTTTGAAATTTAAACACAGGACTCCAGTCCTGTGAAAAATATTGTTAATTATAGATATTTATCCTGTCCCTGGACTCTTTCTAGGGTCTTGTTTATTGCAACCCTAATTTTTTAGTTGATGTTTGGATGCAGAGTGGTGTTGTGTAGATGCAAACAATTTTGTGATCAACATTGGTGAGATACCTATTTACACCTAGCTATCAAGTTTTTACCTTTTTCTTTTTGTCAGCTAGCTGGCTAACTATAGGTTAGCCAGTAAACTAATTTAATAGACAGATAGTAAGATTGTGGTGTCAATAGTGTGTGTTTTTAAATAACCCTGAGAGAACATCGCTACAATTTAGTACCTTTGGTTCATCTGTGCCTGTTAAGAAGAGTCTTAATTAATTAATTAATTAAGTCTTATTTGTGCCTAATCCTAACTATGAAGGGACTGGTCTATTGTGTGTAAGCTTTACAAAATACACAAATTCATTTGCTACTCTAATCAGTTCTGATTAACAGACATTTTATTAATCCTGAGGGAAGTCTGCCCCAGACCCCCAACTATAGGCTAAGCCTCCATCCATAAATCTTTAGTGATGCCCCTGGAAAAGAGGCAGTTATCAGGCCCTTGTTATCGCTCCCTCCCCCGGGGTGATCCCAAGCCACCACCCACATGCCCATATAAGGAGTTCCTGTTTGTTTCTGTTCAATTGAGTTGATTCATGTTCAGTTGTGTTGATTCAGTCCTCGTTCATTGTTCATATGTTTCACCTGGGACTGGCAGTACTTAAGAAGCATTACCCCCTTTGTGAATTGACTCCATTGGGAACTCTGAAATGCTCTAAGATTCCTCACGCATTACCGGCATGTCCAGGTCGACTCAAGATTGCAGTCCACATTCGGGAGAAGGTCTCCCTCCCTACTCTAGAGGCAAGCGAGGTGTATTCGCTTCATGCTCAGGTTCCAAGGCAACCCACGTTCAAGGCAGTACGCTGCAGTATGCCCCGACCTCCCCCCTTTTGTACACAGAGCACGGCTCTGTCCTTGGTTTTGTATCTCCCCTTTAGTACTCCCCCTAGTTTCAGTCTTGTTCAGCTCCCTACTTCTCCCAGTCCCAGGTTTGTTGTGTTCGCCATTTTGTTTGTCACGTTTTGGTTCTGTTCATTGTTTTACCTACGTTGCTGCACTTTATGTTTTGTATCCCTTTGTTTGGTTTTGTTAATAAACTGTCTTGCTTTGATCTCCATCTCTGCGAGTGTTCATCCCTTCAGGTCTGGCCTCACACACCATGACAGCAGTGTGAAACATGGCAAAATTATTTTAACCACATAGCAGAACAAATATCATCATGCTAAAATGTACATATATTTAATTTACATTACATACTATGTACTACATTTCTGATAGATCTGTGCATTAAAAGTTAAACAGTTCCATTTTCTAAATGTGTATGGAGGATGTATATGGTATGATCATTGTTTCTCTTTGGATACTTAACAGTAACATTGTGTTACAGCTGACCCTGCCATGTGGAGTCTGTACTTCAGCTTGTTTAGCTTTTTCTGTGCATAAAAATGGTGCTATATTACAGCCATACAACTCTAATATACAGAACAAGAGAAGACGACATAATGCACATTTGACTTGTTTAACTATAAAAAAATGTTACAGTTCACCCTACATTAATTTGGGCCTGAACATTTCCACACCCATACATAAACTAATAATAATAAGTAAAAGACTACATTTTGTTAATGTAATACATTTGTTTTGGACATTAGTAAATTCTAGTATTGCAGTATTGCACAGTTATGCAAACTTCGGAAATGGTTTGAGGCACATATTTGTAGTGGATAAACACAAACACACCAAGCTATGACAAGACACAAGTGCATTCCTGCTTCAAGCTGAGAAAACAAAGAGGATAATAAATAAATATTGGATTTTTGTCCAGTATTCAGGACCATCTGGGAGTGTGTGTTTGTGTGTGTACCTAAAGAATGCTGCGTGATTGGAACACCTGAAATTAAGTGCAGGTGGAAAAGATGGGGAATCTGTGGAATGGATACAGAGAATCTTGCTGTGGTTGGAAAAAGGAGATATTTTGGTTAAATCCTTGACTCTGTTTACACCTGGTCACTATATGTGACTAGTATATGGAATGTTTACTGATAAGAATTTAGCCACATGCATTTACACTTAGTAATCATATGTGTCTTTGGCTAGTCAGACTGTAATCTGAATGCTGTGTGGGACCGAATATGCAAATTTGCTTGTTGGCATTTATTACTGGTGTTTTGGTTGTACTGGAAGGAGTATTAATTGTTCAAAGCATCTTGAAGAGACAGATGCGTTTACTGGTTTAATCAATTGGATATTTCAAATGCATATTGGATGTGTTTATGCTGGGATTTTTAATGTGGCTTGACCTTATCCAGATAATCTTGATACTCATGTCTCATTAAGTGACCAGGTATAAACGGGGTCTTTGTGTCGTCTTTTCATTATAGCTATAGCTACAGTGTGTACTACGGGGGAAACATGTGTCCTCATATGTGCCACTGTAATCCAAGCGACCAAAATGCCAAAATCCAAAATGTTGTATCCAGTTCCAAACACCAGACAACTTGATTTTTTACAAATCATAGATATCCACAATCAGTGCTAGTCTTAGCTTTTTGGGTGCCCCATTCAAATTATCTGCTGTTCATCATCAGGCTCACCCACTGGTTCTTCTATCATATTTAATTATGTAAATAATGATATTGCTGAGCTTTTCTAACTTTTCTAGCTTAACTTTGTCAACATTTAGTAGTAGTCTCTTAGCTAGTCAACTACAAAGGTCCACTACATTTAAAGAACTACCCATAGTACTGAGCAGAAATTATGTGTATCTGAAAATCACAAACACAAACCACCAGAACATTGTCAGTGCTTCAGTGGCATAGATTCTTTAAGTTTGTCCTGGAGGGGTATTCCCTCAGTTTGTGATGGAGAACACTTGACACTTGGCCACACCCACACCATAGGACTAAACAACTGTGCACATTGATTTGTTTTGCAGACTTTACATTATTGGTTTTAAAAAAATAGCAAATATGCCAAAAACCTGTTGAATGGTGGGTTGCAGGACAAATAAGATTATTCACCCTGATCTCATGTTTAGCAGGATTCCAAGATGCAAAGCAGAGTCAAAAAGGCATCAAAGTTGGCTTAAAGCTATCGACAGACATGAGGCCCTAGCCACATGGCCATACAGGCACTTTATGGGACTTTGCTGAACTTTATGGGATCCTGATGGCATCCATGTTTATGTGTGAAGCAAACAATTTGTATCAGATATGTCGAAGAGGTATTAATTATTAATAATTAATTATCAATCTGAGAAACCCACATACATTACAGTTAGTTGAATCAGTGATCCTTCACAATGGCTTTACATCTGCCTGGAAGACAGTACAGAATGTACTGACACAATATGCTCTGTGTCTATATGTGTTTTATTGAATTGGCATGTGGTGAGGTTCATATCACTAATATCATATATATGGACAAAACTATTGGGACACACCCTTCAATGTTTCCTCTTGAATCAAGGGAATTTAATAGGGTTCATCCTGTTTTTGTTGAAGTAACTGTCTCTACTGACCAGACAATGATTTCTACTAGATAGTGGAGCTGACATCATTTAGTGACAAGAGCATTAGTGAAGTCAGAATATTAGATTATCTCCATCCAACCTCATCCTCAGCTCCCCAACTCATCCCAAACGTTTTGGATTGAGCACAATTATTCTTAGAGAACACAGTTCCGCAGCTTAATGCTAGGAGGCTTTGTACCCCTCTAACCCACGCCTGGCATTTGGCATGGTGCCAATAGGTTCATGTTTCTCTGCTCTAGAGAGTCCATTTTTTGGCAATACTTCTCTACAGGTGCTGGACAAGCTATATGAGTGCATCTTTGTTTTACATCTATGCCAGCAATGAGTGCAACTTAAAGTAGCTGAATGCATTCATTAGAAGGGGTGTCCACAAGCATTTGGACATATAATGTATGATATTTAATAGATATGACAATATTAGATATTCACTGATTTGCAGTGACCCTTCCATTTAAGGGAACAAGTAGAACCAAACAATGGCATTTGCTGAAAATAAACGAATAAATAAAATAAAAAATGACACATGAGTATCTGTAGATGTCATGGCTGGGGACTATCATGAATATTTATTGGTCTTGCTAAATGGGTAAATGTTCATGTATTAATGTACATTAACATACTGTAGTTGCATGGTTTCAGAGGTATTTCAACCCTCACACATAAACATTGAAATGGTCCTTTTTTTGTTAAATAATAAATACAGTTACCAGTTTTTTAGATGATGATTAGCCAGGTGTGTCCAAACTTGGTATTAATTCAAGTGAGAAAGTCCTGAGAAGCACACAGGTAATAATTAACTGGTAAGAATCCAGAGATTGTTATGCCAAGATCAGAACTTGGAAGTCTACTAATCTATCCAACTACCCTGACCAAAATGTCAAAATATTACTGAAGTATATTAACGTGTTTACAACCACACAATGGTCACATCTATTAAAAAATTACAGTATTTTGGGTAAAACGTATTGAGTAAATATACAAGAAGGTAAACTCTTAAAGATGTACCTTTTATGGGGTGGCACAGCAATTAATGTGTGTGCTACACAGCTACAGGGATTTCTTCAGGATACTCCAGTTAACTCTGTCCGGCCAAAAACAAATGGTAGGTGAATTGTCTAAATTGCTGCTGCAAGTGAATGGTTATGGATAGTAGCCTGCCCAATTAATGGGGTGTTCATGCCTTATGTCCAGTGATTCTGGGTAGGCTTAAGACGCAGTGTGAACAGACCAAAGGTGATAAAAAATGAACAGATGTACTCTTTAGCTATAAGTATATGTAGCTATAGCTATATAGCTATATGTCGGCTAAGAATTGCTGAAAATATTCCATATTCATATTAGTAACTGATTTTATTCACACCAGATAATGTGGCCATTTAATTATTAATTTAATCATTTTGTCTAGCAAGTTAGAAACCATATGAGTCAGGCAACCTACTGACCTACATGAATAGCTGTGCAGTGCAACTAGCTAGTGTAGTGAATAGCTGCATTAAAGCTTTGAGCAATGTGTGTTCACATCCTCAAGAACTATCACGAAGGCAGGCTTGTCTACTGCTAAGCTGCTAATGAGGAGGGCAGATGGATGTGTGTGGGCTTTGTGGAGCTGTGCCATTGCAGAACTAGGAGTGCAAACACAGCCCTGAAGACATAATACAGCTAATTATTTCTCTGCAAGCAGGTACTTTTCACAGCCAAACAAAAGCTGGGTAGAAATCTGTAGAGTTGTAGAGGATCGGGGGATTTTTTTTTTCAAAGCATTCATGAAAGCTTAACAACGGGCAGAAAGAAAGAGGTTAGGGTGCAGGAAAGGTACAATTACTTACTGACAACACAACATTTCTGCATGTAGGTCTCATTGTCCTGTTAGCCCTAAACAAGGTCACAAATTCCTTGAACCCTGATAATGATGGACCAGTGGTTCTGATGCCCCACTTTGTTTCTTCTCAGCTTCTTTTAATACAGAACACTATGTTGTATGCGACTGCTTTGCTCTGAGTAATTTTAAAGAAAAAGCGAGAGATACAGAGAGAAATATATAGATATAGAGATATATTTGGAGAGGAATAACATGCTCTTTATGTTTTTAGACACCATTGATGAGTACACAGAAAGGGGGAGGGTAAAGTTGATTGACAGGAATGGATGACTGGCTGCTGGTAGCCCAGAGGACAAATGCAGTTGAGTAACCGATCTTTCATGCCACAACGTTAACATTAATGAGCCCTTTCGCATGGGATGTATTGGTATTGCTCTTCTGTGATACAGTTTGGCAAGTTGACTTAGCTTACATATTTTAATTTACATAAAAAATGCTAATTTATCTCACTATGTTTTAAGCTATTTTTGACCAATGTCATGCACATGTAGGCATTACATTTTTTCATGCCATTATTAACTGTCTTTAATGCCATGTTTCCTCACTGCTGCAATGTAAATGCTTTACTTGTTGGACTAATTTATATCTTGGCTGCACTATACCTTCAGGAGTGTTTGTTGGGCAAGATAGTAAACAGTCAAACCCACATACTCAGTGCTCATATCTTTTCAAGGTTGGATTTTATTTCTTGAAGCCTGGAGTCATGTGACAGCCTATAGTGTCTTCAAAGCTCTGCTACAGACTGACAAAACTGACACAGCCACTGAACAACAGTAGTGAAGAAACAAACCAGCAGGCGAGACATGAAATCCTTTCACTTAAGCAGTGCTGAAAGCGGCCTGCATTATTTATGGTGGTGCAGGGATAAGATCTTGAAGAAGAACTGAAAACTCCTAAAGTGGAGAAATTGCTCTGTAGCAAATTCTGCTTAGGTCTCCAAAAAAAGAGCAGGTCTCATCACAGTTTATTCAGGGAGTAAAAGAATGGTTGACACATGGTGGACAAAAGACTCACAAATGAACAATGGTTGTGTATATGATTGGCAATACCTGTTGTGTGAATTCAGGAGTTTATTTTCTGCATATTGAAAGTGAAAAGCGCATGTTCTTACAGTGATGAGACACAAGCTGACAGCACATGCATGTGTGATGCCATTCTTGCAGATCAGGGATGGACAGTTCAGGTCCTGATGTTCGGCTTGTATTTTCTCTGCTTCTGTATACATACATATACAACACATTAGCTAAACTGCTATTGCTGTTATTTGCAAGTAATACTTTAATTGATTATTAGCACAAAAAATAACTATTCTCTTCTACCTCAGTAACTGCTGTGTTTGCATATATTATAAGCTGACTGTATATTGCTATGTCAAAGAGTGTTACATACCTCTGCACATTATCCCTACCACACACATTGAGTATTGAGTGCTGTGTTGCCTTATCTGTTTACTGTGTCTAATTTCTGTTGTATTTATCGTATTTATTGTATCATTCTGATTCCACGTTTGCACATTTATTTTTGCACTTTACAGTGGGGCAAAATAGTATTTAGTCAGCCACTGATTGTGCAAGATCTCCTACTTAGAAAGATGAGAGAATCTGTAGTTTCTGTAGTTCTGTAGAGTCTGTAATTTTCATCATAGGTACACTTCAACTAGAAGAGAGAAAATGAGAAAAAAATCCAGGAAATCACATTGTAGGATTTTTAAAGAATTTATTTGTAAATTATGGTGGAAAATAAGTATTTGGTCAATAACAAAAGTTCAACTCAACATTTTGTAACATAACCTTTGATGGCAATGACAGAGGTCAAACATTTCCTGTAAGTCTTTAACAGGTTTTCACACACTGTAGCTGGTATTTTGGCCCATTCCTCCATGCAGATCTCCTCTAGAGCAGTGATGTTTTGGGGCTGTCACTGGGCAACACAGACTCCCTCCATCAGTCGTCCTGTCCCCTTTGCAGAAAAACCCCAAAGCATGATGTTTCCACCCCCATGCTTCACAGTAGGTATGGTGTTCTTGGGATGCAACTCAGCATTCTTCTTCCTCCAAACATGATGAGTTTTTACCAAAAAGTTTCTATTGTTTCATCTGACCACATGATATTCTCCCAGTCCTCTTCTGGATCATCCATATGCTCTCTGGCAAACCTCAGACGGGCCTGGACATGTACTGGCTTAAGTAGGGGGACACGCCTGGCACTGCAGGATTTGAGTCCCTCTCGGCGTAGTGTGTTACTGATGGTAGCCTTTGTTACTTGGTCCCAGCTCTCTGCAGGTCATTCATCAGGTCTGTCTGTGTAGTTCTGGGATTTTTGTTCAACGCTCTCATGATCTCTCATGATTTTTGTTCAACGCTCTCATGAGATCTTGCGTGGGGCCCCAGATCGAGGGAGATTATCAGTGGTCTTGTATGTCTTCCATATTCTCTCTTTGGTCTAGGCCATGGTTAAGTTTGGAGTCTGACTGTTTGAGGCTGTGGACAGGTCATAGATAACGAGGTCAAACAGGTGCCAGTAATACAGGTAACAAGTCGAGGACAGAAGAGCTTCTTAAAGAAGAAGTTACAGGTCTGTGAGAGCCAGAAATCTTGCTTGTTTGTGGGTGACCAAATACTTATTTTCCACCATAATTTACAAATAAATTCTTTAACAATTCTACAATGTGATTTCCTGGATTTTTTTTTCATTTTGTCTCTCATAGTTGAAGTGTACCTATGATAAGACATCTCTCATCTTTCTAATTAGGAGAACTTGCACAATCAGTGGCTGACTAAATACGTTTTTGCCCCACTGTATGTAGCTGTACTGTATTCTTTACTTTCTATTTTGCACCTTTGTTCTGGAGAAATGTAATTTTGCTCCACTACACAGATGGAATGACAATAAAAGCCTCTTGACTTGACTTGACTTGTCCTAGCCACATTGCTTGCTGTCATTAGTTCTAGACAATTATTACTATGCTTTCATCACCATTAATTATGGATTATATATGGATAACATGTATTACTTATAATGACATCTATATTAAGAGTGTAATACATTTACATTTACATTTATGGCATTTAGCAGACGCTCTTATCCAGAGCGACTTACAAAGTGCTTTGCTATTTACCCAAGAAAAAACCTTAGCTAGTTAGAATAGACTAATAATTCAAAAGAAACCTCTAAGCTTAGACATTACTAAACACAATACAATAAGGCGACCATAGTACTCTATTTGTTCTCTTGGAAGAGGTGGGTCTTCAGTTTGCGTTTTAAGACAGCGAGTGACTCGGCCGCTCGGACACCCAGGGGAAGCTCGTTCCACCACTTTGGTGCCAGGACAGAAAAAAGCCTGGACGCTCGTCTTCCGTGGATTTTGAGGGATGGCGTGTCGAGCCGAGCCGTACTTGAAGCTCGAAGGGCTCTTGGTGCAGACCGGCTTTTGACCATTGCCATCAAGTACGAAGGGGCTGGTCCGTTCTTGGCTTTGTAGGCCAGCATCAGGGTTTTGAATCTGATGCGGGCAGCAGCTACAGGAAGCCAGTGGAGAGAACGCAGCAGTGGAGTGACATGGCTGAATTTAGGGACATTGAAGACGACCTGTGCCGCTGCGTTCTGGATGAGTTGCAGGGGCCTGATGGTGCACAGAGGGAGACCAGCCAGAAGATAGTTGCAGTAATCAAGTCTGGAAGTGACGAGAGACTGAACAAGCACCTGGGTGGCCTCTCTAGAGAGGAAGGGTCGAATTCTCCGGATGTTGTACAGGAGAAATCTGCAGGACAGAGTTACGTTTGCAACATGACTTGAGAACGATAACTGATCATCCATGACTACACCAAGGCTTTAAGCTTCTGTAGAAGGAGTGACCAGTGAGTTCTCAAAGGTGATGGCAAGATCGTTTTTTGGTCCAGCAGTTCCCAGGATGTACAGCAATATACATATATACAATATGCACAATATTATCTGTATATGTATTTGGATGTGTTATGCGTTGTTTTAATGTGTGTCAAATGTTGAAGTTATATAGTATGAAGATATAAATATTTATTGGCAACCCCAGCAGAGACATGCTGTATCACTGTTCTGACTGAAAGCTGAATGTGTCTGAATCTGTAGCTCTGTTTGGAAGTGACAAGGACATTTTAAAAATAGTATCTTGAACTGAAATTGTGTTTCAGTCGGTTGATGTGTGAATAAAAGCACATTTCTATTAATTCCTTTGTTTATTGGGACCAATTTTATACATTTTTGTCATAAGGCAGTATTTTGGTTAGTCTACTGGAGTAATTCATTAAGGGCTGGCTCTGTATCTGAATGCTTTACTGACACATAATTTTTCTACATGTTGCCTAATCTGGTAGCCATGTGGATCCAGATTTAGCTCTGGTACTATATATGCCATATATAGTATGAAGAAATTGAATATAGTGAAATAATAATAATAATTTAATTCCAAAAGGTCATATCCATCATATATTTTATGTTCATTACAGGTAACGTGTCCAACTTCTGGCAAGTATGTTCATTTATACCCTCAATACTTGGTTGGGGCTCCTGCTGTGTAGCATGGAGGTAATCAACTTGTGGCACTGCTTAGATGTTATTGAAGTCCATACTGCTTTAATAGTTGCCTTCAGCTTGTCAGTTTCTCTCTATGAGGTTTAGGTCAGGAGAGTTGGCTGGCCTATCAAGCGCAGTAATATAATGGCAAGCAAACCATTTGGTAGTAGTTTTGGCACTGTGGGCAGGTGCTAAGTCCTGCTGCTAAGGGAAATTGACATCTTTGTGAAGTTTGTCAGTAGATGGAGGCATGAAGTACTCTAAACTCTCATGGTAGATGGCTGGGCTGACTAAAACACTGTAGACCAAGGAACATGATAAGGCACCCCAAACCATCACAAATGATAGAAACACTTCAGACACCTTGGATTCTGTGCCACTCCACTCTTCACTCCAGATATTAGAACGTTGCAAATTAAATAAGGAAATAATCTATGATTCCATCTACTTTTTACTATTGTAACATTTTACTGTTGTTCATACAGCTTGTGGATTCTTCTGATTCCAATTATACACTTTTCACTTCACTGTATTCCTCCATGACTGAAATTACCAATCAATATTTTAGTTGGAAATTCAGAGCCTCATTATACCAGGAACTAAACTTTACCTTCAGCCCAATAGAAAGGCCAAAATAAATATGTTGCAAAAATATAATCAGGTATTTGAAGGCCAGTAAGCGATCCTCAGGGTTCCACAAGTCATCTTGTAGAAGCTTCTAAAAGTCAGAGAGGGGCCAATCCACAGGCCGCTGTCATCATTTCACACCACCTTTCCAGGTTCCAGACAGAAGCTCCTGTCCCTTCAGCAGCCGCCACCCAAACACACATGCTCTATCTTGGGAAGTAAGTGTAGACAGCAGGGAGACTGATTTGTTTACATGTTCTCATACAGCAGGGGATGCAGGGGCGGCAGAGTTGTCCTGTCAACTTCTTCACACTCGTCTTGAATATATGTAGACCTAGACGACATCTCTCCACCGCTCGCTGAATTCATCATCCGAATCCCTTGGTGGTTTGAGCCCAGTGGGAGGGAGCACTGTGCTGACGGAGGAGACAGAGAAGACCCTCTGATCGACTGACAAAGAACATTATTGCTGCCGCACAGCCTGTCAGACTCTAATCTGGCAATGTTAGGTTTTCACATACCTTTGTAAAAGGATTACCCTCAGCATGTAATTGGCAGGCATAATTGTGATGAGGTGGGGAGAAAGCTGCTGTGCTGGGTAATTTCACCACCTTGAGGTTTATATACAAGGTAATTTTCTGAGATCAGAACTGGAATTACAAGGCTCTGATCTTTATTGACCTGTATGTTTCTGGAAAGATGCTTTAATACGAGCTTTAGACTTTTTATTTAAGCAGTTCCGCATTTCTGCCTCTTTATATGTATTTTGGCATAATATTTTTGTCTCTGCTAATATCTGAAACAATACTCTTTTCAGCCTAAGAATAATTTTTCAACCTAATCATTCAATCATTTAAATTATTCTCGCAACAAACTATTAATTATTAACATTATTAATAATAAACATATTAATAATTCTTGTCAGATTTTATCATTTAATATTATTATTTGACATTTTTAAATATGTTTTTGAAATTTTAATTTACCTTCAGTTTTGAGTATTTTGGTCTCTCCCCATTCAGTGTGTCCCCTCAGTGAGCAAGCTTGCTAGTAGGTAGCTTTCTAGGTAAACATGGATACTAGAACATATTTCAAGCAGACTCAACCACAGCTATGTACAGCAGAAAGATGTTGTTTTTGGGTGAGTTCACAGTGAGTGGGTGGTGTGGTTAGCATACTTAAGCTTTAAGTGAGGTTAGCTCGCTGCCTAATGTCTGGTTAACATTAGTTGGGTTCTACAGTGTACAGTAGATGCATTGGGGCTTGTGAGATCTACCACTGCCATTGCAATCTAAGTCTCCTATTCTGAGCCATTAAAATTGGAGAAAACACCAGACTTTTGTGCAAATTAAGTGTAAAACAGAGAAACAGGGATGTAATGAATTTGACAATAAATATAAGATAGCAAAATTATGATGCTGACACTAAGTTAAGCAGATTTTATTATATTTTATTATGATTTTATTAACATGATGTAATATTGAATTGCAAAAAATGAAAGCCTAATTGGAAATCATTATTTCGTTTATACATTTCTTTAACCTTGGTTTATACTAAGTGTAGCATTGCAACTCTGCTCTACCCTGCTGGTACACTGGAATTGCTTTGTGGGAATGTGAATATTTCATTAGCCATATATGTAACTTAATCAACACCATAGCAACCACTTAGCAACAGCATAGCAACTGCCTGGTAGTAGGAACCATTTTAGTTGTGTATTATGTCCAGAAAATGCACTTTTTTAATGAATTTTGTTCCTTTTGTTCCTTCAAGGAAAAAGTGGTACCTGACAGTTTTGTATCCCTTTACAATCAGAATGTTTAAATGTGGTGGAGTGTGTGATGTTTAGGGAGGTGAGAGATTCAGAGGTGAAGTGTAAGAATGGAGTGACTTCATAGGGAGTGTTGCTTGTTCGCCCACTCTCTCTCTGAGTCACACACTCTTTAATACACTGCAAAGCACAGTGATAGCATGGCTCACTAAGGTTTAATGCCCAGTGCCAACTATCTCTCTCTGGCTGCTATTCTCCCAAACCCTTAATGGCTCTACTGTATTGGTTCTATCACTACATATCAACACTCTTGCCAACCTGCAGTGGGAACACAAGTTCAAAAAAAGGAAATCTATACAGAAAGTTTCTAGTGCTGTGAAAAAAATAAAAAGCTTTTATTCCCATGATGTTTCTCCAGGGCAATTAAAAAGATCAATTCCAGCTCCACCACAGGGCGACTCCTTCTCATTAAATTAAAACTAATGCCAACATCATGCTGTACAACACCATTTATTTAGTGTGCCATTGATTTTAGCAGTGCAGTTAAGGATTCATTAGGCTTGTGTTCGACGGATATCTACCTCCACCGAGGCACTCTCTGCCACCTGGCTCAGAGAACAGTCACTGGCACTCACACAACTGAAACTTAATGCTGGCAAGCTAGAGTGTGATTACACTCTGAACACTCTCTCTCGCAGTCGACCGTAAACCTAAAAAAAACTGTATCTTGAAACAGACAAAAGCGCAGGTGTTCTATTTTTTTGCGGCATGTTCCTTCCTCTTATTTATCATTAACTATCCTCTATTAGTTATCAAGACTATTATTGATCATACCCAGTTCCCCCTCTTGTTTGCACAAAGATAGGATGTTAGCAAGTGTCCTTATTAGAATAATTTAACAGACACACCTTAAACATGTCTAAACTGAGAAACTGACTGCTGTACTTTTTGTTTACATTAGATTTATTTATACTTGTTGCATTTCATAACACACAATCCTTAATCATTTTGAAAGTGTACAAAAAAATGACTTTTGTAGCATTACTCACATTATCACACAAATAAAAAACTGTAAATATGTGTTCAACAGAAAACCTAAAGAATTAATATTTTTTGTATTAATATATTTATATATATTTATATTTTTATAAAATAGAAATAGTTAATTAATTATAAATACCAACAAAGTGTTTCCAGATTTGGATTCATGATTTGAACAACCGTAGAGGTTTTCTAGACAATTTCAGTTTTTTGTGCTTCTGCAAAGTATATAAATAAATATGGAATTGTTTTTTTATTGGCAAGTTCTACAATTGATTTATTAAAAACATTGTGCTATTTGCTATTTTGCTGTATCTAAATAGGTAAAGCAAGCAAGCAAGCAAGCAAGATGGCAAAGCAGGTACTGTGTGTCACATCCCTGCTTTAGTCTGCTAGGGGTTTGGTGTGTTCTCCCCATATCTTTGTGCATTTTCTCTTGGAGTTCTAATTTCTCAAGGCAGATAAATTGGCAATAGTAAGTTTGGTACTCTGATGGACTAGTGCCCTGTCCAGGGGTATACCTGCCCTGTGCCCAATAAATTCAGGTAGGCTTTGAACCCACTGTGACCTTGATTAGGAAGAAGTGGATAAGAAGATTTTCTCAAGAATTCTTACCTAATTCTTATGTTTTTTTTTGTTTGTTTGTTTTGAAAATACATAAGAAATATTTATAACATCTACTTGGATTATAATTATTCCAGAAACTGCAAAACAAATATGTTTTGACAAGTATATGCTTCACCAGCCTGGTCTCAAGAGTAATTTATACATACTAAAAGACCATTTCAGGAATTGCATGATGTATACTAAATATAGTTCTCCCTTCATGCATATGCATGCATTACTGATGCAAGCAGAAAATGATTTGAACAGAAAACAACCAATGTCAGTTTTAAACCTACACCTCAACCTAAACATGAACCCACTCCATCTAAACCTAATTCTAACCTAAACATAATCTAATCCTTACCCTAACCCTAAACATAACCATTATAGACTGAACTGTGAAAGTCTTACCTTTTCAGCGGAAGTTTCCATCCATTTGTATCCACCTTATTTTTCATGAAAAAAATGGTAGTGGCCATCTTTGTTTCCTTTGTGTTAGAACTTCCAGTTGACATAGAGTACAACAACAGTGTACTCTACAGAGTAGAGAGTAATAAACAAATGGTATTAAACACAAAATAGTAAGAGCAGACGTATAGACGTTAGGGTGGATGCTTTAAATTTAGTGCCTCCAACCACAAATGCAGATCTTCTTCTTCTTTGGATGTGGTACCCCACACTCTAATCTTTTTGTGTTGTGTGGGAAAGCTAGTTAGCTATGCTCTAAATCAGAGTTCTCAATCCTGGTCCTGGAGGCACCTTACCCTGCACATTTTAGTGCTTTTCTTCTCTAAATACAACTGATTAAACTAATCAGCTCATTAACAGTTCCTTTCAGAGTTGCAGGGGATGAAGCAATGAATCCACTAATATGTGCAGGGCAGAGTGGTGTAGCTGTAAATAACATTAAATATCCTGTTTGAACATTACATATCCTGTGCTAACACTGTTAGCCCATCTAGCCACTTTAGGTCCTTTATGATCAGTGTCCACAGAGGTTGCGTACTTGAAACTGCATTCACGTTCAATATGATATGACCGTAAACTATTAGCAACTTAATGACCAGAGACACAAAAGCTGAAGAAAACTCTTAAAAGTGGCCATGGCAGAATAAGGTGGATAAGCTTGTGGCGCCCCTATTTTCTTATTCTTATATTTCTCTATATTTCTTCTTTGAGTACATGGCTAAGCTTATGTGTATTTGGCAAAACAGTGCCATCAGAATTGTAAAATATGATAAAAAAGATGACAAAATACCATTTGTGCACTTTTATGAGATTTTATGAGATCTTGTTGGCTACACACACTTAAATAATTAAACTGTGGATTAAATCATACAGTATTTTCCTACATAATTTCCATATATATATATATATATATATATATATATATATATATATATATATATCATATAAAATAATTTCCATATATCTATCTCTTATAAAATAGGTAATTTGTCTCTCTTTTAGGACATGCAGTCTGCTTTCTCTCTCACTGAAGAGAATACAATACAAGTGATTTTTTTCTACATCAAATGAAGTTGAAGATAAATAATTGATTAAAAATGAGGAAGGCTCTCATAGTGCACTCCAAGATACGGTACTGTGAAATGTGGCATCTCTCAAGAGGACTGGCACCCTGGTGAAAAGAAATGAAGCCTGTTACAAAGAGTATTCATGTCCACCTCTTCCGACTGCAAATTAATAATGACTGTCATTTTATAAGAAGACTAAGAGCTCCATGTCCGAAGCTTCAGATCTAGAAATCAAACCAGCACTATGTACACATAGATAACACATGCTATGCAAGCACAGCTAAACTAATGTTCTGATGACGCCCAGCAGTTAAGATGGAGCTTCAGATCAAAATGGTGGACGTACAGTATTTCCTTTTACAAATGATAATGAAAGCAGGGTGTGGAGGTGCTATTTCACTGAAAAGCTTTACAGCTGTGCCCTTTCAATATCACAGTTAAAAATATTGCTAATGCACATTTATCAGTGGATGCAATTTGCATCTTAACTTCAGAAACAGAGCATCAACACACTCTAGAGGGAAGTGGGGAATTGGAACCATTAGCATTGCTCCCTAGAGAGAAAATAACCATTCAGACTGCATTTTCAGCCCAGTAATGAACTTTTTTAGCTCGACACACCATTTGAAAGAATAAACACATCTTTAAAGTTCACCTTCTACTGAACCGCTCTGTTTGGAAAAAAAAGAATTAAGAATATGTAGATAACAAAAACATAGCAGGGTTTCAAATCCCCTCAGGACGCACTGTGCCTCTGAATCAGGAAAATTAGATCAGTAATTAAATTGGGAGACAAAGACATGACTGCTAAATTGAGTTTGGGTTCATGTGTTCTGCTGAAACATACATTTTCGGTCAGTTTAATTTTGTGCAGCCTTCACTGGTTTAATACATTTTCTTTCTTTGTCTATGTAATTGATGCCTTGAGTAACATCTGATTACTGAAATGTTTACATTGGAATATCTTTAGAGTAGATATCAAGTCTTCTAACATTTATGACTACTGAAATAATGTTGCATAAGATTGTGGCCAGCTCCATGACTTTAATGATTTGATACATTTGAGTAAATTTCTTAAGAATTGTGGATATTTAAGATGATTGAGTCAGATTAATTTGTCTTAAATGAAAGTGATTTAGCCCTAGTTTGTAAGGTTCTTACTCCCATTGTAAATGTTGTGTCATGTCAAAGTTTGATGATTGACTGATTTTCTTTTCTTTTCTTTTTGATTTTCTTTCTTTATCAAGCCTGTATACACTTGGCATTAACATTCGTTTTTGGTGATTGGATCACGTTCTGATTTTATGTGACTGCATGAAAGGGTAGGTGTAAATACCCCCAGGGTGCATTGTGATTATGGATCACTCGACCCTCATACAGAGGTGGCCCACATTTAACACAAGTGTAAGAAGAATGCGTTTTCTGTGATCGGATGCAGTCAGACAAGCAGAAATATCTCTGTAAAAAGATATGAGTAATAATTGTGGATCTTGGCTTCTTGCTCCCTCTGATTTTCTCTCATGCTCTTAATGTGTATGTTTCAGACTTATTTATCAGTAGATGATGGTGTCGTGACACATCCTATCCCCCCAGACACATCATATCCCTTCTGACATCATTTTACAGAAAGACCATTTAGGACCCATTACAGTGAGCAACAACCCAAAGCAACTGCTTACTAGAATATTTAATTCTGTATTTTGCAAACGGAGCAACTAAATTTGTCAATATGTGTTTGAAAAGTAAACAGCAACACTGTCAAGAAAAGAACACAGTAATAAGAAAATATATATATTTCCATTTACTTCAATCATGAATGGGCAATTAATCACATGGACAATTTCACCCAAAAGTCAGGAGAGACAACGTGTTGGGGGATAGGATATAGATAACTGTTGCTAATATTTGTTAGGAAGCTAATACACACTAAAGGAACTAGCTTGATAGTGAATTGCAAGTGCACAATAGCTAGCTTTACCTGTTGGTATCAGCTTTATATGCCAGCGTAGCAGCAACAATATTATTATTGAACTTGCTAATATGTAATTCACATTTAATAAATAAAGTTAAATGGCAACACTTTATTGGTATAAAAACTTCTCAGTAATGATCAGTAAATATCTTTAAATAAATTTTAGTATGACAGACGTGTGAAGATGGGCAATTAATCTCATGCACGGGTTTTAACCAATGGAACAGGGGGGACAGGATGTGTCCATAGGGATATGATGTGTCACGTCAATGACTTTTACAAAGTATTATTCCCTTTAAATAGCCTAGCCTTATTTTTTTTTGCATTTTCTGATAGAGCTGTTACAGGAATGTAAGAACCATCTCTTGTTCCACTGCATTGTAAACCCCCCACAGTTCCTCTGAATTGTTCACAGTCTCCCAGACCAGGACAATTTTGATGGGAAACCGTTGTTTATAAAAACCAAAGTTTTATATTGCCATGGACTGAGGAGGCTGCTGTCTAAAAACATTTAATAAGCATTACCACTGATGTGGCCATGATGTATTTTGACCACCTATTTGTGTACTTTTGGGCAGTTTACCTAACACAATCCCTTTTTAAATGTGTCTGTGATTATCTAGAAAATGCTAGTACTGTAGATTCAAGGCTATGGAACAAGAAACACCTTAATCATATTACTACTAAAAACATTTTTAATGTTATAATGTTAAAAATAAATGGAAATTTCATAGTGTCCTCTATGTGGTATATTATGATAATATGATATCATCTACTACTATAAACTATAATGGTATAATGGTTTCCCACTTTTTTGATACATACAATGCCTTGGCTGTTGTTACATTCTAACCTGTATTTAAATGTTTTCATATGAATTGAAAGTAATGCATCTGCACAAAATACTGTAAATACTAAGTTGGTAAAGTGAAATGAGAAAAAAAAAGAAAATTGCCAAATGCATATGTATTTATCCCCTTTACTATGAAGCCCCTGGTGCAAACAATTACCTTCAGAAGTCACATGCATAGTGAAATTAAGTCTTACCTGCATGCAATCTGTGTCACATGATCTGAGGTCCCAGCAGCTGCAACACCATTAAGCAAGAGGCACCACTAACCAAACAACAGCATGAAGACCAAGTCAGGGACGAAGTTGTAGAGACGTACAAGTCAGGGTTGTGTTTTAAAAAGAAATATCCAAATCTCTGATTATCCCCCAGAGCACCTTCAAATGTATTATTATCAAATGAAAAAGACATGGTATCAACAAACCTGCCAAGAGAGGGCTGCCCACCAAAACTCTCAGATCTGGTAGGGAGGGTATTAATCAGAAAGGCACAGTGCTAAAGGTTACCCTGAAGGAGCTGCAGAGTTCCCAAGCAGAGACTGGAGTATCTGTTGATACGACCACAATAAGCTGTACATTCCAGTTTTGCCTAGAATGTTATTCTGATCGCTGCTAAAAGGGATATTTCTGAGTATTTTCAAATGATTTGATTACATCCAGTCATGTTGGCAAAAGCACAAATGCTGCTTCAGAATAGGATACACCTCTTACTTTAGTTTAAAAATGTAAAAATTTTAGACAAAAATGTAAAAAAACAGAACATTTGAGCTGAACATAATGCAGTTCCTATGCTGAAAATTTTATGCAAATAACTGGAATTTTGTCTTTCACTGATTAATGAATAGGTGTATTTGATAGCACTGACCAATGTTCTTTAAAAAAAGCACAAAAGGGTTACATCCACTCAGTGTTGAATTTGTTTAATAGCATTTCATTTTGTAGAGCCCAAAGGGGAAACAGGACCATGGAACTGAGATGAAGTGGTCTACTTGTAGAAGATCCCAAATTTTCACCCAGGTCATTTTCTATAAACCACACTTGTTAAAAGCTTCTTTACAGACTCTTTATCCTGGGTAGTTTATCAGTGGCCCATAGCATGTTCACCCTAACCAATACAGATTGCAGCAGTTCCATTTATCTCCATTCATTACTTTACTCCATGAAGTCTCCTAGCCCATTGCCTCTTCAGTCTCTTTTACAGAACCAGTCACTTTACTTGCCTTTACACGCCTTTACTTGCTCTTAAACAAACTGCACGAAACAATATACTGTGTGGTTGGAGGTACTGGCATACTGAGGAACATGCAGGCAATTTGTGTTTCAAAGTGGTTAAAATATTATTTTATAGTGTATTTTTATTCAGGAATAAAAACTTTTCTAAAAACGAAATGACTGATATTGGAGTAGGATTTGCGGATATGTGGTGGTAAATTTGATAAATGAACAGACTTTGTATGTAGGACTAAAGATGGCACGAGATCTAACTAGAATAGAAATCTCTCTAAAACATAATGATCAAATTCTAGCTTTCTGTTTTAGGTCATAGGACAAGAGCCTCTGCCATTAATAGGACCCATTTCCACTCGACTGGTTCTTAATCAATTTTCTGACACAAGCAGAATAATTGAATTCTACTCATGCAAACCATGAGCGTGGAAGCTTTCTGTCACTGAGCCTGTTGCAGAGTTCTCCTCTAAAGCATGCAACATTTTTGTAAAAGGATATCTAAAATGATATGCATTGAACTACTGAGGAGTGCAGTTTGTTTCATTGGGAGGAAACTTAGACATATAGATATTTACAATTGTACAGTATTCATTACAGAGATACACACAATAAGCTATTAGGGGTATGGAAAATATTGCTGTATTAGGGTATCACAATATTATGTTTTGCAATACTTTTGATTCTAGAAAAAACACTAAAAAAATGTATTAATAGTTTACACGCAAAGATTGGTGGCAGTGGTTAATTTTGTGTTTAAACCCTGCTAGATTGAAGTGTTGTACTTGTGTGTGTGTCTTAAGATCTTATTAAGATCTTATGTTCTAATTGTACAAAAATGTATATAATTAATTTTACAAATTCCCAATCTATTGTCTTGCTTCCAGTATTACAATATGTCAAAAAATATTGAACCATAACCCCTGTATCATGATACGTATTGTATAGCCCTATAAGCTTGAATATTTACATGTCGGCCACCATCACCAGGTACATGTCTGGATCTCTTCTGATTACTTTGGTTAGAACTGATCAGTAGAGTGTGAGTAAGTTTTAAGGTAACATTATAACTCTGATTCAATAAACCTGTTTTTCATTTTATGATGCTTACAGAAATGTCTTAATTATGGAGAAGCAATATTGTGTTACTGCTTTTGATCTTTTTATATAAAATGTACAGAATAGGTACTGTAAACAATTATTTTGTTGTTGTTGTGTTAGCTTTTGTCAGGTATATATTAGCATGGGAAGCTAGTTATCCATAAAGGTAACTTTACCATAAAGGTAATATTTCTGATACTAGTTACTTACACTTTGTGTTCAAAATATGAATCAGTTTTTTTTATTTAACACAGCCATTTTTTTTATTAAACTTTACACATGTCTATGTAGGCCCAACACCAATATAGGCAAATATAAGCAGTCCCAGTTTGATGGCTAATATTTAACATATTGGATCTGCATAAGAGGCCACCCCCTCTATGTCCCTGGGGGTGGGCTTAAGAACTGTGATTGGCAGACCAGTGCAGCCTGCATTGTGCAAAAGAGCACGGGTCAAAAGCAATAGAAATGGATGAAAAAGGCAATGCCTTTACATCTGATATTTGCAAATTCTAAATATTTATCTTTATTTAACTGATATGACATCTTGGACATCGATTAACTACATTAGTTTTATTAAACAAGTATTCCTTATAGCTAGTCTTCTTTAATAACAGCTTGGGATCCAGAACAGAGTAGCAAAAATGGCACAAGGATTAATTGAACACATAACTTATCCCACAGCTCTCATTTTTCACTCACATTTAGCCTGCATCCTATCAATTTGTCTGCAGCGTGTGGTATGACACTCATATGAAATATTGATGGCCAAACCATTGCATACTGCCAAGGGAGAAAGGTTGAGTCTTTTCATCTGGCTAGCAAAGGGAGCTATCTTTTAGTTAAGTCTTTGTTGCTCTCCACCAAATCAATATTCGTTGACATTTTTAGCAAGGGCTGGGCTACTGGGAGGGGGTGAGCCATGTGGCACTGGTACAAAAGCTGTGCTATTGAAAGCAATAATAGGCATGGCGTGACCATTAGCTTTTCTCTGAACCCTGTGGTGATATTTAATGGAGGGGTGAACCACCATGGAGGGTCTCACTTAGAGTGACCCTTTCTGGGAACAATAGTGAACAGTCGACCAAGTCAACATCTACCAGTACGCTTTTATACAAAGTGATCAGTTTATTGGGTATCTTGTATCTACAATCACTGACCAATTTCTCAAGTACATATACACCCAATGAGTACTTTATTAGAAAGATGTGTACACGTACTTATTCATGCAATTATTTAATCAACCAATTGTGTGGCAGCAGTGTAATGCACAAAGTCATGAATCATGTGATTTTATGTATTTCTGAAAATGCTGAACTTTCCTGCACAACAGTCACAAAAAACCTTGTATTAACAGAGAATAGCCAGACTGGTTCGAGCTGACTTAGGAACAACTCAACCAGTTTGCATTGATTTGCATGTAGTTATCGATTAGTAATCCTTAAAGTTTAATAAAAGTTACAGATCATAAGGGGCTAATATCCATCGATAAGCACTTAAAAACCACAGCCTATTTAAATACTGTTGCTGCCATTGTGCCTTACTTCATGATCATAATGTCCAGTACGATAATGTCACAAATCTGTCCCTAAAGTTCTCTCAAACTTTCAGAAATATCACAATAATTTAGTGCTCCTCTGTGGCCTTTCCAGTCACTGTATCTATATCCAGTAGAACCCTATTTGGGATGTGACAGAACGGGAGATTCACATCACAAAAGTGCTCCTGAAAAACCTACTACATTCCAAAATCGGTGGGAACCACTTTAAGACGACTGCTGGCTGATTCTTTTCCCACATTATAAAATTTCTTTAAAGCTAGCTAAACAATGCATTTACTACATGAAGTACTTTAAAGCTGTGTCAAACCTGGTAGAAACCTCTGACTTACACCTAAAGACCTGAAATTTTACTCCTACCAGAGACTCAAGGCACGACTTGCATGAACCAACAGTAAGTCACTGTAAACCAAATAACACTGCTTCATTACCAAAATCACAATTTGTCTTGTTTAGGACTAATCCCCCTTTTTGGTCCAGCCCCACTACAATGTTCATCAGTTAAGTGTTAATTAAGTCATTAAGTTAAGTGTACCTGATTGAATGGGCGCTGACTATTCGTACTAAGTAGATAATCCCAAATTGCACTGTCAACTGTATGTAGCAGCTACAATGCTGTTATTGACTCTACTATGAACTCACATCTGTTTAGCTAACTATCAAGTCAGGACCCTGCACTGTTTCTCACAAGATGAGCTGTTTATTTGCTGTTGGACTAGGATATAAAGCATTTTGTGGTTCAGTCAATGCTGGATCATGGTTCAAAGGAATACTTAGCCCAATGCAAGCTTTCACAGAACATGTTGTATATCTCTGGAGAAAGGGAAGCTGAGAGGAAAGAGGCTAGCAAGAACTCCAGGCACAAGGCAAAAAGGCTGGGAACATTTAGACGCTTTTAATAAAATGTGGTAGCCCCTCCTTTCAGTTATCTCCTACTTTCAGGAGCTCCTGAACCTGAGCCAGATTTTTCCACAACACGCTCTGATCATTATGTCTGCAATTAAAATGCACTGGGTCATGAAAGTTGCCCCAGTGTAGGCTGCTGAGACAACAAAAGACAGTTCGGCACCTCTCTGTTGTCAAATTTCCATAATTATGAGGCATGAAAATCAAATTACAATATCCAGTCAGGAGGAGAATAATTACACCAAAACAAAAGTGATTTGCTTTCATCCTAGACTTGATGATGTATAGAAGGTTATTAAAGGGCGAAAAATCTTAAACACGGGTGTAAGCCGACTGCAGACAATGGCGATACTACAGGGTACAATCCCAGGCGACACCCCTGTCTGCAGCTTTTCATCCTCTGTGTTGATGAGATGGAAAAAAAGAAAGAGAGAGAGAGAGAGAGAGAGAGAGAGAGAGAGAGAGAGAGAGAGTAAGAGAAAGAGAGAGAGCACGATGTAGCCCTGCTGAATGTGACTTGTGGATTGGAATATTGATCGTGTCTTAAGCGAGAAAATTATCTTTGCCATGCAATGTGTGTTCCCTAGGCAAGCGGTGGGATCGAAGTCCAGACTGAAGAGTCTGCGAGAGGACCCCCTGGGAGTGGCCCTGCTTCAGCAGGTACTATAAAATAATGAGGGGATTTTGAGTGGACTGAATTAATAATTGAAAAGCCCTTCCTGTCAAAGCCCTCGTGGGTCAGAGGAACTTTATTAACATGTTACACTGCCAGTGTCAGGGGCTGGCTGCTTCTTGACAGACTGAAAGGCCAGTCCAGCCCGGAGGCAGTCATGTGTGAGGCTGGCGCTTTGCTCACACTCATTGACCCCTTTATACCGAGATCTAGCTGACAATCTACTCACAGCAATTGCCACAGAACACTTTATATTGCCCCTTGCCCTTCTCATTCACACGTACATTTACACGTATACTGTGATCTTATCCCTATTGGATCTTAAAGTCTTCATCTGTGGTAACACAAAATCTCATGTCTCTCTCCTGCAACGACAGGTATCCTCAGCACTGTTGGCTTTTACCTTTTGCTAAATGTTTATAATATAACCTATAATTACATTTATATTATTATATAACCTATACTTAGGCTTAAATCTTTAACCTTTAAAACTGCAAAATCTTCTTCACACACACACACAGCTCGCAGCATGTAATAATTTTTTAAGCAATGCATTATCAGTTTTTAGAGAACCATATGTGGTTCATCATTTCCCATGTTAGAGGCCTTCCTCTATGGAAATTAAAGTTGCATAGAGCCCCTTACCTGCCATGTCAGCACCCCATAATAGGAGTAACATATATATATATATATATATATATATATATATATATATATGTGTGTGTGTGTGTGTGTGTGTGTGTGTGTGCATTTCTAATTAACTACATTTTACCATCCCACCAAATGTTGATTTCTACATGAGTGCATGAAGAGTCACTGTAGCGCTCAGCTACCATACTTAGAACTTAGAGCCCTTAACACTGAGGTCAACCGGTAACCATAATAAAGAACACAGATGAACACCAAAGAAAAGGTATCCTAGGAAAAAAAAGATAACTATGGTATGGGTATGTTAAGGCAGGGTAGCAGGGTAAGACAAATACTACATCAAACTGATTTGACTGGGACTGCAAAGAACTTTTTCTGGCGCCTTTAATTTTTCATGATTTCTCACATTAGCATTAACAACATCAAATTTTAGTGTGCCTCATTTTTTGTGTGACAAATCCTCTGACTTATTTATGTTCAGAAAGAAGTGACCGCTCTTCGCATGCATAGCTTTTGAGAGCGGCAATATTTCACTCTCACCATTGAAACCTAGGAGATAATCAATACGACATGCCAAACAATAGAACACAATGATTGCAGTTTAATACCCCTGACTCAAGAATTGCTAATGTTCCCGTTGCAGGAAATCGATCAGGCCCCCACACCAAGGCTTTCGAACCTTAAATGCATGCTGTTAGAAGAAGTAAAGCTCAATAAAAGTTTTAATAAAGCCCCTTCAATTTCACCACAAAACCTAGAGACATTTTAGCTGCAACCTGATTGCATTTTTTTAAACTACCGATGACTGTCAGCAATCCAGAAAAACTCCTGTGATAAGTGCCTGAGGAATTGATATGAGAGATAGACAGATGGGCTGTCACTTTCTGAGGAGATAATGTAATTGTATCTATTTGCTTTGTTCTTTTTTTCTTCATACTGACAGAAGTGTATCTAATTATAAGCTTAAAGCTTAAATTAATTTAGATTGCTGCCCCTTAATAGTATGACAAGTTAGGACCTGTTTTCGAGAATATGGGACCTGGTCTGAGGGTCTAAGAGGTAATTAATTAAGCATGTCCTAAAGGAAGCTGATGATAGCCATGCTCTTCTTCTATTACTGGGTGTAGTGTTCCATGCCTCTGGGAGCTGCTGCCACTGAATAATCTCTTCCCATATCAGGCCCATGACAAATATTCAGTAGATTTTTTTATTACACACTTGTAGGTAAGGGCATAGGTCCATTTTGTTTAGCTTTTGGGCCAAGTAATATCATAATATAGACTTTGTTCAGAAAAGAAAGCAGACATTGTATACCAAAAAAACATGGTGGCACTACTGCTCTGATCTTAGAACCCACTGATACCTAAATTCAAACAAAAGCCCAACCAACCTCCTCCTCCTAACAATTGACTCTTTTGGAGGAATTAAATCGAAGAAAAAAGCATAAATGAATAATGCCATCTTTGCAAATCAAAGAGTAAAGGAACCATTTTGGAATCTTTTGACATTCAAGCAAGAGGTACACTATTGAAGCCTTAAATTCACTCTAGCATGGCCAGCACTTCATGTGCCATGAGGAGTGCTGTCACAACAAAGGGTTAAGAACGTTGTGTGTCTCTGCCATTTTTTGGACTGAAGTCATGGACTGACAGGCTGATCAATAGAGCAGATTACTTCCCACTGTCAGCTATCACCTTTCCCCGGTGGCAGGCTATTTGAGCTCAGACCAGGGGTTTTTTGGTAGCTGCAGAGGGAGGAGGGGATGGTTGGTTGAAAGTGTACATGTGTGTAAGAAATAGATGATGTATTGCCTGTTAGATTTGCATTTGTAAAATGTAATTTTGTGTTTATTTATTTATGATCTTCAACAGCATAGTGTTCTAACTGACAACACAAACTGAAAAAAACACATGCTTAAACAATATGAATAAGTATTATGATTACTTTAAAGTATGCTAATGATCTTAGTTTATCTTTTAAATTCCTATTCAATTCCTAAATCATATTATTTGATTATTTTGCTTGCTTGTTGTTTGAAGTGTTGTTTGAAGCTTAATATAAACAACCAGTAACATTTCTAAATGAATCATTATTTTTGTGTGAAATGTTGTGTAAGTGTGGGTAAAGTAACATCTACCCTAGTGTTTGCTGTTAACAATGAATTTAAAATGGGACATGGCCAACTCAACTCTTTTGGATTTTTGAGGCTGGGGGTAATGTAGGAATTTGTGCTGGTCTGTGCAGCCAATCTTTGCTTACCTCTTGGCTTACACATGCGTGTCCAATGCTTGCGAGATCTGGTGCACCAGTTCGCTAAGGTACTGTGGGGGCTCCATTTCAGTTGGGATGTTGACATTTCTGAGTAGAAAATTTCAACTTTGAACAAAATTGCTGTCTTGGTGGTTTCAATCAACTGTAAATCTTTAATATTCTAGACTTGGGTAGAGCTTGTAGTTAACCCCTTACACTAACACATTTATAAGCTCTCTTTTCAAAGATAAGATTTGACAGTAAGTGTGAAATACAAGATATCTACAACTATGCCCCATCCCCCAAAACTGGGACTTGGAGGGTTCTTTCTTGACAAGTATACATCTCACACAAGTGTTGAAACAAAGTATAATGCACTGATTTGAACCCGACTGGACTGGAGCTGTCTAACTGGTTCATCTCAGACAGCCAGTGTCTCTGCGGATGACCCTAATTAAATCATCAGACGCGGCCACTTGACCAGGTGTTGCCCTCTCTGCCTCGACTGCAGTCTGCATCCCTGCAGCTCCAGCTGAATACCAAACACAATCTGACAGCAGCACTGATAGCTTCCCTCTTCATCTTGTTCAGTGAGGGGTTGCAGCACTGGCCAAATAGACTTTTTAGCATGTTGGGTTGTAAAACAGTCATAGCGTGCATATATCAATTTCTAAATTATTATGTGAACAATATTATTCTCTGAATTTACTAAATGATCGATGCAAATGACAGTCAGTATAATTTTCAAGTCATTCATCATTAAAAATATAAATCAAATTTTATTCAACAAAGATAACAGTATTTCTTTAAAATAAAACACTCAAAATGCACTGTTTCAAATTATTATGCACAACAGTTTAAAAACATTGTATAGGTTGTAAAGAACTAAAAAAACTTTTGTTGAATCATAAAAAGGTGACATTATTATGAAAAGCTATTTCAATCAAAAACATCTTTACAGACAAAGTTACATGTTAACATAGGATACCTTCATTAATATTACTTTAACAATTCTTGCATTGAACGTTTGAAGTTTTTGGAGAGTTTTTGAGAGTTTCCCCACCCCCAACCCTCATAGATTTTTTGCTTGAGAGTTTTCAATAGGGTTGAGGTCAGGGGAGGATGGTGGCCACACAATGAGTTTCTCTCCCAAACATGACTCCGCCACCTCCTTACTGATGCTGCAGCCTTGTTGGGAGATGGTGGCCATTCACCAACCATCCACCATTCCATCCATCTGGCCCATCCAGGGTGGCACGGCACTCAGACTATTTAAAAATCTGTCTGGGCCCACTGCAACCATTTCTGCTTGTGAGCACTGGTTAGGGGTGGCCGTTGCTGGACTTAATCTGATTATGTTTTCATATGCAGTGGCCTGCTTAATAATGTGGAACACTCTTCTTAAGTAGTTTCCTTTAATTAGGTTCACCTGGCAACTAATTATCACAGAGATTGCTTGATCAAATGAGCCCTGAGACACAATACCATCCAAAAGTTTGAATAGAAAAACTTTTTTTAATTAATAATGATGATTTTTGTTATTTTGGCTCTGTCCTTATATATATATGTATACATAATGATGCCCTGTCCTCAATGGTAATAAAGTAATCAGGATGTGACTGAAGTGTACTTACTTTCAGCTTTAATTCAAGAGGATTTAACAAAATCGTTGCATTAACCGCTTTGCTATGGAATAACTTATATAACTTACATATAGTGCTTAAAATATATATAGTCCCTCTATTGTCTTAGGCTTAAAAGTAAGTGGACAATTATCTGATAAGCAGTTTCATGGCCACGTGTGGCTCATTACTTATTTCATGAAAAAAGAAGTAAAAGTTGATTCCAGGTGTTTTTGCATTTGGTAGCTGCTTTAAGGAACTCTCAAGTGTTAGCAAGTGCATAAAATGCACAGCATACAGTTGCATACTGTAAAAGCAACCCAAAAGCATCTTAAGGCAAAGAAATGGAATGCTCTAACACCTGTCTTCAACCCAACTGAGCATGCTTTTACTTGCTGAAAACAAAACAAAAAACACAAACAAGCATCAACTGAAGATGACTGTAGTAAAGGCCTGGCAAAGTATTGTATGAGAGGGAACACAGCATTTGGCATTTGGTCCAAGGGTTCTAGACATCAGGCAATTGTTGACTGCAAAGTAATAAAGCTGCACATTATTTTTATGTTCTTTTTTATATTTGCCCAATTACTGTTGAGCCTGTGAAAGAAAGTAAACATTTTGGTGGTGTACAGAGGCAAAATGCCAAATAGAGCAAATTCAAGTTGTCCTCCTGAATCTGTAATACTAAAATGAGCATTCAAATGAAAACTCTCTTTTCCTATTCTGTAGGATAAATAAATAGGTGTAGAATCTTTTGGCTTACAGTTAATTAAGCAAAACACAAAAATCCAGTGACCAGACAAGCAGCCATAATATTTCTTTAAAGCCAATTACAGTAAAGGCATGTAGGATTCTTTTTTTTCTTTTTTAGATTTTTTTTTTACTTTCGTTTGGCAGCACTGAGACAGGGATTCCCCCATATTTTCATGCAGACCTAGCCTTAGGGCTGAGAACACAGCAGGCTCTCTCTGTCCATGCTTTAATCCTGTTACCACAGATTGCTTACACAGTGTACAACACCTAGTCAGTAGAAACCGATATATGTAATCTCATTGCTGAGGAAAAGAGAGCTTGCTTGAAGTGTTTATATCATCTGTTGTTGTGAGTCTGAGGCTGGGGTTATGTTTTTGACACACAAACATTAGAGCTTCATGGCAAGTCGCATACATATGTTGAATGTCTAACCACAATTACTCAACAACATTTTATAGTTCTGAATTTTGCTTTAGTGTGAAACACTGAACATGAAGTCAAACTTGTTTTGGTTACCCAGGGCCTCAATGTCTCACAGATAATATTGTGAGCTGTGAACTGTGAGCAGGTCAATTATAATGACTCGTTTTCTGATTTTGTTTTACTAAAATTTGTGGGTTTTAAGTTTTGTATTTCTTTTAGCAAATTATGAATTATTTAAAATGACGTGCATTCACAAAATATTTATTTTCATCAAAATATAATAAATGATCATCTGTCGAAAATAAATTGAATTTATTTAATACATGCTTTTTCTCTATGTCTCTGAGCACCAACAATGGCAGATTTGTTGACAGCATATATACAGTCATGTGAAGAAATTGGACACCCATTTACGTATGGACATTTGTTCCTCATGTAAACAATACTGAGAGATGAAGGAAGCATGAATAAACAAACCTGAAGAAATCAGGTCTTTTATCATTTGTAAAATGTAATTAATAAGGCTGTGTATCAGCCCGATACTGGCCAAACGTACTGGTTTGGATATTGGGAAAAAAGTAGAATCCAATCCATTACCCTAAACCTACCATGTAAATGAAATTTCTCCTTGCACACCTCCTATGGAAAGAAAACCTTTTTTGATGGTAGATGCTGTACTTAAAAATCAACTATAGCGAAAGCTACCTGTATAGCTACCATGTTTTACATCTCTTGTGGTCTACTGTTGGACTGAACTTGCTTGGATTGCCTGACCTGGGCAAGTTGTTGCATTTGTAAATTATTTTCCTGAAAGAGGAGCGATTGATTTCTAACTGTTTTGAACTCCTTTTTACTCCCTTCCCAGACTCATATACATCTACAACCTTCTTTCTGAAGGCCTTTAGAGAGCTCTTTGGATCTCACCATGGTGATACCATTCACTTCAACAATCAAGACCAAACCAAACAAAATTAGAGATATAAGACTGTATAAGCCTTTTTATCGTTTTCATATGACTGTAAGATTAATATGACGAAAAGCTTTTTTCTAGGCATATAATTGCATATAAACAGTATTTACTACACACAATTGCAGAAATTGCTTTATTATTATAATTTCCTCCCAGTATTTGGTGCCTTGAGAACAAAATTTAAAGTGCAAAAGAGTAATGATAATTTTTTATTATGGGTCCTAAAGAGCTGTTGCTCCAACATTGTAACCTTTTTAATAGATAGTGTTTGTAATGATGCTAAATGTTAAATCTGGTTGTTAACAAATCACATAGTTCTATTATTTTTTGCTATTAGTAAAGGAGTCAGCTTTGCTCTAAATTTATAATCATTAACTGTTTTCATCTTCACAAGGAATGTTGTTGACTGAATTGTGCATTATTTGAAACAAAAACATTTAAACTAAATATGTCTTTTGTTTTTTGTGGTCTTTTTTTACTCATTCTGTACAAATATGAGTCCCCTGCCCTTCTGACCTGCAATTCACAGTTTCATCTATAACTGTAGGGCCTGTTTCCTGTTTCCATAGTAACAGTGCTGATACGTAAGCATGACCTTTCGGCAGACAGGCCAGGAAACACACACACACACACACACACACACACACACACACACATACACACATAGTCTCTCTCTCTCTATTTCTCTCTCTATCCCTCTCTCACTTTGGCCTCTGTGTTGGGAAATAATTTCAGTTGATTACAACTGTTTTTGCCACTCCCTCATTTAGGTCCCAAATGGCTGTGTGTGAACTCTTAATTATTCACCATTGGCCACTGTCCTCAAATGAAGTATGGCCCCATTAGGAAGCCATCTGCCATCTCCCCTGCCTGTAATATGGTAAACATACTTACCATCACAGGTCAGCAGCATGACCCCTATTGATTTCTCATCGATTCATTAAGGACAAAGAGCAAGTTATATTATACACATCTGATGACAGCTTGTCAGCACACCTTGTGTGTTCATGCTCAAAACATCCACTACACTGTGTCACTGTGTCAGTTTTATGATAATGTTTACATTATAATTTGGCCTTTTTATGACTATGGTACTTTTCTACACTATATGGAAAATGTCAAGATAATAGGAATAATTTGTGTTTTTCTAAAAAACTAAATAGTAAACAATAATAAACAACAGGTAAATAAGCTTTACAGCATGTTCACTGATTACTTACTAAGAGGGCTGACCCTTGATAAGGTCTGACTCTTAATTTGAGAATTTAATCAGTAATTTGAGAATAAATTTGAACGATCCTGATCTTGTAAAATCATATAGTGTTTAGACCCTAAATGTTAATTTTTATTGGGTGATACTATCAAGCTTTCCCCAGTTTGTGTCTTAAATTAGAGTACAACACAGTTAATCACTGTCATAGGTTTGAAACATGTTACAGAAAAGTGATAAAAACTACAGCATTTGGGTTTACAGTTTTACAAATAAATGCTTCCAATGATTTTAAGCAATGTCATGTTAATGTGTCAGTGTAAAAAAAACTATTCTTGTAAAGATATGTAAGTGTAAATAACCTTTAAATTGGTAAAGAACCTTTATATCAAGTGATGGTAATTTAGATATTTAAAAGGTTCTTTACACTGACACGTCACTACTACAAATATGTTTTTTATGGTACCGAAAGTGGTTATTTTGTGGCATTGTATAAAGAGCTATTTAGAGCTTCTTTATTTCTAGATGTGCCTTAAAAATGTGAGGTATGGAAAATAATATCATAGAAGGTTTTAGTGTTTGGTAGGAAAACTAGGATTTACTCAGTTCAGTTACTCAGGAATATTATTTAGATCAAAATAGGATACAGACACACAGATTACAAGTAAACAACTGATAATAAATCTAATGTAAGTCATCCATTTCCACTGGTTTTGTAAAAATCTGGAAGGCAAGCAGTTGGCTTTGCTCAACTCAGACACAGAAAACACTTCCTCTAAAAATTCACTAAGGCCAAAGCTAGGCATCCCACTGCTCTGCGAATGAACACCTGAGAGTAATGTACTGTGAGCTGCTGGAGTGGTTGGATGCTCATTGTGTGTATGTGAGAGAGCAAAGCTAGTACTCCGCTGGGTGTTTATGAGGAAGAGATAGAAAGGAGTGAATCACACCCCTATCATCCTTGTTTTGCTTTTATCATGGGCTTGTGTGCAAGAGCTGGAGACAAATTTGCAGTTATTGATCTTCTGCAATGTAGAAAGACTTCAGCTACTTTCTCTATATTCCAAATGAAATATGATGTAAACATGATATAAAAAATAGGGGTGAGTAATACTGCAGGAATAAAATTGCAAACACTTGAAGACATCTTTAAGGAATAGTCTGGCCAAAATGAAAAAGGTAATACTTTATGAACATGCCTACTCACTTTCATACAGTGGTGCAACGGTTTTCTCTAGAGAAGGGTTTTATTAGCCTCCACAATACTGGGTATGTTCGGCATCAGAGTGCATCAAGTGAAGTCACTGAGGCAGATGTTGGGGCTTATTCACTGCACAGTGTCAAATTACATTTTGAAGCATGCCACATCTAAGGAGAGAGTTCATCAAAGGAGCTGAGTCACTTTTTTTATTGAATTCAATTCAACTTTATTGTCATTATACTAACACAGGGTTGTAAAATACAACAAAGTACTGTTAGGCTAAGTCTCCAGAGCAGAACAGGTAGAATGTGATGCAATAGCGCAAGGTATATAGACAAAACACAATTTGGGATGCATAGGCAATAAACACAAAGACAATAAATACAATAAGAAAAAATATATACAAATATGTGCCTGTACATGTGCAGGTCTAGTTTCATATTGTTGATGTAACATACTTTCTGCTCAAATGTTGCAAAACTTAATTAGTTAATTAGTTTGTTTAAGCCTACAAATGAGGTGGGACTATGTTCAAAATGGCTGTCATTTCTAAATGTTTAATAAATAAAAGGTATAGATTTATTTAAGTAGTTATTTAGTATAAATAGTAAATATGTCAGTGTAGTTGGGGCAAATGTGTTTAGATGCGGTTTTACTAGATCTGACAGTATTTAGAGCTTTGTAGAATGATTAACACATATTTTAACACAATACTAAAAATTGGATTGAACATTGAGCTCAGAATAGAAAACGTGTGCATGGTCACAGCCTTAATTGTATGTAATTATGTTAATGTAAGGGTTTGATACAGGTGAAAAAAGACACAACACACTAGCACAACAGTGCCAAAAGATAAGTTGAGTAGCATTCTAGCAATGCAGATGATACCTGCAATATGCAAGCATATTATTATATTGCTTATAAAAAAATAAACTAATTTTATTGGTGAAAAATATTTAAAGTTGGCAATGAAAAAGCTAAAATGTGTACAAGAGAACAGGAACTTATAATTTCTCTTGTTCTACTTATTTATTTATTTATTTTTAAACCACAGATGGGATATGCTAAGCTCCTGGTTAATTAGCGTTTCAGTGATGCAACTCAGCACTTGCTGTTATAGCACTAAGCAATGATAATGAGCTGTGGGACTTCTGAGCAAAGCTTACAACAGGCAGCATAAAGGATTTCAATAGACTAGGCTCAGTGCCGATCTAAGATCTTTGCTTTGCATGGATAACACTGTAGTCTAAACACCCAACACACCTCCACTAGAAGTGGGAGCTTCTGTCTAAAAATAAGTATGCTTTCATATCCAGATTTGGTATTTTTATAACACTCTAAGCGCACACATTGGGTTCCTTCCCATCTGGCAAATACTATATAGACTTGAAGGGGATTTTACATTGGCACATGTGAATTGTATTAATGTGGCCAAATGGTGTCTCTCTCTGTGACGGCTGCTGGCTGCTCGAAGAGTTCTTTTATTATTGTGCTACATGGTGACTAACCTCAAATAATGAGTTCCTTGTTGGTGCTATTGGTCACCATTATAAGAGCTGTCAAAGGTTCCATGTACACCAGCCTGTGAAGTTTACAACACACACACACCTACACACGAAGACATGGTTGCATGTAAATGGTGCTATGTTTTGAGAACATAATGCATTTAGTGTGTATGTGTGTGTGTGTGTGTGTGTGTGTGTGTACAATCAGGTGTTTCATTCAGTCTTTTAGTCCCATTGCCACAGGTGTATGTAATCAACTACATAGCCATGTAGTCAGCCTTTACAAACACTTAGAACAAAATAGGTTCTAATGAGCTCACTGAATTTGAGTGGCACTGTATTAGGATGCCATGGTTGCAACAGTTAGTTTGTGAAATTTCTTCCCTCCTAGATATTCCACCGTAAACTGTAAGTGGTATTATTAATAAATAGAAGAGTTTAGAAACCACAGCAACTCAGCCACAGAGTGGCAGACCATATGAAATTACAGAGTGGGGTCGCCGAGTGCTGAGGCACATACTGTATAAGTCACAATACTTTGCTTACTCAAAAACCAAACCTCCTCTGGCATTAACATAAGCACAAAGACTGTGTGCCAGGAGGGGCCATGGCATGGGTTTCCATGGCCAAGCAGCTGCATGTAGGCCTTACTTCACCAAGCACAATGCCAAGTGTCGGATAAAGTGGTGTAAAAAACACAGCCTCGGCCCCTGCAAGTTCATTTCTTTTTTGGTGTCACACATTTGACTTCTGTGAGTATGTGGGTACCCCTTTCTGTTGTAATATATATTTGGATTTTTTTTATTGCTAAATTTTTGGTAAGCTGGTTTTAGTTTTTCTGAACAAAATAACAGAGATTAAAATGTATAATTTGGGTATGATTTTGCAGATGATGGATAAAGTGGTGTAAAGAACACTTTCTCTGGAGTCTGGAGCAGTGGAAATGTGTTTTGTGGAGTGACGAATCACACTTCTCTATCTACCCCTTTATGCTGTAATATATATATATATATATATATATATATATATATATATATATATATATATATATATATAAACATGTTCTTATACCTCTACCCTTATGTAGCCCAGATTACCGGCACTATATGTCACTATGAATCTAAAGTAAAAATTTCAGAGGTGTGTATCAGAGCTCTGTCAGTTAAACAGCTTTTCAAACAGCTTTTCAAATTTTAATGGACAACACGACAAAGGTAAACATTTGACCACTTTCTTACAACCAGTAAATAACTGGAAACCAAAAAGTTAAAAAGGAGTGGAGGGATTGTAGAGTTGTAGGTGTTCACTTGAATGGGGATTGGGTAATAAGTCTTCCAAACTGAATAGAAAGTCTAAGTGAAAAGACAGAACCAGGCTATTAGCATTAATTACATGTTCAAAGAAACATATACAGTTTACATATACAGGCTTAGGCCATACTTGCAGTTTTTTTTAACATTTATCAGCAGTAAGCTGAATAAGAAACTACTAAATATGTTTATTTTGTTTAAATTTTGCAAATGATGCTACAGTTCTACCATATACCATTATTTACACTCAATGCCATATATATATATACATATATGAGTCAAAAAACATTTTAAGAAGTGTTTTAAATCAAGACATTGGAAGACATTTTTAAAGAAATACTTCCTTATCTTCTACAGTTTGAAAGAAATACAACCGACAATATGGAGAATAGTGTCTTGTATTGTTGCTACTTCTGGCTCGGCATGACGCTAATTGCACTATGGGACTGTGTAGCTAACACTAGCTAACACTATATCTGACACAAATGGACCAAAAATATAGCACTGATTTATACGTTTACACATGCTCTGTTACACTCTCTCTGTTACTACCCAACTACTATTTTAGTAGAGTAGGCAATACTTGCAGTTTAGTTCTGTGAATTACAATGTTCTTTATTTTAACTTCTGTTTACTATACTGTTCTGAATCGTCATTGAAGTTGACTGGACTGGTCTGTTCTAAGTGTTTGCTTTAGATAGGGCTTAACCCTGCAGGAAATTATACAAAGAGGGACCTTGTTTTATTTTTCCTATTCAAAGCCCTCTTGAGGTTGTTTGATTAAAAAAAATGCAAATGAACTGTAACACAGGTGTGTTTTTCCTGTTATTTGTTTGGGCACTAGGAAGATGGGGTGTACCACTTACATTCAAAAGGGTCCTCTACAGCTCAGTTTGATTTACGGTGCATCTCTCTTGTAAATCACAGCACCATTCAAGCCATCATTCTGATGAGAGTTACAGCTGCATTACAAATCCAAACACAAGAGAGTAACACAAAACCCTGCATAAGCTCCGCCCAAAGACAACATCTTGAGCAAAGTCCCTGCATCGCAGCACAATAAAGAGATTATCTAAAAAACGTGTGAAGAAATGGGTAGGCTCACTGTTTATGCTGTTCTGTGATTACTTGCTAGTTTGATTCATTTGATGAGGTTGACCTCAAAGAATTAATAGTGAATAGTGATGGTCTTCACACGGTGTGCTGCCTTTGTTCATGCAATGCTGTTTGTTGAGCATTTTTTTTTTGTAATCCACATAGGGACGTCATGCTAAATTAGAGACAGGCTGTGCTGGTATGAGGGAGGGATTTAGTAGAATTTGCTGAAAGTGAATGACCTTTAAGAGAGTAAAGCTCTAGCAAACCAGTTAACCCAGTTCTATATCGAGAGCCTTTATGTTATATGGAGGATCTCTAAACTTAAAAGGGTTCTTGAATTATTTTACAAAAATGGTTCTCTAAAGAAAACCCTGATTTTGTTTTAGATATTTTTAAACATACTGTAAATAAAAGTTAATTTTATGTTTCCTCAGACCTTTAATCCAAAATTCATTAAATTCCTTTTCTTTAGTGAATGCTTTTACCATATATACAGTGGTATGAAAAAGTTTGGCACCTCTGATAATTCTGATGATTTTCCTTTATAAATCATTGGTTGTTCGGATCAGCAATTTCAGTTAAATATATCATATAGCAGACGAACACAGTGATATTTGTGAAGTGAAATGAAGTTCATAGGATTTACAGAAAGTGTGTAATAATTAAACAAAATTAAGCAGGTGCATAAATTTGGGCACCCTTGTCGTTTTATTGATTTAAATACCTTTAGCACTAATTATTGGAATACAAAATTTGTTTTGTAAGCTCATTGACCCTTGACCTACATACACAGGTAAATCCAATTATGAAAAGCAGGTTAATGTGGCCAATTGCAAGTTTTTCTCTTCTTTGCATCTTCTTTGAAGAGTGGCAACATGGGAGCCTCAAAACAACACAAATGACCTGAAAACAAAGATTGTTCAACATCATGGTTTAGGGAAAGGGTACAAAAAGCTATCTCAGAGAAAAAGAACACAGCATTCCAAGACAAACACCCACAGTAAAATTTAGTGGTGGTTCCATCATGCTGTGGGGCTGTGTGGCCAGTGCAGGTACTGGGAATCTTGTTAAATTTGAGGGTCACATGGATTCGTGTCAATATCAGCAGATTCTCGAGAACAATGTTCAAGAAATCAGTGACAAAGTTGAAGTTGCTGTCGGGGCTGGATACTTCAACAAGACAACGACCCTGACCCGAATCTCACTTTTTTTTTTTTTTTTTTTACTAGAGAGTGATTCTTCAATGTTGTTGAACTACTTAACCTTTGCTTCATAAGTGTGTGATAACAATCTCTATTAAAACGATTTAGTCGCACAATATAACTAAAATTATATTGTGCGACACTACAATATGTACTGTATTTAATATTAACCATCAAGAGGAAACTAGAGAGAAGATATAAAAGGAAGAAACCGACAAATGTTACTGGCTTCTGATTCTATACATATTGAGATTATGTACAAACTGTTACCATTCATTCCTATGTAAAAGAAGATTTACAATAGTTCTGTGAGCTCTTGTATGCATGGGAGAACTGGGTTCTTGTTCAAGCTGAACAACCACAGATGCATGCATGCATGCACACACAGATATACACAAACAAGCACGCACACAGTACTGCCAACAAAATCAGCCAAAACAATCCCGCTGCCCAGGGGGGCCCTGTGGACAAACCTGCAAGGTCACTGACTGCTAGGAGAGTGTTTGAGGGTCTGCCTGTAACAGAATGAAAGCTTCCTTAAAAATCCAAAGGCAGCATTTCCCACAGTGAAGACAGAATAATCAGCGGCCTTTTGATATTGCTGCCTACTTTTGAAGGTCTCAGCAAACGTGTTTGTTTCAGCAGAAATTGCATGGAGATCTGTGAATTTAGCCAACAGAGAGTTTAAAACAGCATTATGTAGCATTTGTACATTTGAATTGCAGCTTTAACATCATAATGATGCTCCACTGACCCATAATAGGGAGAATAGCATCATTCTTAATGCTACGTTTGGCTTGGCATGCTGCTAATTGAATCAGACTGCCACTTTTATGAAACATAATATGACAGCACAAAATATCAAAGTGTCAAAACACCTCATTTTGACATAATACAAAGGACCAACAAAAATGCTTGAAAATGACTTGAAATAAAATCTTTTTTACCATCCATAGAAAGTTAAAAACAGAAAATCTTACTTTTTATAAGTTATACAAGGTATTAGTGTGACAGCGAAGGTATATATAAGTATGCATGTATATATATTGTTGCGGTCACACAAGATCCTTCTTCAGAATATCAGCATTATGTAACATTTCATATTAGGGAGAATAGCGTCTTGTATTGTTGCTACTTCTGGCTTGGCATGATACTAATTGCACTATGGGACTGTGTACCGCTCAACAACTCACATTTATGTAAAATCATGCAATATCTACCACCTCAGTCCACATTAATTTGTTCCTTTAGATGCCGGTTCTGTATCTTTCAGCTTGTATTATGCATGTGGCATTTCCTTTAATTTTAATAAAGGAAATAAAGAAAATATCCAATTTTCCCCTGGGATCAATAAAGTATTTCTGATTGTGATTTAGTGTAGGCTTAAGTCCCAAAATCCACTTCCTGTCTATAGGAGTAAGAAACACCAATTCTCACATAATGCTGCTTTACGTGTCTGAGCATGATTTATAAGGTATATACAGGAGATTCTTAAAGAGAAAAATCAACACATTTAAGTACATTCATAAAAAACTGCAGTAGTAATAGTAGTAATGAAAATAGTAATTGTAGTAACATTAGTCATGTAACATTAAAAGAGGAAAAAACAACAAAGACCAGCTGATATGTTATGAAGTTCAACCTCAATTATGTACTTTTTTGAAAGTTTGACTAAACATTTTAACATGAATCAATGTCATTGCTTCTGTGCTCCATTTCTGCCATATGTAGGTCAAATGTATTTTACATGTGTGAGCATCATTATAAGAGGGCATTTGCCAACAAATGTGTCTTCACACTAGTGTATGAAATGTTTGTATATTCTTAAAATTTTGCTTGGGTCCTGATTTAACCATGAAATGTGTAATCCCTGGTTAGGCATTTTGCATACACAACACACACACAGTCACTCATCATCCCTAAGAGCTTGTACATTCACAGCGATCCTTTCTAGCTCTCCTGTGGGTAATGAAACTTGAGTATGGAGGGTTATTTTTTTGGTTATTATATGCTAAGCCTCTTAAAAGGCTCCCTACTTGGGAATTACTCTCCATGCAACGCTTGTGAATATAAATGAGGGCACATCATAAGAAAGTCCTCTTTTCATTGTGTCAATGATGTGACATGTAAACTGTATTCTAGTTCTCCTAAGGCCTATGCATTGGGTTCAGTAAAAATGGCTCTAAGTTATTTACACTGGATCCAGCTGTGCCAGGACAAAAGCATAAGTGCACATATGTTCCATACTGTTTAGACAACGCCTGTCAAGTGATCATTGCTTGTGATGAACCTTGTATTATGTGAAAGAGAATGGCTTGGATGATCTTGTATATCACATTCCCTAATGTACAACATTACAATAAGTTCTTTGCCAGTACGTTTATGTACCATTAGGTCTGAACAACTGTCAAGCATCCTTGTAATTTGAGGCTATTCACTAAATTATACTCAAAATGTACCTCAAAACATAGGGTGGGTAATATGACAATTTTGTATGATACAGAATCACAATTGATTTTTCAGGTTTGAGAATATATAGAAACAGACAGAATGCATCAGCAAAACTTTCACATTTTATAAAGTCCATGTAAAACACTTACCACAGCGTAAATATGTAGTACTATTCATGTCTCTTCGCCTACAGTGCTGCTAGAAAGTTTTCACTGGTGAAAAAGCATTTTTACCAATGGAGTCAGACCTTTCCAGCCCACTGTGTTTCACTCTGCATGATAAAGGGGATTGCAAAAAATATTCAACCCTCCTTAAAAGTCATCAGGTTTGTAAATGAATAAGATTTAAACAACACTTTCCATTGTATCCAAATACTGCCACTGTCATGCAAAACCAAGGAAAAACTATTTTTTTATATTATTATTCACCAAATTTCTGGCAGAATAGAGATACAAGGTTTTAGCATGACAGCAACAAGATTAGGTCATATCAAAGTCTATCACCAATTAACTACTTATTATACAGTTTATGTAGTTACTATACACTGGTACTTGACATTTAAAAACAAATGGTTAATCCATGTTTTTATTATGCAAGCAGTTATTCCGTTTTGTAGAAACACGCATGGTACTTGTGCTGCACACAGTATATTGTAAGATAATTTAACATGATAATGATAGCATATTACCTTGTTGCCCACCATATTCAAAACGATGTTCTTTAAAATTTGAATTTGAATGCTATTTTTCTTTGTTAAATGCAGTGTAGTGTAACCCTATACTTTGTTAAATCCAAACTGTACTTAACTCCCCAAATTAGTCATATATTGTTAAACATAAAGCATTTGCCCTACTTGAAAAATGAAAAATGGGCAACTCATTCAAGTGCAAAATGACCATCAATCAGACCCTAAATGTTCTAAGTAGCTATTCAGCCATGATTTAATGCTGTAATTTATATTCAGCAGACAAGGAAAGATAGAGATGGACAAATGGTGCTTTAGTATATCAAAAGGCAGAGCTGGATCCCTACTACTAGAAGTTCCCTAGATTGCAGACCAAAAAAGGAAATCCCAAGTAATCTATAACATCTCTCAAATGACCAGACAAAGCTTTGTTTTTTCTTCCATGTTCTTTGTAAAGATAATAGCAAAAAAGTACCAGTTAATTGATTGTTCCCTCCAGGCACAGCTAAGCCACTGAGTAAATCTTGAGTGTGTAACTATGGAGGCCTGAGTCTATGAGGCTGGCAATGGTATACTAATTTTGGTACTTCTCTCCAGAGTTTTTTCACAATAACAGAAAGCCAATGGTAGTGGCACAGTATGCAGGTGATCTTACTACCTATCCATTGTCTTAATCTCTTTCCACAGGCCCACAAGTGTTTTTTGCTGTTTAATTAGCTTTTTTCTTACAAGGAAAAATCCACATAACAACCTGGATGTCTCCAGTAAATTGTGGGTATGGGAAAAAAATAATGTATTTATTCTCTGTGATGTGGGAATGTTATTGCAATTAATATAAACAATGCAGGAATGGTAATAAGTGTATTTTTACCTCAGTTAAGATAAATTAATTCCATACGTTTAATATACTGATCTTTGACAGTAGCAATTATGTTCACAGCACAAATATTAACTTTTATATGGGTTATATATATATATATATATATATATATAATATATTTCTGAAACTCAATATTACATAATTACATTTTATTCCTGGTGTTTATGCATACTCATTTGTTGTGTTAATTGCTATACATCTATTTGCCCATCAGTAACTATGAAAAATGAGAAATCTGAGAATGGGCTTCACAGGTGTAGTTGTTATTATTACATTGTGGTTTAATATGCGAGAGAGCAGGTAAAGAAAAAGTTAAATCTGGTCAGTGCTCAGCTACAGATCAGTACAGCTGAGCCACAAGACAAATGCAAGTTTGGATATTTTAGTAAAGCAAAGCTAACCTGTTCCCACCTGCAAATCTGCTTTTTATGTTTGAACATACTGGTATTTAAATTATGCCCTCTATCCCCTCAAAAACACCTTATCAAATGGAAACAGCTCTCCCTTACCTTCCCTATCTATGAGAACTGTTCTGACCTTGAGTTGTTGGCGGTTGTTGTGAATCAGCAATTATGGTTACTTACTTGTGTTTGCTGGAGTGGAGAGTGAGAGTACATATTTGCCCAGTTGGACAAAGTGGATGAAAGGTGAGGTGAAAAATAAATAAATAAAAACCACAGTGTTGCCAGGGGGGAGGAGAGAGATGATTGCAACCAACAATTATGCACTGTGAACCCTAATTAAGCTTAGCTGCGGTTTGCTTCACAATGAGAATGATCAAATTGGCACAGCGGTGTCTTGACAAATTACATCGTTTTCCACTTGAGCTTGAGCAAATGTCATTCCTTTTGTTTACAAAATTTTAGAGTGGATTTTCATTCCAAACAATGCCTATATTCACTTGTCTAATGTGATTTTCCAACAAAAATGGATGGGCTACTGGGATAAATCATCAGGAATGAGTTTGAGCACCTGACACCAGCTTCTACTTGAGTGCTTATTCAGATTTCTAGTTTTTTTTTTTTAACTTGCAAGTACTGACCCAGTTACATACTTTTTTGAACAAAAAAGCGGAGTGCACTGATAAAATGTCCATAGAGCCTAACTGACCAATAGTTTTTTTCAGCATGCAACAAAGACAGCAACATTAAATTGAAACAGAAATTGTACTTAAGTGAAAAAATAGGTGCCTTGTCAAAATCAAAAGGCTTAATAACTTTGAAAATTGAGCAAAAAGTGTGAAAGTCAATAAGAATCAACATTTGTACATATTTAAGCACACTAAGTGAAAATGTTTTATATAGTACTAAAAATTGGTTATTTGAATCAATAGTGTAACAATAGTTGACCATTTATGCAGAAAAAGAATGCGTTATTATGGTTCTGAATGTAACCATTACCCTTAGTAAAAAAAACCTGAAAAACCCACTTTGCTTTTCTTTACATAGAGGTAAAAAGGCATAGTAATGACAAGTTTCATTTCACATTGATATGAATTTAGTTGTTAGAATGAAAAGACAATACATTGAATATGTACAAAAACTGACTGGTGAGAGAAAAACAGATTTGTAATGAGTACTTGGAAATGTGGTAAATGGTAAAATGGTCAATTAAAATATAAGACGGTAAAAGTATATTTGTGGACTGGCACCCTGTCCTGCTTTGGACCCACAGTGATCCTGAGCAGGAAGAAAGATAAGACAAGAAAATGAAGGAATGGATGGTAAACATATGATGCTTTCTTCCTTGGAAATGTAAATGATTAAAAGTACATCAATGACACTCAATAAAAATACAGTATACATAAAGTACACATTTCTAGATATAGTGGACATGTCCAGCGCATGTTTAAACAGAATACACCACATGCAGCCGAAAAGTTTTTAAGGTGGTGATGCACGTATGTTTTCACTATACTGTGTACTGCAAAATGTGTCCTCCGCATTTTACAGATCTGTGGTAGGGAACACACACTAGTGAACTAGGGGCAGTGAGCGCATATACACATCCAGAGCGGTGGACAGACAACTCCAGTGCCAGGGGAGCAGAGAGGGTGAAGGACCTTGCTCAAGGGCCCAACAATGGCAGCTTTCTGAACCCGGGTATCAAACCCCCAACCTTGTCATTAGTAGCCCAGAGCTCTAACCACTGAGCTAACTAAAACTATAAAACTATAACTATACAAAAAACGAAGAAAAGGAGTTGTCCTCCTTTAATAAACCAAGACTGAGATAAAGGTGTTTAATACTGTATAGACAAGTGCTTTGATACTCATTTGCTGCTAATCTGTCAACTGCCTTCAAAGATCCTTTGTTGTCTGAGTAAACCACAGGCTTATGCCACAGCTAAACCTCAAACTTTGTCCCATTAATACTGTTTAATGCAATTAATTACTAAGTTCTTAAGGGACATTTACACTGAGATCAATTATGATTCAAGCTCTGACAAGACTAGCGTAAAATTACCAAATTGCCTTTAGTTTGTTTATGTGCAAGCAATGACTGAAGTGTTACCGCTCTGTATGCTAATTGAATTTAATGACCTTCTCTACCAAGCTTGGTCTTAGCCATGAATGTTTGATGTCTTACAATTGGCTGATGTGCTCAGACACAGTTGTGCCATCTGACCTGAAACTGTTTAAATAATATAACATACTGCATATTTTTTTCTACTGGGTCTGGAAGGTCTGTTCATTTTAACCTTTTAAAAGAATGTCTATGCACCCTAGATTGGGAGGGGCCACCAGGACCCTTGGTCTGATATTTTCACTAGACGGATTTGAATTAAATGTGCATTCTTGGTATAGGTCTCTGTACTCGGGGGTGTCAAACTGAGGTTGTACATGGCCACAGATTTGCCGAAACAAGTGTTCTTTCTTTACACTGATTTAAATTGGAGGTGTTAAATGAGCTAGAATGTGAAGCTCTACAGTAGTGTAGTTTTAATCACTCAGTGCAAAGAACAAACTTTTCTTGACCTTTTTCTTAATTGGTTTCATTCTGTGCTATTTTAAATTTAACCAATTGTATCAGTCTCTGCAACTATTATAGCGCCCTGGGAGCATTTTAAACACTGTGTCATCTTGATAGCAAACTAAGCCACAGCGATACAACAAAAAAGCACTATAAAAAACACATTGGGGGAGAAATTGTGGTCCTGCAATGCCTTACCCAACTCTGAAACTGAACACAACTCTAGAATTTCTGCTAGCAGTTCTTCCTTACTGCAGTTAATTTTTTTCTAATAAAATATAATAATGATATATGTATATTCATACTCTTCCCTTGTTTATTTGGGATGCTGTATCTCTTTATTGGTGTGGTTTAGATAATTAGCTAAGAAAAGGAAACAGTTTGTGGATTAATCAACTATAGTCAGAATAGAGTTACAGGGAAGAGAACAAAGTGAATGAGAGCCAATTACAGTTCCTACACTAGCTAAGCAGCTTGGCACACAGAGAGATAAAGGGGAACGTGGTCTTCAAGGCACACTTGTCGGTTTCAGATTAGCTAATTGTATTTTGGTGCTTTTCAAAGTGGACTCATTTATCTTGATTGGACAGGCAGCGAGATAAGGTTACTATATCACTTAGCAGTTTCTGAAATCCTCTGAACGTCATTAAACCAGTGCTGAGCAAAAAAAAATTATGTAAAAATATTTTCTGATGGACTGAATTGTTTTCTAAAGAACTGTAATCAAAGTGTACTGTTGTTAGGTCAGAGAATTACATTTGCAAACTTCTCTACAAATACAAAAGCTGATAATTTGTCTTGCAAAAAGAAAAAGGACAGTTCTGAAAAGATATCCAATATCTGCAAGGATTGATGAGTAACCTGATGCCAGTGCTTTCAAGATTTCAAAATGAAAAAGGCTTCTTTTTTTTTTTTTTTTTAGCTAAAAAGGTCTCTAAAGCCACACTTTTCACCATGACTAGTTAGGATCTAGGATCTAGTTAAATTTGAGACCACACTGATCACAATTATTTAGTATTGCTCGATAAAACTGTTGCTACATTTTTACTGAGCAGAGTGTCTAGCTCTATTTCAGATTTTCTTTGAGGTAGCTTGTCCATTTTGCATAGGCAAAAAGCACATCGTAGCATCTTTCAGTCTCTCTTAGTCTCTTTGATTGCCTTTTTAAAAATGTAATCAAAGTGTATTGTTGTTAGGTCAAACTTCTTTACCAATACAAAAGCTGATGATTTGTCTTGCAAAATGAAAAAGGACAGTTGAAAGATTGCAGTGATGTTGCATAAGCTCTTCAGGTTGAAAGAATGAACCCTGAAAAAACCTGAAATAAAAAATACATGACAGATCAGATTGTATTTTTTTAGTAGCTGATTATGTTGCCATGTTGTTAAGAGCACAAAAGGGCTGCCAGCAGTTCTTACAAAATGCTTCATACTTTACATTCAACTCTTTGAAATGCATTTGAGGTAGTGAGCCTGTTAGTGGCAAGCCCAACATTCACTGTTTTTGTTCCAACAGCATACAAACACAATTCCTGTGGGTATTAAGATGTGGGCTGTGGAATACGTTCTCACACAGCCCTCTGTGTGTGAGCAGAATAATAATTGTGGAAACGTAATAACCTGCACAGTCACACAGGAGACTACCGAGACCTACAACTACAAAGCAATATGAACTAATATGTTAACTTTTTTCAAGAAACCCTCTGCACAAAAAAAGAGAAACCAATGTATTTCTTGTGCATGACAAATTGATGGTATGTCTGATTCAGTAAAGTGTTAATGTGTCTGACAATGTATTGTATTTCACTGTAAGATTAACATTCAGTTGATAGCGATTTAAATGTGAAGTTAATATTGTCAAATCAGACATAAATGATACAACCAGCCATTAGCATCAGTTGAGTAGGTGGATGTAATCCGATATCTGCAAGGATTGATAAGTAACCAGATGCCAATGCTTTCAAGATTTCAAGATGAATAAAGCCACACATGACTAGTTAGGATCTAGGATCTGGTTAAATTTGAGACCACACTGATCACAATTGTTTAGTATTATTTGATAAAACTGTTGCTACATTTTTACTGAGCAGAGTATCTAGCTCTATTTCAGATGTTCTTTGATGTAGATTGTCCATTTTACATAGGCAAAAAGCACATTGGAGCATCTTTCAGTCTCTCTTAGTTTCTTTGATAGCCTAAAAAAATTATATCCCTAATGTTATTCTATTTTCTATCCAATTTGGCATGCTAATTACCAAGTAATTGTACAACCAACTACATGCATGTGAAGTCAGCCACTGCCTGTGTATTTAAACATAATCTGTATTTCCTGATTCTCTATGAAGTAATTTGTGTAATTATTAGAAGACTCACAGCAAACATTTGGTCACTGAATCAATGTTGATGCTCATGTACATTATTTTAGTGATGATTGTTCAATGGGACATATCAGATTAAGAAGAAAGCTGAATATACTGCGGTTTTGGCTGCGGCTGGGCATTGGTTATTATTATGCATGGACACAAATACCATATGTTTATGAATAGCACTTTACATCTGGGTTGTATGAATCTGGCCCAAAAATATAACTATGTTAGCCTTCTAGTATTTGACCAAATTGAGAGTTCAGTGTACATATGGCTTGAGTGTGATATGTAAGTTTTTTACCCAGATTAAACTGAGATCAAACAAGACTCTGATTTCACAAATGTTTTTTCTACTTCCCTTACCTTCTGTTCTGTTCAAGTTTGGCAACAGGCTTAGCCACCCTTTCCTGTCTACCCAACTCTGCCTTCTGGTCAGCCACACCTAAATAAATTAGTAACATATTTCTTTAGAACATATGGAACATTAATTTCCTCGTACTTTGCTGACTAAAACAACTGGTTTAGTAAGCATCATAAGCTCAGTGAAGAAGTCAAGTGGGTCAGTTTATTTTATTTGAGTATTTTGAGCATTAAATGGTCATTTACTGATAAAAGTGGAATTGAACTGGTGGATCATCTGAATTGCCTCCAATTGCCTCTCAATTAAGCTTCAATCAAACATCTCCCAAAAAGTCTGTCATAGTCATAGCATTTTCAGACCGACTAGCATATATCACTGAATTTAGTCACTCCTGAAACTATTCAGTCACTGACAGCAATTTTCAACATATTAAACACAGTAAACACAGACTTTACTCACTAAGACTGAATTGGTCCTGTAAAATAGGCCTGTTTGTTAGCACTATTAGATTACTGACAGACAAATGTTCTCTAGACATAATTTCTCTATGTTTTAAATCTGGGTAATTTAGTTTTAGACTAAGTTTTGCAATGTAAATGCAATGAAATGTGCTCACATTGTCACATTGTGCCTACTCCTAAAGCTTGTCTGTAAAGACAACACATTTACTCTACTTATTAAACAAATTATACACATTTTTTAAATCAACGTAATGATACAGTTCAAATAATCCTGTTTTATTTTTGTCTTTGTTACATTGTTTTTGTTGCATGCTACTGAGAGATCATATTATTAAAAAGTGAAAAAGTAGGTATAATGACAGAAATAACTGTTTTTACATCAAACCCAATGAATCCCTTCCTATTTAATTATGGTTACAAGCATAACAATATGTATATAATTGTCCTATATATATATATATATATATATATATATATATATATAATTTATATATATATATATATATTTTCTCTGATTTTATATGTTGTTGCTTTTTAAATGGTACTACAGTCTTTTTACTGCCACTGTGAACAGCTAATCAAAATTGTTATTAAGCTTATGCATATTATTTGAAATTCTTTCTAGGACCACAAGACCAGATGTGTTACTGAATTGAAAGAAAAAACAAGAACTTTTCATTCATTTAAATTTGCCAATGTGTGCAATACACTGTGTAACACTACTCCTCATTTTCTTTATATGACAGCTTCTGCATGTTATGTGTCCTGTGAAACAAGTGTTTAAGGGTTTAGAGTCCATAGGTTCTGATTTACTTGATTCTTCTCCAATAAAAATAAGCAGTCCTGTGTCTAAGCTTCCAAGTTAAAATTAGTGTAAAATTGTGTTACATGCTCTTACAGGTCTGAACCTGAAGCCAGCACACATAGAACAAATTCATTCTTTCAACAGCCTTTCAGTGCTAACAGCACTAGTGTTTCCTGAAAGTCACCAGCAATGGCGAATGTCTTCCCCTCCAATACAATGTCTGTCTACATTCCAAACAATAAGGAACATTCTAGATGCAAATCTAGATCTAGATGAAACATTTGTGCTTCTCATGAGTAAAAATAAGAAAGAAATATTGATGTTGCTAATATAATAAAAAGAAACAGAACTTTTAATTTATTATTTAGAGGACATGCTTTTCCTAATCAAATGCTTGGAAGTGATAATTCAAATCTGTCCACCATTTGACACAATTTTGACTCAATAACAATACATTGCTGTTTTTAACATTTTGCACTATTTACTGTCTGGTTCACAGGCATTTAGAATATTTTTTTAACATACAGCATGCTAAATGTTTAAATAAGCATTTCATAATTCTTTATAGAATTGTCTGATCTTGCACTTTTATGGTACAAAAACTAAATGGTCTCAAAACCAAATGAAATATTTAGGCACAAATAATTTAACCTCAAAATATAAACATGGTGTTCACCTAACTCTAAATAAAATAAAACAGAAATGTCTAAAAGTGCAAATAAAATGTGACATTAGTGACATTGGACAGGACACCTTCCATTGTTGGAAGTGGAGAATTGGGCATTTTACTGCCTAATTCATTAGACTAAACTTTATGAGTGCTTTCTCACACAGCTCAAACTGAGTTACATAAGGTATACTCAAGCTGATTTTAAGCACCACATTCAGTTGTGGTCAGGGGTACATGCACTCATCATGGGCATGAATGTCAAGACTATATTGACTGAGGCAGAATGAGTGTACAACATGTTTCTCCTTAATGAAAAAAAAAAAACTAAACAGATTGAAACAGCCCCATTTAGATTATTAATTCAGTAATGTCGAAAGCTGTCTTAACCTGCCTAGACAAGGCCTCTAAACTTGTCAAGACAACTGAATCTTAAGTTCTAATGATCATGATTGACTACAACTGGTAGTTTCTCATTACCCACATAAAAAGGGCTTGTTTAACAGCAGTCACTGGATTGACCAATACACAGTACAATGAGAAAGCCCAAGAAGCTCAGTGCAGATCTGAAAATAATGATCATAGATTTACATAAGCAAGGATTGTTTCTTGGAGTCATTTCTAAACTAATGCAGATTCCAAGATACAATGGAAAACGAGAACTGTACAAAGCTATTGGGGAGTGGTCAGCCACACACTCAATTACCAAAATGAAATGTAAGCTGCTGGAGTGCCAGTGTCACTGTATACAGTCAGGAGAGTTTTATGTTGCTATGTACTGAGAGACTACCACCCAGAGAAAAGCTTTAGCTCCACAATTGACACTTTTGAGCTTGAATAAGGTTTGCAGCTGACCACATGAACAAAGAAAATATTTTCTGAAGGACAGTTTTATGTTCAGAAGAGACAATGATTTAGTTGTTTGTCTGTAATGATCAGAGGAAGAGTAAAGGTGAGACACTCAACCCCAAGAACACTGTACCAATTGTTAAGCATGGTGGTGGCAGCATCATGCTCTGGGCTGTGAAACTGGTACATTGCACAGAACAGAGAAAAAGAGGCCTACCTCAGAATTCAACAAGTCCTTAGTACAGCTGGATGGATGAAACTTAAACACAATTGGGTGTTTCAACAGAACAATGACCCCAAACATTAAGCTATTGGAATAGCCTTACTTAAGCCTTACTTACTTAAGCCTTACAGAAGTTGATGGCTGCCAAAAGCATTTGGTCAAAGTATAACTGGCCAAAGATAGTTTAACTTAATATTAGGTTATCTGTTTGTATATTTTTGCGTTGATTTAAGACAACTCATTGTACACAAAAAGTACTTATTTCTATTAAAACCGCATGTTATAAACCCCCATAAACAGAAAATTCCAAAGACAATGACTTCCACAACATATACATGTATATGCCACAACTGTACATCAACAAGTAAGGCTTTAGGTCTGAGAATCTTTGCCCTGTTTTAGAAAGTAAAATGTTATACTGTAAATAAAATACATTTTATATTGAAAGAGTGCACTACTGCTTATTGTAGTGTTTTTGTTAGTAACGTGAGCTGTAATGCAAAGAATGTGCACCTAAGCCACAGATGAGCACACGCCCTGTGGGATGTTTGCTGAGTTCAGATGTCTATTTCAGTGTTAAGTGTTTCTCTCCTCCTGCTGAAAGTGAGCCTTGTGCCCCTGAGAATTTTCTCCAGGCAACCCTGTTAATAAATAAATAACTTTAGAACCCTTCACTTTCCCCTGCTGCACTCACTACACTGCTTTGCACTCCAGTGCTACACATGCTGCACATGCTGCACACAAAACCCACAGTTTAATTTCTAGACTGTGTGTGACACACAGGCAACTTTTACATCATTTGTCTCAATAGCTCCTTTAAAGCCTGATTCATGGTAATACTTGCCTTCAAGCTTGCGAGATAAATATGGCAAACAAACAAAAATATAAAAAAAAAAAATGAAAAAGTGCATATAATTACAATGAAACCTGATCTTTAAAATAAAGGGTTATATACTACTATAATATTACTGTAAAAGATTACGGTGATAAGGAAACAAGCATACACATCTGTTGCATTTCAAAGCTTAATTATCACAATTACACTAATAATAGAGAGATTGATGGTACACCAGACTTAAAGTGAAATTGGGCTAAATGTGAACAGTAATAATTACAGTGAAAGTGAAATGCTGATTAAATGATCAAGCTTGTGAACAAGTCTAGGCATGAGATATACATTACAAAACTCAAACTCAAAGCACTTGCTGTTATGACAAAAACTGCTTTTTATTCTGCTGTGGGAGAACTTAGACTTAAAGAGTGTGCCTTGGAGCTCCTGCTTCATACACTATTTTGGACTCCACAATTGGTTATTGCCTGAATCACAATCCACTTACATTGCTGACCCTCTCACACATCAGGAACCTTAAATGTATTTGTAGTTGTAGAGATCAAACATTTCTGAGAATATTGGAAAGCATTTGAGCAAGACTACTGAGTGAATCATGTGTGTAGTGTACATATGCATAAAATATGGGAAGATGGGAAGTGTTTAAAACATTGTTCACATCACACATACTAATAAAGCCTCTTGACTGCAGGAATATGATTTGATTTAAATAGGTTTTAAAATTTCTAAAACAATAGTTTGGTGAAAAATCTAATTAACATGTTTTATCAGTAACCCCAGATGCAATTGATCAGCCAAGACAAATTTGATATCTAAAGTTTTTTGGGTGATAGTGAGAGATGCTAGGCTAACATTTATAGTAAACACTGTCACTAACCTTATCTTAGTAAACACACACATGAATCATAATTAAATCTATCTTCTAAAATCGATTAAAAATACACAGCCCGCTGGTGACATAATAACTTAGTAATGCATAAGAACAAGAACAATAAAAAACCACATTTTATGCTGATGAGTGGTCCTAGTTACTAAAACAAGCTGCCCCACCATTCAGCTATGGGGAGAATGTTTTATCTTTACTGAAGCAGTAATCTAAAACAAATTGACTGTTAATTGCAAAACAAATAAAGTGATGGATACATTTGAAGTTGTATTGAAGATGTATTGGTGTATTGGCGACAGTCTAAAGATGCTTTCACACTGAATACCTACTCCCTTGCATTGCATTTTATGAAGTAGTTTGTATGATTGCATGTTTAATCAATTGCATTAAAGTAGATATTCTAATAGTGAAATGGTTCAGTTAGAAGTGATATACACAGATCAGCCGTAACATTTACAACTCATTATTAGTCATTATCCATTTTATCAGCTCCACTCACCATAAATGAGCACTTTGTAGTAATTACAGGCTTTAGTCCATTTGTTTCTCTGCAGACGTTGTTAGCCTCCTTTCACCCTGTTCTTCAATGGTCAGGACCTCACAGGAACACCACAAAGCAAGTATTAATTAAATGGTGGATAGCCTCATTTCTACAGGGGCACTAACATGGTTGTGTTTTGTTAGTGTGGGTTGTCCTGACCATTGAAGAACAGGGTGAAAGGAAGCTAACAAAGTGTGCAGAGAAACAGATGGACTAAAGCCTGTAATTATAGAACCACATAGTGCTACTACATGGTAAGTGGATCTGATATAATGAACAATAAGCCTAGAAACAAGGAGGTGGTGCTAATGTACCTATTAAAGGATTTATGTGTTTCAAATGTGGCAGGGACATCACTGCACTCCAGAACTAGAACTGACATTTGAGTTTAGATCTTATTTACATTTATGGCATTTTAGCTGACGCTCTTATCCAGAGCGACTTACAAGGTGACTTGTATTACACAGGTGGGCCAATGTAGTGTTAGGAGTCTTGGCTAGGGACTCTTATTGGTGTAGCACAGCATAGTCACTCAGACTGGGAATCGAACCCTGGTCTCCCACATGGTGTAATAGCTCACTGGCAGCTAGTGGTTTTATCTGTTGCGCCACACCAACCATCTTATAATTGGCATTAAGCATTAAACACATCACATTCTGTTTATATATATATATATATATATATATATATATATATATATATATATATATATATATATATATATATATATATATATATATATATATATATACACTGTGTGCAGAATTAGGCAATCATTAGGCAAATGAGTATTTTGATCACATCATCCTTTTTATACGTTGTCCTACTCCAAGCTCTATAGGCTTGAAAGCCAACTACCAATCAAGTGAATCAGGTGATGTGCATCTCTGTAATGAGAAGGGGTGTGGTCTAATGACATCAACACCCTATATAAGGTGTGCTTAATTATTAGGCAACTTCCTTTCCTTTGGCAAAATGGGTCAGAAGAGAGATTTGACAGACTCTGAAAAGTAAAAAATTGTGAGATGTCTTGCAGAGGGATGCAGCAGTCTTGAAATTGCCAAACTTTTGAAGCGTGATCACCGAAACATTCAAGCGTTTCATGGCAAATAGCCAACAGGGTCGCAAGAAACGTGTTGAAAAAAAAAAGGAACATAGTTGCCCATGAATTGCGGAAAATCAAGCCTGAAGCTGCCAAGATGCCATTTGCCACCAGTTTTGCCATATTTCAGAGCTGCAACGTTACTGGAGTATTAAAAAGCACAAGGTGTGCGATACTCAGGGACATGGCCAAGGTAAGGAAGGCTGAAAAACGACCACCTTTGAACAAGAAACATAAGATAAAACGTCAAGACTGGTGTGTGTGTATGTATGTATGTATGTATGTATGTATGTATGTATGTGTGTGTGTGTGTGTGTATATATATGTACATATTTATCTGTATGTGTGAGTTAAAAAGAAATATTTGCATTGTTGTCCATGAGCCATAGTTGTGTATTGTAGTGAGTGAGGGTCCAGTTTGTGTATGTAGATATCATCTTCAAGCAGTGGTACAGAAAGAAGTCAGTATCGTTCAAGAAAAACATGATTTTCATGCAGGACAATGCTCCATCACATGCATCCAAATACTCCACAGCGTGGCTGGCCAGTAAGGGAACCCCATAGAGAACCTGTGCTCCCTCATAAAATGTGAGATCTACAGGGAGGGAAAACAGTACACCTCTCTGAACAGTGTCTGGGAGGCTGTGGTGTCTACTGCACGAAATGTTGATTGTAAACAGATCAAGCAACTGAATCTATGTTTATTTCTAATTTTTGTGTTATATTGGTTTACCTGGTGAAAATAAACAAGTGAGATGGGTATATATTTGTTTTTTATTAAGTTGCCTAATAATTCTGCACAGTAATAGTTACCTGCACAAACAGATATCCTCCTAAGATCCTCCAAATCTAAAAAAAAAAACACTCCAACTTCCAAAAATATTAAGCTTTGATATTTATGAGTATTTTGGGTTGATTGAGAACATAGTTGTTGTTCAATAATAAAAAGAATCCTCTCAAATACAACTTGCCTAATAATTCTGCACACACTGTATATAATGAGTTTTTGCACCATAATGTGCACGCCTGTACAAATACTTGACTAAACCCATGCATTGCAATTACAGGACTCAATTATCTCTGCATCACAACATACAGACTAGTACTACATCAACATGAAGCTTTCAGTCGAAAAGGCAGGGTGCTCCATAACTGTAAACATTTAGTATAGTCATGCAAATCTGCCCTGCCACATAATGTATTTATTAAAACTATTTTTAAAGTCGTAAATGTAAGAAAAAATCATAGTAAGGGATGACTTTCATGCATTCATAAAAGGAATGGATGAGTTTCCTCTTCAAATGAGCCATTTTCTCCATCTGAATAGAGGTGCCTGCTGTTTCACACAGTGTATGGAATGTATGCTGAGTTCACAGTGAGATCACTGAGATCAAGTCTTTCCTTTTTTTCTTACCAAATGGGTGAAAAATGCAGATCCCTCTATGGAGTTCACAATTAGTGCAGCAGAGCCGTGCAGCAAAGCGGGTTACGCATGTGGTATGCTCCTGACATTAAATGCATAATGGTCAGAACAGCATATCCAGATGTGACGGAATGGCAAACAGCTTGGAACAAGTGGTGTTCGTAGGGAAGTTCCCAAGACTTGGGCCCTTTTCAACTCTGCCTACTCTCTCCCTCTTTCTCTCCCTCTCCCTCTCTCTCTCTCTCTCTCTCTCTCTCTCTCTCTCACACACACACTCTCACTCTCTCTCTCATTCTCTCTCTCTCTCTCTCTCTCTCTCTCTCTGTCTTTTTAAAGGTTTCTGCTTATTACACGAGTAAATAGAGAAGAACTGGGTTTAGTTCTCTAAAGTCTGCCACTGACATCTTCATACTAGACTGCATACATCTGCTATGTCACACTTTCCGCATGACACTGGCTGGATAACACTTATCTGGATAGGGTTTGTTTGTTTGTTTGTTTGTTTTTGAACAAAGACAAGACGGAATGAAAACGAACCGAAATGAAATAGGAGTAACAAGGCTATATTTAAAAGAGTAGAAGTAAAAAGTCTCCTGAAAAATAATATAATAACTATACTCCATTAAAGTATAGATAACCTAAATTTCTACTTTAGTAAGGTAATGAAGTTCTTAAATGAAATATTTTCATTTAAGGCATCTTCCATTACACTGACAAGGCCCATCAGTTTTAAAACCAGTCTTCTTTCCAGGCCATGCCTCAACATTCTGTCTAAACACTTGAGGACGTATGCTGACAAGTCATTTTATTTAGCTTTATATCGAACCAGCAGATGCTCTTCAAAGTCACTGCAGCTTAAAGCTTTATCTTCTATCTTACAGTATAAACTCAGTACTCTCAACGTAGCTTTTGTGCTAAATTTTCTCTGTACTTTGATTTCACACTTGCGATTATATGAGCTGAAATTGGGGTACTTGGCTTAGCTGCTGTCTAGCTAGAATGCAGTCAATTTCTTTGGCAATTGTATGGTAATCAGAACAATTCAGAACGACTGAAGAGAGAAATTTCAGACATGCCTTCACTGCCTTTTCTTTGTGGCGAACTCATTTCCTCTGCACAAAATGTCCGGTGTGGGTGGAAACCTGTCTGGGTGGGGAGAGAGAGAGAGAGAGAGAGAGAGAGAGAGAGAGAGAGAGAGAGAGAGAGAGAGAGAGAGACACAGACACACAACAGCCTGTACAATATTCCTGCCCTGCTTTCTTTTTCCTTTCTGCAAACACGGCCTCCACTGCACAAAAAAAACTTACTGCATATGAAAATTATGCAAATGGGTGAGCCAAAGAGCTTGAGTAGACTCGCAATAATCTTTAAAACCTGTGCACTGCAGAAAAGCTAATTTAGCAGACACCTCTATGAGGCTACGTTGGAGCACATGCAAATAATTGTATTTCAGCCAAACATTATAGCAGGAAAAGTGCTTGCAGATGTTTGATTGGTTCAACCCTGCTGATGTCTTTCATGTGTGACAGTCTAGCTTTGTATGAATGATCCATCTGGCATTGGCTGCGATGACAGAGGAAAATCAGGATGGTTTGCCAAGTTCCATACTCCAACATGTGACATATACTTGACAGACTTGAAATACGGTAACTTGGATTTCTCTCGATTCAGAATCTTTTCAAGTTATTTTGGGGGGCAACAAAAGCAGAGGGGTTTAAAAAGACTGTCAGACATTCTGATGGCCTTGATAAATGTACCCCTGAAGTGGATCTCATGTGAAATGACAGACCATAAGACCAGTGATTGATAGGAACCACGAGGAAAACAGAACAGAGTACTTTGGGGTAAATGAACACCAAATGTGTTTCAGCATGTTATGTCTCAAAAATTGTTTTTGAGTGTCTAGTTTATGAGTTCCTAATGCAGAATGGAGAGAACAACAAGAAGAAAATGTGAGGTGTGCCTTTTGGCAGACTCCTGTTAAAATTCCCTGGTCTTTAGCACAACATAAGATTGTTTACCTTTCCTATGACTTGGCAAATCCTTGCAATTGTTCCAACTGCAACGTGTTTCCGTCTCCTTTTCAAACATTTTGTCTATTTATTGACCACTGGAGAGTGCACATTTCCTGGGAAGTTTATGTTGGTGAGGTTTTTAAGTGTTTGAGCAAACCAACCATTTTCACATGGATGTAGTAAAATTCTACTGAGACATTGATGACTTTAAGTGCCCAACTCTTTAGTTTTGTTGCTAGAGCTTTTTTTTTTAAATTCTGTATACACTTGATTAGCAGACTGGGCTGAGTTCCAAACATTACAATACAGGCATGAGGTCCCATTCACCACTATCTTCCTAAAAATGTTTTTAAATGTGTTCTTGAGAAAAGTCCTAACAAAAAATCTTCATTAGATTCATGATGTGTTTTCAAATTGTTCACAGGCATACTCTTATAATGATGGATCCCATTGCCCTTGTAAATGAATGTCAGAATCTTGCGAAAACTTCTTCAGAACAGTTGGTGAATGAGGCTAACTAAATTACATTTTTTACCAGTAATGTCTGAAATTCTGTTAATGCACTGCATGTAGGAATTGACAAAGCCAAAACATAGGTTGCGTAATGCATTTTAACATACTCTCAAGAATGAATAAATGCTTGTTGTAATTTACTGAAAAACATTGGAAATAAGGGAAGATAAACTATGACTTTTACCATTCCAATAGCAGGGTTGATTACAAAATTGTGGCTTGGTTAGTATATATAAGTTCACTGAGTACTAATTGGGGCCACAACATGTATATATTTGTTAATAGAGCAGAAAATTTGACTAGTTTGTACACTGAAATTCCATCTCCAATAAAAGAATGAACATGAAAATAGTCGTGATTACATGTATATATGTTTATGTATCAACTTTATATATATATAAGTTCCATATGATTTTGCATTAGTTAATTTTTAGCTTGTAAGCTGAGTGAGTACTGCACAAACACACCTTTTATTTTTATTTCAGTTCATGTCTGTTTCATTTTTCATTGTCACACTACATGTGATTGTTTTCAGGCATGCCTCATTGGTTTGCTATTGCCATGGACACTGGTATGGGTGTGCACTGATCAAAAGCTCACATATATAAGTGACTGACTAGCTATTTAGCATGCTTTCCTTCAGTCTTTCAAATCACTGGCATTGCTGGCACAGACACAACAGTTGTTGAAAGTGAGCGAGAAATGGCAAGTGTGACATAAAACATGCGCTTAGACTTAAATAAAAGGTAGAACAGAAAATTCACCAGAAAAGCTAGTGAATAAGTATTCACCTTCAATGTAAACCAAGGTTGTAGAATTGGGACTATCGTGTGTCCCTAACAATATCCAGGGAATACTGAATTGTCCCAAGCAATAGTTTTAATAAAAAAGATTTAATACAATGACCAGTCAGTGTCTAGTCAGTGTATTTGGTACCCACACATTTAACAGATCTAGTTAACTACCCCTGACTAACAGGATTGACTTTGCTGTTTGTTGCTAACATGTGAGAGGCTGTGGTTGTGAGAAGCGCCAAAGCTCTGTCAACCAAATGTGCACATAGGCTGAGTGAGACCCCATCTTAAAACTGTGTGCACAAGTAATCATTTCAGCTATTGATTAAGTAAGGGACAGTGCATTGTATTCTTATATGAAGAGCGACTGCATAGGCTATTATACCACAGGCAACCCTAAATGCTAATGTTTGTGAGTGTGGAAGTTTGGTGATATGCTCTGTCAGGATGGCATCCATAAAAAGAAAGGTGGACATTAGGAGTTAATAGGTTAAGGATAGGTTAAAATAAATAGGTTCAAAGGTTAATATGTTAAAATAATAATACATAAATAAATAAATAAACCCAACAATGTTTTGATCTCTGCTTACATGTCATGCATTAATTACACTTAATGCATTAAGTGTTATTTTGTCAGGTGAAACTACCCAACCATATAGTAGCTAAGACAAAAGAGAGGCAGGAGGAGATGCGTTACAGGTCAAGTCAAATGATGACTGAATTCAGTATAGACTAAAACTCTAATAGTTAATTACTAAATAGCATTGCTTTTTTAATTATGAATGTTTACTGTTGTGACGCATATAAAGGTAACTGTGTTCACAGCTTTGCAAAATGGATAAAATAAGAAGAGAAGTAAAAGCTGAGATGAAAAGACTAAATAAACTCAAAATAACCAATTCAGCATTAGAGCAACAGGTCATTTAGAAAAGATATTTAGCCTCCTCTTTTTACCTGAACCCCCTCAAACTCAGTATTCTCAGCTAGTTTCCTAACAGTTGTATGCTGTTTTCCTATGTTATGACATATCAAATGAATACTGACGATGATGATCTCTGCTGTTGATATCCAAATTTTGTCTTGCCATATGAATAAATCTTGCTAACAACTTCTGCTTAATAGCCTACATTACGCTGGAAATTACTGAGCTTATTATGTTACTGTCATATTGCATAGATGAAATGTAGGTATCTCATATGCCGTTTAATGTTTTTTATTGACAATTGGACACCTCTTCTAACACCCCTAACAAATACAATCAGCTACTTCAGATTGCATCCATTAATGCAGATGTGCAAATGTACAGACAGCTTGTCTTGTCCCTGTAGAGAAGTATTGCCAATAGAAATTGACTCTGGTGGTTGGTGTGGCGCAACAGATAACACCACTACCTGTCAGTGAGCTACCACACCATGTGGGAGACTGGGGTTCGATTCCCAGTCTGGGTGACTGTGCTGCGCTATACCAATAAGAGTCCTTGGGCAAGACTCCTAACACTACATTGGCTCACCTCTGTAATACAAGTAACCTTGTAAGTCGCTCTGGATAAGAGCGTCAGCTAAATGCCATAATTGTAAATGTAAATGGAGCCGATAAACATAAACCCATCGGCACAGAGCCTAATGGTAGACATTGGCTTGAGGGGAATAACCCCCCCATATTGAGCTGTGAATGGAGCTCTGGAATAATGATGCTCCATTCAGTACTTTTGGGTTGAGTTGAGAATTGGGTGGGAAGGTGATCATTCAACATTTTGGCCATTCAACTAATGTGCTTGCTTCTGAATGCAAGTCCTCATAGCAGTGCTCCAATGTCTAATAGAAAGCCTTGCCTGGACAGTAGATACAGTTTACAGATTACTCCAAAATAAGCAGGATAAACTCTTTTTTAAAAGCCTTGATTTTACTTTTGTCCATTTAGTGTATTCAACATGTTTAGATTTTTACAAATGTTCTGGATTAAAATTGGTAACATTTGGATTATTGCATTGATGTAGAAGTCATTCTCTTGTCAGCTTCAGCCTTTTAACAGGTGGTTTGATATTTCCATCAAGGATTTGGTAGTGTTTTGTGGAATTTGTTCTTACTTCAATGCATGGGGTTCTTTATTAATCTACAGTACTTGCACTTGTTTACAAAACTCATCTGGCTTGTCCATGTTCTATGACAAATTCATGGTAACACTTTATTTCGAGTGGTCCTTTGTGAATTATTATACATTAATTCTTAATAGAGTATCAGTAACACATCAACAACATATCAGTGAAGGAGCAGCACTTAAGAGCATATAAGTACATTGATGTAAATATCTTGAAGATGTTCTTTTGATGCATTACCCTTTTGTATACACAGAGCATGGCTCTACTTTTCAGTTCTAGTTTCCATAGTTTCTAGTTTAGTATCTCCCAAGCACGGCTTGTGGCTGTTTAAGTTATCCCTGCTATTTTCCCAAGCGAGGCTTGCAGCTTAAGTTCAGTTATCTCTCCCCAAGCTGACCACAGGACAGGGGATTTTGTAGTCATCCCCTGTTGCTCCCTGCTCCTCCCAGTCCCAGGTTTGTTTTGTTGTTTTGTTTGTTACCTTCGGTTTGTGTTCCAGTTTGGCCCAGTAGTTTGCTGCTCTTTGATTTCATTGCACCTTCTTTTGTGTCACTATTGTGTTTTAATAAAACTTTTCTTAGTTCCATCACTGCGAGTGGCCATTGTCTGGTTGCACACACCATGACATTAAGGACCACTCTTTTTGACATTGTCACAAAGCAGCTTTACAGGAATACCGTAATAGGATGAGAGAACATCAACAACAACAACAAACATAAATACCTCAAGTGAGCAAGCCAAAGGCAACAGTGGCAAGGAAAAACACTGGTCAAAACTACTTATAAAGTATTCTTAAAAAGTCATCATACCACCACATAAGATGATTCTTCTGCTCAGGTATACTGATATAATTATAATGTAATATAACTAATATATTATAATATATTATAATATTATAATATTATAATATATTATAATATTATAATATATTATAATTTTACAATAATACTAAAATATTATAATAAATAATATATTATATTATGGTAAAAATAATGCAAGTATTGATGGTTAATAATAATAATAGTATCAAATAGTAAGCATATAATAAGCATATAATCTTCATAATAATCCTCAGCTAATTGTACAACATGTACACTCGACCCGATTCCCTCTAAAATGCTAAAAGAAATTCTCCCAATTATAATCGGACCTCTTTTAACAATTGTAAATTCATCCCTTAGCCTTGGGCATGGCCAAACCTTTAAAACAGCAGTTATAAAACCTTTAATCAAAAAACCAAATCTTGATCCTAGCGTATTATCTAATTATAGACCCATCTCAAACTTAACATTCGTATCTAAGATATTAGAAAAAGCTGTGGCCCAACAACTCTGCTTATACCTGAGTAAAAATGACATGTATGAGAAATTCCAGTCTGGATTTAGACTCAATCACAGCACAGAGACAGCCCTAGTGAAGATTACGAATGATCTCCTTCTTGCCTCTGATCAAGGCTACGTATCTTTATTAGTCCTACTAGACCTTAGTGCAGCCTTTGATACAATAGATCATTCTATATTACTAGAAAGATTAGAGAAAATGGTTGGAATCACAGGGACAGCCCTATCATGGTTCCAATCATATCTAACGGGACGCTTCCAATTTGTAAAGATAAACGATTTATCTTCAAACTACGCAGAAGTAAGATATGGAGTTCCGCAAGGCTCAATTTTAGGACCACTATTATTTACATTATACATGTTACCACTGGGCTCAGTTATAAGCAGACATGGCGTTAATTTCCACTTCTATGCAGATGACACACAGCTCTATATATCAGCCAAACCTGACGATAAATTTAGATTACAGAAAATGGAGGACTGTGTAAAGGATATAAAACTCTGGATGTCACATAACTTCCTTCTCCTTAACAGTGACAAAACCGAAGTTCTCCTTTTAGGTCCAAAAGACTCTAGAAATAAACTATCAGACTTAATGTTAGACTTGGCAGATTCTCCCATCATTCCTGGTTTAGCAGCTAAAAATCTTGGCGTCACATTCGACTCAGATTTATCATTTGAGCAACATATAGCTAATATTAGTAGAACAGCCTTTATGCAGCTTAGGAACATCTCCAAACTAAGAAACTCCTTATCACTACAAGACGCAGAAAAGCTAGTACATGCTTTTATTACCTCAAGGCTAGATTACTGTAATGCATTACTGTCAGGTTGTTCCAGCAGGAACCTCAATAAACTTCAGCTGGTGCAAAATGCTGCAGCCAGGGTCCTTACTAAAACTAGAAAATTTGACCATATCAGTCCAGTTCTATCAACACTTCACATGGTATTGAATACAAAATTCTTTTATTAACATATAAAGCCCTACATGGCCTCGCTCCTGAGTACCTGCAGGATCTTATAGTATATTACGAACCATCAAGACTACTTAGATCTCAGGGTGCTGGCCTCTTACGCGTTCCCAAAATTCAGAAAACCTCAGCAGGGGGAAGAGCCTTTTCCTATAAAGCCCCCCAGCTCTGGAATAACCTTCCAGATAATGTTCGGGACTCAGACACAGTCGAAATCTTTAAATCTAAACTGAAAACTTATATGTTTAGTTTAGCTTTTGGTAATTAATGTTTCTTAGATAAGGGCTGCAGGTCCAGGGGTTCGCGGACCCAGGGAATTGTAGTACTCTGAGATGCTGGAGCTGTCGTCTCGCTGCTTACACGCGATCACTCAGGTTTGTTGACGGTGGAGCAGATAGATGCTGGTGTTCTCAGGGTACGCCCGTGTCCGTGTTACCTTCTGGCTCTCTCCTTTTAATTATGCTGTGATAATCAGACCTGCCGGAGTCATCAGACATACCCAGATGCTGATGATCAACATTCTCTGCACTCCATAAAATTCCTCTTAGAACTAACTGAACTAACAATGTTAGATAAGGTTTGAAGAGTCAGGAAATTTATAAAGCATGGACATTTGATTCAGCTGACAGGTTGCTAATCACAATTGGTGAAATGACTCAATTGGTCTGAGTCTTGTAACATTTCAAGTGTCTAATGCTTGTCACACTGATGATTTCATTTTTTATGTTATGAAATACAAATGGAATTTACCAAATCCAGAAAGTGTCTTCTAGCATACCAGTACACATTGACTACTGTATTTATGTTTACAGGCATTTGTAATGGGTGAAAACGCGGGTGGTGGAGGAGCTAGCAGAGAAAATACACTTAATCCTGGCTTCCCTCGAGGCACACACACAGGACACACTCCATGCGGGGTAGAAGACGGGTTTAATAGTACATAAGCACCAACGCATCTCCCCATTACTGTCCAGATAGCTTAGAGTAGGTACATCAGACCGGAGGCCATGCTACAGCTAACTCACCGTCTTCATAGAGAGGCACAACTCTGCCGCACATGCGCAGTAGTACAATACACGTAAAACCACCGTTACACATTTTACAGGCCCTTTAAGCATTAACAAAAAAAATCCTCACAGGAATTGAGTGAGAAAAACATGGATAGATGACGCTCAGTTAATACTGCCTATCAGGTGTCTTCAGGGCTTTCATTAACATGTTGAAAACATGTTCTTATTCTAGGAAGCTTACTGTTACAAAAGTCCTGTTCCAAAGACACCCAGAGGGGTTGGTGAGAAAAATGAAGCTGCTTTGTGTCAGGTGTTATGGGTCACAGATGAACGGCACAGTCTCAATGAACGGCACATCCTAAAACACAAGCAAACAAAAGCAAACAGAGGCACACCTGACTACCCTGGTCCCATGAGGCACCTATCAGCCTCGTGCCAAACGCCCACACAGCAACAGCTACACATGGCCTAACGCTCCTGTTCCGAAGTGACTGATGGCTAAAACATAACAGCTCTGAATGTTCTCAGATTCAGTGCAGTATTTCATTTAAAGTGACTTAAAGGGCTGGGACCCACCAAGGTTGCTGATATGCAACATTGAGACTGTGTTTTATGAGTGTACCCAGCTTTTTAAATCTTGTTAGAGTGATTGAATTGCACTTGGCACATGTTAAACAGAACCCATTCAGAGGAATGGCAATTCTTGGGCCATTTAACTTGTGTTTGAACATCTATCCAGCTATAATTCAATAACACTCCAGTGCCAATGCTGTGCAGTCCTGCTACACACCACTTGTAACTACTGGTCAAATTGTGAAACATATTAAAGTGGGATGCTGGGTTGCAGAGTGCAGTGGCAATTGCATGAGTCTATCTGATTGAATGTAAATGTGGCACAATTAAGTACTTAATTAAGCATATCCTAAAATTGGTGCTAGGGCTCCTGCAATGAAGCAATATAAAAAAAAAACACTTCCTTGAAAAAAAAGATTTCTGAATGTGAAGAAATAATGTAAGGGTTCTAAAGCAAGGGTCGGCAACAGGGGGCAAAGTTCAGAACAGTTAGTTGATTTCCATGCTCTAGTAGGTGAGTTAAATCAGTTGTACTTGAGCAGCAGAAACACAAAACTGTGCAAGAATCCAGCCCTTCGAGACCAATTTAAGGGTTCTTCCTACAACTGTTACATTTTGTAGAGCAAGACTCAACCAAGCTTATCTGCAAAAGGACAGTGTGGCAGCAGGGTTTCATTCCAACCAAGCATGAACACATAATAATTATGTCAATTGATGGCTGAGACCTACAAGGACAATTGCATGTGTTTCTGTTTAATTGGAATGATCTAAACGCTAGAGCTCACTGTTGGGCAGACATCATACCTATAATTAATATAACACTGGCCCTTTGTGGACAACATTGGTGACTCCTAATACTGAGTAATTTAAAAGATCTTTAGGAAAAGTAAACCTTCTAAGGCACTGCAAGACAATATATGACCTTAATACACATTTTAAATGAAAGAATCTTAGTATTACACAGATAATGTTTTTCATATTGTCATTTTTCTTGCTTGAGGATGTACTTGCATCCACCTGAATTTGAGCCCTGTACCTAACAAAAACACTGTCCTCACACTGTCCTCCTCACTGTCCTCTTGTTACTATTGAGAAGGCTTTTCACAAGAAAGCATTACTTACACATAATGCATTGGTCTTGATTGCTTAAGCTGAAATATTGACCCATGATATGTAGCTTTCTTGCACTGCATAAATTGTAAACACTTACTGAAGACACATTTAATGCCCCTGCCAAATGTAAATTGAAAAAATTGACTAAATAGTGCTTTTAGAAAGCTTTTAAGCTTGAACAGCTTCCATCACCTCTTGATAGAATGGCATGTTGAAAAAAGTGAGAGTGTGAATGTGTGTATACAGAGTGTGTATGAGTTTGTAAGGCTGTCAGTATTTCAGGCACAATACTGCAGTCTCCCTTTTGGCTGGATCAGGTGTCTGCTGCTCAGGATGTGGTGAGACAGTTCATCCTCAGATTGATTCACTTCCTATTGAATTGCTTGCTAAAACTGAGGTGTAATTTAAGCTGCCCTTGTGAGGCATACGCCTTTGTTTCACTTGAGAAGAAGAGGTGATGTTTTCATGTCAACATTTCTCTCATTGCACCATAACTTCAAATAACACATTTTCCTGTGATACGTCCTACACTCTTAAAGATAACCTCAGCTTGGACGTGTGGTTCTACAGAAAACCATAGTGAATTTGTTCTAATCATAGAGTCTGCAACTGCAACCTTTCAGTTCAGAAGAAATCATGGATGAGCAGTAGTCATGGACAGATAGAACAAAAGGTGAAAGATGAGAACTTGCATCTTCTGAAGTTTGTATTGTAGCCATTATATTTAAAAATACAAATGCTATCTATGCAGCATTGTGGTGTGTCCCAGGATGCCCAGATAACAAAATACAGTAATAAAGTACAGATAACAATATACAGTATACAGCATACATTTGTGCTTTTACAGAACGTAGCACAGCTTTGACTGGAATGTTTCTGAACTGTAAAAAAATAACTTGATTACTCTGCCCTTAGCAGTGGTGGTGTATTTGGATTTTTGAGGAATCTCCATCACAGAGATATTAAAGAGTCTCCATGTGACCATGTTGAAATTCTGCACATATAAAAAATGCAATTCCATCCGCTTTCCCCTCCTCAATAAAGCTTCCTGTTGAGCTAGCTGGCAGTTGTTCAAAATGGTATCACTTTCAGCGAAGCTAAGCTCATAAAATGTAATCTCCTTAAGGCGAGGAAAAGCAGGCCGGAGCGTGCACAGTTAATTTAAATTGTAAGTGGTCCAACCCGGGGGAAAGTCAAGCACTGTGTCCTGAGTGACTCCGATCACCTTTCCGTCGATAAAGCGTGCCCAAGGATGCACTTTTCACGTGGGGTGATTCTAGATTACCTCTGGGAGATTTTTACATAAACAAAGTCCCCACCAAAATCAACAACAAGAAAGCTTATCACTTCAGCCATAACACAAAATTAAAATGTATGTGGATTGTTGTGGTTGGTTGTTATTGTTTCAGAGAGAAAAGGACTTTTTTGCCACTATATGAAATTAATAACAAAGCTGATATGAAAAACGGTGATCAGGAGTCCATTATGATTGTAGAATGAAAGTACCTGCATGGCTTTATAAAACATTCTGCATACATTCTGTATACATTATGTACATTACGCTAACCCAAAATATAGTATGACGCTAAATATAGTGTTTAAACTCTAAAAGGAGGGTTGGTGACCACTGCTGTATGCTGTATATACCACAAAGTGGAAAAAGGATCCAGAACCGAAAAACAGACAATTAGATATACATGACTCAGAGCCAAAAACAAAAGAAGACTGACATTAGTTTTATTAGTATTATTGTTTATAACACATTTAAATGATTTATGAGTTTAATCATAAAAAATACTATGTATTAGACTGCGTAGTAGGTGTAATGCATAGTGCATGCTGGACAGTAAGCATTCTGTCAGACCTGTTTTTACGATAACATACACACAGTACTAAATTTGCTTTGCTCAGGCTCTCTTACTGTGAACTATCATTCCTCCCAATAGTTCTACTTCTGTCTTCCCCAGCCAGGCTCATTCCCCATTCATCTGCCAAACTTCATTCCAAAATGTGAATCAGGAAAGAAAAGAGAAACCTAGGTAACAGATCTCTTCAAAGTCCTTCAGAAGCAATGCATCCTCAGTGAGAAAGGGCCAGGGGGAAACATGCCATGCTCTTTGATCTTTTGGGGTCTATCATGTTTGAAAAAGGTGTGTGCAAAGGAGTGTGCAAAGAAGTCACAAAACCTAGTTTTCATGTGACTGATGTATTGTAACCAGCTTATTTTACAGCTCACAAAGAAAATATAACATTATATAAGAACTACAACACAACACGGTTACAAAATCATATCTTAAAAGAATATGAAATAAATTTTATGAAGTCTAAATTTTCATCAAATTTTAGGTTACTTCCCAGATAGCAACTGGTCACTGAATAGATGTAAAATCAACGTAAAAGTGTCAACTTTAACCAACGAAACCAACACTTCTTTAATCTTCTTTAAAGCTTTTACAAATCCTGTTACTGCAGTACAATATAATAAATCAATCCTGCTTAATGTAGAGAAGGAATCCATTTGTGAAAAGCAGAATAGGAATAATACTGAAAAAAGACTGTCAATTATTTATTTTTATTATTTTAATTTATTTTTCAGAAATATCAGTAAACATCAGCACAGTAAAACACACACACATTTACTTATATGTGCATAAATACACAAACAAATATATACATGTGTAAATAAAAACTTGTCCCAAAAATATAAAGCTATGAACTTCTATCACTATTTTTGCACTAGTCACTAACTTATTATATTTTTATGGTACAAAATGTGAAAATGTAAACTACCAGTGCTAAGGGGATGTAATATTATTAAAATCACAATCACATGCTACATAAAATTAGATATTTTACCCTGCATGAGGTTGTTCCTTGCGGTCCCCTATATTATTGTTCATGCCCTCAGTTCATGTTCCAAATCAGTAGGTGCAGGACTTGACTGGTGACCTGTTCCACCTAGGCAATCTGGTGCATAGAAGAGCCTATAGCACATTCAAAGCAAGAAAATAACTAGGGTATTAAAAAGTTTGGCCTTCCTTCTGTTGGACTGCCTTGCTTGCTTGATGTCTTGCTGTGTTAGCAAAGTTGTCAAGCTGATCTTAAGCTAAGTCAGCTCCTTTCAAAAGTGGGTTTGCAGCCATATTAGGATCCCCACACATTCCTGAATGTCCTTTGTCAGGTGTTAGCAGCATATTATCTCTAGTTCAGGTTTCATTAGCTTGGCATGCTGCTTTACCTTGTGAGTCAACATGGCTCTTTCACTTTTGATGTTATATTTGTTGGTTCTGTATCCTTTAGCTTGTCAACAAATGCATGTGTGGAGCAGTGGAACTGTGCTTTCTGGAATGATGGTGCTCGGTCCAATACTGTATGAGTTGGAAAGTTGGGGATGAGGGATGAGGTCTGTGATGGTGGTGGATTTGTTTTTAAGTTCATTGTTTTTTAGTAAATTACACTCCTCAACTGTAGGGGATTGCAATTGACTTGTAACTCAAAAGCAAAAAATACTTTGCTTTAAAATCCAGTCAATTCATGTCTTAGAGTGGTGGCACATGATACAATGAAAAGATTCATTTAAATGAGGATAAATAATAATACCAAATCTTAAACTTACAATATCATCAGTTACAGGGTAAGTTATTGTTGACAAGTACACTATATGGACAAAAGTATTGTCCTGTTTATTCATTGTTTCTTCAGAAATCAATGGGTATTAAAAGAAAATTCATCCTGCTTTTGTTGGAGTAAATGTCTCTACTGTCCAGTGAAGGTTTTCTACAAGATTTTGGAGCATTGCTGTGAGGATATGATTGCTTTCAGTGACAAGAGTGTTAGTCAGGTGTTGCTGAATTCAAGGTGTTGGATGATCACCTCATCCCCAACTTTCCAACTCATACAGTATTGGATCGAGCACCATCATTCCAGAAAGCATAGTTCCACTGCTCCACATCTCCACATTTTTGGATACAAAAAATCCTTGTATTTTATTCAATAATCCTCCAATTTTATTCAATAAATTATACATGGAAGCAACAGGGAAAGAGAGAGTGGTGGAAGAAGGCAAGAGAAATTGTGAAAATCGTGTTTCCCCTGTAATACTAAAGGAGACTGTAAGTATTGATTGCTGTTGCTCTGAGCCTATGACTTGTGAAATACCATTTTCATCCCCTTTCACTGTGATCTTTCTGACTTTCCCAGTACTAGCAGATGGGGTAAAGGGAGTGTTAGTGTACTGCCATATAGAGTCTTGCTTTTAGATCCAAATAGTCAGACTGTTAATACGCTCATCCTGTTCAGACATTCCTGAAGAATTTGGGGTCTACATGATGTGCCTCTGAAGTTGTGGATAAGCACTGAACTGATAAGCAAACCTTCAGAACTGAACTGAAAAGCAAATCTTTTTGTTGATTTTCTGCCTCTTCATGATTTAACAGTGCTGTGTTTTTTTAACATATACTATTCTTTTAGAAATATGTATTAAATTATTAAATAAAATTATATGTTAACAGAATAACATTTCTACAAACTCAACAGTCATTTTAAGCAAAAGTCCCTGGGAACACACTTGGGTGTTAAGTGAAGTGTTCACCAACATTTTAACAAAAAACACAAAGCAGACTTGACCCCACAGAGCTCTAACATATCTGGACTATAAGAGCTTCTATTTTGGTTATCAGCTTCCAGCTCTGAGTGGAGCTCAACCACTAAGAGGTATAGTCCGGATACACAACCCTGCTCCTTCTCGCAGCGCAGTGCTACACAGACCCCAATCTGCCCCCTCACAGAAGAGCAGCTCAGCTAAGACCCCTGTCTCCCCTGCAGTGCTACACAGACTCATGCACTGCCTACACAATGAGGACCAGCCCAGCCACACATGGTTAGAGAAGAGGTTTAGCCTGGTTTTTTCTCACAGTGTAGCACAACACTTGATGCGCTGATAATGAGACTCAGCCCATCTCCACCACTGGCAAGACTAAAGAGCTGTCTAAAGATGTCAGGGACAAAATTGTTGACCTACACAAGGCTGGAATGGACTACAAAGCCATAAGTAAGAAGCTGGATTAGAAGGTGACAACTGTTGGTGCAATTATTCGGAAGTGGAAGAAGTACAACATTACTGTCAATCGACCTAGGACTGGAGCTACATGCAAGATATCACCTCGTGGAGTCTCATTGATCATGGAAAAGGTTAAAAATCAGCCAAGAACTACATGGAAGGAGCTGGTTAATGATCTCAAGGCAGCTGGGACCACAGCCTCCAAAAAAAAACACTGGTGATACACTGAGACGTAATGGTTTAAAATCCTGCAGTGCACGCAAAGTTCCTCTGCTCAAGAAGGCTCATGTCCAGGCCCGCCTCAAGTTCGCCAATGAACATATTAATGACTCCGAGAGAGACTGGGAGAAGGTGTTGTGGTCAGATGAGACCAAAATTGAGCTCTTTGGCCTCAACTCAACTCAACGTGTTTGGAGGAAGAAAAATACAGAATATGACCCTAAGAACACCATCCCCACCGTCAAGCATGGTGGTGGAAGTATTATGTTTTGGGAGTGTTTTTCTTTTAAAGGGCACAGGCCAACTTTACTGCATCGCCAGGAAGATGAACGGGGCCATGTATCGCAAAATCCTGGGTGACAACCTCCTTGCCTCTGCCGGGGCACTGAAAATGGGTCGTGGATGGGTCTTCCAGCACGACAACGACCCAAAACATACAGCCAAGGAAACATAGCATATCAAGGTCATGGAATGGCCTAGCCAGTCTTCTGACTTCAATCCCATAGAAAATCTATAGAGAGAGCTCATTTCATGTAATTTTCTCAGATTTTCTTTTGATATTATATGTGTCACTGTTAAAATAAAGCTGGCATAAAATTATGAGACGTTTTATTTATTTTTTTGTATTAAAACTTTTAAAGTCAGTGGGGGGTCAAATACTTATTTCCTCCACTGTATATATATATGATCCAGTCAAGCTGTGTTAAAGGAAACCTTCACCCTTCAAACAAATATACATTATTACTTTAAATATTGAATAAAAAATATTTAAAGTAATGATGTATATTTGTTTAAAGGATGAAGGATTTTCTGGTGGCTAAAGCCTCTCTGGCCTAGAAATGCTACTAGTACCCATACTCTTTTGTTTGTGATCCCAAAAATGTAGGTTGGTGACCACAGCTGGCAGTATGATGTTCAGTTGTTCTAGTGCTTGATGTCATTATGTTCTTTAGGACCACTATTTTACTATTCATTTGGCATGTGTACAACTTTGTGTCTAAACATCCCTATTTTTAAATTAGTCATAGACATACATAGACTAGCTTTGTACCTGCAGGAGAACCATCTCGATCTCAAGAATTGGTGAAAAAGGAGATAATTGGTTGTTGGGGAGTTAATTGCAGCAAAAGCAAAAGACCATGGCCCAAGTTAATAAAAAAGGAAAAAGCAACATGCCTGAAGGTCCGATCTGGGAGAGGAACAACAGGAGCTTCATGGAACTCTAATTCTTCAGGGATAAAGTCTAATTAAACAGACTTTAAGAAAGGAGTTGTGGATGGTGTAGGGTTGGTAATAATGGGAAGGAGAATGATCCCCAGGCTTGAAGAGCAGCTGGTGGATTTTCGCGGACGAAGAGGCTTCCTCTTGCTGCAGCCCAGAGGATTGCAGATCATGCCAAAGTCAGTGTGTAATTTGCAGCAATTTCCTGATGCTCTTTGTACAGTGCTTCAGGCTGTGTTTGGACAGCCATGTTGGAAAAAGCAGTTCAGGCTCCTTTGGTGGCACGCAGTTTGCCCACACAAGCACTCTCAATGAAATGGGACTCAGCAGTTTTACTATATCAGTATAAAAGCCAAAATAAAAAAACACTCTAGACACTATTGCTGCAGTGCATGTCCTGGGCGACCTGCAGTGCATGTCCACGAGCGGCCATTATTTACTAAGGTGAATTCTGATAGAAAATACCATCATTAAACTGGTCTCAGTCCCCAGTATTAAAAAAATACATCTCATTCAGTTTTGATTACTTGGCTCTTTATTTCAGTGTGTGTTACCAGTTTGAGTTGCTTTATGTATTTCCAAACATACTTAATGTAGTAATTGCCTGTTAAGTAAGTTGTACAGCCTATACAGCCTGTTCGATAGTATACTTAAGAGCAAGTTACAGGAAATTGCTGGATACAAAGCTATACTTACAGCATACTTGGCACTTAATCCCTTAATTTATAAATGATTTATTTCTGCACTGGTGTGATATTTCCTGCTAGAATGAATGGTATATATATGTAATATTTGTAATACCCAGTAATAATCATTTATGTCTAAATTGTGTAATTTACAATATAACTTGATGAATGAATGAATTAAATGAATTCACAGTCATAGTTATGTGCCTTATTTGTAAAATGCTTCTAGATTACCACATACTTCTACTATCTTACCCTTTACTCTGCTCTGTACTTATTTTTTCTTATGCCTTGCCTAACAGGTTCCTCCATAAATAGTGGGCTGTAAAGTGTTATCTTACAATCATATCATCAGAAAATGATGACTATGTGCTTTTTTTGTGTAACATATTTTTAGCATCACAATGAGGTACCTTATTGTAATGGCCTTAAGTATATTATACACTGTTTCCCCTAAATGCCAGTGCAGAAGAAGATCAGGATGAACAGCAAGTCTGTGTGCACATAACACACAGCCCACTCTGATCAATAATGAGCTTATGACAGTGATGGACTGCCGGAATCTCCAGAGAAACTGGAGACAAAAGTGTTCAGCGCCCACAGCTCTGGGCTTGTCCTAGCTCCAAGGTCATGTGCCTTTTCACAGTGACTAGAAACAAATGATGGGGCAAGGCCATTCCTTTTGCCAGTATGTTCAAAACAGGCTTTATCCCCAGGGCTGTGGCCCTTCTCCATTTACACTCTGAATTCACAGTATTTTTTAAAGCTTCTTGTTTTGCAGTTCAATTTAGTTTGCAAGAAAAAATTTGCAAACTTAATTGCAAAATTAACTGTTATTCTATTACTTCACAGTAACCATGTGAGCCACATTTAAGGCTTGTTTTGGCCAAATCACATTATCAGTACATATTCAGTGAAAAATCTCTGTAGAACATTACAAGTGTAACAACTGACCCAAAATCCAAAGTATTCTCACTCTTTCACTTTGAGGAGGAATTTTACATCATCACTGCTCCCTACATGTACAGCTGAATACAACGTACAGAGCTTAAGCAATCATATTATAAAGTTTCTGTTGGATTCAGTTTTTTGTCTCATTTTCAGGCTGATGAAACCCTTGTGTTTTCCCCCTGCCTTTTAAGAGCTCACTACATTAAGGAATAAATATATTGCATGGGTTTGACATCTGACCCTCAATGAAAACAAAACAAGTAGAAAAGGAGCTTTAACTCACTGTGGGGCCATAGCACAGAAATTTATCGTCTTTTATTGGCCATAAAAATAAATTGGCTTCCTATCTGTTATTATAGCGAATAGAGAAGCATTAAGATCTCCCTCCAGTGCCTTCTCTCGGCAATCCAGCCCAGGTGGTGAGCCGTTACAAATCTACCACCACAATACCACAACCAAGATATTGTTGGCAGTGGTGGAGTTTATAGGATTAAAAGACATTTACATTTACATTTACATTTACGGCATTTAGCAGACGCTCTTATCCAGAGCGACTTACAAGGTTACTCGTATTACAGAGGTGAGTCTTGCCCAAGGACTCTTATTGGTGTAGCGCAGCATAGTCACCCGGGAGACACATCAGGTTTATCATGTTATCAAGTTGATTGTCTGATAGCCTGTTGTTCCAATGGAGACGAGAAAAATACTATAATGGGGAAGCAGCAGGAACAGCACCTTGGAACAGCATTAAAGAGCAATTGAGAGAATTGAAAACCAGTAAGAAATCAATGGCAAAAAGTAAACCTTGGCACTCAACTGTCGGCATGAGAGGCCTACATGTGTCTGGGGCAAATCATGAGAAACAACTATGATGGAAAAAGATCACATGCTTGAAAATCAACACACACACACACACACACACAGAGAATAGTGATGAATATTGTTCATATATAATATATCATATTCTGTAATTTTCAGGCTTCGGAAATGTAAAATGTTGTTTCTTTGTCACAAGCTCACCCAGCATATTTAACATTCTTATACTGAACTCCTGGTGCTGCTACATGCACATTTACTTGTAATTCACAAGGCTAAGCAATTTAAAACAACAATTAAGTTAATGGTCCCCCTGCATCTGTACAGTTTAGGAATTAAAATGCAAAGCTCATTTGTATTCAGTGGCATGGATGTTTTTATAGTGTTTCCTTCAAATTGGTCGCATATGCTCCAAATGTTCAAGCTGCAGACATGATAGATTGTACTGCCTGACCTTTTAACATAGCTCTCATTTTATGGGGAAAGGAATAGCTAACATCACCAGCTTTTGCTGTCTTGAACACAAATAAGAAATACTGAGAACAAAGAAAATGTAGTTCATTCAGGATTTCACATGAATAAATACAAATGAGTGAATAAATAAATAAATCACCGGAACATAATTCTTTCATTAAGCTCAAATTCCACCCTGGCATATTATTTATGTATGTGGTTAAGAATTTAACATCTAGAGCCAGTTCCTTAATATTTAGGGACATATATTAGTTTTAGCGTTGGGGCATTACAGCATAGTCTGAAAAATCCTGAGTGTTAGTGATTGATTTAAAAGAACTTTCATTGGTAGAGGTTCGTTATTAAAGGTTTGTAAGAGAACTTACAAACTAAAAAGGATCTTTAACTACTAAAAATAATTTATAATTTCTCAACTGTTTGTTGAAATGGTTCCTCTGTGTCATGGCTCCTAAGAACCTTTGTGTTGTGTGACAAACTAAACTAAACTAAAACTAAATTTGCATGTGATTCCTCGCTTGCCGGCTGAGTAAGACAGCAAACAGTTTGGATCACCGTAGATGGTCATGCTGACCTTTCGGAGGCGGAGTGGATGGGAGTTCAGCTCCTCTCTCAGGCTTACTCCCACCTCATCATGAACACTCCATCAGGTCATGAATCCTCCCCCTTGTGCAGTGCCTCGTCAGAGAGCAGCAGACTGCCACACACTGAGATCCAGCCCCAGGCCTCTCTCACATCAGGAGTTTTATTAAAGCTATATTTCACACCAGGGCCATGGGGAAACATGCGCACCACTCCAGCTAGACGCAATCTGGCAAGCCAGTTCAAACTGGCAAAGACAAAGTGAGAAGGAAGAGCAGGAGAAAGTAAAACAAGCCTACAATAAACTTTGAAAACTCCAACAGACTTCTAAATAATGCACAGCAGATGGAAGGGGAGAGTCAGCGAAAACTGTCTAGTCTGAGAGGAGTCAGAAATGCAACAAAAATGTGGCATAGCCTTGACAGTGTTCTCCCAAAGCAGAAAGCAAAGTTTATGACTTGTGTAACAACTCTTGTTGGCTTCTCTTGCTGGAGTATTCAAGTTCTCCTTCAGGTAAAGACTGGCTATCAGGACACCCTGGAGAACTGCCAGTGGACTACTCTATTTGCAAGCTGTGCTGTCAGTGCACAAACAGTGAAAGAGAAAAAATAGAGCAGGCAGGAGACACTTCTGGTTAGTGGCTTAATCAGGGATTGATTACTTTTAGTGCCCAGGGAGGGAAAGCCCATAGAGAAGGAAGGCCCAAAACTCCTGAAGATGAGCTGAAAGGTTATTCAACAACAAAATAATGAAATCACTCAAAGTGTGTTATGGCAGCAGCGGAGTATAATACTGCATAATACAGCAGTTACATATTAGTATAATTCACTAACTAGATAAGATAAGATAAGATAAGATAAGATAGTCCTTTATTAGTCCCGCAGTGGGGAAATTCCCAGTGTAACAGCAGAAAGGGATAGCAAGACACTCAGTTACAAAAATTTTGATAAATAATTTACACTATATACACAATATAAATAAGAATTAAAAAAGCAATAACAATACTATTTACAGCAAAAGACTCTTAATTGCACATGGGGGGGGGGGGGGGGGGTATTGCACATAGTATTCCCTGAACATGAACATGTGTGTGTAGTTAAGTGTGTGTGTATGTGGTCCGCTGGGAGCAGTGCTGGTTGTGCAGTCTGACGGCAGCAGGAAGGAAGGACCTGTGATACCGCTCCTTCACACACTTGGGGTGAAGCAGCCTGTCGCTAAAGGAGCTGCCCAGTGCTGCCAGAGTCTCATGCATGGGGTGGGAGCTGTTCTCCAGCATGGATGCCAGGATGCAGCTATACTAGTCACATTACAGACAAATAAAAGTAAAGGAATTAGTTTAGATTAGATTGGCCAGACAGACAAAAGGACTCATCACAACCTTCTTCATTTGTAAAGTCTATTTACTTATTACCCATTGTAGGCACTTTTAATGGTGATCATGAATTAGCATGGACACTCAGACCTGGATACTCCATGATGCATACGGATTGCCCCCCATGATTCAGGATGCAAAAGTTAATCATTAAAAGTATGAAATTCAGTTTTACCGCTGCTACTAATTCTTACAATTATAATTCCCTAAATCTGAAATTAGTCCATAATCGAGTTTTATATTACCCAATTAGCATGCGAACTCTGCATCTATCAAAGGTTTTATAACAGAACTAATATAATACTGAAACCATTTATCTTAAGTGTTTGTTTTTTGTAAAAGGTACACTGTACTGCAGTTACAGGACTCCACAATATCTGAAGGGTTTACACACTTTTTCTACTACTACATCAGTTGCCATATTTGATAAATGCATAATACCAACTACTGTGTGCCAGCGCTACCAGATAATAATTTATGATTGATTTTATGTCTGTTGCTACTCTAAACAGTCATTCAACAGTCATAAATCAGACATTTTGGAGATTTTCTTATTTATGCTTAGGTTTCATGCCCTTGGACCCCCCTAGTTAAGGCTTAGCCCTTGTACAAAATGGGTCTGAGTCCCATTTTATTCTTTATTTCAAGATAAGATAATATAAGATAGTCCTTTATTAGTCCCACAGTGGGGAAATTCTCAATTCCTATTTGTTTCCATATTCCCTCTACAACTTCTGCCTTTTTTTGTTCTTTAGCGTTTTCACTGAAATCTGAACCCCATATAAAGACATATGAAAAGCCAGTTGTAAACACCCCCAGAATGCATTGTGATCAGTGGTCAGGGAATCTCTTCCTTATTTAACACAAGTATAAACCAAATGCCTTTTCTGTGATCGGATTCCATCAGATAAGCAGAAATACAAGTAATTATTACTATAGATCTTAGGTTCTCACTCTTGCTCTCTCCATCTCCCTTGCTCTTTCTTGCTCTATATGCATGTTTTTTTTTTTGTGTGTGCATGTCTGCACTTGCCATCATGCTTATTTACTGCTAGATGACGGCAGTATTCTCAACAAGGTAATCACATATCGTTTGTCATCTCGACATCACAATTCTGAAGTGTTTTTTTGCATTAGTGTTTTCCGTTTTTTGGTGGTAACGTTCTGGAAAACGGTGCACGATAATCCAGTGATGCAAGACATTAACCCCCCCACACACACACACACACGCACACACAGACACACACCATAATGTCGTTATATAACTACATGTGCTCATTATTACCACTGCTGCACTGCCTTTGGGCTAGTGGGGCATTATGCTAATGTTTATTTTGCCATATTGTTTATTTTAGTCATATTGCAGCAGACTCTTTAGAATATTACTTCTATGAATATATCTTTTGGTGTGTTTCCTCTTTTGCTCCTTGTGAAGAAATATATTTACTAGCTTTGTGATTTACCTTCTGATTTTTCAACTGCACTGTTAGTCTGCTGAGCTGGTTTATTGTTTTGCCATTTGATATTTGATTTTCTGCTTTGATTTTTGCTTTGATAGATAGTTGGGTAGTCGGTTTCGCTGGGATAGCCTCTCGTAAACTGTTGCCTTAGTGTTTTGTCCACACAGGTATAATCAATATCATTTTATTTTATATCCTATATTGTTACTCTAGACTATTTCCTTTTCATTTGGCTTTTTGTACATTTTGACATAAATTTTACAAAGGTGCTAAAAGTGACAATTTTACACAGACCACACTGGTCAGTGCTCACTGGAGATCTATGAATAAATCAATGAGCAGTAAACCAATTACAGTAATAATAGATGGTAACCCTGTGTAAATTGCATTATTTCTTACATATAGCATATATATATATATATATATATATATATATATATATATATATAGACGGTAGTCCATCTGTTTCTCTGCCTTCTTGGTTAGCCTCTATTCACCTTGTTCTTCAATAGTTAGGACCGCCAGGCCGACCAGAGATGTACAAGGTGGAAAAACTAGGCAGGGGTGGCTAATTGATTGAACGGTGAGAGAAGACACATCAGTGTCACTGCACTGCTGAGAATGACCCACCACCCAAGCAATACACCCTGCTCTGTGATTGTGTGGTCCTTGAAAATATGGTGAAAGGAGGCTAAGAAAGTATGAAGCATTCCAATAATAATAATAATAATAATAATAAAAAAAAAAATAATAATAATAATCAAGATTAAATTAAATTTTTTATTGGTTTGCTAAACTGAAACAAAGCAAAAAATTAAATGGTCAAAATTATTAACCCTCTGACAGCTTATAGTCAATAAAGTAGCCTTTATGATACAAAACTGACAACCTTTTCTGGTAGTTTCTAACTAAGTTGGCACATGTTTCCTGGGACATTTTAGTCCATTCTTTCTTGGCAAATTGTTTAACATCATGCAAATAGCTTGGTCTGTGAGCATGGACCTGAACCTTGAGCTCCATCCACAGATTCTCGATAGGATTGAAATCAGGGCTCTGAGAGGGCCACTGCAGATTTTTTTGACTAACTTTGATGAATGCTCGGGTCATTGTCTTGTTGGAAGACCCAGCGACGACCTAGCCCTAGACTGGCAGCAGATGTTGTAATGTTACTCTTTAAAATATCCACATAATTCTCTTTTTTCATAGTCCCATGTACCTAAACAAGGTTTTCTGTCCCTGAAGCAGCAAAACAGCCCCACAGCATTATGCTTCTTCCAGCATGCTTTACTGTGGGGACAATATTTTTAGGGTTGAAGGCCTCACCCTTTCTACGCCAAACAAAAGCAGCATCCATATGCCCAGACAGCTCCAGTTTGGTTTTGTCAGACCAAAGAACTTCCAAAATGCTCCTTTATGTTTCAGACTGTCTCTGGCAAAGTTCAGTTGGGCTTTGATGTGCTGCTGTGGGAGCAACAGGTTCTTTCTTGAATGATGGCCACAAAGTCCACCACGATGAAGAGCCCTCACAACAGTCGTGCAGGAAGCATCAAGTCCAGAAGAAGCCAGTTCATTAACAATCATCTTTGCAGAGGTCTGGGGATTCTTGTTGACATCTTTGATTATATTTTGCTGCAAAGTTTTGGAAATCTTGCGTTTTCGACCATGGCCAGGTTTATTTTTAACAAACCTTCGTTTCTTTGTGCTTTGCGCTGATGCAACACCCAGCTGTTCTAGAAACCATGAAACGCTTGAAAATGGCAGTATCTCCTTCCCCCTGAGAATGAAGGTCCACTATCTTCTGTCTGAGGTCTGGAATGATTTCTTTTCTTCTTGCCATGATGATATTTTTTCTTACAAATATTTTAGAGCAACCCTTTGAGTACTATAGAGTATCCCTTTCATTAAAGAGGTCAAGTGATACTAACTCTGCTTCTTGGAGTCACTTAAATAAGGTTCAGTGCTAATTGATTGCTCGGGTGTGTTTTCAAACCTAATTGACTGCTTAGGTGTGTTTTCAAACACAGTTCATTTGCTTTGAAAACACAAAATCTCAGTTTTCACCAGATTTTTTATAAAGAAACCTTGAATATTTATTTTACATTCCAAAGTGTATCAAAATGGGGCCATAATAATTTAGTATATGGAATTTGATGAACATTGCAAAGATTGGCCAGTATTTTAGAGGAATATTTTTAGAAGAAATGTAGTATAATAGTGTATGTGTTGGTGTGTGTGGATGTCAAGTGTACCAACAGACATATGTTATATATATATATATGTTGTATATGTTATACAACAGAAGAAGAGAACAAAATACCTTGATGATGTCATTTTCCAGAAAAGACACACACAGCTCTCCTTTGTGCTGGGGGAGGTCAAGCTTCTGTCAGGCAGTAATTAAATGAACATAAACTACATCGATAAAAATGATGTAATTAAATGCTAACACATTTGTGCTCAGCTGCTTGTCCAATGAATGTAATTTTTGCAGCCCGAGATGAAAGAGAGAGAGTGAAAGATATATATAGAGAGATTGGGGATTGTGTAGAAAGAGAGTTACACATTTGCAACAACTGTGGTTGAAAATCCTAGCTTTTTTTCCTAGCTATATTTGCTATTATATAGCATCTTAAACTGGCATCACCCATCGCAACTCTGGTCTTTTTGGGTTTGTCCATTATAGTTGCTACTTTTGACCTCTCAGCAATCTGGGTTTGAGAGAACAGTGTCAGTCTAGTTTTTTTTTATCTCCCTAGCTAACTCTTAGGGGGAATGTGATTTTTTTTTCATAACACATGCCTCCCTGTATAAGAAATTGGGTCAAAATACCAGTTCTTCAGTTTAAATGGGATCTACTGGTGACATCTCACATAAATGAAATGAAGTTGTGGCCATGACTTAGTACGGCATGGGAACGAGATACTTAACTTGTGGCCATGACTTAGTAAGGCCACATCTTATCTTGTTCCCATGACTTACTAAGTTGTAGTCATGACTTAATTTTAAGTCCACAGGGATCACAAATTCTCTTCGTGTCTCTACCAAGTACCCTCAGTACATGCTGGGCAATCTAGATCATAGACACATCATACACTGTGAAAAACAAGTATGTTTTTGTTCATCAAGGCACAAATAGTGTAAATGTACCATTAAAGGTACATGATCCTTAAAGCAGTATTATGTAGTATTTTTAGCTTGTGAGAACAATGTAACATAAAATCCTGTAATATTATACTACCACCTCAGTCCACATGATTCCTTTTTCAGATGTGTGCCTTCCTGAGCTTGTACAATGCACATAAAAACCATGTATTTTAGACAGACAATGTATCACTCAATCCTATCTATGATTGTATTAACTGTCCACTCTGAATTGCTCCAGACTTATCTGTCAAGCATCATCTGCTCATCCAGTCCTTTTTTACAACTATCCAACAACAACAGCGTGCATAAATGCGGGTCTACTCACTGTCTGTTAGACATTGAGCCTCATTGACTTCTCTTAGCTGGGGATGAGTTATGGAATGATAAAATTCACAGCTTTCCTAGGGCAATTTGCAGGGGTCCGGGTCCCAGCAGGCTGCACACCAAGGCAGCATGTGTGCATTCCTCACAGGGTTGAAATCCCTGTGGCATGCGGTTCTGGGGTTACATCCAGCACTCCACCCTGGAAGAGCAGATTTGAGCTGACAGTCTGCCCCAGTCTGACTGCAATCCTCATCCCAAAGGGTAAACTTGGTCAAACCCACATGAAAATGCAGTGAATAACTTAAAAAAGAGAAGAATAAAAATAATGGATATTTGGATGCGTGGAAAATACCTACCAAATGAAACAAATATATAATTTTGACAGGGATATTTAATTATTTTACAAATACACTATATAGACAAAAGAATTGCTACTTCACAATTTTTTCCCAAAATCAAAGATATTAAAATATTATCCTGCTTTTGTTGGACTAACTGTATTTACTGTCTAGGGAAGTCTTTCTACTAGATTTTGGAGCATTGTGGTGAGAATTTGATTGCATTCAGTGTCAAGAGCATTAGGAATGTCTGGATGGATTGGATTATCACCACCCCACTTCATCCCCAACTTCCCAACCCATCCCAAAAGTATTGAATGAAGCACCATCCTCCTAAAGAACACAATTCCACAACTTTAGTTCAATTCTGGGGGGCTTTAGCCCATGCCTGCCATTAGGCATGGTGCCATGTTTATCTGGTCCAGAGTCCTGTTCTATTAGCAATGCTTTACTGGAGGGACAAGAGAAGCTGTTGTGTTTGTCTGCAATGGGTGCAACTTAAAGTAGATTAGTACATTAGAAGGTGTGTCGATAAACAATTGGACATGTAGTGTACATGGTTATTCTTCATAACCAAGTTCCTTCCTATGCTCTTGTTTAAATATAAAAAAAAACAGCTGTCACACTTATTGTTGGTGATAAAGCCTAGTGTAATTCCATATTAATTATTTAATTAAATTAATTCAGTGCCATATCAAATTTGCACAAGCCGACTGTTCTGTCAAAGGATTGGCTTCAATACCACACAGGTAAATTGGTGTAACGTTGTGGTGTAAATTTGTGTCTTGTTTTGTTATTGCAAAACAAACAAAAAGTATGATAAAACTACACAATATAAATTAAATGAAACATAACTTAATATGTAAGAAAATATATAAATAAGTTTCCAAAAATATAAGAAAAACAAGTTACTTAGAGTGTAACAATTCACAAAGTTTAGTCTTTATACAATATGATGATCTCTGATAAGAAGTTGCTAAAAGTGTGTCTTTTGTCAACATGCTAATGTTTCCATCTTCAGACTATTAAAGCACTGAGTACTATAAAAGAACAATGTTTGAAAGTAAATATCTAATGATCGAACACTCTAATGATCGAGCCACAGTCTAAAATGTTAGCCTCTAGAAAAATAACGCTGTGCAAATAACAATAAAATTCAATAGAACATTTACACTGTAATGTTACAAAGAGATGCAAATGTTTGAAAACCCCTGCTCAAAGGTTTATTGTGAGTATAAGAAGAATTGATCTCCAAAAGAATATTGTTAAAAATAAACAATTCTAAAGCAAGAATAGTGTATTATTTTTTATCTTTTGTACAGTGGAAAAAAATAGGAAAGGAGCACCATAAAGATATTTGGGCAGCTCTCAAATTTTTAACAAGCATTTTGAAAACAAGCAGTCCCGTGGACTGATGAAGTTTAAATAGAACTAGCCGCATTAAAAGAATTCCTATCCAACTGTTAAGCACAGCATGCTTTGGGTTGCAGACAGTGGCACAGGAAACATTTCACTGGTAGAGTGAAGAATGGATTCTATTACACTGAAGATGAAAAGAGGAGGGCTTCTACAGCAAAATAATACTCTTAAACACGTCTCAAAATGATCTACCCAAGAGGCACAAGATGCAAATAAAAAAGCAATGTTTTTGGAAATCAGGTCATCTTTTATTTCCTTGCTATTCACAGTAACAAATATTTGGACCAGAAATATTACCACGCCACATAAAAATACATAAAATAAAATCAATAGTCTTTCAGAAAGACAGAAATGTTAATGCAAGTTTTATAGCTGACCATGAACACTGACAGAAAGTTAGTACAGAGGACAGCTGCCACACTGCCAACTTCTTCCTGGTGAGGGTCACAGTATATTCTGAGCCTTGGCAAGGCAAGAATACCTCCTAGACAGGGTGCCAGTCCATCAAAGGGTACTAACACACAGCTTTTCACTCAAACACCTACAGGGAAATGTAGCTTTGCCAATTCACCTACAATGTGTTTTTTGGGAGGTGGGAGGAAACAGAGTACCTGAAGGAAACCCATATGGATTATTCCTTTATGCTTCAAGTAATAGTATGTCTGAATTGGAGCTTACTGCTATTTTTACTCTAGACCTCTGCACAGTGTCTGGTGCTGACTGCTTCACAGCTTCTGAGCACTGCATGAGAGTTCAGATTCAGATTCTCTAAATTTAATTAAGACTGCAGAAACTCTAAACCAGGAGTTCTTTATGTCTTGGGAGCCTAAATGTTTGTGGTGGACCAATGGCCAAAATGCTGAATTACTTATTTAAAAAAAAAAAGGTAGATTTCAAGGGCGTAAATATTTCTTAAATACTATCCCTCTATATTTTGTTATCTCACTGCATTAAAGGGTGAAGTTTGGGTGACTTTCTGGCAGGCCAAATCAAACCAAACAAGACCAAATTCCAAACATCCTTATGCCAACTTTGGGACAAACTCTGGGCAGCCCAGCAACACTATCTTTACTACAAATAAACGTTTTCAAATTATTTTTTATGGAGGTTATAGTCGAATTACAGTACAATTTTAGCACTACTGAATATGACTCCAGAGGTTTGTCAATAAACCTTGACAGGGCAGATTCCTGTAGCTGCCTGCATCAGATTTAAAACTGTGGTTTGGCCTACAAAGTAAAAAATGGACCAGAAGACATGTGGTAACTATGGTATTCCAGGTGGTTTCCATGGTGATGCTAGCTGTTTGCTATGATGTTGCTAAGTGGATGCTAGGTGGTTGTTGTGGAATCCCAGGTGGTTGCTATGGCATTGCTAAGTGGTTGCTATGGTATCCAAGGTGGTTGTTATGGTGTTTCTAAGTGGTTGCTATAGTGCTGCTAGGTGGTTGCTATGGTTTCCAGGTGGTCGCAATGGTGTTGATAGGTGCAGTTGCTATGGTATCCCAAGTAGTTGCTCAGGTGTTGCAAATTGGTTACTGTGGTACTCCTTGTTCATGGTTAGGTTACTAATAATTCAAAGATACCTCTAAGTTTAGACACTACTAAAAACAAGTCAGTAAGGTGACCGCTCTGCTATTCGCCCAAGTATCCTCGGAAGAGGTGGGTCTTCAGTCTGCACTTGAAGACAGCGAGTGACTCTGCCGTTTGGACACCCAGGGGAAGTTCGTTCCACCACTTTGGTGCCAGGACAGAAAAAGGCCTGGACGTTTGTCTTCTGTGGATTTTGAGGGATGGCGGGTCGAGCCGAGCCGTGCTTGAAGCTCATAGGGCTCTTGGTGTGGATCGGCTTTTGACCATTGCCATCAAGTATGGAGGGGCTGGTCTGTTCTTGGCTTTGTAGGCCAGCGTCAGGGTTTTGAATCTGATGTGGGCAGCTACAGGAAACCAGTGGAGAGAACACAGCTGTGGAGTGACATGGCTGAATTTAGAAACGTTGAAGACGACCCGTGCCGCTGCATTCTGGATAAGTTGCAGGGGCCTGATGGTGCGCAGAGGGAGACCAGCCAAAAGAGAGCTGCAGCAGTCAAGTCTCAAAGTGATGAGAGACTGAACGAGCACCTGGGCGGCCTCTCTAGAGAGAAGGGGTTGAATTCTCCGGATGTTGTACAGGAGAAATCTGCATGACCGACATGACTTGAGAACAATAACTGATCATCCATAACTACACCAAGGCTTTGAGCTTCTGTAGAAGGAGTGACCAGTGAGTTCTCAAAGGAGATGGCAAGATCATTTTTAGGTCCAGAAGTTCCCGAGATGTACAGCAACTGTCTTGCTGGGGATAAGTTTGAGATGGTGAGCCGCCATCCAAGAAGAGATGTTAGCGAGACATGCTGAGATGCGGGCAAAAACCTGTGTGTCAGACAGTGGGAAAGAAAGCATGAGTTGAGTGTCATCGGCGTAACAGTGGTAAGAGAATCCATGAGAGGACATCACTTTACCAAGAGAGCTAGTGTAGAGTGAAAAAAGAAGAGGACCAAGAACCGAGCCTTGTGGAACGCCAGTGGGAACACTACAAGGAGCAGACGTGTCCCCCTGCCATATTACCTGGTATGAGCGTCCCTGCAGGTACGATGCAGGCCATCGCCATGCAGAGCCAGTAATTCCAAGGCTAGCAAGGATACACAGGAGGATCCTGTGGTCCACTGTGTCAAAAGCTGCGGAGAGGTCAAGGAGGATCAGAACCAATGATAGTTTGGCAGCTTTAGCTGCATGGAGCTTCTCTGTAACTGCAATGAGAGCAGTTAAGACAAGACTTCCAACAAAGCTGTATACAAGCCTGCACTGCTTAGACCGAACAATCTGGAGTTGGAATGGTGTCGATATCTTGAAAACCAACGATAAAAATCATGTTCGCCAAAGATACAGTGCTGGGTCTGATCAGCAAAGGCTACAAGTCTGAGAAAGGTTCATCTCCTTCCAGCCATCCTCACCATCTTCTACAGAGGCACCAAAGAGAGCATCCCGAACAGCTGCATCACTGACTGGTTTGGGAACTGCATTGTCTCTGACCGCAAGACCCTCCAGCGAATAGTGAGGACAGCTAAGAGGATAATCAGAGCTTCTCTCCTATCCATCATGGACATTTACACCACCCTTTGCTCCTGCCTAGAGAAGAAGGTACCTAAAACTACCTCACTGCGTTACTGGACTCTTTTGCATTTAGTTGCACATTGCATTTTTGTCTCTACTGCTTTCTGGCTGATCCTCCACAATACTACAATAGCTACAGAGTGTCTTGTCTGCACTCTGTGTATTGTACTATGCTGTCTGCATTGTGTTGTACTCTCTGTATTGACATTTTGATCCTGCGCCTTTCAGGAGATCCTATTGGCTCAACTTGCACCTGAAGAGTAATGCTTTTGTTGCAAATGAGGTTTATTTCAAGCTTGCAAGAAACGTGCATTGTCGAAATGAAACCCCACCTGCTATTAGGGAGAGCAGTATTTACTAATGTTTTTGAAGTCAAGTAAATTAAGTTTTTAATATGCCCTTGCTCTTTGTGTGCTTATTAACTACTTACTGGTACTGGTTTGAGGTCAATACAGGGAGAGAGAGTCTTTTGTTATTTAATACAGGCTGATCTATCACTTATCAAAGGCTGCATCCTACAACTGTCATTGATCTTTCCCTACAAGGCCCATGAAAAAGAGAGAACCCCATTGTTTGTTTTACAAAAGCTGTGTTTGCAACAGTATCTCTCAAACAGTGGATGTAGTCTATAGACGAAAACATGATTTTATTTTTGATAAGCCTACAGAAAAGGCTCAGGAGCTTACAGCACAAAAAAGCACAGCTGAACTCTATTAAAATCTCTTCACAGCAGACTGTGGGTGGTGGGGTTGGGGATTATTACTTTCTAATGCTTGGTGCCACAGCATTGTATAGCAGGTCTACCACTGAATATCTTTAAATTTCTTTTCTATACAGGGTGTGCACTGATGTCACATTCCCAATGAAACACACCCCCTTTAGTTGGCCTGAGGCAAAACATTTAGCAACATATGTGTTTATTAGGAAAACGGCCAAATAAAGCATTGAAACAAGCAATTATCTGCTTAAGTTAAAGGCAGTTGGACTCGACAGTGCTCCATCCAAATTACCAAAAAAAGAATGATCCATGGACATTGATGTGTCATTGAACATTGAACTGTCGCTCACACACATTTAGAGGATCAAGTCAAAGTCAAGTCAAGTCAAGTCAAGTGGGTTTTATTGTCATTTCAACTACATACAGAGTACACAGTGAAACGAAACAACGTTCCTCCAGGACCATGGTGCAACATAGACAGTGCATACAAAACACAAGTGCAACACAAACAAGTGCGGACAGACAACACAACACAGTACAGACAGAGAATAATAAATAATTGCCGGTAGTGTGCAAATTCTGCAGTGTGTATAAATATTGAGTCCAGTGAGGTAGTAAAGTTATTAGTGCAAATGCTTTGTGCAAAAAAATGCTTCCCATTTTATCTGGGGTAAATGGTTGGAGAGAGAGAGAGAGAGAGAGAGAGAGAGAGAGAGAGAGAGAGTGTGCCTGTAGCAGAAAAGACATCAGGTCAGAAGTTGAGTTGAGTTGAGAAGTCTGATGGCTTGGGGGAAGAAGCTATTGCAGAGTCTGGTCGTGTTGGACCGGATGCTGCGGTACCTTCTTCCTGATGGCAGGGGGGGAACAGATCTGTGTGAAGGGTGGGTGGAGTCATCCACAATGCTGGTTGCTTTGCGGATGCAGCGGGCAGTGTAAATGTCCATAACGGAGGGGAGAGAGACTTGTTGGAGGGTCTTGCGGTCAGAGGCTGTGCAGGTCCCAAACCAGGCAGTGATGCAGCTGCCTAGGATGCTCTCTATGGTCCCCCTATAGAAGAGGGTGAGGATGGGTGGAGGGAGACGGGCCTTTCTTAGCTTCCGGAGGAAGTAGAGACGCTGCTGGTCTTTCTTGGCTGTAGAGACAGGGACCAGGTGAGGTTCTCCGCTAGGTGGACACCAAGGAACTTGGTGCTCTTAAGAGCGGAGAGTGGTCTTGTCTTGTTTTCCTGAAGTCAACAACCATTTCCTTGGTCTTCTCTACATTCCAGTGAAGGTTGTTGACTGCACACCAGTCTGTTAGCAGCTGCTGGATAAAGCATTTCTGGGAGCAGAATGGTCAAGTGAATGGTCTTAGGAGTGTTTTCGACTGTTTTCAGGCACATTTAGTAGTCTGGTTCATCCAACTGGCTTTTAAATCAAACTTAGCAACTTAGCAAAATTAGCACTAAATTTGCAATGGTGGGCTGTTTTTTTTCCCATCTGAGCGTGCCTTCACCAATCAGTGAGCTTCCACACTCTTTGGTGCCTGGGTTCCAGTTGTTTCTGTGAACTGCAGCAATTTATTTGTTTCTCTTCTCTTTAGCTTTTGATAGTCTGAAAATGAAAGATTTGAATTCTTGCTGAACTTGTTTGGGCAGTCAATCGCACAACAGCTTTTTCCTGTTTTTGTGTTTTAGCGGCACTCACACTGAACGCTATCACTGCCACTCACTGGGTGTGGCCGCAGTGATTCCTGTCACCTGTGATGTCATGTGCATACCCTCTATAACATTAAGATCTACTTTCAGTTCACTCTAAGACCAAGAGTAAGCCTGCTCAAATAGCCTAAGTACCATACAGCTGTAATAACAGTAATTACACTAATAACAGCATTAGAGGTTGGAAACGTGAAAGTCTTTATTGTAAACAATGCAATGTTTTGACATTAGGCGCTTGATGTAATCGCAACATTCCAGTTTTATTTAGTACAGTGACACTATATCACAACTGCTCAGTTCTCAAATGCTCAATCATGAAAGCAGTCTGAAACTCAGAACGGCTCTGGAAGATTACTAAAATCTTCTAAAAAGGAACAGAACCCCTTAAATTAGGAAACAAGCTGGCACCTTTTTTCCAACAGCTCCCAATCTCTACTATCATACCTTCTGGATGAAAGTACCACATTAGAGCATTTTTCAAATGTCACATAGACTAGCACCTGGATCACAGTTTCACCATCAAGAGATCCCATTTCCCTCCATCTAGGCTCACCAGTGCTGCTGCATTGTTGGAGGGAGATGGATCTGTGGCTGGATGAGTACTAACAGCAGCCAGGTGGAAAGCTCTCAGACCTCTCATTGGCTCCACTCCTTGCTGGCTTACTTCCACCAAGCCATGAAAGTTGATGAAGCTGGGCAGTTTCAGGCTTTGACAGGGTTGCATTGCTGGCGGTGCCAGCTAAGAAGCAATCCATCCAAGAAACGATGGCTCCCGCCACCTCAGCACACATTATAGACACATTTCTCAGGCAGAAGGGTGGGTTTCCATTTTCCAAAGCAATTGCAATGAAGCATGAAACAGTTAGTGATTTGCTGCAAAAAGTAGTTTGGCTGGGTGTCAGTTGTCTGATGCAGGTTTCCAAATGAATGCTAAAAATGTGAATATGTAAATGACATCTCATGCCCCATACCATTAGCCCACTCCGACACATAATCAGGCACATCTGCAGCTTACTCATTTGTCTGACGTGCCATTCCCTGCGTGGAATGTGCCCAATATAACAGATATACGTGACACCAAACTTTTAGCAGTCTAAGCTTCGTTACGTCCAGTGAAAGTGCCATTCTCTGCATTGTACCACAGCATCTCATCCACAAAGTTGTAGACTACATAAAGTTACAGAGTGGGGCGCCTAGTGCAGAAAAGTCTGAATAACTGCAGTTCCAAACCTGCTGTTAGAGTTGTAACTCTATTATAATGGCTACGTATTTAGAATGGTGGTCACTTCATACGTCTTGAGTATCAGGATTATATAAGGCCAAGTCACATAAAAATGTAAATGTAAACGCAGGCAAGACACATTGTCAGGTGTATTGCAGATGGCAGTCACAGTCAGATATTTATGTAATCAGCTCTTAGGGGCATTCCTTACTTTAGAATCTTCCATTTATCCCCCCAGTGTGCCTGATCTGATAGGATGCAGTCTAGCATATGCCAAAACCACATATCTGTAATGCTATCTCTGGGCAGCCAGTTGAGCGTAAACCAATCTTGCACTTGGCCCTCGTGATTGAAATCTGTATTTTCTATTACCTCTCTGTAAACAGATGACAGATAAGAGATGCTAGAGCTTTGAAACTGTTTTTTTTCCTCCCTTGTGATTTTTTCCCTAGATGCTAGTATGGTGTTTCTCTTCCATGGAGTAAAACTGATATATAACTTGCAGAAGCTCCTGTTTTAGCACTTTATCACAGTTTTGTTAAGTGCTAAATAGACTACTCAGTGACCATTCAGTGTGAAAGCTTATTGTGGCATATTCATTTCTAAAATAATAGAATAGTACATAAAATATATAGAGATATTTATTTCAGAAAGCGTAGGAAAATGCTAGAAACATTTGTTTGAAGAGAGATTTCATTCATAATTTTCTTCCCAGTTTACACCTGGTCATATGTTTGGAGTATCAGGATTATGTCTGGATAAGGCCACATAAAAATGCAAATGTAAACTGAGATGCATTTGAGCCACGTTATAGTAGTGTAAATGCATCCATCTCTTCAAGATGCATTGGACAACTAAAACCCTTCTCAGTACAACCAAAACACCATTATAATTGCCATCAAATCAATGATTTTGCACTTAACAATGGGATTTCAGTCTGACTACCCCGATATTTGTAAATGCATGTAGATAAAATCTTATTAGTATACAATCCACGTGACCAAGTTTAAAAAGGTCCTGTATGTGTCCTGTATGTGTTTGTGTGTGTGTGTGTGTGTGTGTGTGTGTATACATATATATCCTTGGAGTAAAACAGATATATAACTTGCAAAAGCATTAGCACTTTTTTCAGCACTTTATCGCAGTTGTTTCTAAAATAATATAAAAGTACATAAAATACATATAGATATTAATTTCTGAAAGGAAGGTAAGAAAATGCTAGAAACATTTGTCTAAAAACAAACATTTTTAATTTTTTTAATATAAACCTTGCTCTCCAAGGTTGCTGCTAATGAGAGCCTATCCTGCAAGACCCAGGCCATGTCAAACAAACTAGATTTTACATAAATCATTTAATTAGGATGCCATTAGTGAATTAATCTGCTGGGTGCATGCCACAATAAAACAGTTCAGTAGAGGGTATCTGGAGAACAGCTCCCCACTATAGCCCACACCTTATCTGTCTGCATCTAAAAAGGTCTCCTCTGTCACAGTACATTGGAGTGTGCAGCCAGGCTAAGTGACCAAGTATCACAAATATGTATTTTGCATAACTCTGACAGCAGACTTTGGCTTCATTCAGCGCTCCTGCATTCTACAATTGCTGCAGATTCAGAAGGAACAGACCCCAATACATTGACAATGATTCTGGAAATAACACTACTTACTGATTTTCTTGGCCTGTTTAAGATATCTGGAGACCTGTGATGCGATGAAGATCCATAGATCTAGATCCATAATAGAAATATGATTTGACCTCACTGAGCTGAGCTGAGCTAGAGTACACAAAGATATGTAGTAAATTAGTTGGCCCTTGTGACAGTTTTCCCTTAATACAGCATTAAAAATGCCTTTGAATGCATTTACTGCTAGCTTTGCTTTGTCTTAAACAGTCTTAAAGACTAGAAAATATGGACAGTGCAAACCGTCCGTTATCTTTCACTCTCCAATCTCTAGTATCTAATTCCAAGTTAGTTCCCTGTGCTAATATGGGCATAAGCAGGCAGGGTTACACTTAGGAATGAAGTTATTGAGAGCTGTGACTTCCGGTTCCGGTCGGCGGCGCATTAACACGCAGCGGCCACTCTTGGTCCAAGAAATGGTGCTTGCACTTGAATTGTGTTGCACTTGTGTTCTGTATGCACTGTGTCTATGTTGCACCATGGTCCTGGAGGAACGTTGTTTCGTTTCACTGTGTACTCTGTATATAGTTGAAATGACAATAAAACCCACTTGACTTGACTTGACTTGACCAAAAGAGAACATCATGTACAGAACCTGCATCACACCATTTCTGTTTATTACATGGAGTATCTTAGTTTGGTTGTATGTTAATGAACTGCACTTTTACTTTTGAAACATTACAACTAGACAAATTGAGACACACTCTGAGTGTCACACAGGTCTAGCAATAAATGGCTTTACCTCTGGTGTCTACTGCGTACACTCTGGTTGCAAATGTCTCAACATGATGGACAGTTTTGTCTTCATTTCTATATAACGCATTGGTCCTAAAGAAAAGCATAAATGCCTGTAACCACTTGCCTAAGATTTGTTTGTTATACAGTTTACTACTATATTAATTAATAGTACATGCAGTTTATAATTTAATATGACAATGATTTAAATGACAGAACAGGTATTTTTGAGACAGATCTGAGATCTATGTGACTGTGTTACAACACTGTGAAAAATGGTAACTTAAAAAATTACTTCCTGCGGTAACAAGCAATTTATTATTATTATTTTGTTTAACTCAGTTAAAACCAGCATATTGATTATTTCCACATGTTCATTTTTAGTTGAACAAACAAATTTTTAAATAGCTGGATGGTATGCCTAACAGCAAAAACAAAGTAGGTTAAAACTTGTATCATGTTGTCATTGCTAGTAGATCAATAATGTTAATGTTAGCTTTGGATTTTTTTATTTTTTTATTTCTAGGATTGGCAAACTGTTTTAACTTTGGGTATGGGTGCAAATGTGAGTGTTGCAGTTATTGCCCACTACTTTGATTAACAAGTTTGGCCCTTTGTGTAACAGCTCCGCCACAGTCAAAGATGTATTACTACAGCATGTTTGCACTCCATTATGGTTCTTCGTCTGGCAACAAGAATGTCCGGTAGGTTTCAGATGAGTGCCAGTGGTAAACACAACCATCCATGAGCTTCCACTGCTAGGCATTGTCCAGCCATCGCAGTCTAGAGCATGTTTTTCACAGCCGAAATGTCAGCTTGGATTATGCAAAATACCATAATATTAGAATCGAAGTATGCACAAATGTGGATTACAGACAGTTCTCACATAAGGGCCAACAGAAGTGAGTTCATCTCTAAATGACTACATTCTGTATTGCTGTGTCTCTAGTTTCACTCCATCTCTGGTGGGCTTCCTAGACCAGGGACGTGCCATGTGCGAAAGTTAAGTCCATGCTGAAATTCCTGTAATCACTCCACTCTCCATGCAGTGTCTCTTTCAAACCACAGAGGTTTATAGAGGCTTTTAATGATGACACTGTGAAGGATGGCAGTGGCCACATCAAATATATGCAGCTCGGCGATTCCATGGAGATGAAGGACAAGGCCAGCCTGGATCTTTACAGGGTTTATATGTGTGTGTGTGATGTGGACAATTATCACTCCAGCCTCCAGCCTCTTTACTCCATCCAGAGCTGCACGACTGTAGGGGGATAGTGGACCCAGAGGCTGTGTTGGCTACGGAGCCATAAACAGATAATAACTTAATGGCAGGCCAATTTGGAAGCAGCTGGGAGCAGGGCTGTAGAAGCAGCTGTTTTAACTCAGACATGCACAGATACACACACACACACACACTTCTAGGCAACAGCAAGCACAGGACCTCTGCAGCTGTAATGGAGTGGGGGTTATTGTATTTACATATAGTACAGGAAAACTGATGTTGTCATATTGTATGCTGGAGTATGATATACGAGTGTGCACACACACCTATACACACATGATTTCTCCTTCCAGGTCATACAAGGGCACTGGGCATCCACCACTGCACTGTGGAAATCTCACATAAACTTGATGAGTGCTAAAAGGCTTCTGTTTGTAAGTTGTGTTTGCTTTTGTCAATGTATATCAAGGTATTTACATCCCAGTGGGTTTAATTAAAAGACTGTAAGAACTAGGCTCTGGTTATCCACTGCATGTGAATTAAGCGTGCATAAATTAGCTTGACAGAGTCCAGTTCACATGGCTAATTAAACATGGCTAAAAATAAAATTTCAAGCAGTTGATGCCTGTTTATGTTCCCCTTGAAAGTGAACATAGTACACTTTTAAAGTACATTCAAGGCCAAAAATATTGGCACCCCTGCTTCTTTCAGAAAACGCATCCCACACAGAACTCCAGAAATAGACTGGACAATATTATTGGCATGCTCAACATAAGCATAAGCATACAGCATACACTTTCCTGTAACCATAATTGTGATTAATGTAAGATTATCTTACTGGAATTTTGGATCATTCTGGTTGCTCCAGGTCTCTGAGACTTAAACACATTCTTCTCCTCTTGTTTTGAGATCTCTCCACAGGTGTCCGATAGGTTTTAGTTCTGGACTCATGTCTGGCAATTCAAATACTTTTCTTAAACCATTTATTCAAAAAACATCTATTTCTGAAGTATGCTTTGGGTCATTGTTGCTGGAAGACCAATGGCCTCCGAGAGAGACCCAACTTTCTAAAACTTGGCCCAACATTGTACTCCAAAATTAATATCCAGATTTAATATTGGCATGCACAGAGCCAATGCATCCAGTACTAAAAAAACCTCAAAACATCTTTGAACCTACAGCATGTGTGACCATTTAGGGACCGTATTCTTTTCTTTGAAGGCCTTATTTGCTTTCTGTAAATGGTACAATAATTTGTTTTACCAAAAGTCTATTTTCTTATTTGAAAATAGAGCATGAGCTGACACTGTTGAACCTTGTGTCTTCAGGTCAGCTTGAATTTGTTTGGAAGTTGACTGAGGTTCTTTAACCACAATTCGAACAATCATTTGTTGCAGTCTTCCATAATTTTTTCTGTCTATGCCAAGGGTGTTAGCTATAATTGCTGTGGGCTGTAAACCTCTAAATGATGTTGCGCACAGAGGATACAGGAACATTATGTTCTCTGGAGATGGACCTGTAGCCTTGAGATTGTCCATGCTTTTCCACAATTTTGGTTTTTATCTTCAATTCTTTGCTCTTCTTGAGAAAAGTCAACCTTTCTTCATTTAAACTGGTTGAATATATGATTTCTAGATGTGCATTACCTGTTAATTGCCAAACAGATACAAATACAAATAGAAGAAACATTACATACTGAAAATTAATTCTTACAATTTTGTTTTTTTTGTTCTGTGTGAAATCACGTCAGAGTTTTTCTGCTTTTTGTCATATCTAATTGCAAGCAAAACTTCAGCATTTTAAGCTAAATGTGATGTTTTCATTGGATTCAGTTTGTATGCATGCTAATGTCTATGTTCACTACAGCGCTCACTGTGATTTCTGCTGTGTCCTAAGAAAAGATGTTCGGCTGCCCATCAGGACCCAGAGTGCCCTCTAATGGTGACTGCTGTAGTTGTCTGCGGTCTCTGGTTACATGTCTAAGGTCCTCATTAGAAAACCGTTGCTCGCATTCCCGCGGCCACAAGCTTAGATACTGTAATTTTGTGGCTTGGACTTGCCGACTTTCTCGCAGGAGTTCTGCTCTGAGCCGGGTGATTTAGTGCCCTGATCTCACAAGCACTGCCCCAGACTACTCATACAAGCACACTGTCCTCCCTCAGCACCATGCGTCAATCAAGCTAACAGCTGTGAGGGGCACTAGAGAAGGATAAAAAGAGAATTTATCACCCCTTTTTGAGTGAGACACTGTATCATGGTAACAAGAGAGTAAATAGAGTGGAGTGTTAGTAATGCCAAAAATGTATTTACATGACTCAGGAATCAAGGGGTATTACGGCAATGCTTGTGGCAAAACAAGTGAATTTCGCAGTTTCTTAAGCCAAACTATTTAAGACATTCTTTTACACACATATACACACACCACATGTAGCAGTTTTCTTTTATGACCAGAGAGTCTGCAATGATCCAAAAAAGGAGGGAGGTGGTCTCAAGAAATAGCATTAGGCAACTAATGATTGTTTGCCATGGACTAATTACATGAGGTTGCTTTGTAAATCCTTGTTTAACGGTTGCTCATGCCATGGGAAAGAAAAGGAAGGCTGGACATAAGCCTTAACCAGGCCTGTTTAGACGACAAGTCTGTAGTAACTCCTACTCCACTGAGTCATAACGAAGTCTCACTATAAAGAGAAGTGATTAAGCTCAACATGGAAAGCAAATTATGCGGTTTGTGTAAGTGGATTGCGTTGTCTGAGGGAACCAATTTATTGCAACACTACACCTTCTGGAAGGTTCTTGGTTATCCCTGAGAGAGAGAGAGAGAGAGAGAGAGAGAGAGAGAGAGAGAGAGAAACTGAGTTAAGAAGAGAGGTGGAAGGAGGAAAGTGAGGGACACAAAAGGTGACTGAAAAAAGAAGATGAATGAAGGAGAAAGAGGAATTGAATTTAGGGATGCAAGAGAGAGAAAAAGAAAGAAAGATACTACGCTAGCTTTCACCTCTCTGCATATCAGGCATTTCAGTCCACGTGACAGGAAACTCTGCATACAATAGCAACTTCATAACTCAGCAGAAAACAGCCTGGGGCTGAATACCTGAGCGCCTAGTTTTCACAGCTTTTCCTCTACCTTCTAAATTGTAGAAAAAGGGGCCCAAGCTGTGCTGATCAGCTGGAAAGCTGCAGAGCTGTGAGATACGTCAGTTACAGTTACTGTGATCATTTTTATTTTTGTTTGTTTTTTTCCCTTTTTTTTCTTCATGAAAAATGGATTAGTGATGAGGTGGTGTGTAATTTATCCAATATTTATTTCAATATTTGTTAATTACAACTGATGCCCTACAGCATTAATGGATGGAAAATCTAACCTCGCTTAGACAAATCTGCTGCTTGATCACAGATGACTGAGTAAAGGAGTAAACACTGTGGTAGTATATGTTATTGCTACAACCCTTACCTGTGGACTAATTACAGCTGATAGTTGATATTGTGCAGTTATGGAAGAACCTAAGCCTGCACTTCCAAATCAATTTCTGTATCACAGATTTTAGTGTAATATGCAGCGCTGCCTTGTGCATTCAAGATTATAGGAGTACTGCCAGCGGTTAGCACTGATAACTCAGATGGCTCCTACCAGAATATAAGCATTCATGGATTTCTTTCATTTGGTGTGATTGATGAGGTGTTCATAATGGTCACCTCTTACCCACTTCGGCACACCTTCCAGTCAAGGCCGGCACTCTCTGCCCTAACCTGTAAATGTGACTAATAGGAAACAGTTCCTTTCCCTGTAGCCCCGAGCCATTACAAGCAGGAGATGGAATGCTGGGGCTTTGCTGCCTGTAGAAGTTTCAAATCAAACCGTCATTGTTAAAATGCTTCAGCCAGAGTGCCAGAGGCTAAAAAGAAGGAGGGGCTGGTGCTGAAGGATGAGGATTCAGACAGAGCCATGTTAACCCCATGCAAGGCAAAGGTTTATTTTGCAGTGAAAAGTTTTATAAAACAACATACTTTAAACAACATACGTTAAACAAATACTATTATAATTTTGTAGTGAAGTATTGAGAAAGTTGACTTAAAAAACTATGGACCGTTTGATCAGAACCGGCCCATGAAAGTACTTGTTCCAGTTTAATCAGAAGCAAGGACTGACCATAACCCATCCATCCTTCTTATTATTCTCTTCGTCCTGGTCTGGTTCACAGTGGGTTCGGAATCTACACAGAATCATGACACAAGGCAGGAATACCTCTATTGCAGTCTGCCACTCACACTCACTCAATCAATACCTAGGCGGCAATGTGGCATAGACAACTCACCTACCATGTGTTTTTGGGAAGTGAAAGGAAATCAGCATACCAGTAGAAATACAATGTGGACACCTTGAGAACACACCAAACTCCTCACACAACCCACAACCCTAGTCCTCTAGAGCTCTGCAGCACAGAGACTTTCACTTTAATGATTTACTTTCACTTTAAAGGATGATTTGGTAAATTTGAACAATATAACACCTGAAATGCAACCAAACCAATGATGAACATATTTATTCTAAACTCTGTTTGGAGATAAAGTACTATTATTATTACTAATTCAAGTGTCCTTTTTTATTTATCTAACTTTCCTCGGCAATTTTAGATCGCCAATTACCCAACCCACTTGTTAGTGCTTGTCCCCTATCACCTGTAATGCTCTCAACACTGAGAGGGTGAGGACTGACACATGCCTCCTCTGGCACATACGCAACCAGCCAATGCTGGTTTTTCAATCTGCCACCAATGCAACATCACTGGACAACTGACTTGGACGAATGCATTGCACACACAGTTCTAATGCATCTGCTAGCAAACACCTATACTGGCCAGCTTCACACTAAGCATTTAGCAATCAGTATTCAGCACCGTACAACTCTGTATTGGTGTCATGACAAAGTATAATTTAATTAAATGAAATATGCCAATATCAAAACACAACAAAAAAAGAAAACATTATTATGATACACAGCAATGAGAATGTAAACTTCTGCTTCTAAAAGTTAATAAAGTAGATCTTCTTTAGTGCTTGCATTGCCATGTATTTTCATCTGTCACTTTAGATGCCAGTTTTTAAGTCCTATTCAGTCAGTTAGTTTCTAATTGTAATGTGTGTAATTGATGTGTCAAGTGCTGAAATGGATTTTTCGGAAGCAGTGGGAATCGGGGGCCTTGCTTCACCTCGCCTGCGATACAGCAACAGCGGAGGGTCTGGGTAATGAAATTAGCATGCGATTAATTATGATTTGCGCTGGTATCATTTTCACTGACTCCCGCCATAAATCATTGAACTTGTTTACAGCAGAAAGCCAACTTAAAGGCCTCCTTCGAAAAGCCCACTCTCTGACAGCTAGAGGAGCTGACAACAAGCGTAAACAAACAACAACCCAGATTTTGCAGCAGGGTCCATGGCGCACCATGATAACACTCTGAATTATTGAAGGGTCCCTGTCGGTTTGGCTGCAGGCTGCTACAGGGGTCTGCATGCTATTTTCACCCAGGGCTCAGGTCAAACACACCAGCTCTGATTTCACTCACTCACACAGAGACACACTTCACACAACACACACACGATCTGAGGTGTCTGCATGGAGCTCACTTGCACTTGCCTCAGGATGCAACCCTTCTGAAATCTCCATTCCAAACTGACAAGTTTAAACAAAGCAATTTCAGGCCCAGCTGCACCTGCTGTGTCCACAACCCTCCTCTGCACTGTCTGGCAGGAAGACAATCATTTGTCTCGTTACACGGCTGAAATGAGCTCAGGGTCTGAGCTTTGTGTGTTTGTGTGTGTGTCCATGTTATATAAAGATGGAGAAAACAGATACAAAAATTAGAGGAAAAGAAAGTCTGTGCCACAAATGTAAATGCAATGGATTAAATGAAATATATCCTACATTTAGATTTTCTCTTTATTTTCTTTCCCCAGAAGATTATTTATAATGTGTAGTTAACTTAATATAAACAAAGTACCAGTGTCATTATACAGGAATGTGTAACACAGTTGAAATGTGAAAAGAATAAATCACAAAGTGGTATTCAGGACTACAACATTAGATTGTCTTTTGCAATGCAGATATATTTTAAGTGTAAGTCTTTTTTATGTATAGACAGCTACTGAATTTCCAATTTAAATATAACAAAAAAGTTCTATTACCATCAGATCTTTTCCATGTTCAGTTGTATATCTGTGTAAACACTAAATATCTCTTGCTCTCTCTCCCCATATGCAGTATGGTAAAATATTTTAGCCACTTGTCATCATTAAAATGAAAAAGCTCCTTACCTGGGCAGTAAGTGTTTATGTAATCAGCAAAACCCTAATATTAAAATAAATACAAATACTATTCATACAAAAGTAATGGTTTTACATCCCTGTGTTCATTAAAACATCAGAATCAGAAATACTTGATTGATCCCAGGAGGGAAACTGCAGTCGTTACAGTTGCAACCATTTGTGTAACAATAAACACTCTACAAAATAAAATATAAAACAAAAAGAAAAAAATTAAATATTTACACACACACACACACACACACACATATATATATATATATATATATATATATATATATATATATATATATATATATATATATATGACACTATATTGCCAAAAGTATTTACTCATTCATCCAAATCATTGAATTCAGGTGTTCCAATCAATTCCATGGCCACAGATGTATATAACCAAGCACCTACAAACATTTGTGAAAGAATGGGTCGCTCTCAGGAGCTTAGTGGATTCCAGCATGATTCCATGACAGTGTTTACTGTCTGCAGAATTAGTGTGATTCTTTTATTTAGAGAGAAAATGCCAATAATCGTATTTGGAAACGTAACGATAACAAGCCTTTGACCAGCTAAACTGGCGAGCTAATGGGTGAACAGAGCTCAAAAAGTGTTTTTCAGCTTAACAGTCTGCTATCATAAGCGACTAAGTTGGTAGTTATAACCCAAGATACCCAACGTTATTTAGCTAGTATTTCCAGACGACTGCGCTTGCTATGTTATGTTTTTGCACAACCTCCTCCTCTCTCTTTTCCCTTTTTCCTGTGTCTGAGTGTGCTTAATTGCTTAGATTGACTATTTTGCTAGTAACTGAATGGGTAAATAAACTTTATGTTAAACAAATGTATAAGTTAAATATAAGTTTTAGGAGCGTCTTGGGAAGATGGTGAAACAAGTTAATTATAGAGCCCTATACTATAACTCCCATGCACCCTTTTATAATAATGGAATATATTAAACCATTATTATTATTATTACCTTTGTCATCTTGTTAATACTCTTTCTGCCATCCTAAATCACTAGACTGTTCTAAAACAGTTATTTGCTAGTATTAAATGTATAAAAGTATTGTTGCATGTAGAATAATGCAGTTGAGTGACATAATTTCTGACAGTGCTGAACTCCCCCTAGTCAAGTTCCAAAAGTATTACTGAATGTATTTTTCTATGATTTTAATGAATAAAAATGTAAGATATCTTATAACCATATAGGCATGTATATGTAATGCAATGTTGTAAGGGAAAATGGAATTATACATGACTCATTTTTTTGCAGACACAGGGAATTGTAGTATAGTGAGATGCAGGAGCTGATGTCTCGCTGTTTGTACGCGATCACTCAGGTTTGTAGACGATGGAGCAGATGTAGACTAGCATTTCAGGGTGCTCCCCTGTCTGTGTTACCTTCTGGCTCTCTCCTTTTAATTAGGCTGTTATAGTCAGACTTGCCGGAGTTGCCAGCCACACTCTGATACTGCTAAAATTCTCTGCTCTCTATAAATCTATTCAGAACTAACTCTTTACCTTCTCATTCAGCAATGATCATCTCTATGTTTACCTGGGTGGTAATGTGAACCTACTGTAGAGCTGTAATGACATAAAAACTGTCCAGTTACAGAGCATAAAGAATACAGATCAGTTGGGGACAAATTTCAAAGCACACATGCACTGGCTCTCTTCCACTCGCACGACACAAGTTTTTTGACATTTTTGAGAGCAAAAAAATAAATAAAATAAAATAAATAAGGTAGTTTGGTAAATCTAGGCTTTCATTAAAGCCCTACTTTTGGGCAAATTAAGGGCAAAAGACACACAACATACAAAGAAAACTGTATATAAGTTAAACAGGATGACACTGATTGGCTGTAAAAGCAAATCTCCTGGCGGAAAGATGGGGACACAAATTTGATAGGGAAAAAACTGAGCTCAGATTGTTCAAAATTACATGGCTTAATGTCCTCAATTTATTGTTCAAGTATTAATTACAACAGAATTTAATGGACTTAATGGCATCATTGGGGTTAATACATATTGGCTTCCCTGTTGAAAAGTGCCATTATTTTGATTTTTAAAAGAGGATCATCCTTTCCCATCTCACTTCCTTCTCGGGGTCTGGGGGCAAGGCTCCAAGGCGATGTGGCCTGATCTCCCCGGTGAGGTGATCTCCCCTGGGCCTGATTCTCACTCATCGCCCACTGGACAAAAGAAACACAGACATAGATATACACACACACACACACCCCTACAAATGTATGAAAGAGAATATGAGAAACAGAGACAAAGAGAGAAAGAAAGTGAGAGAGGAACACTGTGCCAATTGCCTTCTTTCTTGCTGTAACCTTATCTCTGTCAGCCTGTTTTCACTCACTCATTGCCCTGCTGAGAGGGGCTTCCTCAGACACAATTGGCCCTGGAGCCCCCACCTTATGTAATAACACACACACACGCGCTCACATTTTATATATATATATATATATATATACACATACACACACACACAAACATGACGAAGATACTTTTCCGACATCAATTGAACTTTGTCACTTGACATAATGACAGTGACGGAAGTAGCAAGATGAATTCTAATGTGTTTAGAGATATACTGTATATATACTGTATATTCTGTTCAGATTCAGTCAAATGTAGGTGAGCTAAATCAGTCAAAGGACAAAGTCGCCTGATCTCAACCCAAGCCCGAGCTTTACACTTACTGAAGGCAGAAAGTCCTACAAACAAATGCCAACAACTGAAGGTGGCTGCAGTAAAAGCCTGGCAAAGCATTTAAACTTAGCATTTAGTGATATCCATGGGTTACAGATAAACAAATGCATTCAGTTATTAAAAAACTTTATAACATTAAAACTGGTAAAAAAAAAAAACCATACAAAACAGAAAGACAAATATACAAAACACAAACTGGTGTACGCAACAAAACAAAAAATAAAATAACATATTTAAGCCTTACATCTCCTGCACCACTAAAGGCATGTTAAAGTCACAACTTCGTTTTTAATGACATGATAACACAATGTATTATATTTAGGTCAGCTGCAACAATAGCTGAATTGCCCATCTCTAGCAGATCTTAGATTTGGCCACGGAAGCTGTAACTCTGGGTGAGCTAGTATAATGTCTAAACATCACTACACATTGGGGAAGCAAAGCTAAATGTCATTCAAAAGTGACCTTATTTAAGTTACATGCAAAAAACTGAAGCTAAGAGGAATGTTTAGGCAAATAACGTGAAGGAAAATTAATCAGTTTGAGTTAAAGTCAATGCTACTGCTGCCAGAGGGAAGCAAGAGAAAGTGAATATCAGAGGTTTATGAGTGGCCAACAGAGCCTCCATTCACTGCTTAGCAGGACATGACAGACTAATTCAGCGCACACACACACACACACACACACACACACACACACTTCAGTCCAGTCTGTGTTGAGTAAAGACTCTATCAGCAGGGTGTTTATCTAGTCTTGAATCAGAAAAGTCTTGCTCAAGGAGAACATCACTACCCCCAGTCTTCTAACTCCACACAAACCACCTCCTACTGCACAAAGGCACAACTTCTTACTTTGTGTCCATCCTCTGTGTTGACTAAACCATCCATCATGGCTAGTGGCGATAACCTCTGCGGTGCTTGGCCCGCCTCATGTCCCTATTGCTTTGTGAGCTTATCTGCACTACACCATTGGATTGTGCAGGATCAGACTGGGTAAAGTGTGTGCAATGGCAGCGACATGGTTTCATGTTGCGGCATTGGAAAGGGCTGGTCATCCCAGCAGGACGTAACATATTAGTACCACTGGATGGATGTCAAGTCTAAGCTGGCAAGTGAGAGGAAAAACTGTGGGAAAAGCTCCCCATAGTGCAGCTTTTGGAAGAACGTGAAGACCTGAGTACATGTTGCATGGCGTCACGTCTATCAGTTCCATATGCTGCTGCCTGACATGTAAACAGAGAAGGAATGAACAAGGGGAAAGCAGGAGAGAAAAAGAAATCTCGCTGTGTGTCGGCTCATGGGGCCACCCTGAAAGAGACAAACAAAAGCTGATTACAAAAGATCACACTTGGTCGGAATGGTCGATAGTGTTGATAGTTTTTCCAACACGGCCACCTACTACACAGCACTGGAGGCCAGATTCTCTGCAATGTTTGTGTAACAGAACACTCATACACACTAAAATGATAACATATCTCTCTATATTCAGTATCAATGATTACTCGTATGTATAGTACTGAACACAAATGTGTAAGTAGGTAGTCAGAATGTGTATTTAAGTTTTTGATGTTTTTTTATGTTGGTTATATTTGAATGCAGCTGGAAGAACAGATGTTTGGTTACTGTATGGATAGAGATGACTCTAGCCAGTATATGGATTGTTTTTTTACTGTATACTGTATAATACATATTATTATTATTAACAACATTACATAATATATGCATGTGAATCAAAAAAATTAAGTGCATCACGTTTCTTAGTACAAAAACACTTTCTCACTTTCATCATCATCATCAGCACACTTAAATCTGCACACACACACACACACACACACACACACTCTAATTCTCTGAGCCATTTCTAGACCCAAAGGGGGTTCTGGGTAACATTTGCTCCACAGCTGCACATGCACATCTGGGATAGCAGGAAATTCGGCGGCTGTCAGCGTGACGTGCACCGAATGTTTTCCAAGCACTTCAGAGGATGAGCAGAAAATCTCAAGCTCCCCCCTTCTATTACCCCCCTCTCCATTTCCCCACCCCTCCACAATTTATGGAGATCGACAGCAAGTGGTTCTCATTAAACATGTCATCTTCCTAACAAATTACTGCTTGGCTTTCACAGCTGGGCCTGCACTTATGAAGGAGTATTATGTTATTTACTCATGTTGTGCCCAGGTTTGGCTGCATTAGCACTAGCTGAACTGTGTTTAAGTAAAGGGCTTTTGTTTTCTGATTTGTCTGTTCCTGTTTGATTACTTTACTACACTGGCATGCTTTTGTGTAGTTTGTCTCTTGGCTAGTAAGGATCTTGTGCACTGCTAGTGTTGTGAAAACCACCTCCCCCCGTGTCTTTAGAAAGCTAACCTTCTTTATGCACTTTGCACTCGATCCAATGCACTTTAGAGCTGGGAAAGAAGAAATTCATACTAAAATGTAGCTTTTCTTGAAAGGTTAACTGCTCTTTCTCAGCAGTCACTGAGTCTAAAAATAGTGAGGATTTAACTTGCATTAGATAATTAAAATTAGGAATTGAGTGGTGATGTCGGAAATCATTAGCATACAGTGTAGCTCTGAGGTATATTATAAGTAGCATCAAAGTCTGCACTTGTTAAATTAGTTAATCTGTTAATTGCAGCTGACCTACTTTACCGAACCTCAGGCTAGCAATATTTCATGTTATTTATTTATTTTTAAATAGCTGCTTCTTCATTTCAGTTCTTAATGTCACACATAATTAAAGGTTGAAATCAGTTGAAGTACACAGCGCACCTGCTTCACAGTAACCTTGGGTATACTGACACAGCACTATGATGAATGGTGTGTGAGGTGTAATTAAGAAATGAGTGATTTTGCAGGACACAAAATCTAATAAAAGTAAAGTGGGAGGTCTAAATTTACATGGTGTAGCTGTCCATTTGAGGCTAGAGAGGGCCCAAAGGGAAAATAACGGCAGAGGAGAGCAGAGAGAAAAATCCACACCTTTTGTGGAGAAGTGTTTCTATTTCCAAAGCCACCCTACATTAACGGCTTTCATCTGGTTTTCTTTGGCAGTCGAGAACTGCTGCTTCTCCAACAGGAATTGCGGTATAAATTGTTCCTGAGATGTGGAGAAAATGATCAGACAGCACCTGGGCCTAATACAGCTGCTTTGCACATAGCGGAAATCAATACAACTGCAATTGTTCAGATTGTCCTACAAAAACAGAAAGAGAAGAAGCTTGAGAGATAATAAAGTCTGAGATTGTGACATTGAGGAAAATAGCCTCGTCAACAAAGTCAGAGGCGGTTATTCTGAGAAAAATTGCAAGGTCAGCGAATGGTAATATTGTGTTACCTTCTCATAAAGGGTGTCAAGCATGAAATATTCAGTATTTTTATGTTTTCAGCAAGCATGACACAGAATGTTGGAAAACCTTAATATTATAAATCACTACCACTTTGTAGTAACCGAGTCAGAGTCAAGAGCAAGCCGAGAAATAGTCTTGAATATGCACTCACCGATCACTACATTTGGAATCCTGTAACCATAGCTGTTCATGGTATGTATCTGCTGTGACTCTCCCAAGCATTCAGATCTGGCAAGGTAACTAAAAAAAGACTGAATTCATTGTCATGTTTATGACTTTTGCTTTGTGGAATGATGCTTAATGCTTGCATATGCGTTAAGTAGCCATCAGAAGATTGTAAATTGTGGCCTTAAAAGAAGGCCCACATTCAACAACAATATTTAAAGAGGCTAAAGAGGCTAAGCAATGATTGTTTTGTATTAAAGAAAACATTCCATACACCTTTACACCACTTCCATTAACCTCTACTGTTAACACCAGGCAGGTTTGATCCATTGGTTTATGCTGTTGGTGCCAAAACCTGAACCTACCATCTGTGTGCACAAATTGCCCACTGCCCACTAAAGCCTCAGCTTTCTGTTCTTGGCTGACAGAAGTTGAAGCCTACACAGTTTTCTGCTGCTGTAGCCCAGCCAGATATAAAGTGTGTATGCATTCTGCTTTTCTGCTCACTGGATGTTTTTTGAGAAAGCTGTACAGACTACTGGGCAAAACAATCCCAGGAGATAAGAAGTTTTAGAAATACTCAAACCAGTCAGCCTGGCACACACACACACACACACACACACACACACACACACACACATATATATATATATATATATATATATATATATATATATATATATATATATATATATATTTAATTGTTGGGATGTGAAATCTTTGATTTGTCAAATTATTGTCTGTGGCAATTAGTATTATGGTACAGATGCATCAGATACAGATTAGATTGCATTTCTACAGCATTCCTTTAAAAGAATTATAACCCATTGTGCATATAGAGCACTTCCACTGTGAATTATACTATGGGAAGCATGTTCTCAGCAGCTATTCTGCTGTTTCCAGCTTTGCTCCCATCATCTCCTGAAGGGCCTGCTAGCAGCTGCCATGATGATGTGAGCTCATGACAAAATGAGGCCAGATTTTGGGGAGAGGAAGTTCGGCAGTGGAAAATAAATAATTTAACAAAGGTTTCAGCATAAGCCTTCAGAGCAGCACATGTGGAAAAAAAAGCTGAAACGCAAATGCAATTTTATTCATTTTTAACACATAGTGGGGTGAGTTTAAGCTTAGGTTTTTAAAATGCTGCATTCATGTGAAAATATATGTTCAAGTTGATAAGACAAAAACATGCTTTTAATATCTGCAAAATCCAAACTGTTGCAAGCAAAATGTGTTGGCTATTTGGTCTCTTTTTAGTTCCAGCAGATCTGCAGAGAGCCTTGTATCACAGCAGGAAAAGACATCGACTCATTCTTGGATAACCAGCTCCATGACAATATAGTGTAATTAAAATTATGTAATAACTGCAGTGGGATTTGATTCGTTTTATGTGCTTTTCCACCCAGGCCAGATGTTCACAGGTCACCACGTTTGTTTGCACAAGGAATGAAGAAAAACGTGGTGGTCATTTCACAGCATTAATCAAACACCTACTTCAGCAAAAACACTAAGCCCCATGGAGGCCCTTGGCCAGGATTTGTCAGTGAGCTGAAACCATTTCCAACTAAGCCCACAGACAAAAAAGGGAGCATGTTGCAGATAAAGACTTCACACTGGGTAAATCCATTTCCCCCTTGCAGCAGCATTGTTTGAAGTCCCCATGCTACACCTGCTGACAGATGCTTTCGGTATGTCACCTTAACTGGAATCGCTTCAAGGGCACTTCATGCTGTGCACATAACAAAACGTCCTTACTAAGCATGACAAGTAGCGAAGTTGCCGCGTACTCCAGTTTATGCCATAGATGAAAAAGACATCCTCATACATAATCAAAATCTACAGCAGGCCCTCTTTTTACATGTTTATCTTTGCATTTGATTGCTGCACTATTATAATTTCATTCTTTATGGAATCAAAAGTAGTTCTTCATCATTCAAAGAACCATTTGTAGCATGATTTAAAAGTGTGTGGTATCATTTGTTGTGGTTGTGTTTAAGTCAAGATACAAGCAAAAATATTAGATATCTAAGAAAATTGTACAAAAACATGTGTCTTAGAATGCACAATAATAGCAATACTTCATTTCCAAACTTTTCCTAAAGCAAGCCCAGTATTATTTGTAATTATCCTCTAGTTCGAGCAGTCGTATTCAGCTGCTGTAGCCAGTGGTGGATTAATGCAAATGGATGCAATGGCTAGGAGAATCTGGAACTAAACATTTTTTTTTATCTAACTAGCTCAAAGGACATCAACTATTATAATCAAGCTAAGAAAGTTTATACTATGTGTTATTGCATTGATGTTTGGTGAGAATGTATACTTATGTTGATGTTAATGTTTAGTAATTTTTTAATTCTGTGAATATTGGTTCATAAAATGTTAAGTAATCAATCATGAATATATATTTAAAGAGACTACCTGAACTTGTATACTTTTTATCTATGTAATGGCAGACCAACTTGATAACTCCAATGGTATTGAATTTTATTGTGCCTAAGCATGCACCCCGACCAACCCCACCCCCACAAGTGGAATGTAAAACAGGTGCTGCACCATTGGTTTCCCCCTAGGAGGGGAGGGAAGAAAAACACCCGCCCACGCTGAGAAAAGGAACTGACTGACAGCACCTCACATTCTCTGGCCAGCTGTATCTTCTGCTGATCTTTCACAAAAAAAAAAAAACAGAAAGAGGGAGGGAGGAAGAGAGAGAGAGAGAAATTCATGCACAATGCAAAACCTCCTGAAAGAGCAACACATGTTGGAGACCACAAGCATGTGATGCTAAACTTTGGTGTGGTTTTCTTCTCCTTACACCTTTCTTATTAGATTTTAAATGCATCCAGGTCGTCGCCGGCACCATCAAATTCCTGGCAGTGCTATTAGTAAAAGACCAGGCCCTTTCCTATGAATACATATTTGCTAATGAAATAAAACATTCAGATTTTTCCTTGGGGCTTCATATGTGTTTCTCTACAGAGCTCTCTGGCATGACATAAAACTGAGCATGAGACACTTGGCAGTAGATTCAAAGCTGCTTTTCTATTATAGTCAGCACCAAAGCTATGGAGATTAAAATGGCTTCCCTGAAATAAAACTGCCAAATGTGTACTTTCACATCTTCTTATTTGACCTTTGTTTCCTCCCAGACACATATGCACTTTCTGATTGATCTGAATTGAAACAGTAGAAGACGTTGGTAGATAGTTGTATCGAACCAGTTTAAGGCTGATGTTTTATAGTTAAAGCAGACATCATAGTAATGCATGAGAAGAAATGCTGTACTCCTGTCTTAAGTCAAAAGCTTCATTTCAGCATCAAATATCTGCCTCAAGAATGGGAGTATGTAGCTAGAGGTGGCATATTGATATCAATGTGTAACAGTATCAGGCCAATATCTGTAGAAAGATGCTGGATCAGATATTAGAGGGAAAACAGGGGAAAAAATAGGAAAACTTATATAGTGGGACGACAGTGTAGATTAATGGGAGGATGGTGGGGTGTTGGTGTCAGTAATGCCGTATGACGTGGGGACAGTATAGGGTAATGCAAGGTATAATGAGAGGAAGATGCAGGGTAATGTGGTGCAATGGGGGAATGTTTAAGGATTAATGATTACAGATTAATGATGGGATGGTGTGAGACTGGTGTAGGAAAGGGTGTGCATGGTATGGAGATGGTTTATGTTAATGCAGATATGGCGTGGGGGTGGTGATGGACATGTATGGGGTGAGAACAATGTAGAGTAGTTTGTGGACTGATGATGTGGTTAAAGCATGTAGGAGTATGGTGGGGGTGATGTTAGAGGTGTCAGGTATGGTTGGGTTGTGGACATTTCAGCCCTATGCAGCTCTTTAAGCTCTTTATTTTGAGCCCCACCCCAGCATTAAAGGATGCACAGCAAATTAGTATTCATTGATTCTCAATATTATAATGTGATTTTGTGCAACAATTTTGTGTGGCAGAAGGCTACTATTGACTATGTGAAACAGCGAGTAAAAACCATATTGTATGTAATAATCTTTTTATATTTTCATAACAAAATCATTCCGGCCCTCCGTTTAAACTATTTGAAGGCCGAGGGAAGTATGACATGCCTATCAAGGCAAAATATCAGCTCCTTGTAACAGCTCTGTGCATATGTTCTCTATCTTTCTGACAGACACCAAAGCCAAGGTTGAATACCAAAGCAAACACTTATATGGATAAATATCACATATCTGTTTATGAATATATTTATCTATAGATCTGATCCATGTGTTTAATTCTACAGTAATCAAAATTAACTAGCGAATGTGTGCAGATACTTAAACACTTTAAACAACATGACGCATAAGGATTGACTTTCAATGTTGGTGGTGGTGTTTTAACTAAGCTGACCCCTATAGTCAGCAGAGAGGAAAGGGAATAGTTCAATAATTGATAAGAAGGGAACTGGCTAAAAAATTTTGTACAGAGAAAATGAAAACATTTCGCTATGGATCAAAATTCCACATTGATGCATTATTGAGAAAAACGCAGTGTTTTTGTGTTGTATATTAAAACAGTCCCAAACAAGTATAATAATGTTATGCCAGAGATGTTTAAAGCTGACAATAAATGTTTTTTTTTTTTATCTGTCATGACATGATGTTAATGGCATTGTGGTTTCAGATTATGTCCAGTAACATTACAGTGTTGCCATTACTGGTACCTGTCGTTAAAGATATCACAGGTGTTTTATATTAACCTGTAACTTAAACATCAAACATGACATCAAACCAGAGGGTAACAGGATACTGTTCATATCAATGGACATAGTACCAATACAATGCTAAAATGCTGCAAATAGAATGTTATTGACAGTAAGGATCTAATTTTGTTTTAGAACCCGTGCCTGAACAAACTCACCCCGATCTCTGAGCGCACCGCCTCTCGACACTCCAACCTGCCACTGCACAACAATGCTCATATTCACAGCCCGCAGACAGCAAATTGCTTCTATCCTTCCCCGCCACGCCCTGCCTGCTCAGCCACCTGCAAAACGAACCCTCCTGGAAATTTCATTACAAATTACTCTGTGTCTTCCCAATCCCTCTGGCAGCAGAAGAAAATCAAACCTACCCAACCCCCACAGGAACACTGCTTACCAAACACACACACACACCGAGTTACAATAATAAACTATCACAGAGCGTACACAACTATACACATTTCACTTGGCTTTTAAGCACAAAGCAAAATTGAATTTGTTGCTTGTTTTCATTTACTGGATTGACTACTAAACACTTTACATAAGTTGACCTGTAAATACCCCCAGCTTTACTAAACTAAATGCGGAATCTACCTTTTAAAACACTTCTCTGTTTGGAGTATTGCACTTCTGTAAAGATGCTGAGGTTAATTGACTGCCACGCTCCCATAACTCAACAAAGAACTTTCTCCCTGTAAGAAAGTAAAAGGAGTAGACTTGAGGAGACTGATGGCAAATCAAAGCAAGGCGCATTCCTAAGCAGTGAATAATGATCAACAACATGGAATGCCTTGTTTCGACCTTGCCCTTGACCAAGGCTGCCCCCTGGTGGACATTGTGCAAGAACCCATGAAGCCAACAGGCATGCGTGGTCGCAAACATGCCTGGGAGGGGGGAGTCTGCAGAAGAGATGAGTGCTGAAAGCTCCTTGGAAAAAGGATTAGGGCTGTTTACGTGGCCAAGTGGCCGACGGCCAGCTGCGCAAGTGTGCAAACTCCATAAAGCTGCAGTGATTGGTGTCAGCCGTGAATTTCCTGGTTCAGAGCTATCTCCGCCTATACGCCCCAGTTGGGTCCTGCTTTTGTTCACAGTGACCACAAGAAAGCGAGCACTCCTCCACATGCACGTCCGTCTCAAAACACGAGATAGACTGATCACACTCTTGAAGATGTGTCTGCAACACAGCTCCCCACGGTTTCAGCTCCTCTCTCAGTCTGAGCACAAAGCTAGCAGATGTGACAGGGTGTCATTGCTGAAGCTCAGTGGAAAATCACTTTCACAGTTAACAGGCTATGACATCCCAGACGTGCCTGAACAGCGCTTTCATTATTTACCTTTGAGGCAGTCCCTAAATCTGAGAGGTATGCAACAATTACAGCAATGCGGCCAGGATCATCCACGTAATGCGTACAATACCCAGACTCAGCAAACAGTGAAAAGACTTCCATCCAAGGGCCGCTTGTAAGATTACAATACGCTACACTCTAAACACAAAGGGTTCGATAGTGTAAATACAGTGAACTTTGTTGGGTACTGTATAGAACCAACTATAAAACATTACCCACCAATGTGAAGAACATTCCATCCAAACAGCTATTTGAGTTGTTTTATGTACTGCTTTTACTAAACACCTTTGAAAATTTTTTTTAAGAGTGTATATTACACTATTGTACTAACACTGTGGCACTGTAGCACTGTAAAGACTGTCCTTTGGGACAATACCATACAATTACTCCAAGATTTTTTGTGAGCATAAAGAACATTTTAAAACTTTCTTCTACCGCTGCATTATTTATGACTATGAAAAGCAGTGAAAAGTAGACAAAGAGAGAAAACTGTTTTTTCTTTGGTCGGAGTTGCAGCACTAGAGAAGTGTATGCGTCAGTTTTGGAGTTGGCATTGAGCCGGGAGTCTGCACTCTGGAGAGGGATCAGAGCCTTTTTTGTGAGCTCTTGGGCTCTGGGATCACAGAAGACTTGCAGACTTGAAGAGCACTCCTACCTTCTGCCTCGCTTCGCATAGACACTGTTGTAAAAAAAAACTTAGTATCTCTGCAGTTTCTGCAATCTCTGCAATCTAAAGGCAAACAAAAAACCTAACTACTTAACTATACTGTTATACTGTAAAACTGTACAGTGCTGTTAAAAAGTCTTCAAACTGTTTATCTTGGTAGTCAGTGCATGTTGCCTATTAAAACATTAGATAACATTAGAAAACATACAAATAAACATAAATACAGCAGTTATTGGTCAGAATGTGTTCACTAATGATATATGGATAGAAGTTCACAAGCAGCTCATCTGACTTCCTTTCATCAAGAACTGATTAGATAAGCTAGATGTTAAAAAGGAAATGGAAATATTGTATGTTACATTTCCTTTATTAAGTTATTATTAGTAATTATGTATTCAATGTTTTATACGTTTTTTTATTTTATACTTAAAACACATATATATATATATGTGAGTCACACTGTACAAAGTGTGTACAATTGTTTGTAAATTGTTTGTACAAACAGATTATTACAAAGTGTAAACTGTTAGCTTATAGTTTAAAAACTAGCCTAACTTTTTGTATTACTTCTTTAACTGGATTTTTAGGATGTGTCATTTTATAAACATATTTATTATTATTATTATTTATTTATTTCTTTAGATTACTTCAGGCACACACTGAACCAGGCAGCCTTTTGAACACACTAGAGGGTGCTCTCTGTTCATGTGGTTTATGAGCTCCTTGTAACAGTTTATTAGTTCTTGAAGTAAATATGCAGCACTAAAATATGTGTTTGCTTTAGTGCCTACTGTTCCAACTACAGCTTAGTAAATCTCAGACACACATTTGAGTGGAAGGAGGACAGAAAGGTTTATGCAGGGCATTGTAGGGCAGAATAGAGAGTCCCCAAAGAGTCAATGTTTACAGTTTTCACTATAATCAGAATTATATATAAAATCTTTATACATATTTCATATTATGTTAATGAAAAGGTTCACCGGCCATTTGAATAACTAATATATAGTTCTATTGTAGACATTGCAACTTCTGGTTCCTATTAGCACATCTGCAAAGTTGATTAGTTTTTCTACAAATCACTATTTCTCATCAAAAAGAAACCTATGCAACAGTGTTGGCTTGCTGGGTGCAGTTTCAATGGAAAGGGAGTTTCAGTATCCACTACAGTAACAGTATTACTTAAAAATACTGAAAAGAAGGACAATATATGTGTAGACATTTTGTACAATTGCTAATACTGTGTACAATTGCACATATTCATACAGCACATGCTCACTACTAGCCTAAAGATCATATATATATATATTTTTTTGTTGTTAATCTCTTAAGATAATATAATATTATTTCCTTTATAAATACTCATTGTGAATAAAATTATTAAGAAATTATTAACATTTATTTTAAGGAGGCTGATGATCCCCTAATAAAGGCATGCACATCAATCCTAGACTTGACCTTGTAATACTAGACTCAACTTTATTTAACCTTTAATGTTAAAGTTATTTAACCTTTGATCAAGAAAATAATCGTGATCCTGGTTTACTGTCTAATTACAAACCTGTTTCTAACCAGCCATTAATATCTGAGATAAAAAAGCCTGTAGCCCAGCAACTCATACCTGCAAAAGAATCACATTTAAGAAAAACTCCCATGGATTCAGGCCTCAACATAGCACTATGACATCTCTAATTAAGATAACAAATGATGATCTACTTGCCTCTGATCAAGGCTGTGTCTCCCTGTTGGTGTTACTCGACCTAAGTGAATAAAACAGACCACTCAACTCCCTTAAAAGATTTAGAAAATGAGTGGAATCACTGGAAATTACTGTATTATGGTTCCAGTCCTACCTAACCAAATCATTATCAGTTTGTAAAGGTAAATTATGTATGATCCAACTATGCAAAAATGAGAGTCCCACAAGGTTATATGTTAAGACCAGTATTATTCCCAATATGTATGTCTACATGGCAAACATGGCATTGACTTCAACTGTTATGCAGATGATACAAAAATGTACATATCAGCCTTCCCAACTTTTAACTTCCAAAATTAAAAAGCAGCAAGAAATAAATGATTAGACTTAAAGTTAAATCTCACATATGTTTCAGTTATACCTGGTTTGAATCTGAATGTATAAAATGACCACACATGGACACTTAACTCATACTAGTAGAGTAATGTGTAGGAATATTCAGTTTTAATTACAATAGACTAAATTTATTTGAGTTCAAATAACTTGTGGGTTTACAGTGATAGTGTGAACTTGGATTTCTGTGGTACAGAAACTGATTTAATAAAGTTAAAATAATCAGCTCAAAGTCTATCAAATATGTGTGTTAAATTGCAGATTTCTTTTCTGGGAAAGGATTCCCCCACCCCCACCCCATGTTCCTCATTTCTATTTCTATTCAACCCTATTTGAGCAGATTATACCCATTAATGCAACAAGGCATACTACACACTAAGGTGTATTATTCAGTAACTACAGGGACTTCTGTACAAACTGGTGGAGCTATTCTTTGGTAATAGAAGTTTGTGATAACACTTTCTGTCCGCTGGCAGGCCATAGGCTTTTTTTTTTTATCGGTTCCTATCTTTGTTTAGCAAAGGTTATCTCTGCTCTTCTTTCCCACTGCATTCGGTTTGCAGGAGTAACTGTTCAACCTATGACCCTCATTGGTCTTCTCTCATTTGTAGCTGCTATGAAAACCAGTCCTTCAGTGTCAGTTCTTTGTTTTTTTTATCAGTGAAAGTGGGAGCTGTAGCTGAGGAAGGAAGCTTTATTATATTTAAAATCCTTAGGAGATGAGTAGAGGTGTGGACCTGAGTCACAAATTTATTGATTTGCAGTTTGTCTCTAAAAAATTAAAAAAGAAATCAGACTTTTAGACTCAAAAAGACTTGAGGGACTCCTCAAACATTTTTTATTGTAAGGATTTATTTCCAAGTTTTAAATAATATTGAATCACATCCTGAGCCTTTTATTGCTTGCATAGTACTGTATCAGTGTAGCAAGTAATCTGAGTTGCTGAGCCAATCAGAAAGTAAACAGGCTGCCAAAGATAATTCTTTTCAACTATAAAGATGCTGTAGTGAATATTAATAATAAAAAAACCAAACTGCAACATGCAAGACATGTGCGATGAAGATCACCAATGGAGATGCAGCAACATCAAACTTTGTTTGCCATTTGAGGCTACACAAAGAACAAAGTATGTGCTAAACAGTTTACATTGTAATGTTATATATAATAGTAATAAAGTACTTGTTGCAATGAGGGTCTTGTAAAATGCGTGAGAAAATCATGTGTGGCATGAGAGTATGAGATTAGACCTAATTGTGCGGCCAGTGCCCCCGCAGCCCTAAATTCAGTGCTTCCAGTGTTAGTGTTAGCTAAAAAAAATTTTGCCCAGTTTTACCAATTGTTTTAGATATGTTTCAACCTTAGGCAGATGCAATGGCAGACTAAAGGGCAGGGGCAAAAAAATAAAAAAGCGCACCTACTGTATGACATGGGTGCCCCATCAGTGCACAGAAATCTATGAGGCACCATGTATTATAAAATAGTTTTTATCCTTGAATAAGTGTAAGATTACATTATAAGACTAGTGTCAATCTTTACAACTTCTCACCCTTCAGTAGTATGTCACTCTTACAGCTTAGACTGTATTGAGTTTCCTAGACCCCAGCTTTAGCTGTCATACTTAATTATCAGTCTGATAAATAAACAACTTATTATCTTAATTATTAAATAGTGTACACAGATATACTATATACATACAGATTTCTAAGTTGCTTTAGTAACTGTAAGGACTGGCTCAATGCACCTGGGGTAAATGGGGAAACTTAAGACAAGTAGTGAGATGATGGAGAGATGGTTGATCTTGGCTCCCTTCATATAGCTTGAATTGTTGTAAAATATTGACCATCTAACCATCATAATTTTAATCTCTCTAGAAGAGGCTGTTCTCTCATCTCTCCAGTAAGTGCTTAGAGTTCCCTCTCCAATACTGTGATGATCTGTGCAACACTGGAATTGAACTGTCTCGAAACTACAGTTATTTTCAAAAACAACAAAGGCAAAATAAGAAAACAAAATAACAAACAGTGTTCTAAAGGATGGAAACAATTCAGCTGGGACACTAAGTCGCTCCTGAGTACCTGCGGAATCTTATTACACACTACAAACAATTAAGATTACTTAGATCTCAGGGTGCTGGCTTCTTACTCGTTCCATAAATTCAGAAAACCTCAGCAGGGGGAAGAGCCTTTTCTTATAAAGCCCCCCAACTCTGGAATAACCTTCCAAATAATATTCAGGACTCAGACACAGTCTCAATCTTGAAATCTAAGCTGAAAACTCATCTGTTTAGTTTAGCTTTTGGTACTTAATGTTTCCCCTTTGATAAAGGTTGCAGATCCAGGGGTTCGCGGACAGGGAATTCTAGTACACTGAGATGCTGGAGCTGTCATCTCGCTGTTTACACGCGATCACTCAGGTTTGTGGACGGTGGAGCAGATGGACGCTAGCATTTCAGGGTGCTCCCGTGTCTGTGTTACCTTCTGGCTCTCTCCTTTTAATTAGGCTGTCAGACCTGCCGGAGTCGCCCGAAAAACTCTGATACCTTTCAACATTCTCTGCTCTCCATAAAATCCTCTCAGAACTAACTCTCTCTTTTTACCATCTCTGAGTAAATGGCCACCCAGCCCGACCTGCTGGAAGATTGCCTGCTGAGGTCCCCTCTACCTGCGTCAGACCAGCTTCCACCTACCAGTTCGAACATCAGGCCCCCCACCCACCACCACCCATACCAGTAAATGGACTTGTAACTATCTGCCACTATAAATATCACCATTATTAACTATTTGTTGTATCTGGTTTGGTAATTTTTATCAATAATGTGTAAATAGCTCTGACCAGAGGAGGATGTGTCCCCCTTGTGAGTCCTGGTTCCTCACAAGGTTTCTTCCTCCAGCTCTGAGGGAGTTTTTCCTTGCCACTGTCGCCATTGGCTTGCTCACTGGTCTTTGATCCTTCATGTCTTACGTTACTTATTTTTTTGTCTCTGTCTTTTACTAATTACTAATTATGACAAAAGTTGTAAAAAGTGCTATTCAAATAAATTTGACTTGACTTACTGTTTTCAGTGCTCCACATTTTAATACCTTAACTCCTTGTTAAACCAATTGTTCTCAATAAGCATTTCACTACATCCAAATAATTTATTAAATACATTATCAAACCACAAAACCGAATCCTAATAAATATCCTGGATAAATTCCATAAGCTCTGGATGAGCACCCAATTATATGTTACGCCCGTCTGTAGAAGTCTACAACATATAAAAGGGAATGAACATAAATATAGAGACAATTTGCTTTATTGAGGGATCAAAATGCTTTGTCAGATGGGCTAGGGCAAATAATAACCACTCGTGATCTGAGGTCATCTAGGTCATCATTTGCACATCTGTGTCAGTAATGAATGCAATTTAAAGTAGCTGAATTCACTCATTACAAGGAGTGTCCACTACATGGACACTTAGACCTAACTAGAACGAACTTAGAACTAACTTTTCTCTCTTTACCTTCTTCAAGTAAATGGCCACCCAGCCCGACCTGCTGGAAGATTGGAGTTTTTCCTTGCCACTGTCGCCGTTGGCTTGCTCACGGGGGTCTTTGACCCTTCATGTTATTTCTTCTTTCTTCTCTGTCTCTGTCCTTTATTAAGTACTAATTATGTAAAGCTGCTTTGTGACGACAACAGTTGTAAAAAGCGCTATACAAATAAATTTGACTTGACTTGACTTGACTACATACAGTGTATCTCTAAAGACCGAACTCTAACGCTGGGCAATGTGTGACATCCTGGTAAGTATGATTGTGTATGTATTTAATTCCCCTCAGAAGAAGGTGGCTCTGCTGCAATGCTCTTGGAGGTAGAACAGTGCAGTAAAGCTTTTTGACAGGAAAGACAGTTGCGCTGTATTTAATACCCCTTAGAGGAACTTGGTTTGGAATTTGCTGCAATGCCAACTAGACAATCAGCTGCTGAAGCAACATCAAAAACAGCCAGAAGCCGAGAGTCCACAGTGAATGCAAACAGAAGCTCGTCAGTATGAGGATGATAGAAAAAGTAAAAGTAACCAAAACTGCTTTTATCACTCTGTTGCTCCAGTGTTGGAAAGCTTTGATGAGACAACTTCCAACAAAATCCAAAAAAACTCTAATCTTAACCCTAGTTTAATCACTGTATTTACAGATTTGTGTCAGTCACATGTTTATTTATGTTTACTTACAGATCCAGCAACTTGAGACACTCCAAATTTTTTGCTTTCTATTGTCATTCTGTTATTTATCAGAGTGCTGCTGCATTACTCCCACTCTATCTCTCTCTCTCTTTCCCTTATTTTCATCATCCCTTTCTTTCTCTCTTTGAGGTAAAGTTACGAAAGACCTATGGTGTAACGTCACCCAGAATCAGACGCTGACAGAGTGAAAATGAAAAAGAGGTTTTAATAAAAAATATTGTAGTCCAGATTCAAGTCAAGTAGCTTTTTTTGTAATTTTAGCTCTGTACAAGTAGACAGTGAAATGAAATGACGTTTTTTCCAGAACAAGGGTGCCACATGGAACAAAACGAGAACAAAAAACAGTACTTACTTTAATTCTCTATTGATGGCTTCATTTATTTCCCAGCAAATAGATGTAACTACTATCTCCGGTGGCAAAATGTTAGTAACTGATTAGACTTCACCCTGCTCTGTCTGATGTAAACATGATAAGCCTTGGTATTTCTAGACCTGGGACAATATCTGATGTTAAACCAAAATGTGAGAAAAAGAGGGACCAGGGCTTGGCGAGCACTGAGACATTGTGTTGTACATGAAATGCTTTACATGCATTTCTCCTTGAAAGCCTATGAAATATGGGTCATTCGAGACATTGTTCAGAAGAACAGCAAACTTTGATTAAAAAGTTGATTGGAGAGGGTAAAACTTATAAAGAAGTGCAGACAATTATAGACTGTTCAACCAAAATGATCTCCAATGCTTTAAAATGGAGAGCAAAACCAGAGAGACGTGGAAGAAAATGCAAGACTACCATTTGAATGGATCGAAGAATAGCCAGAATGGCAAAGGCTCAACCAATGATCAGCTCCAGGATGATCAAAGACAGTCTCAAATTACCTGGGAGTACTGTGACAGTTAGAAGATGCCTGTGTGAAGCTAATCTATTAACAAGAAGTCCCCGCAAAGTCCCACTGTTAAAAAAAAGACATGTACTGAAGCGGATGCAATTTGCTAAAGAACACCTTTACTGGCCTAAAGATAAATGGAGAAACATATTGTGGACTGATGAAAGTAAAATTGTTCTTTTTGGGTCCAAGGGCTGCAGACAGTTTGTCAGACGACCCCCAAACTCTGAATTCAAGCCACAGTACACTCTGAAGACAGTGATGAAGTCATCATGAAGTACTTCGAGAGGCTAGTCATGAGGAACATCAAGACCCAACTGCCCTCTTCATTGGACCTCCTGCAATTTGCATATCATCCCAACCACTCCACGGACAATGCCATCACCACCACCCTTCATCTCTCCCTTACCCACCTGGAGAAGAAGGACACCTACGTCAGAATGCTGTTCATAGACTTCAGTTCAGCATTCAACACCATCATCCCACAGAATCTCACCAGGAAGTTAAGCTTGCTGGGCCTCAACACCCCCCTCTGCAACTGGATCCTGGACTTCCTGACAGGGAGGCCCCAGTTAGTCAGGTTCGGGGACAGCAGCTCCAGCACCATCACAATGAACACTGGGACACCCCAGGGCAGTGTACTGAGTCCTCTGCTGTTCACCCTGCTGACTCATGGCTGTGTTGCGAAACACAGTTCTAACAGCATCATAAAGTTCGCAGATGATACAACTGTGCTAGGTCTCATCAGCAAAGGCGACGAGTCAGCATACAGAGAGGAGGTGCAGCAGCTGACAGACTGGTGTACAGTCAACAACCTTCACTGGAATGTAGAGAAGACCAAAGAAATGGTTGTTGACTTCAGGAAAACAAGACACGACCCCTCTCCGCTCAACATCAACGGCTCCTCTGTGGAGATCGTTAAGAGCACCAAGTTCTTTGGTGTCCACCTAGCAGAGAACCTCACCTGGTCCCTGATTACCAGCTCTACAGCCAAGAAAGCCCAGCAGCTTCCCTCCACCCATCCTCACCCTCTTCTATAGAGGGACCATAGAGAGCATCCTAAGCAGCTGCATCACTGCCTGGTTTGGGACCAGCCTCTGACCGCAAGACCCTCCAACGCATTGTGAGGATGGCTGAGAGGATCATCGGAGTCTCTCTCCCCTCCGTCATGGACATTTACACTGCCCGCTGCATCCGCAAAGCAACCAGTATTGTGGATGACTCCACCCACCCTTCACACAGACTGTTCTCCCTCCTGCCATCAGGAAGAAGGTACCGCAGCATCCGGTCCAACACGACCAGACTCTGCAATAGCTTCTTCCCCCAAGCCATTAGACTTCTCAACTCAACTCAACTTCTGAACTGATGTCTTCTCTGTTACATGTACACACACTCTCTCTCTCTCTCTCTCTCTCTCTCTCTCTCCAACCATTTACCCCAGATAAAATGGGAAGCATTTTTTTTGCACAAAGCATTTGCACTAATAACCTTACTACCTCACTGGACTCAATATTTATTACACACTGCATAATTTGCACACTACCACCAATTATTTATTATTCTCTGTCTGTTTTGTGTTGTGTTGTCTGTCCGCACTTGTATTGTGTTGCACTTGTGTTTTGTATGCACTGTCTATGTTGCACCATGGTCCTGGAGGAACGTTGTTTTGTTTCACTGTGTACTCTGTATGTAGTTGAAATGACAATAAAACCCACTTGACTTGACTTGACTTGAAGCATGGTGGTGCAAGCATCATGATATGGGCATGTTTCTCTTACTATAGTGCTGGGCCTATTTACATACGCATACCAGGGATCATGGACCAGTTTGCATATATCAGAATACTTGAACAGGTCATGTTGCCTTACGCTGAAGAGAAAATGCCCTTGAAATGGGTGTTTCAACAAGACAACGACCCTAAACACACCAGTAAACAGGCAAAATCTTGGTTCCAGTCCAACAAAATTGAGGTTATGCAGTGGCCAGCCCAATCCCCGGACCTTAATCCGATAGAAAACTTGTGGGGTGACAGCAAAGATGCCGTTTCTGAAGCAAAACCAAGAAATGCAAATGAATTGTGGGATTTAGTCAAAACATCCTGGGCTAGAATACCAGTTGACAGGTGCAAGAAGTTGGACTCTATGCAACACAGATGTGAAGCAGTTCTAAAAAACTGTGGTAATTCAACTAAATATTAGGTTAGTGATTCATAGGAATGCTAAATCCTAAAAAAAAAAGTACATATTTTGAGTTTGTAAAGACAAATGCAGACACTGCTATTTTTTTAACAGTTCATGTTTTGATTTGGAAAACAGTATGCAATGTTCCCAATGCATGGAAATAAAAACTACTATAAAGATTTTCTGCTTTACTAATGTTTTTAAACACACTGCTGTTATTTTGAACACAACTGTAACTTATGGAAACAGAAATGAGAACAGAAGAGAACAGAATGAGAACAGAAATGACCTGAGTGTCAAAGGTGGGTGAGTAAACTAGAATGTCATTCAAATAGGCTATAACAAATCTGCCCAGCATGTCTCTGAGTACTTCATTTATATAGGCCTGGAAGACAGAGGGTGCTATCAAAAATCCAAAAAGACATTGCCAAATACACATAGTGCCCTCTAGTGGTCACAAATGCTGTCTTTCATTCATTACCTGCCTTTTGTCAAATTAAATTATAAACACTATGTAAATCGAGCTTGGTGAAAAATCTAGCTTCTTTGAGTTGTTCCAAGGGGACCGGGACTAGGGGGAGAGGATACAGATAAGGTTTGGTGATTGCAGTCGATACATAGTCTGTAGTCGATACATGGTCGCAATTCCCTTTTCTTCTTTTTAACAAAGAAAAAACAAGAGGCAATGGGAGAGGTAGAGGGTCTAATGAAGCCTTGTTCTAGAGCCTCCTGAATATACATATCCATCGCTTTTTCCTCCTCTTGAGGTAATGGATAAATGCAGGCTTTAGTAAATGTGGGGTTTTCAATCAAATCAATAGCACAGTCACTATCTCTATGAGGGGGCAATTTGGTAACATTTTGTTTGTTAAACACTTCTCCTAAGTCTACGCATTCAGCTGGTAACTGCACCTCTTCATTGGCATTCAGACTCTCTAGGTCTCGGAGGTTGACATTAGAGATAATTGAGGCGTTATCATACAATTATCAAGAAAAAAGTCTGACCAACGCCTAATAGTGAGGTCCGACCAAGAAATAATAGGATTGTGTTTTTCTAACCATGGTAATCCTAAGATTAGATCAATTTTTGAATTGTCCAGAACCAAAAAGGATAACATTTCCTGATGTGGGGCACTGGTCTGTAAATGTATCGGCTGGGTTACTTTGGAGACAGTCCCTAAACCAGAATCTAAAAGGGCTGAAACAACAAAGGATTTTCACTGGCAGTATAAAATTGCTCGCAACATTAAAGATTTAGAAACCAACCCCTTTGTGGAAACACTCACCACATTAGCATGTGAAGTGGTCCCCACGTGCTGTACAGGGGTCTGCACCTTGGTTTTAATTGCCCTTTTTTCTGCATTCTCACAGCTGTTGGCCCTCTTTTCCACCATACAAACACAAATGCTATCTCTTTGCGAGAAAGTCCCCACTGACCTTTCCTTTCAAATTGGTGATCAAAGACCACCTTAAACTCCTTAATAAATTGCACATAGGTAAGTCGATTGATCAGGCTCCAGCTGGCAGTAGTCCAGTCTAGGGCTTTCCCAGTCAAACAGGATACAACTAACGTGACCATAGCCTGATATGAACTGGTTGGGGAATTCTTGAAATAAATGTCACACTGCATGATTATGGCAAATACGGCAAAGTATTCTGTAATGTGTCACCCAGAATCAGATGCTCGCAGAGTGAAAATGAAAAAGAGGCTTTAATAAAAAACATTGTAGTCCAGATTCATAGTCACAAAACAGGCATTAGGTCTAAATCCAAGGCAAAACATACAGGCAACAAGTCCAAAGGGCAATACAAAAACAAGGTTGACAATACAAAGGCAAAAAGTCATACACTAGATAAACAATCAGAAAATAATGCTCAGTAGTTCATCAGAATAGGGATACACCTCGCAACTAGCCTGAACTAAAGCCCAGGCTTATATACTATACTATAGAGCAGACTCAGATGATAATCAGCATTCAGGTGACTGGGAACATGGAGGGATTGTAAGAGTCATGTGATCACTCCTACGGTCATCCGAGGGATTCTGGGGCATGGAGTCCAGAACTGCAGAGGTACTCTGCGAAGTTGTTACATATGGGTAAACCCCAACAGTTCAATATATACAAATCCACAAACTAGTGTTGATATACAGCCATCAACACACATCACTAAGGGTAAAGTAGAGGTAAGAGTAGGGGTCCTTCCATGGTAAACCAATCACAAATAGTAATGCAGTTGTAACGAGTAACAAGATTTTTTCCTTTACATATTTTATGCAGATGCTGCTCAGTTTGCCAAACCACACTCATTGTTCATACTGCTGAGGAAGATGGCGCAGAGTCGCAGTACGTTTCTGCAGTGTGATGGAAAATACTGTGCAATGTGGTGGTTATGACAATGTTTTTATCCTTAAAGCAACTTTAAATAGTTTGCGGAAGTGGATACGACTAGGCAGACTGACTACTGTGTGTTAATGTTATATTTAATGTTATACATTTTTTAATGTAATAAATCTGTTCCCATTTAAGCTAGACCTCATGTGAGTGTGTCTCAGCATCCCACCTGAGCACCGGGTGTTCAGCACAGAGAGTCACCACTTATCACTCAGTTCACAGTTTGTGGAAGAGTGGGCTAAAATGAAACAGAAACTGTCTCAAGAGACTGTTGTAATCAATACCTGACAGGATTGCTGCTTTCATTCAGGCAAGACAACATGTAATCATGTGCTGGAGATGAAATGATGCATGGAAGTCAATTGATATAGCTCAGATGATATTATTAAGAGGATGTTCTTCTTTTTTCTGCCAAAAAATTAAATGAGTAAAACAAATAGCATATTCCAAATAATATGTGAATGGCAAAGTCCATTTTAAACAGAAGAAAATGTTTATTTTAAGTTAATTTAGTATGAGTAATTATAAATATGGATTAGGCAGCTGTAATTTATTATTTGCCCTGGTTCATTACAGCACAGCAGAAACAGAAAGTAACAGAAATATGCATCAAACACTGAAAAGCAAATGTCCTACAATTTATAGCTCTGCATGTGTTACCAATGAGATTGCTCTCAAAACCATGTGCCTCAGTAAAATGTTGCTGTGTCTCACTAAAATTACGGCGGTAAAAAGTCAATGTCATCTTTGATTGTTGAGCACAAGTACAAGGCACGTCATGCGAATGTACTACAGGCACTACATATCGTATAAGACATTCATATAATATTTAAAGAAAACAGAAAATGCAGTGATAGCTCATAGCTACATGTGTCCACTTCTATAACCTACCAAACATAGCTACGTATTAGACCACTGAAGCAAAGACATTCATTAAATTAACAAATGCATCCGTTACGCTAGCATAGGCTTTATTTATGTTAGCTAGATTTATGTTATGTTTGGCAATTCTGCAAAAGTAGTGTTGCAATATGACCAATAACAGTAAACTTTATTTAATATAATAATTATTCACTTGTAATATTATTAGGCAAGCAGGTGGGTGCAGAGTGGCAGTACAAGTAATCTGTGTGTACAAGCCATCCGTGGTTTTAAAAACTCTTTGAGGTTCACTTAGACCTTAGATTGATTGGCGAGACCACTGATTTGTTATGTTTTTGTCAAAATAATAAAAAACAAGAATCTTGTTTTTAAAAATGGATATAATGTATTAATGCACGCTGATGACCTGGATCAAATAGTTTTGCTCTAAATATTGTTCAACAGAGAAACAATATGGTTGAAAAATATGTAATGATTTATGTATTTGTTAAACAATTAAAATTAATGTTGTCATTACATAAATCAAATGGAACCATTATTATGCGTTTTGGTAACAGCCCCTAGGGCTCTTATGGGCATATGTTAATGTTTATAGTTACAGTATACAGTGAAGTATGTAAAATGACATTTATTAATTTCTGTAAAGTGTGAATTAAGAAAAGTAAGGTGCAGAATCACCAAAAATGCTGTACTGATATATTTCTACCATAGATCTGATTGAAACATGGTGTAGTCACTTGTGAAGTACTACAGCACTACAGAGGTGAACTGGGTAATATATAATGAAGTCATATACCAAGTAAATATGTGAAATAATTATTAGAGTGTGCAGTGTTGGTAATGTTTTGCAGAATAAAACTGTGAATGTCCATCATTGGCTAGGTTCAAATGTAGTTAACATTTTCAGCGTAGATTTGCTTTATAGTTGGCATGGACACTTTTGGTGGTATAGAATCAAGCTGGAATGAGGGATATGTTATTAGCTTTAACAAAGATATGGGCCCATTAGTTTAAACACTATAAGAAAGTATACATTATAATGGTTACTGTTCCAAGTTTTTAATCATACCGCTCCTTAAAACTTAAAATTTGACACTGCATTATACAATTGATTTGCAATGAGGAATATAGTATGAGATTTAATAAACATGTAGGCCCAGATATATAAGCATGCATTGTTAATTACAGTAAACATATAGGTGCAGGTGACATTCATGTGTAAAATCTGACAACTAAATATTTCCACCATAGATCTGCTTCAAATTTTGTGTGGACACTTGTAGTATAGAATATAGTACAGTATGTGGATACTGTAGTATAATAAATCCAGTATATATTAAGGTGGTTATTTTTCCAAACTTTCATCAAACTTTTCACAGATTCAGCCTTGGGTGCATGTGTTCATATTTACAGTATATACTGAGGCTTGTCAAATCATTTATAGCAACTTTTAAAGATAATTTTAACACTTTTTAGACATTTTTACTTTTAAGTCAAATATCCAGGTCAACCCGGGAAACATATTTTTGTTGTTGTTTTATTCTTTGCAAAACATTGTGATAACATGCATTTTGGATCAGAATGCTATCTGGATATACTTTGACTGGATTCTGTTTAAACTTGTCATTAAAATGTGTTCTCAGTGTGACCACAGTGTAAAAAGCACACAAACACATACATACAAGCTAAAAAGGTCGAAAGGAATGACAATAATAAAGCAAAAATAATTTTCATGATAACTATAAATAAAGCTCAATTACAGTAAAGCCTACAGTAATAACTATATACAATATTATTATATAATCCAAATTATTTTTCTCTCTTTATACACTATTGGGGCACCTGCTCTTTCATTGTTTCTTTATAAATCAAAGAATATTAAAAAGTATTTTAGCTTTTGTTGAAGTAACTGTCTCTATTGTCCAGGAAAGGCTTTCTACTAGATTTTGGAGCATTGCTGTGAGGTTTTTATTGCAATCCGTGTAAAGAGCGTTAGTGGGATCAGGATGTTGAATGGTCACACCATCCTATCCCCAACTCATCACAAAAATATTGGATGGGGCACCATCATCCTAGAGAATACAGTTCTACTGCTTCACAGCTTAATGCTGGAGGGGCACCTCTAGCCCGTGCCTGGCATTAGGCATGGTGCCAATAGGATCATGTTTATCTGCTCCAGAGAGTATTTTGTTTGCATTGAAACAACATAATACAGAGGAAAAAAGTCAAATCTGACATAACTCTCTCAAAGGTCTCTCAAATTTGAAGCCTTCCTCCAACTGCTGTTTTGAGATCTGGACTCTTCTGTTAAACTGTTGATATCTTTAATTCTAGATTATAAAATAGTCTGTTGAATTACTATTAGCTAAGGTTTTCTTGAGTAAATAGCAAAGCACTTAAGTCGCTCTGGATAAGAGCGTCTGCTAAATGCCATAAATGTAAATGTAAATGTAAATGACACCATTTTAATGGTCCATCTAAGCTTTCATTACTAAAGTACACAGAGGACTGCAGGCCAGTTAAGTTTTCCTACACCAAACTCACTCACCCATGGACCTTGCTTTGTGCACTGGTGTGCAGTCTTTGAAAAATTAACAAATTAACATATTATCATCAACATAACAAGACACAAAGGAAGCATAGTCTCCAAACTTTTCCAATGTTCTCAATAAACAATTATGAACTTAATTCAGTTATGTCACACAGTTTCAGAGACAGAGACACTTTACAATGCATTTCAGTGTGGTTTGTTTGAGTTTTATTTTTTTGGACTTTCGTTGCATTTTGTTGCATTTTATTGTGTCAGTTGCATTTTAACTCAGTTCCTGAGTTATCAAGTACTGCTTATTATTTCCTGTTGCATACTGAGCCTTATTTCCTGTTTGTTGGTTTCATTATTGACTGTGTTTGAAATGTTTTTAAAATGTCTGGTACTTTTGGTATCGCACTTGTCTTCTGATTTATGGACAACCTTGTTATTGTTAATTCAAGCTGTTTAACAGCTCCCCAAAAGCTCCCCGAAGCATCAGATTTGAGCGAGTTGAACGACTGAAATCATTGAAAACCCACATTTGTTACAACTAATTTGTGTAGATGTGTGTGTTAAGAACCTTCATGTTGTTCCCATTGGTGGTCTAGCATGGTCCAACTGATGAAGTACTTCAGCTTGTTTGTGAGTTAAGAGAATTTTGACCCATTCATAACTCACTAAGCAAATTTTTTAAATTAAAGTTCATGTGCAGTTCTACCTCAACTACAAAAGTGTCTAAATTTCCTTTGAAAAAAAAATCATTGACACAATGGTTTTATGTACGCCAGCAGCACCCTTTAAAATATTTAAACGCGTACAGTGTTTGATTTTATTCCAGGGTTTACAAAGACAGAGACAGTCATTTTGACTGTTTTCAGACGTTAATATATAATAACTGAAGTATTTGCCTAGTGCAACACAAAAGTTCTTATTTCACACAACAATAATGTATTTCCATTTTTCTCACTGTTTAGAGAGTGTTGTTCTTTACAATTTGATTCTAAATTGAAGGACTTGCTTATTGTTTTCATACGACAATTTGACTTAATTCATTCAAGCTGTGGTAGAAATTACTCAACAACGGTCTTGAGCCTGATTATGTGTTACATAACATTTATTTCACAGTTAATCAGTACAAGATATACATTTTAGAGTAGCCTTCCAAACTTTGATTATATCAAGTTGTATTTAGATATTGCCTTCAGGCTGGGAGCATTCAAGGGGATCTTACACTTAATTGGGCACAATTACTACACAGAAGTCATTCAGCAGGATTAAATTTAAGGGAACAGCTTGTTTCTGGTCTCTTTACAAATTCAGAACCTAAAGAATGACCCAGGTGGGACTCGAACCCACAATCCCCAGCTCCGGAGGCTGAAGCCTTATCCATTAGGCCACTGGGCCACAAGAAGGTTTCCCAAAGCATCAAATTTGAGCAAGTTGAACGACTGAAATCATTGAAAACCCACATTTGTTGCAACTAATTTGTGTAGATGTGTGTGTTAAGAACCTTCATGTTGTTCCCATTGGTGGTCTAGAATGGTCCAACGAATGAAGTACTTCAGCTTATTTGTGAGTTAAGAGAATTTTGACCCATTCATAACTCACTAAGAAAACTTCTTAAATTAAAGTTCATGTGCAGTTTTATCTCAACTACAAAAGTGTCTAAATTTCCTTTGAAAAAAAAATCACTGACACAATGGTCCTATGTACACCAGCAGCACCCTTTAAAATATTTAAACGCGTACAGTGTTTGATTTTATTCCAGGGTTTAGAAAGACAGAGACAGTCATTTTGACCGTTTTCAAACATTAATATATAATAACTGGAGTATTTGCCTAGTGCAACACAAAAGTTCTTGTTTCACACAACAATAATGTATTTCCATTTTTCTGACTGTTTAGAGAGTGTTGTTCTTTACATTTTGATTCTAAATTGAAGGACTTGATTACTGTTTTCATATGACAATTTGACTTAATTCATTCAAGCTGTGGTAGAAATTACTCAACAATGGTCTTGAGCCTGATTATGTGTTACATTACATTTATTTCACAGTTAATCAGTACAAGATATACATTTTAGAGTAGCCTTCCAAACTTTAATTATATCAAGTTGTATTTAGATATTGCCTTCATGCTGGGAGCGTTCAAGTTGATCTTACACTTAATTGGGCACAATTACTACACAGAGGTCATTGAGCAGGAGTAAATGTAAGTGTACAGCTTGTTTCTGGTCTCTTCACAAATTCACAACCTAAAGAACGACCCAGGTGGGACTCGAACCCACAATCCCCAGCTCCGGAGGCTGATGCCTTATCCATTAGGCCACTGGGCCACAGGAATGCTTCCCGGAAGCATCAAATTTGAGCAAGTTGAACAAATGAAATCATTAAAAACCCCACATTTGTTGCAACTAATTTGTGTAGATGTGTGTGTTAAGAACCTTCATGTTGTTCCCATTGGTGGTCTAGCATGGTCCAACTGATGAAGTACTTCAGCTTGTTTGTGAGTTAAGAGAATTTTGACCCATTCATAACTCACTAAGCAGATTTCTTAAATTAAAGTTCATGTGCAGTTCTACCTCAGCTACAAAAGTGTCTAAATTTCCTTTGAAAAAGAAAATCACTGACACAATAGTTCTAGGTACGCCAGCAGCACCTTTTTAAATATTTAAACGCATACAGTGTTTGATTTTATTCCAGGGTTTAGAAAGACAGAGACAGTCATTTTGACCGTTTTCAAACGTTAATATATAATAACTGGAGTATTTTCCTAGTGCAACACAAAAGTTCTTGTTTCACACAACAATAATGTATTTCCATTTTTCTGACTGTTTAGAGAGTGTTGTTCTTTACATTTTGATTCTAAATTGAAGGACTTGATTACTGTTTTCATATGACAATTTGACTTAATTCATTCAAGCTGTGGTAGAAATTGCTCAACAATGGTCTTGAGCCTGATTATGTGTTACATTACATTTATTTCACAGTTAATCAGTACCAGATATAAATTTTAGAGTAGCCTTCCAAACTTTGATTATATCAAGTTGTATTTAGATATTGCCTTCATGCTGGGAGCGTTCAAGTTGATCTTACACTTAATTGGGCACAATTACTACACAGAGGTCATTGAGCAGGAGTAAATGTAAGTGTTCAGCTTGTTTCTGGTCTCTTCACAAATTCAGAACCTAAAGAACGACCCAGGTGGGACTCGAACCCACAATCCCCAGCTCCGGAGGCTGATGCCTTATCCATTAGGCCACTGGGCCACAGGAATGCTTCCCGAAGCATCAAATTTGAGCAAGTTGAACAACTGAAATCATTGAAAACCCACATTTGTTGCAACTAATTTGTGTAGATGTGTGTGTTAAGAACCTTCATGTTGTTCCCATTGGTGGTCTAGAATGGTCCAACGAATGAAGTACTTCAGCTTGTTTGTGAGTTAAGAGAATTTTGACCCATTCATAACTCACTAAGCAGATTTTTTAAATTAAAGTTCATGTGCAGTTCTACCTCAACTACAAAAGTGTCTAAATTTCCTTTGAAAAAAAAATCATTGACACAATGGTTTTATGTACGCCAGCAGCACCCTTTAAAATATTTAAACGCGTACAGTGTTTGATTTTATTCCAGGGTTTACAAAGACAGAGACAGTCATTTTGACCGTTTTCAAACATTAATATATAATAACTGGAGTATTTGCCTAGTGCAACACAAAAGTTCTTGTTTCACACAACAATAATGTATTTCCATTTTTCTGACTGTTTAGAGAGTGTTGTTCTTTACATTTTGATTCTAAATTGAAGGACTTGATTACTGTTTTCATATGACAATTTGACTTAATTCATTCAAGCTGTGGTAGAAATTACTCAACAATGGTCTTGAGCATGATTATGTGTTACATTACATTTATTTCACAGTTAATCAGTACCAGATATACATTTTAGAGTAGCCTTCCAAACTTTAATTATATCAAGTTGTATTTAGATATTGCCTTCCTTCTGGGAGCGTTCAAGTTGATCTTACACTTAATTGGGCTCAATTACTACACAGAGGTCATTGAGCAGGAGTAAATGTAAGTGTTCAGCTTGTTTCTGGTCTCTTTACAAATTCAGAACCTAAAGAACGACCCAGGTGGGACTCAAACCCACAATCCCCAGCTCCGGAGGCTGATGCCTTATCCATTAGGCCACTGGGTCACAGGAATGCTTCCCGAAGCATCTAATGTGAGCAAGTTGAACGACTGAAATCATTGAAAACCCACATTTGTTGCAACTAATTTGTGTAGATGTGTGTGTTAAGAACCTTCATGTTGTTCCCATTGGTGGTCTAGCATGGTCCAACTGATGAAGAACTTCAGCTTGTTTGTGAGTTAAGAGAATTTTGACCCATTCATAACTCACTAAGCAAATTTCTTAAATTAAAGTTCATGTGCAGTTCTACCTCAACTACAAAAGTGTCTAAATTTCCTTTGAAAAAGAAAATCACTGACACAATAGTTCTAGGTACGCCAGCAGCACCTTTTTAAATATTTAAACGCATACAGTGTTTGATTTTATTCCAGGGTTTAGAAAGACAGAGACAGTCATTTTGACCGTTTTCAAACGTTAATATATAATAACTGGAGTATTTGCCTAGTGCAACACAAAAGTTCTTGTTTCACACAACAATAATGTATTTCCATTTTTCTGACTGTTTAGAGAGTGTTGTTCTTTACATTTTGATTCTAAATTGAAGGGCTTGCTTATTGTTTTCATACGACAATTTGACTTAATTCATTCAAGCTGTGGTAGAAATTACTCAACAACGGTCTTGAGCCTGATTATGTGTTACATAACATTTATTTCACAGTTAATCAGTACCAGATATACATTTTAGAGTAGCCTTCCAAACTTTGATTATATCAAGTTGTATTTAGATATTGCCTTCAGGGTGGGAGCATTCAAGGGGATCTTACACTTAATTGGGCACAATTACTACACAGAAGTCATTCAGCAGGATTAAATTTAAGGGAACAGCTTGTTTCTGGTCTCTTTACAAATTCAGAACCTAAAGAATGACCCAGGTGGGACTCGAACCCACAATCCCCAGCTCCGGAGGCTGATGCCTTATCCATTAGGCCACTGGGCCACAAGAAGGTTTTCCAAAGCATCAAATTTGAGCAAGTTGAACGACTGAAATCATTGAAAACCCACATTTGTTGCAACTAATTTGTGTAGATGTGTGTGTTAAGAACCTTCATGTTGTTCCCATTGGTGGTCTAGAATGGTCCAACGAATGAAGTACTTCAGCTTGTTTGTGAGTTAAGAGAATTTTGACCCATTCATAACTCACTAAGAAAACTTCTTAAATTAAAGTTCATGTGCAGTTTTATCTCAACTACAAAAGTGTCTAAATTTCCTTTGAAAAAAAAATCACTGACACAATGGTCCTATGTACGCCAGCAGCACCCTTTAAAATATTTAAACGCGTACAGTGTTTGATTTTATTCCAGGGTTTAGAAAGACAGAGACAGTCATTTTGACCGTTTTCAAACGTTAATATATAATAACTGGAGTATTTGCCTAGTGCAACACAAAAGTTCTTGTTTCACACAACAATAATGTATTTCCATTTTTCTGACTGTTTAGAGAGTGTTGTTCTTTACATTTTGATTCTAAATTGAAGGACTTGATTACTGTTTTCATATGACAATTTGACTTAATTCAGTCAAGCTGTGGTAGAAATTACTCAACAATGGTCTTGAGCCTGATTATGTGTTACATTACATTTATTTCATAGTTAATCAGTACCAGATATACATTTTAGAGTAGCCTTCCAAACTTTGATTATATCAAGTTGTATTTAGATATTGCCTTCATGCTGGGAGCGTTCAAGTTGATCTTACACTTAATTGGGCACAATTACTACACAGAGGTCATTGAGCAGGAGTAAATTTAAGTGTACAGCTTGTTTCTGGTCTCTTTACAAATTCACAACCTAAAGAAAGACCCAGGTGGGACTCGAACCCACAATCCCCAGCTCCGGAGGCTGATGCCTTATCCATTAGGCCACTGGGCCACAGGAATGCTTCCCGAAGCATCAAATTTGAGCAAGTTGAACAAATGAAATCATTAAAAACCCACATTTGTTGCAACTAATTTGTGTAGATGTGTGTGTTAAGAACCTTCATGTTGTTCCCATTGGTGGTCTAGAATGGTCCAACGAATGAAGTACTTCAGCTTGTTTGTGAGTTAAGAGAATTTTGACCCATTCATAACTCACTAAGAAAACTTCTTAAATTAAAGTTCATGTGCAGTTTTATCTCAACTACAAAAGTGTCTAAATTTCCTTTGAAAAAAAAATCACTGACACAATGGTCCTATGTACACCAGCAGCACCCTTTAAAATATTTAAACGCGTACAGTGTTTGATTTTATTCCAGGGTTTAGAAAGACAGAGACAGTCATTTTGACCGTTTTCAAACATTAATATGTAATAACTGGAGTATTTTCCTAGTGCAACACAAAAGTTCTTGTTTCACACAACAATAATGTATTTCCATTTTTCTGACTGTTTAGAGAGTGTTGTTCTTTACATTTTGATTCTAAATTGAAGGACTTTATTACTGTTTTCATATGACAATTTGACTTAATTCATTCAAGCTGTGGTAGAAATTACTCAACAATGGTCTTGAGCCTGATTATGTGTTACATTACATTTATTTCACAGTTAATCAGTACAAGATATACATTTTAGAGTAGCCTTCCAAACTTTAATTATATCAAGTTGTATTTAGATATTGCCTTCATGCTGGGAGCGTTCAAGTTGATCTTACACTTAATTGGGCACAATTACTACACAGAGGTCATTGAGCAGGAGTAAATGTAAGTGTACAGCTTGTTTCTGGTCTCTTTACAAATTCACAACCTAAAGAACGACCCAGGTGGGACTCGAACCCACAATCCCCAGCTCCGGAGGTTGATGCCTTATCCATAAGGCCACTGGGCCACAGGAATGCTTCCCGGAAGCATCAAATTTGAGCAAGTTGAACAAATGAAATCATTAAAAACCCCACATTTGTTGCAACTAATTTGTGTAGATGTGTGTGTTAAGAACCTTCATGTTGTTCCCATTGGTGGTCTAGCATGGTCCAACTGATGAAGTACTTCAGCTTGTTTGTGAGTTAAGAGAATTTTGACCCATTCATAACTCACTAAGCAAATTTCTTAAATTAAAGTTCATGTGCAGTTCTACCTCAACTACAAAAGTGTCTAAATTTCCTTTGAAAAAGAAAATGACTGACACAATAGTTCTAGGTACGCCAGCAGCACCTTTTTAAATATTTAAACGCATACAGTGTTTGATTTTATTTCAGGGTTTAGAAAGACAGAGACAGTCATTTTGACCGTTTTCAAACGTTAATATATAATAACTGGAGTATTTGCCTAGTGCAACACAAAAGTTCTTGTTTCACACAACAATAATGTATTTCCATTTTTCTGACTGTTTAGAGAGTGTTGTTCTTTACATTTTGATTCTAAATTGAAGGACTTGATTACTGTTTTCATATGACAATTTGACTTAATTCATTCAAGCTGTGGTAGAAATTACTCAACAATGGTCTTGAGCCTGATTATGTGTTACATTACATTTATTTCATAGTTAATCAGTACCAGATATACATTTTAGAGTAGCCTTCCAAACTTTGATTATATCAAGTTGTATTTAGATATTGCCTTCATGCTGGGAGCGTTCAAGTTGATCTTACACTTAATTGGGCACAATTACTACACAGAGGTCATTGAGCAGGAGTAAATTTAAGTGTACAGCTTGTTTCTGGTCTCTTTACAAATTCACAACCTAAAGAAAGACCCAGGTGGGACTCGAACCCACAATCCCCAGCTCCGGAGGCTGATGCCTTATCCATTAGGCCACTGGGCCACAGGAATGCTTCCCGAAGCATCAAATTTGAGCAAGTTAAACAAATGAAATCATTAAAAACCCACATTTGTTGCAACTAATTTGTGTAGATGTGTGTGTTAAGAACCTTCATGTTGTTCCCATTGGTGGTCTAGAATGGTCCAACGAATGAAGTACTTCAGCTTGTTTGTGAGTTAAGAGAATTTTGACCCATTCATAACTCACTAAGAAAACTTCTTAAATTAAAGTTCATGTGCAGTTTTATCTCAACTACAAAAGTGTCTAAATTTCCTTTGAAAAAAAAATCACTGACACAATGGTCCTATGTACACCAGCAGCACCCTTTAAAATATTTAAACGCGTACAGTGTTTGATTTTATTCCAGGGTTTAGAAAGACAGAGACAGTCATTTTGACCGTTTTCAAACATTAATATGTAATAACTGGAGTATTTTCCTAGTGCAACACAAAAGTTCTTGTTTCACACAACAATAATGTATTTCCATTTTTCTGACTGTTTAGAGAGTGTTGTTCTTTACATTTTGATTCTAAATTGAAGGACTTGATTACTGTTTTCATATGACAATTTGACTTAATTCATTCAAGCTGTGGTAGAAATTACTCAACAATGGTCTTGAGCCTGATTATGTGTTACATTACATTTATTTCACAGTTAATCAGTACAAGATATACATTTTAGAGTAGCCTTCCAAACTTTAATTATATCAAGTTGTATTTAGATATTGCCTTCATGCTGGGAGCGTTCAAGTTGATCTTACACTTAATTGGGCACAATTACTACACAGAGGTCATTGAGCAGGAGTAAATGTAAGTGTACAGCTTGTTTCTGGTCTCTTTACAAATTCACAACCTAAAGAACGACCCAGGTGGGACTCGAACCCACAATCCCCAGCTCCGGAGGCTGATGCCTTATCCATAAGGCCACTGAGCCACAGGAATGCTTCCCGGAAGCATCAAATTTGAGCAAGTTGAACAAATGAAATCATTAAAAACCCCACATTTGTTGCAACTAATTTGTGTAGATGTGTGTGTTAAGAACCTTCATGTTGTTCCCATTGGTGGTCTAGCATGGTCCAACTGATGAAGTACTTCAGCTTGTTTGTGAGTTAAGAGAATTTTGACCCATTCATAACTCACTAAGCAAATTTCTTAAATTAAAGTTCATGTGCAGTTCTACCTCAACTACAAAAGTGTCTAAATTTCCTTTGAAAAAGAAAATCACTGACACAATAGTTCTAGGTACGCCAGCAGCACCTTTTTAAATATTTAAACGCATACAGTGTTTGATTTTATTTCAGGGTTTAGAAAGACAGAGACAGTCATTTTGACCGTTTTCAAACGTTAATATATAATAACTGGAGTATTTGCCTAGTGCAACACAAAAGTTCTTGTTTCACACAACAATAATGTATTTCCATTTTTCTGACTGTTTAGAGAGTGTTGTTCTTTACATTTTGATTCTAAATTGAAGGACTTGATTACTGTTTTCATATGACAATTTGACTTAATTCATTCAAGCTGTGGTAGAAATTGCTCAACAATGGTCTTGAGCCTGATTATGTGTTACATTACATTTATTTCACAGTTAATCAGTACCAGATATAAATTTTAGAGTAGCCTTCCAAACTTTGATTATATCAAGTTGTATTTAGATATTGCCTTCATGCTGGGAGCGTTCAAGTTGATCTTACACTTAATTGGGCACAATTACTACACAGAGGTCATTGAGCAGGAGTAAATGTAAGTGTTCAGCTTGTTTCTGGTCTCTTTACAAATTCAGAACCTAAAGAACGACCCAGGTGGGACTCGAACCCACAATCTCCAGCTCCGGAGGCTGATGCCTTATCCATTAGGCCACTGGGCCACAGGAATGCTTCCCGAAGCATCAAATTTGAGCAAGTTGAACAACTGAAATCATTGAAAACCCACATTTGTTGCAACTAATTTGTGTAGATGTGTGTGTTAAGAACCTTCATGTTGTTCCCATTGGTGGTCTAGAATGGTCCAACGAATGAAGTACTTCAGCTTGTTTGTGAGTTAAGAGAATTTTGACCCATTCATAACTCACTAAGCAGATTTTTTAAATTAAAGTTCATGTGCAGTTCTACCTCAACTACAAAAGTGTCTAAATTTCCTTTGAAAAAAAAATCATTGACACAATGGTTTTATGTACGCCAGCAGCACCCTTTAAAATATTTAAAAGCGTACAGTGTTTGATTTTATTCCAGGGTTTAGAAAGACAGAGACAGTCATTTTGACCGTTTTCAAACATTAATATATAATAACTGGAGTATTTGCCTAGTGCAACACAAAAGTTCTTGTTTCACACAACAATAATGTATTTCCATTTTTCTGACTGTTTAGAGAGTGTTGTTCTTTACATTTTGATTCTAAATTGAAGGACTTGATTACTGTTTTCATATGACAATTTGACTTAATTCATTCAAGCTGTGGTAGAAATTACTCAACAATGGTCTTGAGCATGATTATGTGTTACATTACATTTATTTCACAGTTAATCAGTACCAGATATACATTTTAGAGTAGCCTTCCAAACTTTAATTATATCAAGTTGTATTTAGATATTGCCTTCCTTCTGGGAGCGTTCAAGTTGATCTTACACTTAATTGGGCTCAATTACTACACAGAGGTCATTGAGCAGGAGTAAATGTAAGTGTTCAGCTTGTTTCTGGTCTCTTTACAAATTCAGAACCTAAAGAACAACCCAGGTGGGACTCAAACCCACAATCCCCAGCTCCGGAGGCTGATGCCTTATCCATTAGGCCACTGGGTCACAGGAATGCTTCCCGAAGCATCTAATGTGAGCAAGTTGAACGACTGAAATCATTGAAAACCCACATTTGTCGCAACTAATTTGTGTAGATGTGTGTGTTAAGAACCTTCATGTTGTTCCCATTGGTGGTCTAGCATGGTCCAACTGATGAAGTACTTCAGCTTGTTTGTGAGTTAAGAGAATTTTGACCCATTCATAACTCACTAAGCAAATTTCTTAAATTAAAGTTCATGTGCAGTTCTACCTCAACTACAAAAGTGTCTAAATTTCCTTTGAAAAAGAAAATCACTGACACAATAGTTCTAGGTACGCCAGCAGCACCTTTTTAAATATTTAAACGCATACAGTGTTTGATTTTATTCCAGGGTTTAGAAAGACAGAGACAGTCATTTTGACCGTTTTCAAACGTTAATATATAATAACTGGAGTATTTGCCTAGTGCAACACAAAAGTTCTTGTTTCACACAACAATAATGTATTTCCATTTTTCTGACTGTTTAGAGAGTGTTGTTCTTTACATTTTGATTCTAAATTGAAGGACTTGATTACTGTTTTCATATGACAATTTGACTTAATTCATTCAAGCTGTGGTAGAAATTACTCAACAATGGTCTTGAGCCTGATTATGTGTTACATTACATCTATTTCACAGTTAATCAGTACCAGATATAAATTTTAGAGTAGCCTTCCAAACTTTGATTATATCAAGTTGTATTTAGATATTGCCTTCATGCTGGGAGCGTTCAAGTTGATCTTACACTTAATTGGGCACAATTACTACACAGAGGTCATTGAGCAGGAGTAAATTTAAGTGGACAGCTTGTTTCTGGTCTCTTTACAAATTCAGAACCTAAAGAACGACCCAGGTGGGATTCAAACCCACAATCCCCAGCTCCGGAGGCTGATGCCTTGTACATTAGGCCACTGGGCCACAGGAATACTTCCCGAAGCATCAAATTTGAGCAAGTTGAACAACTGAAATCATTGAAAACCCACATTTGTTGCAACTAATTTGTGTAGATGTGTGTGTTAAGAACCTTCATGTTGTTCCCATTGGTGGTCTAGAATGGTCCAACGAATGAAGTACTTCAGCTTGTTTGTGAGTTAAGAGAATTTTGACCCATTCATAACTCACTAAGCAGATTTTTTAAATTAAAGTTCATGTGCAGTTCTACCTCAACTACAAAAGTGTCTAAATTTCCTTTGAAAAAAAAATCACTGACACAATGGTTTTATGTACGCCAGCAGCACCCTTTAAAATATTTAAACGCGTACAGTGTTTGATTTTATTCCAGGGTTTACAAAGACAGAGACAGTCATTTTGACCGTTTTCAGACGTTAATATATAATAACTGAAGTATTTGCCTAGTGCAACACAAAAGTTCTTATTTCACACAGCAATAATGTATTTCCATTTTTCTGACTGTTTAGAGAGTGTTGTTCTTTACAATTTGATTCTAAATTGAAGGGCTTGCTTATTGTTTTCATACGACAATTTGACTTAATTCATTCAAGCTGTGGTAGAAATTACTCAACAACGGTCTTGAGCCTGATTATGTGTTACATAACATTTATTTCACAGTTAATCAGTACCAGATATACATTTTAGAGTAGCCTTCCAAACTTTGATTATATCAAGTTGTATTTAGATATTGCCTTCAGGGTGGGAGCATTCAAGGGGATCTTACACTTAATTGGGCACAATTACTACACAGAAGTCATTCAGCAGGATTAAATTTAAGGGAACAGCTTGTTTCTGGTCTCTTTACAAATTCAGAACCTAAAGAATGACCCAGGTGGGACTCGAACCCACAATCCCCAGCTCCGGAGGCTGATGCCTTATCCATTAGGCCACTGGGCCACAAGAAGGTTTTCCAAAGCATCAAATTTGAGCAAGTTGAACGACTGAAATCATTGAAAACCCACATTTGTTGCAACTAATTTGTGTAGATGTGTGTGTTAAGAACCTTCATGTTGTTCCCATTGGTGGTCTAGAATGGTCCAACAAATGAAGTACTTCAGCTTGTTTGTGAGTTAAGAGAATTTTGACCCATTCATAACTCACTAAGAAAACTTCTTAAATTAAAGTTCATGTGCAGTTTTATCTCAACTACAAAAGTGTCTAAATTTCCTTTGAAAAAAAAATCACTGACACAATGGTCCTATGTACGCCAGCAGCACCCTTTAAAATATGTAAACGCGTACAGTGTTTGATTTTATTCCAGGGTTTAGAAAGACAGAGACAGTCATTTTGACCGTTTTCAAACGTTAATATATAATAACTGGAGTATTTGCCTAGTGCAACACAAAAGTTCTTGTTTCACACAACAATAATGTATTTCCATTTTTCTGACTGTTTAGAGAGTGTTGTTCTTTACATTTTGATTCTAAATTGAAGGACTTGATTACTGTTTTCATATGACAATTTGACTTAATTCATTCAAGCTGTGGTAGAAATTACTCAACAATGGTCTTGAGCCTGATTATGTGTTACATTACATTTATTTCATAGTTAATCAGTACCAGATATACATTTTAGAGTAGCCTTCCAAACTTTGATTATATCAAGTTGTATTTAGATATTGCCTTCACGCTGGGAGCGTTCAAGTTGATCTTACACTTAATTGGGCACAATTACTACACAGAGGTCATTGAGCAGGAGTAAATTTAAGTGTACAGCTTGTTTCTGGTCTCTTTACAAATTCACAACCTAAAGAAAGACCCAGGTGGGACTCGAACCCACAATCCCCAGCTCCGGAGGCTGATGCCTTATCCATTAGGCCACTGGGCCACAGGAATGCTTCCCGAAGCATCAAATTTGAGCAAGTTGAACAAATGAAATCATTAAAAACCCACATTTGTTGCAACTAATTTGTGTAGATGTGTGTGTTAAGAACCTTCATGTTGTTCCCATTGGTGGTCTAGAATGGTCCAACGAATGAAGTACTTCAGCTTGTTTGTGAGTTAAGAGAATTTTGACCCATTCATAACTCACTAAGAAAACTTCTTAAATTAAAGTTCATGTGCAGTTTTATCTCAACTACAAAAGTGTCTAAATTTCCTTTGAAAAAAAAATCACTGACACAATGGTCCTATGTACACCAGCAGCACCCTTTAAAATATTTAAACGCGTACAGTGTTTGATTTTATTCCAGGGTTTAGAAAGACAGAGACAGTCATTTTGACCGTTTTCAAACATTAATATGTAATAACTGGAGTATTTTCCTAGTGCAACACAAAAGTTCTTGTTTCACACAACAATAATGTATTTCCATTTTTCTGACTGTTTAGAGAGTGTTGTTCTTTACATTTTGATTCTAAATTGAAGGACTTGATTACTGTTTTCATATGACAATTTGACTTAGTTCATTCAAGCTGTGGTAGAAATTACTCAACAATGGTCTTGAGCCTGATTATGTGTTACATTACATTTATTTCACAGTTAATCAGTACCAGATATACATTTTAGAGTAGCCTTCCAAACTTTAATTATATCAAGTTGTATTTAGATATTGCCTTCATGCTGGGAGCGTTCAAGTTGATCTTACACTTAATTGGGCACAATTACTACACAGAGGTCATTGAGCAGGAGTAAATTTAAGTGTACAGCTTGTTTCTGGTCTCTTTACAAATTCACAACCTAAAGAAAGACCCAGGTGGGACTCGAACCCACAATCCCCAGCTCCGGAGGCTGATGCCTTATCCATTAGGCCACTGGGCCACAGGAATGCTTCCCAAAGCATCAAATTTGAGCAAGTTGAACAAATGAAAACATTGAAACCCCACATTTGTTGCAACTAATTTGTGTAGATGTGTGTGTTAAGAACCTTCATGTTGTTCCCATTGGTGGTCTAGAATGGTCCAACGAATGAAGTACTTCAGCTTGTTTGTGAGTTAAGAGAATTTTGACCCATTCATAACTCACTAAGCAGATTTTTTAAATTAAAGTTCATGTGCAGTTCTACCTCAACTACAAAAGTGTCTAAATTTCCTTTGAAAAAAAAATCATTGACACAATGGTTTTATGTACGCCAGCAGCACCCTTTAAAATATTTAAACGCGTACAGTGTTTGATTTTATTCCAGGGTTTACAAAGACAGAGACAGTCATTTTGACCGTTTTCAGACGTTAATATATAATAACTGAAGTATTTGCCTAGTGCAACACAAAAGTTCTTATTTCACACAACAATAATGTATTTCCATTTTTCTGACTGTTTAGAAAGTGGTGTTCTTTACATTTTGATTCTAAATTGAAGGACTTGATTACTGTTTTCATATGACAATTTGACTTAATTCATTCAAGCTGTGGTAGAAATTACTCAACAATGGTCTTGAGCATGATTATGTGTTACATTACATTTATTTCACAGTTAATCAGTACCAGATATACATTTTAGAGTAGCCTTCCAAACTTTAATTATATCAAGTTGTATTTAGATATTGCCTTCATTCTGGGAGCGTTCAAGTTGATCTTACACTTAATTGGGCACAATTACTACACAGAGGTCATTGAGCAGGAGTAAATGTAAGTGTTCAGCTTGTTTCTGGTCTCTTTACAAATTCAGAACCTAAAGAACGACCCAGGTGGGACTCAAACCCACAATCCCCAGCTCTGGAGGCTGATGCCTTATCCATTAGGCCACTGGGTCATAGGAATGCTTCCCGCAGCATCTAATTTGAGCAAGTTGAACGACTGAAATCATTGAAAACCCACATTTGTTGCAACTAATTTGTGTAGATGTGTGTGTTAAGAACCTTCATGTTGTTCCCATTGGTGGTCTAGCATGGTCCAACTGATGAAGTACTTCAGCTTGTTTGTGAGTTAAGAGAATTTTGACCCATTCATAACTCACTAAGAAAACTTCTTAAATTAAAGTTCATGTGCAGTTTTATCTCAACTACAAAAGTGTCTAAATTTCCTTTGAAAAAAAAATCACTGACACAATGGTCCTATGTACGCCAGCAGCACCCTTTAAAATATTTAAACGCGTACAGTGTTTGATTTTATTCCAGGGTTTAGAAAGACAGAGACAGTCATTTTGACCGTTTTCAAACGTTAATATATAATAACTGGAGTATTTGCCTAGTGCAACACAAAAGTTCTTGTTTCACACAACAATAATGTATTTCCATTTTTCTGACTGTTTAGAGAGTGTTGTTCTTTACATTTTGATTCTAAATTGAAGGACTTGATTACTGTTTTCATATGACAATTTGACTTAATTCAGTCAAGCTGTGGTAGAAATTACTCAACAATGGTCTTGAGCCTGATTATGTGTTACATTACATTTATTTCATAGTTAATCAGTACCAGATATACATTTTAGAGTAGCCTTCCAAACTTTGATTATATCAAGTTGTATTTAGATATTGCCTTCATGCTGGGAGCGTTCAAGTTGATCTTACACTTAATTGGGCACAATTACTACACAGAGGTCATTGAGCAGGAGTAAATTTAAGTGTACAGCTTGTTTCTGGTCTCTTTACAAATTCACAACCTAAAGAAAGACCCAGGTGGGACTCGAACCCACAATCCCCAGCTCCGGAGGCTGATGCCTTATCCATTAGGCCACTGGGCCACAGGAATGCTTCCCGAAGCATCAAATTTGAGCAAGTTGAACAAATGAAATCATTAAAAACCCACATTTGTTGCAACTAATTTGTGTAGATGTGTGTGTTAAGAACCTTCATGTTGTTCCCATTGGTGGTCTAGAATGGTCCAACGAATGAAGTACTTCAGCTTGTTTGTGAGTTAAGAGAATTTTGACCCATTCATAACTCACTAAGAAAACTTCTTAAATTAAAGTTCATGTGCAGTTTTATCTCAACTACAAAAGTGTCTAAATTTCCTTTGAAAAAAAAATCACTGACACAATGGTCCTATGTACACCAGCAGCACCCTTTAAAATATTTAAACGCGTACAGTGTTTGATTTTATTCCAGGGTTTAGAAAGACAGAGACAGTCATTTTGACCGTTTTCAAACATTAATATGTAATAACTGGAGTATTTTCCTAGTGCAACACAAAAGTTCTTGTTTCACACAACAATAATGTATTTCCATTTTTCTGACTGTTTAGAGAGTGTTGTTCTTTACATTTTGATTCTAAATTGAAGGACTTGATTACTGTTTTCATATGACAATTTGACTTAGTTCATTCAAGCTGTGGTAGAAATTACTCAACAATGGTCTTGAGCCTGATTATGTGTTACATTACATTTATTTCACAGTTAATCAGTACCAGATATACATTTTAGAGTAGCCTTCCAAACTTTAATTATATCAAGTTGTATTTAGATATTGCCTTCATGCTGGGAGCGTTCAAGTTGATCTTACACTTAATTGGGCACAATTACTACACAGAGGTCATTGAGCAGGAGTAAATTTAAGTGTACAGCTTGTTTCTGGTCTCTTTACAAATTCACAACCTAAAGAAAGACCCAGGTGGGACTCGAACCCACAATCCCCAGCTCCGGAGGCTGATGCCTTATCCATTAGGCCACTGGGCCACAGGAATGCTTCCCAAAGCATCAAATTTGAGCAAGTTGAACAAATGAAAACATTGAAACCCCACATTTGTTGCAACTAATTTGTGTAGATGTGTGTGTTAAGAACCTTCATGTTGTTCCCATTGGTGGTCTAGAATGGTCCAACGAATGAAGTACTTCAGCTTGTTTGTGAGTTAAGAGAATTTTGACCCATTCATAACTCACTAAGCAGATTTTTTAAATTAAAGTTCATGTGCAGTTCTACCTCAACTACAAAAGTGTCTAAATTTCCTTTGAAAAAAAAATCATTGACACAATGGTTTTATGTACGCCAGCAGCACCCTTTAAAATATTTAAACGCGTACAGTGTTTGATTTTATTCCAGGGTTTACAAAGACAGAGACAGTCATTTTGACCGTTTTCAGACGTTAATATATAATAACTGAAGTATTTGCCTAGTGCAACACAAAAGTTCTTGTTTCACACAACAATAATGTATTTCCATTTTTCTGACTGTTTAGAGAGTGTTGTTCTTTACATTTTGATTCTAAATTGAAGGACTTGATTACTGTTTTCATATGACAATTTGACTTAGTTCATTCAAGCTGTGGTAGAAATTACTCAACAATGGTCTTTAGCCTGATTATGTGTTACATTACATTTATTTCACAGTTAATCAGTACCAGATATACATTTTAGAGTAGCCTTCCAAACTTTAATTATATCAAGTTGTATTTAGATATTGCCTTCATGCTGGGAGCGTTCAAGTTGATCTTACACTTAATTGGGCACAATTACTACACAGAGGTCATTGAGCAGGAGTAAATTTAAGTGTACAGCTTGTTTCTGGTCTCTTTACAAATTCACAACCTAAAGAACGACCCAGGTGGGACTTGAACCCACAATCCCCAGCTCCGGAGGCTGATGCCTTATCCATTAGGCCACTGGGTCATAGGAATGCTTCCCGAAGCATCAAATTTGAGCAAGTTGAACAAATGAAATCATTAAAAAACCCACATTTTTTGCAACTAATTTGTGTAGATGTGTGTGTTAAGAACCTTCATGTTGTTCCCATTGGTGGTCTAGAATGGTCCAACGAATGAAGTACTTCAGCTTGTTTGTGAGTTAAGAGAATTTTGACCCATTCATAACTCACTAAGAAAACTTCTTAAATTAAAGTTCATGTGCAGTTTTATCTCAACTACAAAAGTGTCTAAATTTCCTTTGAAAAAAAAATCATTGACACAATGGTTTTATGTACGCCAGCAGCACCCTTTAAAATATTTAAACGCGTACAGTGTTTGATTTTATTCCAGGGTTTACAAAGACAGAGACAGTCATTTTGACCGTTTTCAGACGTTAATATATAATAACTGAAGTATTTGCCTAGTGCAACACAAAAGTTCTTATTTCACACAACAATAATGTATTTCCATTTTTCTGACTGTTTAGAAAGTGGTGTTCTTTACATTTTGATTCTAAATTGAAGGACTTGATTACTGTTTTCATATGACAATTTGACTTAATTCATTCAAGCTGTGGTAGAAATTACTCAACAATGGTCTTGAGCATGATTATGTGTTACATTACATTTATTTCACAGTTAATCAGTACCAGATATACATTTTAGAGTAGCCTTCCAAACTTTAATTATATCAAGTTGTATTTAGATATTGCCTTCATTCTGGGAGCGTTCAAGTTGATCTTACACTTAATTGGGCACAATTACTACACAGAGGTCATTGAGCAGGAGTAAATGTAAGTGTTCAGCTTGTTTCTGGTCTCTTTACAAATTCAGAACCTAAAGAACGACCCAGGTGGGACTCAAACCCACAATCCCCAGCTCTGGAGGCTGATGCCTTATCCATTAGGCCACTGGGTCATAGGAATGCTTCCCGCAGCATCTAATTTGAGCAAGTTGAACGACTGAAATCATTGAAAACCCACATTTGTTGCAACTAATTTGTGTAGATGTGTGTGTTAAGAACCTTCATGTTGTTCCCATTGGTGGTCTAGCATGGTCCAACTGATGAAGTACTTCAGCTTGTTTGTGAGTTAAGAGAATTTTGACCCATTCATAACTCACTAAGCAAATTTCTTAAATTAAAGTTCATGTGCAGTTCTACCTCAACTACAAAAGTGTCTAAATTTCCTTTGAAAAAGAAAATCACTGACACAATAGTTCTAGGTACGCCAGCAGCACCTTTTTAAATATTTAAACGCATACAGTGTTTGATTTTATTCCAGGGTTTAGAAAGACAGAGACAGTCATTTTGACCGTTTTCAAACGTTAATATATAATAACTGGAGTATTTGCCTAGTGCAACACAAAAGTTCTTGTTTCACACAACAATAATGTATTTCCATTTTTCTGACTGTTTAGAGAGTGTTGTTCTTTACATTTTGATTCTAAATTGAAGGACTTGATTACTGTTTTCTTAAGACAATTTGACTTAATTCATTCAAGCTGTGGTAGAAATTACTCAACAATGATCTTGAGCCTGATTATGTGTTACATTACATTTATTTCACAGTTAATCAGTACCAGATATAAATTTTAGAGTAGCCTTCCAAACTTTGATTATATCAAGTTGTATTTAGATATTGCCTTCAGGCTGGGAGCATTCAAGGGGATCTTACACTTAATTGGGCACAATTACTACACAGAAGTCATTCAGCAGGATTAAATTTAAGGGAACAGCTTGTTTCTGGTCTCTTTACAAATTCACAACCTAAAGAAAGACCCAGGTGGGACTCGAACCCACAATCCCCAGCTCCGGAGGCTGATGCCTTATCCATTAGGCCACTGGGCCACAGGAATGCTTCCCGAAGCATCAAATTTGAGCAAGTTGAACAAATGAAATCATTAAAAACCCACATTTGTTGCAACTAATTTGTGTAGATGTGTGTGTTAAGAACCTTCATGTTGTTCCCATTGGTGGTCTAGAATGGTCCAACGAATGAAGTACTTCAGCTTGTTTGTGAGTTAAGAGAATTTTGACCCATTCATAACTCACTAAGAAAACTTCTTAAATTAAAGTTCATGTGCAGTTTTATCTCAACTACAAAAGTGTCTAAATTTCCTTTGAAAAAAAAATCACTGACACAATGGTCCTATGTACACCAGCAGCACCCTTTAAAATATTTAAACGCGTACAGTGTTTGATTTTATTCCAGGGTTTAGAAAGACAGAGACAGTCATTTTGACCGTTTTCAAACATTAATATGTAATAACTGGAGTATTTTCCTAGTGCAACACAAAAGTTCTTGTTTCACACAACAATAATGTATTTCCATTTTTCTGACTGTTTAGAGAGTGTTGTTCTTTACATTTTGATTCTAAATTGAAGGACTTGATTACTGTTTTCATATGACAATTTGACTTAGTTCATTCAAGCTGTGGTAGAAATTACTCAACAATGGTCTTGAGCCTGATTATGTGTTACATTACATTTATTTCACAGTTAATCAGTACCAGATATACATTTTAGAGTAGCCTTCCAAACTTTAATTATATCAAGTTGTATTTAGATATTGCCTTCATGCTGGGAGCGTTCAAGTTGATCTTACACTTAATTGGGCACAATTACTACACAGAGGTTATTGAGCAGGAGTAAATTTAAGTGTACAGCTTGTTTCTGGTCTCTTTACAAATTCACAACCTAAAGAAAGACCCAGGTGGGACTCGAACCCACAATCCCCAGCTCCGGAGGCTGATGCCTTATCCATTAGGGGGAAAACATTGAAACCCCACATTTGTTACAACTAATTTGTGTAGATGTGTGTGTTAAGAACCTTCATGTTGTTCCCATTGGTGGTCTAGAATGGTCCAACGAATGAAGTACTTCAGCTTGTTTGTGAGTTAAGAGAATTTTGACCCATTCATAACTCACTAAGCAGATTTTTTAAATTAAAGTTCATGTGCAGTTCTACCTCAACTACAAAAGTGTCTAAATTTCCTTTGAAAAAAAAATCATTGACACAATGGTTTTATGTACGCCAGCAGCACCCTTTAAAATATTTAAACGCGTACAGTGTTTGATTTTATTCCAGGGTTTACAAAGACAGAGACAGTCATTTTGACCGTTTTCAGACGTTAATATATAATAACTGAAGTATTTGCCTAGTGCAACACAAAAGTTCTTATTTCACACAACAATAAGGTATTTCCATTTTTCTGACTGTTTAGAAAGTGGTGTTCTTTACATTTTGATTCTAAATTGAAGGACTTGATTACTGTTTTCATATGACAATTTGACTTAATTCATTCAAGCTGTGGTAGAAATTACTCAACAATGGTCCTGAGCATGATTATGTGTTACATTACATTTATTTCACAGTTAATCAGTACCAGATATACATTTTAGAGTAGCCTTCCAAACTTTAATTATATCAAGTTGTATTTAGATATTGCCTTCATTCTGGGAGCGTTCAAGTTGATCTTACACTTAATTGGGCACAATTACTACACAGAGGTCATTGAGCAGGAGTAAATGTAAGTGTTCAGCTTGTTTCTGGTCTCTTTACAAATTCAGAACCTAAAGAACGACCCAGGTGGGACTCAAACCCACAATCCCCAGCTCTGGAGGCTGATGCCTTATCCATTAGGCCACTGGGTCATGGGAATGCTTCCCGCAGCATCTAATTTGAGCAAGTTAAACGACTGAAATCATTGAAAACCCACATTTGTTGCAACTAATTTGTGTAGATGTGTGTGTTAAGAACCTTCATGTTGTTCCCATTGGTGGTCTAGAATGGTCCAACGAATGAAGTACTTCAGCTTGTTTGTGAGTTAAGAGAATTTTGACCCATTCATAACTCACTAAGCAGATTTTTTAAATTAAAGTTCATGTGCAGTTCTACCTCAACTACAAAAGTGTCTAAATTTCCTTTGAAAAAAAAATCATTGACACAATGGTTTTATGTACGCCAGCAGCACCCTTTAAAATATTTAAACGCGTACAGTGTTTGATTTTATTCCAGGGTTTACAAAGACAGAGACAGTCATTTTGACCGTTTTCAGACGTTAATATATAATAACTGAAGTATTTGCCTAGTGCAACACAAAAGTTTTATTTCACACAACAATAATGTATTTCCATTTTTCTGACTGTTTAGAAAGTGGTGTTCTTTACATTTTGATTCTAAATTGAAGGACTTGATTACTGTTTTCATATGACAATTTGACTTAATTCATTCAAGCTGTGGTAGAAATTACTCAACAATGGTCTTGAGCATGATTATGTGTTACATTACATTTATTTCACAGTTAATCAGTACCAGATATACATTTTAGAGTAGCCTTCCAAACTTTAATTATATCAAGTTGTATTTAGATATTGCCTTCATTCTGGGAGCGTTCAAGTTGATCTTACACTTAATTGGGCACAATTACTACACAGAGGTCATTGAGCAGGAGTAAATGTAAGTGTTCAGCTTGTTTCTGGTCTCTTTACAAATTCAGAACCTAAAGAACGACCCAGGTGGGACTCAAACCCACAATCCCCAGCTCTGGAGGCTGATGCCTTATCCATTAGGCCACTGGGTCATAGGAATGCTTCCCGCAGCATCTAATTTGAGCAAGTTAAACGACTGAAATCATTGAAAACCCACATTTGTTGCAACTAATTTGTGTAGATGTGTGTGTTAAGAACCTTCATGTTGTTCCCATTGGTGGTCTAGCATGGTCCAACTGATGAAGTACTTCAGCTTGTTTGTGAGTTAAGAGAATTTTGACCCATTCATAACTCACTAAGCAAATTTCTTAAATTAAAGTTCATGTGCAGTTCTACCTCAACTACAAAAGTGTCTAAATTTCCTTTGAAAAAGAAAATCACTGACACAATAGTTCTAGGTACGCCAGCAGCACCTTTTTAAATATTTAAACGCATACAGTGTTTGATTTTATTCCAGGGTTTAGAAAGACAGAGACAGTCATTTTGACCGTTTTCAAACGTTAATATATAATAACTGGAGTATTTGCCTAGTGCAACACAAAAGTTCTTGTTTCACACAACAATAATGTATTTCCATTTTTCTGACTGTTTAGAGAGTGTTGTTCTTTACATTTTGATTCTAAATTGAAGGACTTGATTACTGTTTTCTTATGACAATTTGACTTAATTCATTCAAGCTGTGGTAGAAATTACTCAACAATGATCTTGAGCCTGATTATGTGTTACATTACATTTATTTCACAGTTAATCAGTACCAGATATACATTTTAGAGTAGCCTTCCAAACTTTGATTATATCAAGTTGTATTTAGATATTGCCTTCAGGCTGGGAGCATTCAAGGGGATCTTACACTTAATTGGGCACAATTACTACACAGAAGTCATTCAGCAGGATTAAATTTAAGGGAACAGCTTGTTTCTGGTCTCTTTACAAATTCAGAACCTAAAGAAAGACCCAGGTGGGACTCGAACCCACAATCCCCAGCTCCGGAGGCTGATGCCTTATCCATTAGGCCACTGGGTCACAGGAATACTTCCCGAAGCTTCAAATTTGAGCAAGTTGAACGACTGAAATCATTGAAAACCCACATTTGTTACAACTAATTTGTGTAGATGTGTGTGTTAAGAACCTTCATGTTGTTCCCATTGGTGATCTAGCATGGTCCAACAGATGAAGTACTTCAGGTTGTTTGTGAGTTAAGAGAATTTTGACCCATTCATAACTCACTAAGCAAATTTCTTAAATTAAAGTTCATGTGCAGTTCTACCTCAACTACAAAAGTGTCTAAATTTCCTTTGAAAAAGAAAATCACTGACACAATGGTTCTAGGTACGCCAGCAGCACCTTTTTAAATATTTAAACGCATACAGTGTTTGATTTTATTCCAGGGTTTAGAAAGACAGAGACAGTCATTTTGACCGTTTTCAAACGTTAATATATAATAACTGGAGTATTTGCCTAGTGCAACACAAAAGTTCTTGTTTCACACAACAATAATGTATTTCCATTTTTCTGACTGTTTAGAGAGTGTTGTTCTTTACATTTTGATTCTAAATTGAAGGACTTGATTACTGTTTTCATATGACAATTTGACTTAATTCATTCAAGCTGTGGTAGAAATTACTCAACAATGGTCTTGAGCCTGATTATGTGTTACATTACATTTATTTCACAGTTAATCAGTACCAGATATAAATTTTAGAGTAGCCTTCCAAACTTTGATTATATCAAGTTGTATTTAGATATTGCCTTCATGCTGGGAGCGTTCAAGTTGATCTTACACTTAATTGGGCACAATTACTACACAGAGGTCATTGGGCAGGAGTAAATGTAAGTGTTCAGCTTGTTTCTGGTCTCTTTACAAATTCAGAACCTAAAGAACGACCCAGGTGGGACTCGAACCCACAATCCCCAGCTCCGGAGGCTGATGCCTTATCCATTAGGCCACTGGGCCACAGGAATGCTCCCCGAAGCATCTAATTTGAGCAAGTTGAACGACTGAAATCATTGAAAACCCACATTTGTTGCAACTAATTTGTGTAGATGTGTGTGTTAAGAACCTTCATGTTGTTCCCATTGGTGGTCTAGTATGGTCCAACTGATGACGTACTTCAGCTTGTTTGTGAGTTAAGAGAATTTTGACCCATTCATAAGTCACTAAGCAGATTTCTTAAATTAAAGTTCATGTGCAGTTCTACCTCAACTACAAAAGTGTCTAAATTTCCTTTGAAAAAGAAAATCACTGACACAATAGTTCTAGGTACGCCAGCAGCACCTTTTTAAATATTTAAACGCATACAGTGTTTGATTTTATTCCAGGGTTTAGAAAGACAGAGACAGTCATTTTGACCGTTTTCAAACGTTAATATTTAATAACTGGAGTATTTGCCTATTGCAACACAAATGTTCTTGTTTCACACAACAATAATGTATTTCCATTTTTCTGACTGTTTAGAGAGTGTTGTTCTTTACATTTTGATTCTAAATTGAAGGACTTGATTACTGTTTTCATATGACAATTTGACTTAATTCATTCAAGCTGTGGTAGAAATTACTCAACAATGGTCTTGAGCCTGATTATGTGTTACATTACATTTATTTCACAGTTAATCAGTACCAGATATAAATTTTAGAGTAGCCTTCCAAACTTTGATTATATCAAGTTGTATTTAGATATTGCCTTCAGGCTGGGAGCATTCAAGGGGATCTTACACTTAATTGGGCACAATTACTACACAGAAGTCATTCAGCAGGATTAAATTTAAGGGAACAGCTTGTTTCTGGTCTCTTTACAAATTCAGAACCTAAAGAACGACCCAGGTGGGACTCGAACCCACAATCCCCAGCTCCGGAGGCTGATGCCTTATCCATTAGGCTACTGGGTCACAGGAATACTTCCCGAAGCATCAAATTTGAGCAAGTTGAACGACTGAAATCATTGAAAACCCACATTTGTTACAACTAATTTGTGTAGATGTGTGTGTTAAGAACCTTCATATTGTTCCCATTGGTGGTCTAGCATGGTCCAACTGATGAAGTACTTCAGCTTGTTTTTGAGTTAAGAGAATTTTGACCCATTCATAACTCACTAAGCAAATTTCTTAAATTAAAGTTCATGTGCAGTTCTACCTCAACTACAAAAGTGTCTAAATTTCCTTTGAAAAAGAAAATCACTGACACAATAGTTCTAGGTACGCCAGCAGCACCTTTTTAAATATTTAAACGCATACAGTGTTTGATTTTATTCCAGGGTTTAGAAAGACAGAGACAGTCATTTTGACCGTTTTCAAACGTTAATATATAATAACTGGAGTATTTGCCTAGTGCAACACAAAAGTTCTTGTTTCACACAACAATAATGTATTTCCATTTTTCTGACTGTTTAGAGAGTGTTGTTCTTTACATTTTGATTCTAAATTGAAGGACTTGATTACTGTTTTCATATGACAATTTGACTTAATTCATTCAAGCTGTGGTAGAAATTACTCAACAATGGTCTTGAGCCTGATTATGTGTTACATTACATTTATTTCACAGTTAATCAGTACCAGATATAAATTTTAGAGTAGCCTTCCAAACTTTGATTATATCAAGTTGTATTTAGATATTGCCTTCAGGCTGGGAGCATTCAAGGGGATCTTACACTTAATTGGGCACAATTACTACACAGAAGTCATTCAGCAGGATTATATTTAAGGGAACAGCTTGTTTCTGGTCTCTTTACAAATTCAGAACCTAAAGAACGACCCAGGTGGGACTCGAACCCACAATCCCCAGCTCCGGAGGCTGATGCCTTATCCATTAGGCCACTGGGTCACAGGAATACTTCCCGAAGCATCAAATTTGAGCAAGTTGAACGACTGAAATCATTGAAAACCCACATTTGTTACAACTAATTTGTGTAGATGTGTGTGTTAAGAACCTTCATGTTGTTCCCATTGGTGGTCTAGCATGGTCCAACTGATGAAGTACTTCAGCTTGTTTTTGAGTTAAGAGAATTTTGACCCATTCATAACTCACTAAGCAAATTTCTTAAATTAAAGTTCATGTGCAGTTCTACCTCAACTACAAAAGTGTCTAAATTTCCTTTGAAAAAGAAAATCACTGACAAAATAGTTCTAGGTACGCCAGCAGCACCTTTTTAAATATTTAAACGCATACAGTGTTTGATTTTATTCCAGGGTTTAGAAAGACAGAGACAGTCATTTTGACCGTTTTCAAACGTTAATATATAATAACTGGAGTATTTGCCTAGTGCAACACAAAAGTTCTTGTTTCACACAACAATAATGTATTTCCATTTTTCTGACTGTTTAGAGAGTGTTGTTCTTTACATTTTGATTCTAAATTGAAGGACTTGATTACTGTTTTCATATGACAATTTGACTTAATTCATTCAAGCTGTGGTAGAAATTACTCAACAATGGTCTTGAGCCTGATTATGTGTTACATTACATTTATTTCACAGTTAATCAGTACCAGATATAAATTTTAGAGTAGCCTTCCAAACTTTGATTATATCAAGTTGTATTTAGATATTGCCTTCATGCTGGGAGCGTTCAAGTTGATCTTACACTTAATTGGGCACAATTACTACACAGAGGTCATTGAGCAGGAGTAAATTTAAGTGTACTGCTTGTTTCTGGTCTCTTTACAAATTCAGAACCTAAAGAACGACCCAGGTGGGACTCGAACCCACAATCCCCAGCTCCGGAGGCTGATGCCTTATCCATTAGGCCACTGGGTCATAGGAATGCTTCCCGAAGCATCAAATTTGAGCAAGTTGAACGACTGAAATCATTGAAAACCCACATTTGTTACAACTAATTTGTGTAGATGTGTGTGTTAAGAACCTTCATGTTGTTCCCATTGGTGGTCTAGTATGGTCCAACTGATGACGTACTTCAGCTTGTTTGTGAGTTAAGAGAATTTTGACCCATTCATAACTCACTAAGCAGATTTCTTAAATTTAAATTCATGTGCAGTTCTACCTCAACTACAAAAGTGTCTAAATTTCCTTTGAAAAAGAAAATCACTGACACAATAGTTCTAGGTACGCCAGCAGCACCTTTTTAAATATTTAAACGCATACAGTGTTTGATTTTATTCCAGGGTTTAGAAAGACAGAGACAGTCATTTTGACCGTTTTCAAACGTTAATATATAATAACTGGAGTATTTGCCTAGTGCAACACAAAAGTTCTTGTTTCACACAACAATAATGTATTTCCATTTTTCTGACTGTTTAGAGAGTGTTGTTCTTTACATTTTGATTCTAAATTGAAGGACTTGATTACTGTTTTCATATGACAATTTGACTTAATTCATTCAAGCTGTGGTAGAAATTACTCAACAATGGTCTTGAGCCTGATTATGTGTTACATTACATTTATTTCACAGTTAATCAGTACCAGATATAAATTTTAGAGTAGCCTTCCAAACTTTGATTATATCAAGTTGTATTTAGATATTGCCTTCATGCTGGGAGCGTTCAAGTTGATCTTACACTTAATTGGGCACAATTACTACACAGAGGTCATTGGGCAGGAGTAAATGTAAGTGTTCAGCTTGTTTCTGGTCTCTTTACAAATTCAGAACCTAAAGAATGACCCAGGTGGGACTCGAACCCACAATCCCCAGCTCCGGAGGCTGATGCCTTATCCATTAGGCCACTGGGCCACAGGAATGCTCCCCGAAGCATCTAATTTGAGCAAGTTGAACGACTGAAATCATTGAAAACCCACATTTGTTGCAACTAGTTTGTGTAGATGTGTGTGTTAAGAACCTTCATGTTGTTCCCATTGGTGGTCTAGTATGGTCCAACTGATGACGTACTTCAGCTTGTTTGTGAGTTAAGAGAATTTTGACCCATTCATAACTCACTAAGCAGATTTCTTAAATTAAAGTTCATGTGCAGTTCTACCTCAGCTACAAAAGTGTCTAAATTTCCTTTGAAAAAGAAAATCACTGACACAATAGTTCTAGGTACGCCAGCAGCACCTTTTTAAATATTTAAACGCATACAGTGTTTGATTTTATTCCAGGGTTTAGAAAGACAGAGACAGTCATTTTGACCGTTTTCAAACGTTAATATATAATAACTGGAGTATTTGCCTAGTGCAACACAAAAGTTCTTGTTTCACACAACAATAATGTATTTCCATTTTTCTGACTGTTTAGAGAGTGTTGTTCTTTACATTTTGATTCTAAATTGAAGGACTTGATTACTGTTTTCATATGACAATTTGACTTAATTCATTCAAGCTGTGGTAGAAATTACTCAACAATGGTCTTGAGCCTGATTATGTGTTACATTACATTTATTTCACAGTTAATCAGTACCAGATATAAATTTTAGAGTAGCCTTCCAAACTTTGATTATATCAAGTTGTATTTAGATATTGCCTTCAGGCTGGGAGCATTCAAGGGGATCTTACACTTAATTGGGCACAATTACTACACAGAAGTCATTCAGCAGGATTAAATTTAAGGGAACAGCTTGTTTCTGGTCTCTTTACAAATTCAGAACCTAAAGAACGACCCAGGTGGGACTCGAACCCACAATCCCCAGCTCCGGAGGCTGATGCCTTATCCATTAGGCCACTGGGTCACAGGAATACTTCCCGAAGCATCAAATTTGAGCAAGTTGAACGACTGAAATCATTGAAAACCCACATTTGTTGCAACTAATTTACATTTACATTTACATTTACGGCATTTAGCAGACGCTCTTATCCAGAGTGACTTACAAAGTGCTTTGCTATTTACCCAAGAAAACCTCAGCTAGTTAGAATAGACTAATAATACAAAAGATACCTCCAAGCTTAGACATTGCTAAACACAATACAATAAGGCGACCATAGAACTATTCGTCCAAGTACTCTCTGAAGAGGTGGGTCTTCAGTCTGCGTTTGAAGACAGCGAGCGACTCGGCCGTTCGGACATCCAGGGGCAGCTCGTTCCACCACTTTGGTGCCAGGACAGAAAAAAGCCTGGACGCTTGTCTTCCGCGGATTTTGAGGGATGGTGGGTCGAGCCGAGCCGTACTTGATGCTCGAAGGGCTCTTGGTGCGGATCGGCTTTTGACCATTGCCATTAGATACGGAGGGGCTGGTCCGTTCTTGGCTTTGTAGGCCAGCGTCAGGGTTTTAAATCTGATGCGGGCAGCTACAGGAAGCCAGTGGAGAGAACGCAGCAGTGGAGTGACATGGCTAAATTTTGGGACATTGAAGACGACCCGTGCCGCTGCATTCTGGATGAGTTGCAGGGGCCTGATGGTTCGCAGAGGGAGACCAGCCAGAAGAGAGTTGCAGTAGTCAAGTCTGGAAGTGACGAGAGACTGAACAAGCACCTGGTTGGCCTCTCTAGAGAGGAAGGGTCGAATTCTCCGGATGTTGTACAGAAGAAATCTGCAGGACCGAGTTACGTTTGCAACATGACTTGAGAACGATAACTGATCATCCATCACTACACCAAGGCTGCGGGCTTCAGTAGAGGGAGTGACCAGTGAGTTCTCGAAGGTGATGGCAAGATCGTTTCTTGGTCCAGCAGTTCCCGGGATGTACAGCAGCTCCGTCTTGCTGGGGTTGAGTTTGAGGTGCTGAGATACGGGCAGAAACCTGTGTGTCAGACGGTGGGAAAGAGAGCATGAGTTGAGTGTCGTCGGCGTAACAGTGGTAAGAGAATCCATGGGAGGATATCACTTTACCAAGAGAGTGAGTGTACAGTGAGAAAAGAAGAGGACCAAGAACTGAGCCTTGTGGAACGCCAGTGGAGAGACTACAAGGAGCGGACGTGTCGCCCTGCCACGTTACCTGGTATGAGCGTCCCTGCAGGTATGATGCGAACCATTGCCATGCAGAGCCGGTAATTCCAAGACCGGCAAGGATAGACAGGAGGATCTTGTGGTCCACTGTGTCAAAAGCTGCGGAGAGGTCAAGAAGGATCAGAACCGAGGACAGTCTGGCAGCTTTACCTGCATGGAGCTTCTCTGTAACTGCAATGAGAGCAGTTTCAGTAGAGTGTGCAGCTTTGAAGCCAGACTGGTGGGGGTCCTGAAGATTGTTCAGAGTGAGAAAGAGAGACAGTTGGTTGTAGACGGAACGTTCGAGAATCTTTGAGAGGAAAGAGAGAAGAGAGATAGGTCTGTAGTTGCCGATGTCCAAGCTGTCTAGAGTTGGTTTCTTTAGGATGGGCACGACTCTGGCAGACTTGAAGGCCGATGGTACCTGACCTGATGACAAAGAGCTGTTTATGATAGAGGAGATGAAGGGGAGGAGGTTTGGAGCGATTGTTTGGAACAGAGGGGATGGAATAGGGTCTAGTGGACAGGTGGTAGGATTATTGGAGGTGAGAAGATGTAGGAGGTCATCTGTGGAAAGAGGAGAGAAGCAAGTCAGAGAAGAGGGAGGAGGAGGGCAGTGTCTAGAGAGGGGGGTAGAGGCAGGGGGGAAGGATCGGCGGATCTTGTCAACCTTTTCTTCAAAGAAGGAGACAAAATCATCTGCAGACAGGGTAGTGGGAGGTGGGGGAGTAGGAGGGTTGAGGAGAGAGGAGAAGATGGTGAATAGTTTGCGTGGGTCAGATGCAGAGGATTCCAATTTCCCCCTGTAGTAAGATGCTTTGGCGGCAGCAACTTCCGTTCTAAACCTGGAGAGAAGAGACTGATAGGAGTGGAGGTCGGAGTCATGTTGTGACTTCCGCCACTTCCTTTCAGCTTCCTTCCTTCCTTTCCTTCCTTTCCTTTCTTGGTGGTCTAGAATGGTCCAACTGAGAGAAAATATACTCTTTTCTAACATTACTTTCATGTGGTTTCAACTTGTTATCAAATGGTTATCTTAATCCTTTGTCTCACCTTTTGTTACCCTTCGTCTGCCGGCCTAAAGTGGTCACTCTCTCTTTGTATACCATCAACCCCCCCCTCAACTTCACCCTCCTCCTACACCTCTTTAAAGTGATAACTATCACCCCCTATTGTTGATACTCCAAGTGACCTATCCTTCATCCCCCTCCTACCCCTCCTTAAACTCCTCTTCATCAACTTTTCTCCTCCCACAATTTCCAATGTATATAAGGCCCTCTCAAAATACCCCATATCAGACTGGGTTGACCGTGACCGATCGAGTTGTACATCTCTGTGTGTACCAATAAACTCATCAACACTGAAGATCCAGTCTCCTGACTCCTGAATCTGTCTCCTGGACGCCGGATTTCTAACAATTTGGTGCCGTGACCCGGATGGCCTACTGAAACCTTCTTGGTGAGTAAACGCCATTTCGAATCGAGGAGAAATTCTGGTTTCCTAAGACAGAGGAGTCAGTAATTGTTATCCTTTTGTTTTTGAGGGAAGTTTTGTTGTTTGTCACTGATAGAAACTTAGTGTTTTGTGGCTGTTATCCTCTCTGTTTGAGGGAAGTTTGGTTGTTTGTCACTGATAAAAACCTAGTGTCTTGTGGCTGTTATCCTCTCTGTTTGAGGGAAGTTTGGTTGTTTGTCACTGATAGAAACCTAGTGTTTGTGGCTGTTATCCTCTCTGTTTTTGAGGGAAGTTTTGTTGTTTGTCACTGATAAAAACCTAGTGTTTTGTGGCTGTTATCCTCTCTGTTTATGAGGGAAGTTTTGTTGTTTGTCACTGATAAAAACCTAGTGTTTTGTGGCTGTTATCCACTCTGTTTATGAGGGAAGTTTTGTTGTTTGTCACTGACAAAAAACTAGTGTTTTGTGGCTGTTATCCTCTCTAAAGGAGAGAAGTTTGTTTTGTTACTGTTAAACGTAACGTTTGTAACTAGAATCCTCTCTGAACAGAGAGAGGTCTGTTTGTTACTGATGAGTAGTGTTTTGTTCTTCTATAGTTAATAAGAAGAAAACTTTGTATTGTTCTCCTGTTCCCTCACCATGTCCAGAAAAGGCCAACATACTCAGAATCTTGGTAAAGACTCATGGAAGCCTCTTAACTATAAAAGCAGCAACTTAGTTAAGGGAGGGACTGAAATGCCTCAGTGGACTGATTCTGATTTTGAAAAGATAATCAATGGCATAGTGAAGAAACATATTAATGAGCAAAAGATAACTCAGTACTTTTCATCCAAAGGTTTCTCTGCTGATAGAGAATGGACTTTTGCTGAGTGTAAGGTAGCTTTAGGTTATGGCCTTAAGCATGACTCAGTGAAGAAGTGTCTTTTTGTAATTAAGCAATATTGGAAATGCAAGTTAAAGTCTATGGAAGATGAGTTAAGGGAAGCTCAGGGAAAGATCTTAGAACTAATTAGTGAATGCAGACGGCATAAAACAGCTACCACAAATGCCAAAAGAATATGTAAGACACTTCAGCAAAACCTGACAGAAGTTGAACAGCAGCATGCTAGTTGTAAAACTAAATCAAGGTGCCAGTGTCAGCCATGTTACACAGAGGATGGAGATTCTCAAATAAAAGTAAGGCTGTATCCTGAATTATCTGTAAACGACAAAGGCAATGAGACTGTTCATTCTGATGGATCAGAATCTTCATCTTCTGACGAGGGTTCTGAACATGCTAGTGCAAGGCGAGTTCAGATGAGACCTGTAACCATTGTATCTTCTGAGGTACTTAATCACGCAAAATGCCGAGGTACTGAAACCAGAGTAAAAATTGGTCATGTTCCTTTAGATGCAAATACTTTGGACAAGTTGTCCAAGGAGTTTAAGCATCCAAGGAAAATGGGGCTTGATTTCATTGACCTCATGCATGAGAAAAGGAATCTCTACTCTTTGCACCCCAATGATGCTGTAGCTATAGCAAGCCAGGTACTTAACGTTGCAGACAGTAGACAGCTTGCTAAAAAGGTGTTAAATGCTATGGGTAACAATGGCCAGAACCTTGAAGGGGGATGGAAAGCTGGATTAGCTGTCAATGCCATAAAACAACTGACTGGACACAGATAACCAAATGTAGATAAAGAAAGGGAGAGTCTGCAGCAGACTTCTGTGAGAGGTTTGAAAGAGTCTTTTTGCGTCACTCAGGTATTCATCAATACAATGGTGATAACATTGACAGTACAACTGATGGTCCCCATTTTGGACAGCTGGTTGAGTCACTACGGACAGATCTAAAACAAGCTCTGGTGACTGCTGTTCCAAATTGGCGGCAAACTAAGTGGAGTGACCTTAAGAATGAACTTGACCGATTGGACATTGATCTAGAACCATGCCATGTTCCAGCATCAATCCATGTCCTCAAAGAGACTAGCTCTAACTCAGATGCAAGCAAGAGGTTCTCTAATCAGAAGAAACAATGTCATTACTGTCATCAAATTGGTCACTTTTCTAGAGTATGTCGCAAAAAGCGGGCAGATAGCCCCAATATGGGTGCAAGGTTGAAAGACAACCTAGTGGGAAATTCCTCTGGGGGGTTTTCACAGGGAAGCCCAGCAGGGATTTCACAAGAGCAATTGTATTTGACGTTAAGGACCTTGCAGGGAGTCACAGAGCAGTTGTTTCTGATATTCAATGGAATACAGAGAGTCATAGGGACATCAACAGTTCCTCCTGCTGTGGTTTAAACTAAACAGTCCACAGAATTGAACTCACCATATTTACTGTCTCATGTTAATGACACCCAAGTAGTGTGAATGAGAAAATGCATATCAAATGCATAAATTCACTTACTGATTTTTTTTTTTTTTACTGTTTTTTATGTAAGCAAGGGACATAAGGTCAGTCCTGATGCAGTTCAGTTGTGGTGTGATGGTGTACACACTCTGGACAATTTGTTACCCAGGGTTCTAGAGGAATTGTGCCTTGTAGAGAAGCTGCAGTTATCGCAATGCCACTGCCAAGCACAGTGCACTAATTGCCAAGCTTTCTTAGGCCTTGTAAGTAATGCTACATTTAAAAAAAAAAAAACACTATACGATCTGCTTAAAGATAACCCTGGGCAACATGGCCCTACATTTACATTTACGGCATTTAGCAGACGCTCTCATCCAGAGCGACTTACAAAGTGCTTTGCTATTTACCCAAGAAAACCTTCGCTAGTTAGAATAGGCTAATAATTCAAAAGATACCTCCAAGCTTAGACATTACTAAACACAATACAATAAGGCGACCATAGAACTATTCGTCCAAGTACTCTCTGAAGAGGTGGGTCTTCAGTCTGCGTTTGAAGACAGCGAGTGACTCGGCCGTTCGGACACCCAGGGGCAGCTCGTTCCACCACTTTGGTGCCAGGACAGAAAAAAGCCTGGACGCTTGTCTTCCGCGGATTTTGAGGGATGGCGGGTAAGGCGAGCCGTACTTGAAGCTCGAAGGGCTCTTGGTGCGGATCGGCTTTTGACCATTGCCATCAGATACGGAGGGGCTGGTCCGTTCTTGGCTTTGTAGGCCAGCGTCAGTGTTTTAAATCTGATGCGGGCAGCTACAGGAAGCCAGTGGAGAGAACGCAGCAGTGGAGTGACATGGCTAAATTTTGGGACATTGAAGACGACCCGTGCCGCTGCATTCTGGATGAGTTGCAGGGGCCTGATGGTGCGCAGAGGGAGACCAGCCAGAAGAGAGTTGCAGTAGTCGTTTGTTGCCCTATTGTACATTTAGAGTGAACACTAGAGTAAACCACTGATCTGTGGAATAATAGATATGGCTAAATAATGGTGTGAAAAGGTCTCCAGATGATGTGACACTAGCATCACACTACCTGGTTACAGTAGTGTAGCAAAAATGTTTTCACACGTTTGAGGAATGCTAAGTTCATATAACTAACAAGATTAGTTAGCCAAAACTGTGCTACTTGCTGAAAGGTCAATGGATCTTGGTGAGGAAACAGTGACGAACAGTCCTTAGAACTTAGATGGGGTGGCCCATTTCAGGTTATGCTAATCACTGATTCAGCAGTGAAATGTAAAGGAAACAGTTATTCATGTTTCTTACTGTAAGGTTGTATCTGCTCATCAGAACGAAATAATAGGGTCAGTAAAGAGAAGAGGTGGGTAATGCACAGAGCCTCAGGGAAGAACTATGGTTTTTATGCCATAGGGGCCAACCCTTTGGTGAAGACTTTCAACACACTATGCATTACCATAGCAGCTTCCTCTGAGGGACAGATAGTGGGGATAAGCAGGTAAACTAATGCTGAAAAATTCCCAACAACAATGAACAGTTTACTGCGCAATGTTACTTCTGTGTTACAGATCAGTTGGAGCCAGACAGTGCTCCTGTTCATTGAGAATGGCAAGAATAGTTTACACATTGCACCCAAGCTTTAGACTCGAAGAACCAACTGACCACTTGGATCTACCATCGGCGGATGTTCACAAACATAACTTGGACACACACTGTGACTGCTCACAGACACAGAAGAAAACTCTCTATGGTATTTTTCAGGAAGTTGCAGCCATGGACAACTTCAATGTGACATTCTTTAGCATAATAATATAGAAATAGGCACTGCCCTGTTTTTGTATAGTTATTGCCTTTTATTTTGTTTATTTTGTTTGTTTTTGTTTTTGACTTCTTATTGTACATATGTATTGTACTTAGTAGTCTTAATATTGTTTTGTGATTCTCCATGAGGGAGAATCAAAGGGGGAATTGAGAGAAAATATGGTCTTTTCTAACATTACTTTCATGTGGTTTCAACTTATTATCAAATGGTTATCTTAATCCTTTGTCTCACCTTTTGTTACCCTTCGTCTGCCGGCCTAAAGTGGTCACTCTCTCTTTGTATACCATCAACCCCCCCTCAACTTCACCCACCTCCTACCCCTCTTTAAAGTGATAACTATCACCCCCTATTGTTGATATTCCAAGTGACCTATCCTTCATCCCCCTCCTACCCCTCCTTAAACTCCTCTTCATCAACCTTTCTCCTCCCACAATTTCCAATGTATATAAGGCCCTCTCAAAATACCCCTAATCAGACTGGGTTGACCGTGACCGATCGAGTTGTACATCTCTGTGTGTACCAATAAACTCATCAACACTGAAGATCCAGTCTCCTGACTCCTGAATCTGTCTCCTGGACGCCGGATTTCTAACACAACTAATGAAGTACTTCAGCTTGTTTGTGAGTTAAGAGAATTTTGACCCATTCATAACTCACTAAGAAAACTTCTTAAATTAAAGTTCATGTGCAGTTTTATCTCAACTACAAAAGTGTCTAAATTTCCTTTGAAAAAAAATCACTGACACAATGGTTCTATGTACGCCAGCAGCACCCTTTAAAATATTTAAACGCGTACAGTGTTTGATTTTATTCCAGGGTTTAGAAAGACAGAGACAGTCATTTTGACCGTTTTCAGACGTTAATATATAATAACTGGAGTATTTGCCTAGTGCAACACAAAAGTTCTTATTTCACACAACAATAATGTAGTAGCCTTCCAAACTTTGATTATATCAAGTTGTATTTAGATATTGCCTTCATGCTGGGAGCGTTCAAGTTGATCTTACACTTAATTGGGCACAATTACTACACAGAGGTCATTGAGCAGGAGTAAATTTAAGTGTACAGCTTGTTTCTGGTCTCTTTACAAATTCAGAACCTAAAGAACGACCCAGGTGGGACTCAAACCCACAATCCCCAGCTCCGGAGGCTGATGCTTTATCCATTAGGCCACTAATATATAATAAATGGAGCATTTGCCTAGTGCAACACAAAAGTTCTTGTTTCACACAACAATAATGTATTTACCTTTTTTTTGACTGTTTAAAGAGTGTTGTTCTTTACATTTTGATTCTAAATCGGAGGATTTGCTTACTGTTTTTTCATGACATTTTTACTGAATTAATTTATGCTGTGGTAGAAATTACTCAACACATTGCTGTCAACTCTGTTTCTATATTTATTTTCTCCTGGTTTGGTGTGTAAAGTTTTTATATATGAAAGAATGACTGGAAATGTTTTTATTTGTATTGCATTAAAAGTTTTGTTTTTTGTATTTCACACACAGCTGCTAAGCACGGGTGTAATTATCTTTATACTGTACGTTACAGACATCACAGCTCGGTGCATGTCAAACAGACAAACTGCGGTATTCGCATTTTCAGATTTCTTTTTATAATAGCTTTCGAACAATGCGTGCAAAGGGGTTAATACTTGCAAATGATCATCGTTAGCATCTAAGCAAGCATGCTGTCTACAAGATCTTTTATGTCAGAAATCACAGAACACCATGGGCTGCCGTGACCTCTGCATGGGACCGTCTACAAATTACACTACACAGTAAAGACGAAATTACAAAAAGGTGAATAATTCACCAAAAACAATAATCTTTTGAATGTTTAATTGGAAGGCTCCAAACCAAATATATTATGTACAATGTGAATGATGTGCAACAACTCTTACATCAGCAAATGTTATTTTGGGACATTCTTTTGACAGGGTTATTGTAAATTCTTTTCAATAACTTTAAAACAGTTGACAGTTTTGTTCCTAAAGAAGTTGTACTTGATCAAGTCCAACCCACATGGCACCTGTCTAAACCTTGGCTGGCCTGTCATGATAGATTTTTGTGAAACAATTTCAACAGCTTTTTAAACACTTTTATAAGAGGTGTATTATGTCATGTGGGTTGTACTTGAGCAAAAACAATTTGTGTAGGAGCGACAATGTCAAACGTGCTAAAAAGGGAACTTGTTTTTGTGAATTCAGTTCAGTTTTTAAAACCCCTGCAATCAGCAGTCCCAGGTGTGACTTTTACATACAACTCGTCATATATAGAAATGGGTGTTGGCAGATTTGACCCTGACTGAAATATGGAAAAACCTTATGATATAAAAACCCCACTGATCGTCACCTGCGTAATGTAAGTGTAATGCAGTTTGTAGACAGCCCCTAAGCTCTCGTTGATATCAATGGGAGATATTTCCGACATAAAAGGACTTGTAGCTTGTCTTGGATGCACGTCTTTTACATACTGTTCAAAAGATATTAATGAAAATGAAACGAACTTTACTCGAAATAAAACAGTAAGAGTTAAAAAGTATGTAATCAGATTACAGGTTCACTGCTAAGTTTGTTTCTAATGAAGTGAGCAAGTTGAATTTGTGAGACGCTGCTGTTGTTGACATTTGACCTTTTCTTGCTTTGTTAATAACATTAAAATCTGTAATAAAATAAAACCGCCATTGATATATACACTCCTCCAGACAAAGAAACATTAAACTTAAATTTGACATTTAATCAGCTGCCCTGCTTCCCTAGTGGTGTGCAGTTTAAAGGAAATTCTGTGTTGTAGGTTGAAGACACCAGAACAGTGTTTACATTCAACATTAAAAGTGATTTATTGTAAATGGCAGCCTGTGCCCTTTTGTAGTGTGTACTTACTATTTCTCATCAAACTAAGATTAAATTCAGTATGTTTACATCTGCCATATGTTGCCATTTTAATACTATAAAAAAATACTTATTTATTTTATTGCCTCTGTGTACAACATAGTATTCAACAGACTATTTAGCTAGAAGCTCAAATCAATGCATCAAACATCTGACATTTTTACAGCTAGGGCAAAGAGGGGAAAAATAAATGAATAAAAACAAACACACACACCCTATACAGAGACATAAAAAGCATACAGTATTACAAAATTGTTTTACACACAAATTCCAATTTTTGAGCACAGACTGCTTTCTAATCACAGGAGGATTTTCAATAACATTACATACCTTTGAGAAAGAGACAAAATATGTGTTTTATTATAATTGTATATAGTGCCAGATACTTAGATTTCATGTTTAATTTCTTCCCATTGACTTTAAAACCAAATAAAACATGCAATCAAATCAAAAGTCTCAATTCCAGCTTTTTCAGTTTTAGAGGTTTAGTAGACGTTTACTGCTTCAAAGTTGGCCCATACTATTGGTCAGTTTTTTGTGTAGTACTAGTAGGTTTATGGAGTTGTAAATAGCAATTTCTGATTTATGATATATGCATGTACATGACATTATTGTATTATCTAAATGAAATAACCACATATCAATACAGTAAGTAAATTACATTTTACACATTAGTATTATAAACACTAATAAAATAAATTAATGCATATTTTAAGTTTACATTTACTAGTGGCCTCATTTTAGAATTATTATATTAATAATAATTACTGTTATTAAGAAAAATATTGTAGCTCTGGTTTTGAACAAAACACACAGACAATACTGTTCATGAAAAAATATTTAATAAAAAGTGTGCTATTGGTGTGAATCTGAACAAAACTGCATCACAGAACAGTATATCATTATTAAAATAGGTTAAATATGTTTCTCTATTCCGCTTTTTTTCCACCAGATCCATTTACTAATGAAAATAAATGATCTAATAATAATTTTCTCAGCTTGCGCTCAGTCTGTGGCATTAGCAGGGAATTCTTCATGGCAACACCTAGGGCTTTCACTACAGACTGTTTGTTTAGGAGAAACTGAATCATTAATGAGTCTAACGTGTCATTTCATAGACAGCGACTGTGATAGGAAACAAGTTGTCTTAAATGTGAAGGCCATGTTTGGCTCCCATACTGGGGACTATATTTGTGGGCTGTTTCTTGACATGATGGATGATTGGGAGATTGACCTAGATAGAGAGACAGTGACAGTGGTGCAAACATGATCAGACGTATGTGACTGGCAGAGATACCGGACCTCAGCTGCAGTGCACACATACTACAGCTTGTGGTAAATGAGGGCATCAATAGTCAGAGAGCAGTGGGGATCAGCAAGTTGAAGATAAGTGCAACACACTTCACACACTCTGCTAAAAAAACAGCATCTTAGGGCCATTCAAGACCTTGCCCTCCCCCAACATGGAATCATTCAAGCCGTTCCTACCTACAGGAACTCCTCTCTGCACATGTTGCAGAGGATGCTGGAGCAGAAGCGTGCCCTAAATGTGTATTCAGGAGAACATAAGAAGTTTGCAAGTCCCTCTGCAGAACAATGGGATATAATCTCAAATTTGGTCCAGGTACTGGGCCCCATCAAAGAAGTGACTCTTGAGATGAGCAAAGCAGAAGCCTGCATTTCCTGCATCATCCCAAGCATTGCAGTGCTTGACGTTTTTATTTATTTATTTCTTTAGTTGGTGAAATGTAGCATCAACTCTTTGTCATAATGTGATACCTGTTTGTTTTGTTTGTTAAACATTTTTGTGATTTTTTTTTCTGTCTATTGCTTGTATAATGTTTTAAATTATTTTATTGCAATTAGTTTTGTTTGCTAACAGTATGCATCATAATGTTAATAAACCTGGACCTTTTATGATATAGCTAATGTACCTGGGAGCTGCCTCAGACAACCTGGCCTCAACTGCACTGACCCTCTTCCAGGAGTCAGTGGACAAATTTGGCTTCCCTTCTAGGTATGTTACAATGCTCTTTAAAATGTGCACACAGGTTAATTACATTTACAATTAATTACATTGTGTTATACTTTTTCATTTTGTTTCAATAAATGTTGAGCATATTGTAATAATATAGAATTTTTAATCCTAGATGGACCACTGTGATTAAGGATACACAAAGTAATACAGTTGTGTGTTGGGCGTATGTCTAACATACTTTGATGATTTTCCTGCTCTTAATGCAACAATTAACCCTTTTAGTTGATTAACAAATGACATGTTGTGACCTGTGTTTTGGCCTTAACCCAAATGTTAATGTTATTCAGGAAATATAGCATGCTTTCTATAAATAATTATTTTAAAACAAGACAATGTTATATAGTAAATAGAAGCTGCTGTCTTGTTATAAAGTCTGTATTTTTACTTTTTAGTATCGCGAGATTATGGAGAGATGTGTGGACTGCAGTGACCAGCATGTAGTACGATGTCCTCCACTATCTTGAGGAAGACAGCTATCTTGACATTGCAGACCAAACATCTTTTTTGTTGCCATTACACCTTTGTACCAAGACTTCAAGTTGACCTGGACATTTTTGAGATGGCTGGGAGAATCATCCCTTAAGAACAGAAGGCAAAATGACTCCAAACCAGATGGCCAATAGGACATGTTTAGCTGCCAGTTCAGGAGCCCCAAAATGAGGAGGTATAAACTGTTGAACTTAAAATGGCTGTATAATTTAATGTGCGTAAAAACCTGCAAACAAATTATTAGGGTATTTTGGACAGTTCAAAAGCTGTTTATTTAAAATGTAGCTCATGATTGATAAATTAGCACTAACTTGTGACCTAGAGCCTTTGACCTAGGTATGCCATGTAACCCATCACATATCCTGTTTTACTTTAATCTACTTGGAGGTTTTGGTCAACATGTTTCAACACTGACCCTGGATAACCTGGCCCTGCATATTTTTGTGCATCGTTTTCTTTAACGCACCTCTAAGGCAGTGTTTGTTAACATAGTTGGTGGTTTTGATGTACTGGGATCAGGGAAAACACTAATATGCAGGGCATGGGGTACTCCAGGACCAAGGTTTGGAAACCCTGGTTTATGCCACAAGTACCATAATAATTTTTGGGGTGTACAATGCATTTCTTAAATAAGTAAACTTTTGAAAAAAAAAAAATCTAGGCATTGGACATCCCAGAGATTGGCAGAGCAGTGGGTTACCTCACATTAGAAATTCTGGCATTCATGTTCCTGCAACAGGCTGTCCACTTACAGCAGAACAGTTAACAGCACTCAGAGACTTTGTAACATCACAGTCACGTGGTGCTGACATCTATATGGCTGCCATGCAGTTCTGCCAGGCTTTTCTGAATATGTTTTAAAGGATGATGGAGTAATAGCAAGAAAACTGCCACAGTGGATTGTTTTGAAATGGAAAACAGTGTAAATTTAAAATACTATTTCCTTAAACATTTAAGTTTGTTTCATCAATTTCTGCTTAAACTAGTACAAATGTGTCCTCATAAAAGCTTAAAAAAGGCATTTATTTCTGTCTTATTATCTGTAGACACAAGTTATTTAAAATTGTATAATAAGACATGCATAGTTGTAACGATGTTTGCATATCTACTATGTTAATACTAAATAAGCGTGAGCGTGAATACTAAATAAGAGTGTAAAAAATTTTTATAAGCCATGGTTAAAGAACACTATTTTCCACAATTTTTCAAACATGGTGTATACATTTTGCTGAACTTGCTTTTTAAGCCATAGAACACATTAAGAGGCTTGCCTATGCTAAACTACAACATTTACCTAAATAAGCCCAAAACCAAATTCTGAAATGCCAATACACCTCAACAGGTCTTCCTGGAAGTGGTTGTAACTGGTGTATTGACCTGGTAAGCATAGTGTGCAGAAGAAGGTGGAAGACTTTGGCAGGAGGCCATTGACGATCTCCACCACCATGTCTCCACCTGGCCCATCCCATCCTATTCTATCCAAAACGTCACCAACTCCTTAGGGTGAGAGCTGGATGCTAAAAAAAGTACACATACAACACATTGACATAAATGCAAAAAAGGAAACTCTTTTTTAATATCAGATAGCAAGTGCATAAAATTCATGTAAAGTCAAAAAAATAAATAAACCTCTAATTGATATGTTAGTAATGTTACTTAAAACATGAATGGCAGATTTATTTTCATTTTAGAGGTAGTCCAGGGAGTTTTCATAAAGCTGAACTGTAGCAACATGGATAGTTTAATGTCTGTAGAGAATCACCAGGTCTACCGCAAGGTCCAAAAGGCACAAAATGTTCACGAAATGGCAGAAATACGATACATTCAGGGTAACGGTAAATGTTACACAACAATCACCATTAAAATAATGTAAAGAAATACATACCAGTCTCAAATGAACTGCCAAAAAAAATCCTGAGATGCGACACTTGTTTTCCAGTGGACAATCATCATCATCATCATCTGCACTGCTTTAGTGGGCCAGTGGATGTATGGGAGCAGAATCTTAAAAAATAAAAGCATTTTTATAAATTAATGCTGTTTGTATATGACTAGGTCTCTACGTCTCTGCATAATTAAAGATAGTTTTTTCTCTCTCTATCTCTATCTATCTACCTAAAACATACCTGTGGCATAAGTGAATATTCACTTTCTATTGGAAAATTGTGCACATCTTTCCTTTCAATCAACGGTGACTACAGTTTGGTTTCCTTTAGTCCTTTCCGAATTTGTTTCAGCTGACAGAATCTTTTACCAATGACCTGTAGATTAGGCAAAAATCACAATACTGTTTAGCTTAGTTACTCCAAAAGTAAAACAGCCACACTTAGTCAGCAGTGTTAATAATGGGATCAATGTGTAGATATGGCATGTGACAAAAGGCGTTCTAAGAGCCACCTTCTGTTTGTATTGGTTGGGCCAGGTAGATCCCAAGAAAGACACAGGTCAAGGACAACCTAGTGTTCATCATCACTGAGTTCAGCATGTCCATCAAGCTTGAAACTAAATTGTAGAATGCAAACAAAATACATAAATGGCTGTAACTCAACTTCTTTTTTCAATAAAAATAGAAAACTAGAAAATGACAACATAACGTTCATACCAATTTGATGATTTCTCGTATGTCATGGTCAAGACAATCAATATTAATTTCCAGTCCAGTGGCTTTGGTGATTCTTCTGCTCAAACAGATTGAACCTGATGATTACTCGGAAAAGCAAAGGAAAATGTTCAGCAATACAATTTCGCTGAGAATTATTTGGTTTACGCCTATAAGTGAAACAGAAATAACTGATTCATTGAGTAATTCCTTTTAGATGCTAATTGTAAAAAGGGTGGAGAGATGTTCATTATTATGTGGTCTAGAAACCAACCACTGGATTTTTTTATTTCTTTATATTTTTTTTATCTCCATTCAATGAACTATTCCACGAAGTAACACACAATCAATGTAACTTTCCAGTGTTTGAATAAGAAATTATTTACTTCTTCACTCTGATCATCCTCTACATTTATGACCTCACAGGACTTTATATGGGCAGGCAGGATGACAAGCGGGTAAAAGACACCACATTTCTGACATTTTTCTTTCGGCATGCCACTGAAGCTTTCTGAGGTTGGTGGCAGAGGAGAGGTATCAAGTTCCATCTGAAGAGATGCTATGTACAGAACTCCTTTACCACTCTGCCTGGCAGTTTTCAAAAGCTTGCTGCAGTATCCACCATCATCAGGTGTTACAAGGGTTGAAACAAAAGTCCTTGAAACAAAAACAACAGTAATAAGCACAGTGTTTGATGGCAATTTTCTGGGTTATTGCTCTTTTATCATTTTCCAGACTTAGAAGTTTGTTCCCACAAATAATGCTTGTAAAGAAATGTACTAAAATTACATGATCCCACTGTAAAGCAGAAACTGAGAAAAGCTATGCCAAATCCAAACTGTATGTGATTTCAATTCAATACAATTTTTGGAAAATTCTGCAAATGTTATTTTATCCAGGTTCATGTTTTCATGCTGAAAAATAGTCTGGTGTTCACCCTCAGCCCTGACAGATACACTTGTCAACAGCCTCCCCTGACCCCCCTATCACTTTTTTTTATTAATTATTTTGCCATAACATGCCTATATGTACCTGAGGCTTTGTAGATAAGCCAACCACCAGTCAGCTCATTTCACCAGTCAGCTAATTTTGGATACAGTTCCTTTACATGTACACATATCTAAAATCATATGGAAGGAAAAAACACGAAAAATGCAGAAAATGTTATGGCCTTCCATAAAATTGACAGAGGATAATGGTGTTCTTTTCTTGACAGGACTAAGTATATTCTAATAGCTCACTACACTAAATTAAATAAGAGACTTGGCATTTTCTTGACCAGGGCCAGCTGCTCTTCCTGACTATGAGGTCAACAAGGACAACAGATGCCTTGGTGACCTGATAACATCAGCATTTTCCTATAAACACTAGAAAAACATGACTATTATTTGTACTCTACTGTTAACCAATACACTTTAAACACACTGCCAACATGGCTTCCTAAACTCAGACCAGCTCATGCCAAGCAAAACTCTTAGCCTAGCTGACCACTAGCTGGCTACCAACAACATAACCTATGTAACCTATGTCACGCCACCAACGTTACATAACGCAGAACATCAAACTTGCCGTATAGCGCGTTGAGCATTTACCAGAACTATAAATAATTAGCTGACTGTGTGGATCTTAAAAACTTTGGATGCACTTACCTCACTGGGATTCATCCATCATTTCCTCGGCCACAAACGCGGTACCACTGTACCTCAGCGCCACGCCACCATCTTCTGTCGGCCTCCACCATTGGCCTATTTTATTTTCCTATTAAGGCTAAGGCTAAAATTTGCTCAGTGTCTACTAGTCTTCATCATATCCATGATGTTGCTTTCTAAATTAAATTAACTTACAGAGGTTAAGTCACTTCAGTTGCAACAAATTCTTAAGAAGTATTTATAATGTATTGGTGTGCTTAATTTATATTTACTGGTATCCACTGCCAAGGTTAAAGACTAAATATGGATTTAAAAAGAGTAACAATTAGTGAGATTTGGGTTGCCATAATATATTTGTTTAGGTGACCTTTTCGACTTTTGATAGAATTTCCTTAAACAATGCAAACAATCTGGCAGCATACTTAGCTGGACCTTCAAACAACTTCCATCAGCTAACATCGGTGGTGTAATGCAGCATACCCTCAGATTAACGTTCTTCCTTGATGCTGTTGATGAGCAATACAGATACTTACGAATCTAAAGGGGAAAATATTGTTACATTTAATGCAAGCGGATGTGTGTCTTGAATTTTGACTAATACTCATTAAACTCTGAAAATATTCTGCTCCTCCCCCTTTCTGTTGAAAAGCTGTGGTGATAATATGGAAGATTACATCTGTTTCAGTTGCTCTGCAATGTAATCTCCTGAATATTTACTGTAGTGCCCAAGCTTTGATGCATGTTTTCTGATACTGAATTCCTTGCAACAGTCTCCTAAGAGATTAGACACACACATTGATTTTTTAGGGGTTTTTTGTTTGTTTTGGGGTTTTTCCCCTGTGGTCTCAATGAAATGTCTTCGACATACTTTGGTCAAAAAACATAATGATCAAGCAGCAACTGCACACATTTTCACCCTGTCCAAACAGCCCTTTCCTGAATGGCCTGTCTGAGTTCCTGTTCCTTTAAATAATAATAAGCCACTAGTTACCGCACCTCACCTGTTGCTCATCGTCCAAGAAACACACTCAAAAAAATTATTCAGCAGGTTTTTTAGTAAAAAAAAAAAAAAAAACTAAATAATGGAAATTGCTTGGTTTTTATGAGTTCCATATTTAATTTATAAAAAAATTGTTAATATAGTCAAATTTGTTAAATGGTATGTTTTTCTCAATATATTGCATTCATTCTACAATCGTTTTGTAGCTTCTCAGAAAATAGAGGAATAAATATGAAATTTTTAACTTTTAAAATCCTGCCTACTCTTGTGCATGCGCAAATGAACAGATGAGGAGTTGAACAGGACAACGAGGGAATTTACTAATTGTTATTCAACTGTTTTAGTAACAAAATAGCAATGAATACGGTGTTAGTGTTGTCATTTTAATTCACCTATTTGGCATCAAGTGAATGTGTACTTAAGCTAAAAGGTGGTAGGTTACACACCCAGCTGAACCTTGTGGCGATCAATGGCTGCTAAAGCCGTCCAATTTGTCAGGCAACGTTTTACTTACAGTGGGGCAAAAAAAGTATTTAGTCAGCCACTTATTGTGCAAGGTCTCCTACTTAGAAAGATGAGAGAAGTCTGTAATGTTCATCATACGTACACTGTACCTACTGTGCAATGAGAAAAAAAAATAGTCCATTCCTCCATGAAAAACTCCTCTAGAGCAGTGATGTTTTGGGGCTGTCGCTGGGCAACACAGACTTTCAACTCCCTCCACAAATTTCCTATGGGGTTGAGATCTCGAGGCTGGTTAGAACTCCAGAACCTTGAAATGCTTTTTACAGAGCCACCCCTTCGTTGCCTGAGTGGTGTGTTTGGGATCATTGTCATGCTGGAAGACCCAGCCACATTCCATCTTCAATGCTCTCACTGATGGAATCTCAAGATACATGGCCCCGTTCATTCTTCCCTTAACACGGATTAGTCGTCCTGTCCCCTTTGCAGAAAAACAGCCCCAAAGCATGATGTTTCTACCCCCATGTTTCACAGTAGATATGGTGTACTTGGGATGCAAGTCAGCGTTTAACAAGTTGAGTTTTTAACAAAAAGTTCTATTTGGGTTTCATCTGACCACATGATATTCTCCCAATCCTCTTCTGGATCTCTGGCAAACTACATGTAGTTCTAGGATTTTTGTTCACTGTTCTCATGATCATTTTGACCCCATGGGATGAGATCTTGCATGGGGCCCCTGAGAGAGGGAGATTATCAGTGGTCTTGTATGTCTTCCATTTTCTTACAATTGCTCCCACAGGTGATTTATTCACACCAACCTACTTGCCTATTATAGATTCACTCTTCCCAGCCTGGTGCAGGTCTACAATTTTCTTCCTGGTGTCCTTTGACAGCTCTTTGGCCATGGTTAAGTTTGGAGTGTGACTGTTTGAGGCTGTGGACAGGTGTCTTTTAAACAGATAACGAGGTCAAACAGGTGTCATTAATACAGGTAACGAGTGGAGGACAGAAGAGCTCCTTAAAGAAGTTGTTACAGGTCTGTGAGAGCCAGAAATCTTGCTTGTTTGTGGGTGACCAAATACTTATTTTCCACCATAATTTACAAATAAATTCTTTAAAAATCAGACAATGTGTTTTCCTGGAATTTTTTTCTCATTTTGTCTCTCATAGTTGAAGACTATATGATGAAAATGATAGACTCTACAGAACTACAGAAAATACAGATTCTTGCACAATCAGTGGCTGACTAAATACTTTTTTGCCCCACTGTAGTTACCTTTCTGCTCACTGTTTGTATTCTACAGTGGTTTACGGAACATTAAACTGTTTTGCTAGCTAATGCTTTTAGCTACATATTAAGTTGTCTGAGTGTTCTGTTTTTGGTAGACATATAGTGCTAACCGAATGTATTTTACTTACACATGTTTTATGCATTTGCTAAACAACAAAGTAGTATGCTAAGACAATCAATTGTCAAATCTCTCAACTAATTAGACTTAGTCACTTAATGCAGTGATTCCCAAGTATATAGGCTATATACCGAACAAAGTGGCATGTCTGTGTGTGAGTGAATTCTGTTCTACAGGGCCCTTTTATCTAAAGGGCAGCTTAAGAAATCCTAAAAAGCTTTAAGTGCTTATTATGCAGTAGCTGATTAGAATTTTGGAACCTTTATCTAGATTAAAATTGAGGCAACCCTCAGTTTTGTAAGAAACATGTAGAACTTAATGTTAATGCTTTGCAAGGTTTAAATTAGGCTTTTCTAATATTTTTTCTATTTCTTCACTGTCTAACATGCACTTTCATGTTATTTTAAACAGACTATTGGTAGAAAACCTGAGGTTTTGCAATTATGACGGCATGTGAAGGTATGTAAATCATTTGAATGAATTGCTACAATTAATGTTGTCCATAGCATTTTAAAATGGCAAATTGTACCTAATTATAAGTACTAAATTGACTGCTTACAGTTTACTGTTTTCTAGGTAACCTTAAACTAGTCATGTAAAATCTGTAGCTCTAATACATCTAGATTAGAACTGCTGAGACACTACAGATTAAAGCATGGACATGGGGGTCATAGCCAGTCAGTACCATGTTTATACAGTGATTGCCCCTGTTTTTTCAAGACATGGAACGCCCTTAAGTCTTGGAAATGTAGTAGTTGAAGTAAAATGTCACTCAAAATAGTAATACTTGAGACTGTTCTGAAGTAATTTTGTATGGAATTACATTTACTTAGTAACTGTCCACCACTGCATGGGATATAACATTATTCTTGGTTTACTGATTAATGCAACAAATAGACCCCAAGCCAAGGCTTTGAATATTGACTAGCATAATCATGTAAGGCATTTTTAAGCAATACTTTACTGCTTTTCCTGCTTAAAGTAAAATGCTGTTAGACAGAAAGAACAATTTTACTCCACCTAGTTGTTCAGCAACTTAATCTGCAAGGTTTACCAGAGGACCTGACTTTGAGAACGGACAAGAGGTACAAGTCCTCCATGGAGCCTCAGTTAACTTCATGGTGTCTCTAGTAAACCATATCTGAGACTTGCTATACCATCCATAATTCCTTCACTGCAAAACAACTGGCTCTAGCAGAGCAGTCCTATCCAATAGCAACCTTGCAGAAGAGGTACAAGTACTTACAAGATCTACCACTGATGTCATTCACTAATGTGTCTCCAGTTCTACTCATGCAGGTCATACTCATTTGATCGCACCTGTTGAACCTGTACCTGTATGTTTTTGCACCTGTATGTTTTTGACATGCTGGAGCACCTCATGCAGTGAAAACATGTCTTGAATTGACATTGTAAAGGCCTGTTGTAGATTTTTCCTTGCAACAAAGCTCTGCTCAATGTTTGCTCACCAAAGTCGGTTCCTCTGCTGAAGAGGTTTTCAAAAATGTGGGGATAGTGCTAATTTAATGAGTTATGTCCATGTAATAAAAAGGCAGCAATCAGATCACAGCAGGATAAAAAAAAGATTTGGAACCACTTGAAAGCAAAACAGCCAGATTGTTGGTTGATGGCATGCTTAGTTCTTCTTAGCTTTAAAATAATTCAAAAATAACTTTTGTATAATTTGCTCTCTTTAACACAGTATGGTAACATATGATATCTGGGGGGCATTGCTGCCACCATCAGGTGAAAGTAAAAATTCAACATGGCAATGGGCTTCCTGTAATACTTAAAATAGAGGGTGTATTTGGCCTGCAGTCCAAATGAAGGTCTACAATGTTCAGTGTCAGCAGAATCAATATTTATTGATGAGATAATTATTTATGGATAATAGTAATAATTACTAATTTTATGTTTACTAATTGTATCAGTTTATTAGGGAAATAATTTTTAGTTTTTCACTTTTTGACATAAAGTGAACTTGTCAGTTGTTTATGTCAAACTCATAATGAATGGACCAATAGAAATGCTCAGAAATTACTTGGAAGAAGAAAAAAACTATACTACTTTACTCAACTTAAACTTTACCCTTCTCCTGAAAACTCCTGAAAAACAACCCCATACCATAATCCCTCCTCCACCAAACTTTATACTTTTCACAATGCATTCAGTCAAGTACCATTCTCCTGGCAGCTGCCAAACCCAGACTCTTCCATCGGATTGCCAGATGGAGAAGCATGATTCGTCACTCCAGAGAACATGTTTCAACTGCTCTAGAGTCCAGTGGTGGCGTGCTTTACACCACTGCATCATATACTTTGTATTGTGCTTGGTGATGTAAGGCTTGGATGCAGCTGCTCGGCCATGGAAACCTATTCCATGAGGCGCTCTATGCACTGTTCTTGAGCTTATCTGAAGGCCACATGAAGTTTGGCGGTCTGTAGTTTTTGACTCTACAGAAAGTTGGCGAACTTTACGCACAATGCGCCTGTCAGTTTATGGGGACTACCATTTCGTGGCTGAGTTGCTGTCGTTCCCAATCGCTTGCACTTTGTTATAATACCACAGACAGTGGAATATTCAGTAGCGAGGAAATTTCACAACAGGACTTTTTCAGGTGGTATTCTATCATGGTACCACGCTGGAATTCACTGAGCTCCTGAGAGTGACCCATTCTTTCACAAATGTTTGTAGAAGCAGTCTGCATGGTTAGGTGCTTGGTTTTATACACCTGTGACAATGGAATAGATTGGAACACCTAAATTCAATGATTTGTATGGGTAAGTGAATACACATGTAATGTAGGTTCAGAATAGGTGAAATAAAGCAAATAGAAGGGGTGCTGTAAGGTGTAAAAAGCACCTTTTTAGAATGTGTTTTATTTTGTTTGCTATTTAATGCAGAAATGTAAAAAAAAATGCAACTTCCTTTACTAACCCCTTAACAAGCATGGATATGACATCAGAGAAGGTTTTTTGCTTACTTTCAGATTCACACAGAGCTTGTCTTGAAAAATGGCTCATCATGTGCAATGGAATCAGATATTGGGATAGTTTATAACTTCTTACCAGTCTCCAACTTTTCTGTAGCTCAGCCAATTTCCTGTGTGCAAACATCCATAAGACCACTTGAATTGAAGTAGTGCATTGAGTCTACTTAAGACCTATATAACATCACATAGCATTTGCCTAGTGATGTAATGGATCAGAAAAGTCATGGTTAAGATCGAATCACAATTTTTGAGTCGCAGACTGGATCATTTTTTGGATTAGCAAAAAGGACAAATGTGAGATAGTAATTTTAGCTTTCAGTTTCAACGTATTTTGGATTACTGCTTCATTGACATTTAAATTGACACAACTTGCACCTGTTTTGAGGGTGAACTGAAGCCTTTTATGTAAATAGAAGGGAGGGAGGGGGGCTCTACAGGCAGTATAGATGCTCTGATTGTTTACCTTTAGTTTAATCATTTAATATTGAAATTTTGGGAAAAAAATATATATAGTTAAGTTGTCTTGTACCGTGTGTTCTTGGGGAGTTCTTTTGCATAACTTTTGGTATATGGACTGCCATTATGTTTTTACCACCCACTGTATTTCTCTCACATTATCATAGTAGAAATAGTAGAAATTAATAAGAAGTACTGATGGATTGACATGAATCAGTCCTGCCATTTTCACTAGAGGGAAAAGCTGATGAATGGAAACCTCCTGTATCATTTAACTTGTTTACTGACTATTGAGAGAGATTGGGCTGAATCGCTTTGTAATTTATCATTTAAATTCTTTGCTCTAAAATTTGTCCATTTTTGGATTGAATTTGCTGGACAAGCCAGATACATGATCAGTTTTGGATAGACGATGTTGCTTTTGACTGATGTCTCAGAAGAAAAGGTAGTTTGCTGTTAACAATTTTATCTGCCTGAACATAAACAGCTAATTATTTTTTCTCAACAGTGAAAGATGTTCTGATCTTTTGTTCTGTTCTGATATGTACACTCTTAAAAATCCATTAAAAAAAACATGTTTGTCATAGAGATGTGTGAGTGTGAAAAATCAAAAATCGTTCTTTTGATGTAAAGGTTCTCAATTTAATTGTCACATCTTTTACCTTTATTATTGAAGAGTGTATGTGCCACTGATTTCATTTATCACATCTTTAATGCAACCATCTGCTTCAATGTCTTGCAAATACTAAAGTGGTTTGCAGAGTTTCAGTCCGAGCGGAGGAATGTACATCATTTGAACCAGAAGTACAGAAGTTGGATGCCACAGTCTTGGCATCTGCCCCAACTGCAATTCAGACCTAAAACAGTCTGACCAGTCATGATCTTGCTCATTTGGCCAGTGATCATATCCTCTCCTGCTTTTATGAATTGTCATTTTGAACATCAAAAGTCTCTGCTGTAGATGAAGTTAACTGTGACTGATGACAACTGTGACAACCCAAAGAGGGCCTGTAGAGGTGTGACTTCGAACAATTCTCCATCAGGCTTCCACAGAAAAAATAAAGACCTGCATAAAAGAAATGAAGATAAGGTTTAGCACATTCCTTGTAAGAGTGACTTTTTGTGATTTTCTGAATGACTATGTTTAAAGTAACGACATTCCAAGTGCTGTAATTCGCAGTGAAACATGTGGTATCACAATGCTAGGCAGATGGGCATATTAGTTTTACACTGCTCAACCCTGTTGTTTTCCCTATCTTACACCCTGGGCGCGTTGTGATGCTCATTGCTATGAAACGAGCTGTGTTCTGGTAAATGTCCAGCATATTGCTATCTTGGCAAAGCAAAACACACTAGCATGTGCCAGTTGGTAGCTATGGTAGGTAGCTTTTACATCAGCTTTTACATTAACAATAAACATAATACAAAATAAAATACAATTATTCTACAGGCGAGGTGCTCTACCGCTTCAGTATGCCTTCCCAGACCATGCGCAATGCAGCATTAAAATTGCAACCTGCCAAAGTCACCTGGCTCCTAAAGGGAATGGCAAGTGACATGCTGATTAATGCATGTTACTCCCAAAACACACCCATGAATAATTAAGAAACTAAAAGACCTCATTTACATGCGCAAGGCGTGTTGAGATTCTCATTGCTATCTTACCGCACAAGGCGAACTGTCGTTACGATAGCAATGACACACTGACACGCTCTAAATCAAGCTGAGCAAAAGCTCACCTAAGATCGCTAAAATAGGGCCCCTCAGTCTCTGATGTCACTGGAGAAACAGTCTAGCTGGATAGTATCTTCAGGGTACTAGCTGTGACAAATCCCACAGTTCTGCTAAGAGTCCTGAAAGTGTATGGTTATGTCATCTACATTGGAGGATAAACATTTTTTAACGTTTTAGTGTTTAACAGTGTTTAGTCTGTGCATAAAACCTTTTCTTTCTATGACTGATCTGATCTAACAATACATGGAATGGATTGAATTCAAAACTGGATTAATAAGGCTCAAATAGTCTGCTACAGAACTGTCCATAGAGTACAACAATAGAGTACAACAATGATGCCAGAAAATGCGGATTGCTAACTTCAAATTACTGTAAAAGGTACAACAGACAATAAGGTAAAGCTGTACAAACCGTGGTGGCTGAGAGTGTATACATAGTCCAGTCTGTAAATACAGTTGCATACTATTATTCAACTTCAATTGCTAATTAAGCTTAGTAGAAAGCTTTCAGCTGTTTCTTTTAGAAGACCAGTTCAAATACGTTCTCCATGTTCAAATCAGAATGACACTTTTAATGACTACTGCACTTCCAGTTTTATTTAACCTCCTTAACAGAATCAATCATAAGAGCGCACACTTACAAATCAGATGGCAAATCAAGGACGTCAATAGTTGCATCATCATACATTACTGTAATAAGAATGAATTCTGCCCTGCGGAAGCCCAGGCACCAACTTTGGGTACACTCCATTCAGTTAGTACACACTGTGGCACATGAGCAACTTACTGTTCGGTTATGGGATGTAACCACTAGGAAGAGACCTACCCCCTTGGATAGGCTGCAAGGGTGTTTGTACTATGAAAGGCATTAGGAAGTGGTGCAGGTGCACTGCGGAAGCACGCTAATCTGGTCTACATAGCCGAATATAAGGATATAATGCGTCCATGTTCACCTTATATTAAAGGTATGCTTGCTGGTCACAATGTATTGGCAATATGTTGAAAGAGGTCTATACAGCTGTTTTAAGTCACGGGTTATGTTATACTGCAAACTCACGTTTATATAATCAATTATATAACTTGTTTTTCTTGAGGGTGCTGTTATCAACCACTGGAATTAAGGGTCAAGGGAAGACTGTGCCTGGTGGGAGCAGTTGGGGGCAGTATATCTTTTGTTAAAGATATAAAGGACAGGGTTCCCCTTTTTCTGGTGAGAGTTGGCTGAGTGGAACTGCATGTCCAGCTCGGTGGTTCACTGAGACTGCTGTCTCTTACCAGGATCGACGGGCTGTCACGATCCAGTGTGAGTGGTGAGTAACAGCAAGTCTCATTGTGAAACTGAAAGCATTCTGCTAAGTATGCTTTTGGTTTGTTTGTGTTGATTGTGAAATAAAGGGACCTTTTTATACAGAACCTCTGGTGTGGAACCTGAGTTATTTGACGATCCTCCCTTTGATTCAAAATTTCACAAAACAATTACATACCTGGACTGGCTTGGAGTTTGTCGACTGTTTGATTGCATGTCAGAAATATGGCTAAATCGTTTGGAGGTGTAGTCTAAAAAAGTTCAGAGAAGAGATCATTGCCTTTATGCAAAAATAGATAAAATGTATTCATTAATAACTTTCCAGATTTAACCATCTCACGGCCATATCAGCCTATAGATCTTAAGCATGTAAGAAATGATCTGCTGTCTGTGTGCCACTTTTATCTTGACAATGTTGCGCCAATTAAGATCAAACTAGATAAGATAATCCTTTATTAGTCCCAAACTAATTAGGTATAATGACCATATGCGTCTCTCTACGGCTTGAATGGAATCATGGTCATGCAGAATACAAAAAAGCCTTGATTAAAGCCAAATCGTCATACATCACATCACTACTAGACAATAACAAAAACAACCTAGATTCCTTTTTAATACTGTGACCAAACTCACCAGAAGTCACAAACAAACAAACTTAGCCATTCCTGCTGACATTACTTGTAATGATTTCATTACTACTTTTTCAGATAAGTAGTAATGATAAGTAGTAATGATAAGATACAATTTAAAACATTAGACTTAGAAAAATTATAGCCAGTCCCTAACCACTGCAGTTAATGTTGATAAATGGTGCACCAGCTTTAATGCACACTTGGAGTATTTCCATCCGGTTACTTAAAAAAAGGACTTGGTTAGCATTATTAGCTTCTCAAAGTCATCCTCATGTGTACTAGGTCCTGTTTCAACACAGTTGTTCTGCCTAGGGTCATTGAACCAGTACTGGCCATAGTTAACACTTCCCTCAGCATTGGCTAAAAGCCTAAATCCTTTAAATCAGCAATTATCAAGCCTATTATAAAAACCCAACCCTGACTCCAATAAGCTTGGTAATTATAGACCAATATCAAATTTCCCCATTCATAGCCAAGGTCCTATAAAAAGTAGTGTTTCAGCAACTGTGCACTCACCTCCACAACAGTAGCATTTACAAGGTATTTCATTCTGGATTTAGACCCAACCACAGCACTGAAACAGCTCTACTAAGAGTCACAAACGGCCTACTTGTTTAATTTGAGAGGGGCTGCACTACTATTCTTATGCTGCTTGACCTTAGTGCTGCCTTTGACACCATAGATCATGCATTCCTGCTTGACAGGCTTGAAAATACTGTAGGAATGAAAGTCATATCTGACAGATATCAATCAAGTAAATAAGGTGATGTGCATCTCTGTAATGAGAAGGCGTGTGGTCTAATGACATCAACACCCTATATAAGGTGTGCTTAATTATTAGGCAACTTCCTTTCCTTTAGCAAATGGGTCAGAAGAGAGATTTGACGGACTCTGAAAAGTCAAAAATTGTGAGATGTCTTGCAGAGGGATGCAGCAGTCTTGAAATTGCCAAACTTTTATAGCGTGATTACAGAACAATCAAGCGTTTCATGGCAAATAGCCAACAGGGTCGCAAGAAACTTGTTGAAAAAACAAAGGCGCAAAATAACTGCCCATGAATTGAGGAAAATCAAGCGTGAAGCTGCCAAGATGCCATTTGCCACCAGTTTTGCCATATTTCAGAGCTGCAACGTTACTGGAGTATCAAAAAGCACAAGGTGTGCGATACTCAGGGACATGGCCAAGGTAAGGAAAGCTGAAAAACAACCACCTTTGAACAAGAAACATAAGATAAAATGTCAAGACTGGGCCAAGAAATATCTTAAGACTGATTTTTCTAAGGTTTTATGGACTGATGAAATGCGAATGACTCTTGATGGGCCAGATGGATGGGCCCGAGGCTGGATCAGTAAAGGGCAGAGAGCTCCACCCCGACTCAGACACCAGCAAGGTGGAGGTGGGGTACTGGTATGGGCTGGTATCATCAAAGATGAACTTGGGGGACCTTTTTGGGTTGAGGATGGAGTGAAGCTCAACTCCCAGACCTACTGCCAGTTTCTGGAAGACACCTTCTTCAAGCAGTGGTACAGAAAGAAGTCAGTATCGTTCAAGAAAAACATGATTTTCATGCAGGACAATGCTCCATCACATGCATCCAAATACTCCATAGCGTGGCTGGCCAGTAAGGGTCTAAAATAAGAAAAAATAATGACATGGCCCCCTTGTTCACCTGATCTAAACCCCATAGAGAACCTGTGGTCCCTCATAAAATGTGAGCTCTACAGGGAGGGAAAACAGTACACCTCTCTGAACAGTGTCTGGGAGGCTGTGGTGTCTGCTGCACGCAATGTTGATCGTAAACGGATCAAGCAACTGACAGAATCTATGGATGGAAATCTTTTGAGTGTCATTGTAAAGAAAGGTGGCTATATTGGTCACTGATTTGTTTTTGGTTTTGTTTTTGAATGTCAGAAATGTTTATTTCTAAATGTTGTTATATTGGTTTACCTGGTGGAAATAAACAAGTGAGATGGGTATATATTTGTTTTTTATTAAGTTGCCTAATAATTCTGCACAGTAACAGTTACCTGCACAAACTGATATCCTCCTAAGATAGCCAAATCTAAAAAAAAAAAAAACACTCCAACTTCCAAAAATATTAAGCTTTGATATTTGAGTCTTCTGGGTTGATTGAGAACATAGTTGTTCAATAATAAAAAGAATCCTCTTAAATACAACTTGCCTAATAATTCTGCACACACTGTATATGCTGTTGCTGGGCAAAATAATTAATAAGCATGCCACTGACTTTCATTGCTATGCTGATGACACTCAGCTTTACTTCTCTGTCAAACCAAACCTAAACTGGATGACTTAACTTTTTGTTTAATCCCAGTAGCACAAAAAAAAAAAAAAGTTATTGTTTTTTTGACTCTGATCTTGAATAGTTGCAAGTTTATTCCAGGGGCTACAGTTTCTGAGCTAGTTTAAATGCTGGTACCTACAAACCTGATTCAACAGTAAACATTTTCTTAATGGGTCACAAGAGGTTTTCAGACTGAAAGCATATATTATACTTGATAGCACACAGGTTTTGCCAACTGTAACTTGAATGTTGCCAACACACTCACCAAAGAAACTGACTATAGCTGGCTTATTGCCCTGAACAGTACTAGCTGTGGAAGTATAGTGAGTATTCTTGTTTTTCATGCAGCAATTTTGTAGAGAATCTGTAGCAGCACATGGAATCTGATTTAGAACTTTATAACAGTAAAAACACTGTGCTGCTGTTGTGCTTTTATATAAATGGGAATATTTATTGCACTTAACCATGCACAGGAGTGCATGTGATTCTCTTCCATGGCACCATTGCGATTACGTTTTCAGACGATACAATTAAAAATACTCAATGTTACACAAAATGAATCCCAAGTCACTTTAACAGGATAAAGAGTAAAATTGTAACTCCTCTTGTAACCAGAAACAAACTAATCAAGGGCTGTGATGCGAATTATTAAACCCAATCTAGTCCCAAAAAAAAAAAAAAAAAAAAAAAAAAAAAAAAAGTTGGCTAAAAGAAAAATGGCTACTACACATATATATAAAATGTACGGAATTAATCCTCCAAAGAACTACATGTTAATCTGGCAAAGGTAACTTCAGAGATTCCTCAATGATTACTCCTTACACCACCATTCATCATCTAATTCTTTGGCATTTCTTTACTTCTGATGTACATGAAAGCTTAATACACATATTTAATGCATAATTCCTAAGGATTTGTGGGTAATTATCCAAATGAAATGGTTGTATTCAAGTGTTCCAATTACATGTTTAGTTGATTTGCTACAATAAAGATAAAGTTTCCAAAACAGGACAAACTTCCATATGGTATTTCTCTAAAAAAATATTAGACCACATTTTTATTTATTTATTCAATTTAACATACATTAAATAAGCAAATAAATAAATATAAATTGCCTCTGTCACGCAAAAACTTGCATATTGGTCAATTCATCAAATGAAATTTTGATGCATGGAAAAAAAAAACGAGTTTCATTATTTGCCATATATATTGTGACAATATTTGTACAATGCCCCCCCCCCCCCATATGATCAATTAAGCAAATACAGTATTTGCAGTAATGTGCAAAAATGCTTTTTTTGTAGTGTGTTTTTAATCAACTAAACATGTAATATGTCCAGAGTTGCTCAAACATCTGCATACACCTGTAAGTCAATACATTTTATGTACAAGTAATAACATTGAATCAAGTACCTCTGTAACTTAGGCTAATTGCTTGAAGCCCTCTTGAAGGAGAATGAATTTAGGTTTTCACTGCTGAGGTCTCAACAGCACATGCCCAATTCAACAAAATCTGTGAAGTATCAATGCTGTCACCAACGGATTAAAAGGCCACACATTTTAAACAGTTTTAATACTGTCAGTTTCATTTTTATCTATGGTTTGTCCAAGTGGCTCTTAATCAAACTGTTAGGGTTAGTGGTACTGAAGCTTGCTCCTGAATTATTTGAGGTAGCTAGAGTGCTGTTTACCACTCCATTATCCAGCGTAGACTCCCCTCTATCTTGAGTTTTGAAGTACACCACATAGAAGATTGGTAAGACGATACCAATAAGCAACATGGCTATTACAGCGTTCCACCATTGGATGCCCCAGTCTGCACCGTAGTTAGTCAAACGCTTGCCCCTTAAGCCCCACTGCCGGGATTCATTAGAGCTGCCTCCAAACACTTCCTCCTGAGCATCTGTGCTTTGGATCAGACGCTCAATGTCATTGTCCACTTCTCTGAGAAAGTGTGTATACTCCTCCACTCGAGGCCTGACAGAGGGGCCAGCCCCAGCAAAGTCCTGCAGCTGGTCAGAGGGTGGCAGTGATGGACTTGAGGAGGGTCTTTGCTGAGGATCCCGGAGCTCAGAGTTAGTCTCCGTTAGCAGACCATGCTTCTTCACAGGGATTTTGATGGAAGTTAGCGCATACAGATCCTGCTCTTTGATTAGGTTGTTCACTCGCTTAATGTCAGCCACCTAAACACCAACACAAAGTACATTGTGACAAGATTTGGAACAGCTTGGTTTCTTTTCAATAATTTTACAAGATATGGGCACTTTAACAAACACTACGGTCTAAAAGTTTAGAATCACAGTCCAGTAAACCTGCAAAATCTGCTGGGCATTTGTTTTGTGTTTTTTTAAGCATTAAGAAGCATAGGGGTTGTAGAAGTTTCTAAATTTACTCAGAGCAGTAAATAAATAAAAATGAAGTCAGAAATAAAATTATAAAATGAATATGCTTCATTCTTGGCACAGAAAACTTAAGAAAACTTTAAAAACAGAGAATGACCCATTTATTATTTAGCGGCATCTTTTTGTACCCAAAATCCTATTTAGAGTATAGAATTTAAACCCATATCCTTATTGTGTAAAAATGAAAATTAATAATATGGCATGGAATTCTTTGTGTGAGATGCACTAATATTTTATTTATTAAAGTATCTTCTATCCTAAGTGGAATGAAATCAGGCTTTGCCTAAACACTGATTTAACCCCTAAATACTGTTATTTAAAGCAGATACTGGAAATAATTTGCCCGAAGGTGCTTTAAACTCCAAAATGTGCTGATGTGTGTTTTACTTTGCGTTGGCATGTGGTTTACGCTGCCAACAAATTTTTATCAAAATTCTGGGGACAGATGACTTCATAGTGAGCATGCTTTCTTTCTCGGCACAAAAACAGATTGTGAATATTAAATACAAACTCACATACACTACCTTGGGGGGAAAATGCTGTTTCCCATACATTTTATCCGCTTGTGATGTCCTAAGTGGAGCCTTTTCATTCCACTTAGGATAGAACAATTTGCACAAATACCTTGCATCCGTACTGAAGGGCAAGTTTGTTGAGGTTGTCCTCGTGTGAGATTTTTCTCTCAAGCAGCATTAGTTCTCCCAGTCTGCTTCGCTCCTGAGAGGAAGTGTCCCGGTTCCGCGGGCGGAGCTCCATGATGTTGAACTCCTCGTCTTCTGAGGAAACCTCCAGTTCTTCCTGTCTGCCTCTGAACATGTACACCTGCCCATCCTCACTGGCGTGCACGTCCACTGGAGCCTGAAAGGCTTGGGGGAGAGGTTCCCCGCGCCGCATTTCTACACTTACACACAAGACAGAATCACAGATCTCAAAGATATTTTTGGTATGAATCAACAAATCTGGTAGTCAAAACTCTTTTTTTCCCCCGCTTGGCTTCAAAGCCATTTTAGAATACCAGCTGCCATTTACTTTTTCAGCATATTTCAAGACAAACTGATTACATTACATTACAGATCTACAGTTTTGTTATAACAACAAAGCAGTAACTGTCACACACTACATTCTAGGTAAAGGGACAAAAATGAGTGAATTTCAAATCCATACTCCTATCTGGGAAGCAAACAATGCTAATGATCAATTTACAAACAATTAATGCTAAACAATGCTAAATTGCAGACATTGTATATTGGTCCCGTTTGTAAACGTTTGTAAAGTCTGTAACTTTGCTGTTCAAACAATACAGCTGCATTAGATATCAAACTTCCACAACACAGAGGGTCAAGTTTTAGAATTGCAATATAATTTTGATACACTGTAACAACCATCATATAGTGTAAAACAATAAAAGGATTTGGAAAAAAAAATAAAACAAAGAAAGCTCAGCACTATGGGTATGAAACCGAAATGCAGCTGAAATGCATTAAAAAAAAGAAGAAGAATGTTCACAAACTGCTGAAAGTCTTCTGTTCTCACAACAGCAGATGGATCACCCCAGAATCCAGACCGAATCAAAATCATTAAATGAATCTGGAAATACTTAAGCATTATATTTTAGAATGTTTTAATTTGTGGCAATTAAAACATGGTCCAGGTTGAACTAGTCAAGGACGATTTTACACTCTACAATGGACTTTCTGCAACTTTCAGTGCTACTTCCTGCAGGTACTGGATGTGTGGTGACAGCTTAATGACACAAAACCAAACATGAGTCAAAAAAGGCAAAATGACACAGTATTAGGAGGAGGAGGAAGAAATGTCCCTTTTGTTAAACACTTTAAACAGACATTTTAAACCATATTTTCACTGAAGGGAAAAGGAATGCTGATGTTTTCAAAGGGCAGGAAACTCATATGTGGACAAACATATGAGGTGTCATGAAAGGGAAACTTCATATTAGTGATATGCAAATAAATAAGTCTTCTAAACAACTAATTTAAGCATCCCTTGTTAGGTACATAAATAATCTAGATAAATGTCTGTTTGTAAAATTTGCTAATGGCAAAGTTGTTTTTAGTCATGCATTTCTCAGCCTCAACAATTATTCTGTTATGTCCCACATTGGATGTAGGAGCAAGGCTCCAGCTGAGCAGAACCATCAGCAGCAATAAAGTCAAAGAGGGCCACAGTCATTTTTAAACAGCTCAGTGCAGCTAGTGACAGATTTCCTCATTTATTTCTCAAAAAGGAAAAGGAACTCAAAAGCCCACTAAAAAGCTCTCTTCTAGATTCTATAAATACAATATTATTCACAAAAACAATCTCTCAGATTCTCTATCCCTGATTGACGCACCTCTAGCCAAATACCCATCCGTTTCAGGATCAGGATTATGAAACAAATACTGGGTAGGTGATCTGATGCAGGTCCAATGATGCTGAATTAATCATAAAAGTTTGTGATGCAGAGACAAATCATCAGTCTCCAAATGCTCTTTCACGGTTAGTACACAGATTCCCTTTGTTATTTGTTTAATATTCCATTCAGTTAAACAAGGAGTCACACTAGCTATAATAAAACCTGCAGTTGGTCTGTGTTTCAAGTACTGACAATAATTAAGATCAACTATATACTAAAAAAAAAAAGCATGTTGTGTATGGTGATAACAAAACTTTTACAAGTTGATGAAATGGTCAGACTGCCCACCCCTACCTTAACATACTATAAATGTGATATGCCAATTTAAGGGTGCCTATAGAGACCCTACATTAGCTACAACTCTAAACTTTAAAAAGGTTCTTCACACTTACACTCATCTTTAGCAAATGTCTGCATTTTATTGCATTCGTAATCCTGTGCCAATAGCTGTTACATTTCTCTGGAAAACTAATCATTAAAGAAGGCAAACTAGCACTAGTATGCAGAAACTCTGTGTTCCTTCAGAATGTATTTTGTGGCCACGTCCTCCTGTTATCGATTCCTAGGTCAAAGGTAGGGGCAAGTTGACAGTTTAGATAACGTTAATTAAATGGAAGTTAGACATTTCTAGTTTTTTTCACAATAAAATGTTTCATTTATACTGACTGAAGATCGTGTGAGAGGACTATTAGCTATATAAGTTGTCCGAAGTCTTGACGGATGCAGAAAACAGCAGACGCGGCCAGGTAGCACCCACTGCATTACATTCAAGCATATTCGACTTCATATAAAATGCTTTTTTGTGGTTGTTGGACAAATGGCGCACATGCTAGGTCAGCCTACAGCACTGTTACATAGTCTACATAGTCTAAAGATTTGCTCCAAGGTTAAACAGCACTAAATCATTGAGACGTATCTGATTTTCGGAACCTATACAGTCTCTATGGTCCGTATTGGACCTGGATATAAAACCCACATCTTTGCCAAAACTAATTTCCCATCTTAAGGAAACCGAATAATCGCAAACGATCTAAAAGCTAGGTTGCGTTACTCACCTTACGAGTTAAAAAACAGCTACATAATGTGACAAAAATAACTCCAAGGCGCATCGTAGAAAGTTCTAATTGCAGACGAACATGCTTGTTTTCACATGGGCAGTGGCATGACTGACAGGAGGTTTAGCCAGTCCTATTGCTGTTTAAGAGCGCGTGTTCCCCAGCGTCCACGCCTCTCTTGGGTCCTGATAGGCGTAGCCGAGCAACGCTGATCTTCAAATCATGTTGCCGGAGATGATTTATTTGTATGTTGTACAAAGTTTCAGCGGATCGCGCAAACTCCCGCTGTAAGCGGACACATGCTTTATAAATATTTATAATCAAGAACGTTGTATTTCTAAACCACACATTCTGATTTAAAGGTCCGAACGAGCACACAAGGATAGTACTAAAGGCTTAACTCACGATTACACCCTACCAGGAAGTTTGGTTGACACCACACACACTTCGCCGACCGACGTGTCAAGACTACTCCTTTAAAGGTGAGGGAGATCGCTAGGACGGAGAGCAGGAAAACCCTCCCTATTTTACACAAAAGTCACTCACTACATTTCTACTTTAGAGCAGATAAACGCAATTCGTCAGAAGAGTTAGACAGATTTTGACCACGAATAATAAGATTAGTTTAGTTTACCAAACCTATTATTTACTGTCCGTTTAAATGAATCGATCGTCCTGTTCAATGATTTAGAGATTCACTTAACTTTATTCTCATTTCCCTCGTATACTCAATATAATGGAGATTTTCATAATCCAATTTCATAAATATATAAGGATTTCTTTTAAAATATGAATTTTATTTCAAACGATTAGTTACAAATCACTAGAGATCAGGTCAATTAGATCAATGTTAAGTCAGTATGTATTTTTGCAGTGCAGAAAACAATTTAATTAATTAAACAACAATTTAATTAATCATTTTCTGTCTGTACAAAACTCAAAATGGATGCTAAAAGAAGTGTCAAAACTACTAAAAGTAAGTTGAAGTATTGCATTGTTTGCCAAATTGCTATGTGTAAAGAAAGATACACTATATGCACAGAAGTAAAAAAAAAAAAAAAAAAGAAAGAAAAAAAGCTACGGGTGTATTTGTCACTGTACTATGTACAGCAAAATGTGTCCTTCATTTTACCCATCTGTGGCAGTGAACACACACAACGGTGGGCAGCCAACTCCAGTGCCCGGGGAGCAGAAGGGTGTAGGGCCTTGCTCAAGGGCCCAGAAGGGCAGCTTGCCAAGCCAAGGTATCAAACCCTGTCATCAATAGCTCAGAGCTTTAACTGCTGAGACATTTGGGTACCTGTCCAATCTTATTGTTTCTTCCAAAATCAAGGGTATTAAAGTTTTTTAAAAAGCAGTTGTTCATCCTGCTTTTATTGGAGTAACTGTCTCTACTGCCCAAGGAATGCTTTCTACTACATAGCCTGGAGCATTGATGTGAGGATTTAATTTTATTCTGCAAAGTGCACTAGTCAGGATGTTGTACCTCATCCCCTACTCTTCAGCTTATCCTAAAAGTATTAAATGGAGCACCTTCATTCCAAAATACACAGTTTCATGTCTCCACAGCTCAATGCTGTGGGGGGTGTATACCTCTCTAGCCCATGCCATGCATTAGGCATGGTGCTAATACATTCATTTTTATTTGCTCCAGAGGGTTCTATTCTATTAGCAGTACCTTTCTACAGGGACTAGACAAGCTATGTGTGTGTGTGTGTGCATTTGCACATCTTTGTCAACAATAGATGCAAGTTAAAATAACTGAATGCATTCTTAGAAGGGGTGTCCACAAACATTTATAAATATAGTGTGTGGAACTGAAATGTTCAGGTAATGTGCAGTGTGTATTCTTCATATTTTCATGTTTCCCTAAGCCTATTGCGATTTATTGATTTATTAAGTCTTGGACTAAATTTGTTAATCATGATTGGTTATGTAAAGAATAAAAACACAACATGGTCATTTTGAGTGTAACCTCTAGGTGGAGCCATTTATCTTTAAGAAACTGAAAAACTAAAAAACTAGTTCATAGTGATGCTTTGAGTCATGCGTCAGTGAAAGGTTACTCATGCTCAGAGTCCCTCTTTCTCTTGCTATGACAGCTTTAGTTCTGTGAATCTTTTTGATAATTTCAGAAGGTTCTAAGTGGTCACTCTCGTGAGGACTTTGTGGAGACTACTGCGAGTGCTCCTGCTGTCCAGAGTGTAGGGTTCATTACAGTGCTAGGGCTGTGACAGATGAGTCAACATAGAGGCCACGCTTCTAGAGAGCGATCAGGTTGTCTCAGTCACTGGCATTAAAGCACAGGTGAGTGAGCAGGCCTCCTTGTGTACGGAGCAGGATGCAAGCCTGCCTCGGCTGATCCTACGCTGGACGCTGACGGACAGAGCCCTGGGACACTTGTCAGAGCTCTCTACGCTTGGCCTCTGCCTTGCGTGCTTTGTTTGGGCAGACATGTACACTCTGCTTGCCGTGACTGGGCCAGAGGTACAGCACTGAGTCAGGTTTAGGTCAGGGCGTCTGACCAAAATAAACATGTGGGGCGCCGTACATTCAGACCCAATGTGACCATCTCATTCTTCTTCTCAGGGGAGGTGTATACATTATTATCTTAACCTCAGCAATTTGTTTAACCTGAGGATGTGTTATGCCCAAAGAACACAGACCCAGCATTCATTCTCCATCAAACACTGGGAAACCCAGATGTTGAGTTGATGTGCCAGACCAATGTGTGATTTTTATTTTGGATGTGGCTGGAACCACTGATTAATTGTGGCTTTTGTCTTGTTTCTTTGTCTTTTTGCAGGCACAAGCACTTAAGCCATGCCTTTACTTAAAGGTGATTTTTCGCATGTATGCGTAACTCAAACAAAGTAAGTGTGGTTTGATTATAAAAGTTAATTGTAAAAACTTGCTTACCTATTGCCACTTTACTTACTGTTCAAAACCAAGAACTTCAAATCAACTCCTTTATTTGGAGACTATTTTGCCTTACAGTGCAGACACTTGCTTACCTCGTGAGCCACAATTTGAGTCATGAGTGTGGGTGCTGCCACACAAGAAAATCTAAGGCATTTTCTTTTGTAATTGTTAACTGTTTTTGCCCTCTCTGGTGCAAAAGGAAATTGTCCTGTCTAACTTGACCTGTAAATATTTGTCCTGTAGGCTTAAATTGTAGAAATATCCAAATATTTCAGTTTATATTTCCTGATTTATTGATTCTTTAGCAGTATAAAGTCTACAACCAACATCAGAGTGTGGGTGTTTGTTGGGGATTGTTGTGTCAGTGTACCGTGGCCTTTAGAGTTTCAAGGTTGCTAAATGGCCATAGCCTCAGGCATGGCATTTCAAAAGACCCACTAAATCTGTATATTATCAACAAGTTCCACGTTTGACATGACATGTTGCTAGCGGTGCTTAACTGTCACCATCATAACAGAGTGCCCATGAAAAGAAGCAACGGCAGTGAATGGATCACTAGCTGGGGCACATTTAGATTGGTTGTTGAAGACCTTCGAGCACAGAAACGAGACAGAGTTCATCTGTGTCTCCATGTGAACGAGACTGTTTGTGTGGATGCAGCAAGGCATAATTAAGTGGGCCACAGGAGAGCAAGAAGGTTGAACAGAGCTGGATTAGAGTTTGTTTCTGGTATACAAGGAATTATTCTCATATATATATTCTCAATTATTCCATTAGATTTTCATCCAACATGTTTTTGTTTCTGAGCATCTTAATACTGCAGAATGTTTATTGTATGCAATGATATACAGTGGCAGGCAATGTATTGGAGATGGCTGGTCAGCATTTCTTTCTCTCTGAATGTAATAGAACAATGGCACCATCAAGCTTTTGAATAAATAGCTAAATAAATTTAGATGATTTTAGACAAATACAAGTCAAAATCAAAACCTCCAGTCATGGAAATCCGAAACCCCAGTAGAGAAGTGCAGCACAAACTGAATATGCCATTCAGTCACCAGAGTTAACCTCTGCAACGCAATCCTTCCAGGAACTGGGCATATGTGCATTCTCAGTGGCAGATTACACAGATGGCATGATCTGATGAGCGTACAAGCTGTCATCTGGGTCACTGCTAGTCTCTGATTTCACGCCCCGAAAGATCCATCATTATCTGTATTGTTCGTGTCCATGGTGTTTATTGACCTCCGCTTCTTTACAAATAAAGCGTGCAGAAACCAGTTCTGCCCTGACTTTTTGACACCACTGTATCTTTGCATGTATATTTAACGCTTGCTCTACAGTGCATGTGTGTTAATGGTGGGCTGGCTCTGGCGAAGGCTGAGCTAATTGATGTCATGCATATTTTACTGTGTTTTTTCCCCTCCTCTGCACTTAGAACTCATGTCCTCCCAACTGGAAAGTACCACTGACCTTCAGTTGACCATCTGTGACAGAGCAGCAAATCAGGTCTCCATTTAAAGAACAATATATATATATATATATATATATATATATATATATATATATATATATATTATCACCAGTGTGGTTACAAGACTAGCTTTAAGATATTTGGTTTGTTTTCTATTTAATGATGTTTGAGTTTGAATATTTATATCTGCCTTTCACCAGGGTTTCATCTCTAAATGCAGCAGTTGGATAGTGGTTTCTTCACCAAGTGATTGCCTTACTTGAATGTTCAACCTTTTTTTAAGCTTGCTTAAGGCAAAATAATAATGAATGTGAACTTCTGCATGTGGCAGTCCATCATATCATTTACACCATATTCAGATGCAGGCTGCAACTTTGAGCATGGAGCAGTGAAGCGGCATAATGTCCATGTTTCAGGGCCACTGAGCAGCTTGTCCAAGTGAAGGGGAAAACATGGAGGTGGAATAACACAGCATAGTACAATGTATATGCTCTGTCTAAATAGTGACCATATTACATATCTTTAATTATTGATATCTATTTCTGAATTTTTTACTTTATGTGAAATATGGGAATATTATGCAAGTCTGTGCGTCTGTGAGGACTTTTGTCCACATACACATAGTAAGATCATGTAAAAAGAGAATTGTATTATCAAATACTGTTACGCATAAATATCTGCTCCAAGCTCTAGATGGCAGTGTAGTCCTTTTATTATGCTGTCCGTGAGAGACCTCATTGAAAGTTTAGCTTCATGCATTCCAGTGACATATATGTGCATGGGGGGAAAATACATCCAGAAAGTGAATTGTCCATCAATTTTCAATTTCTTTGTTTCTAAGTAAAACATGTTACAGTTCATTTAGGCTTGCACCAACAATCTTTAAACACAAACTGCTGAACTACTTTAGTCAATTTTAGGCTCCTAAAACTAATAGAAAATAGACCTGTTGCACCTATAAAGAAAAAAAGATGTGTTAACATGGCAATGTTTTTGTTTACACACCGTGTGTGTGTGTGTCCACATGGTAGGCAGCACTGGGGATATGCCGATCAGCTTGAAGCCGGACATTATGTCTGCGGGAGGTCTGTGGGAGTCAGTGTGGGAAAACAAAATTAATCCTGGCGGCTCTGGGTCACGGCACTAGGTCAGGAGTTTATTGATTAAATGTCAGCTCCCCAGGTGAACGTGATTCATAACTCCAAGGAGGCCTTGGTGGACGATTCATCTCAGGAAATCCACAGGAAGATTAAAGCCCATATGACGCACTAAACATTGTCACATATGAACTTGATCTTGGACAAGGGCTTGACCTTAGTGATAAATTCTTTCAAACCAATGAATGTGTTGTCTTTTGGGTCTGAATTATGTGAAACTACATGAAACAGGACAGAATGAATCTTAGACTATGATAAGAAACACAGCAAAGAAGAAGACAAGCATTCCACCAGTTGCATTCTTGTTGCATATTGCCCAATGATTGTAAAGAGCTTTTGATTCCATCAAGGTTCTGGGTTGTTGCATGATGACAGCATCATGTTCCAAGCATCATGTTCTGTATTATAATTTTCCCAGGGCCATCAATTCTAGCCATTCTATATATATATATATATATATATATATATATATATATATATATATATATATATATATAGAATGGCTAATGTACTTAAAGACTCAAGGTTGATGGTGTTGACATGGTAACCGTGTGGAGGGCTTCGGGCTAAGATGTTAGTCGTGGCCAAGAATTCAGCTTTGCCCTCTCAGCACTTTTCTTCTTCTGAGTTTGGCCTCTAATGGACATGGTGGGGCAAGGTTGCAGGCAGTGCGAACCTCGTGCCATGGAGTCCAGCCACAGGGCTGTGGGTAAGCAATCCACTGAGTCCAGAGAAGCTGCCACTCTGTTAGAGACCCCTCTGCTCCCTCAGAGTTCCATTTGGGCAGTCTCCAAGACCCCAAGGGGAACAGTAGTGGCAGTAGTGGACCCTGCCGTGGCCCGGAGCATGGGGTGACACATAACCTTGCCCTGTCACCACCCTCACCAGTGCGTCAGCTGATATTAGGGTGATTGACGTTGACCCGTTGCGCAGGCTCTGTGGGTTTAGCGGCTCTGTATAACCTCGCCCTGGCTGCTCGATGAGCCGAGGACATTCGGAGCAGAGCACAACGGCTCCGGCGTCAGCTGCGGCTCACGTCCTGCGCCAAGAGAAGGGCAAGTGTTGTTCTGCTGGGGTTCCAGGAATTACAAACGATTTTTCGGCGGGGGTGGGGGTGGTGGGTCATATGCATTATTGCAGAACACGAGGACAGCATTTTGTTGCCACTGTTTTGCTTTTACCCCCCCCCCCCCCCATTTATTTATTTATTTATTTGTTGGTTTATTTATTTTGTTTGCATGTGCACAGTTATTTGTTTCTCACCGTGGAATGGGGATGTAAGCTGACATTCTGTCTGATTCAGAGGATGCAGCCTTGTAGGGTCTGACATGTTTTTAAGTCCCCTTCTTGTCTTTTTTGACTTTCTTGTGATGCTCTAGTTTTTTTGCATGGCTTATGCATGCATTTCCCCTTTTTTAGTCCTACTTATATTACACAGTATACATGCAATGTTAAGCAGTGTGGATGGTTGATCTTGTACAACTTTCAAGTTTGAGTCAATTGTCAGTGTTATGATTTTGCACTACATTTAGGGGACACTTAAGCTTATGTCAGTTAAAAAAAGCCTACATTCTACAAATGTCTAGAATGTAATTTAAAAACAAAAAACAAAAAACAAATAAACAAAGTTTACCCAAAAACAAATAAATCATTCATTAGGGGCTCAATGGTACATTTATTCTTTCAGAACCATTACGGTATGGACATCAAGACAAGACAACCACAAATGGAATTTGGCTTCCCCCTTTAACCCATCGGTGCAGTGAACACACACATACACACCAGTGAAACGCACTCGTGCCCAGAGTGGTGGGCAGCCATTGCTGCGGTGCCTGGGGAGCAGAGAGTGTGAAGGGCCTTGCTCAAGGGCCCAACAGTTGCAGCTTGCCGAGCCCGGATATCGAACCCTGTCATCAATAGACTGGAGCTCTAACCGATGAGGCACCTCTGTCCCTGGTTTGGTAGATGCAATTGTAAAGAGAATACAGTGAGGAAAATAATTATTTGAACACCCTGCAACTTTGCAAGTTCTCCCACTTAGAAATCATGGAGGGGTCTGAAATTTTCATCTTAGGTACATGTCCACTGTGAGAGACATAATCTAAAAAAAAAATCCGGAAATCACAATGTATGATTTTTAAATAATTTATTTGTGTGTTACTGCTGCAAATAAGTATTTGAACACCTGCCAATCAGCAAAAATTCTGGCCCTCAAAGACCTGTAAGTCCGCCTCTAAAAAGTCCACCTCCACTCCACTTATAATTCTAAATTAGAAGCACCTGTTTGAGGTCGCTAGTTGCATACAGACACCTGTCCACCCCACACAATCAGTAAGACTCCAACTACTAACATGGCTAAGACCAAAGAGCTGTCCAAAGACACCAGAGACAAAATTGTAGACCTCCACAAGGCTGTAAAGGGCTACGGGGCAATTGTCAAGCAGCTTGGTGAAAAAAGATCAACTATTGGAGCAATTATTAGAAAATGGAAGAAGCTAAACATGACTGTCAATCTCCCTCGGACTGGGGCTCCATGCAAGATCTCACCTCGTGGCGTATCAATGATCCTAAGAAAGGTGTGGAATCCGCCCAGAACTACACGGGAGGAGCTGGTCAATGGCCTGAAGAGAGCTAGCACCACTGTTTCCAAGGTTACTGTGGTTAATACACTAAGACATCATGGTTTAAAGTCATGCATGGCACGGAAGGTTCCCCTGCTTAAATCAGCACACATCCAGGTCCGTCTTAAGTTTGCCCATGACCATTTGAATGATCCAGAGGAATCATGGGAGATAGTTCTGTGGTCAGATGAGACCAAAATAGAACTTTTTGGTCTTAATTCCACTCGCCGTGTTTGGAGGACGAAGAATGATGAGTACCATCCCAAAAACACCATCCCTACTCTGAAGCATGGGGGTGGAAGCATCATGCTTTGGGGGTGTTTTTCTGCACATGGGACAGGACAACTGCACTGTATTAAAAAGAGGATGACCAGGGCCATGTATTGCACGTTTTTGGGAACAACCTCCTTCCCTCAGTTAGAGCACTGAAGATGGGTTGTGGCTGAATCTTTCAACATGACAATGACTCAAAGCACACAGCCAGGATAACCATGGAGTGGCTCCGTAAGAAGCATATTAAGGTTCTGGAGTGGCCTAGCCAGTCTCCAGACCTAAACCCTATAGAAAATCTTTGGAGGGAGCTCAAACTCCGTGTTTCTCAGCGACAGCCTGAAAACCTGGCTGATCTGAAGAAGATCTGTGTGGAGGAATGGGCCAAACTCCCTGCTGCAGTGTGTGCAAACCTGGTGAAAAACTACAGGAAACGTTTGACCTCTGTAATTGCAAACAAAGGCTACTGTACCAAATATTAACATTGATTTTCACAGGTGTTCAAATACTTATTTGCAGCAGTAACACACAAATAAATGATTAAAAACATCATACTTTGTGATTTCCGGATTTTCTTTTTTAGATTATGTCTCTCACAGTGGACATGCACCTAAGATGAACATTTCAGACCCCTCCATGATTTCTAAGTGGGAGAACTTGCAAAGTCGCAGGGTGTTCAAATACTTATTTTCCTCACTGTACATAGTATCACGATTATATCTCCTAATATTTGTACATACTTTACAAATCACAAGGAGCTCCTGTTTGACAATCGTAGTTATTTTACGATTGACATTTTAATAGCTCCTGTACACTGCTGGGGCTGTTTTGCCAAATACACACAACCCAGCCTGACATGTACCTGAAGAAGAGTAAAGTAAACAGTGGCACCACAGCATTCTGAGTTTCTCTGTTTGGAGCTAATTAAACAAAAAGTTAGGGTAAGGGCTAGGTTATGTTTAGGTTAGGTTAAGGTTAGAATTAGGTTTAGATGTAGTAGGTTAGGTTTTAGGTGTTTTGTAACATTCTCTATAAAGCTTTTGATTAGTACACATTGAATCCTAAAATGGTCAATTAGACACATATGTATGAATTCCAAGGATGGTGTGTCAGTGTTGTTAGACAGTTGTAGGGTATTTGTGCAGAAACACATTGGACATGCTAATGGGGACATACTGCCCACTCATATACACTCTTTACATATATGTATATATACTTTGAGGCAGAATAGATGCATATAAACTGAATACAAAATTATTCTGTTTTTGCAAGAAGAGGTCAAAGGACATGGTGTTTTCTTTTCAAATTCTTCCTCTGGTAAGATTTCTTGTCATTTTAGCCTCATATTCCATATTCCAAGATTTAAGGCATTTCTCATTTCACTTCATTTTGCTAGTCTAGTAAAAAGCCTCAAAATAAAATAATAATGAGTGTGGTGCATTGGTAACCTGGGGCATGAGTGAATTAAACATAGAACCGAAAGAGTCAAACTGCCGTTTTCCATGATCCCCCAGCCTGTCTGTTATTAAAATATGCAATGACCCGCACTGCATACAAAAATGATATCATGAACATTAAGTTCCCGAGTTAATGTTGTGTGCCGTACCGCACTGGGTGCGCTGGGCGGCGAGCGCGCTAAGAGCACACTTTTAATATGCTACATGCCCCCACCTCCTTCACCCACTTTTCTGCAGGGACCTCTTTTGGCTTTTACAGCCCGTTGCCAAAGTGTTTCTTCAGATTGCAAAGTTCATGGCCTAAATTAAATGCTCTTTTTGAAATATTTACTCTCCATGGGATTTAGGCATTGCTGTAGCACTAATATTGGCACCACATAAGGATTATGGAAAACCCAGATCTTCTAAAGGCAGTGTAATACAAAGCACAAATAGAAAATCATGGACATACGCTGGAGTGTGAATGTCAATTTATTTGCAGGATGGCAAGTATATTGTCCCCCTATATATCATATCAAGATCCCATTTAAAGTCTCTTTCAGTTATCCTGAACTGAGTTGAATGGAATATTAGCAGACTTTAACCACGTGCAGTAGTGTTATTTATGATCAATGGTGCTAAAATGAATTTTAACACTTACAGTATAATAGTTATAGTAGTTATATCAGAGACCAGCAAAGTGAGAGGAAAATGCTCTTCACCCCAGTATGCTTAAATAAAATAATTAATTACAAGACTTTTAAAAGCTAATAAGGATGTTTTTTACATTAACAACTTTATTAAACCAGCCAGAAAGACCAGAGACCATCTTTTTGAATATCATGATATTCATTTACATTTACATTTATGGCATTTAGCAGACGCTCTTATCCAGAGCGACTTACAAAGTGCTTTGCTATTTACCCAAGAAAAACCTTAGCTAGTTAGAATAGACCAATAAATCAAAGGATACCTCCAAGCTTATTCAAATATATAACAGCATCATGGTGTCAGAAATAGTTTAAATTGGCATTAGTAAAATGAAAGTATTAATTAAGTTAATGAGACCATTCTTTTGGAATACTGCTACTCTGTGCTAAAAATATGTCTTACAAACTTGTCACAGCTTCTTTAGCCCAGTTTCAACATCATTCCCATAAATCTCCTACAAAATTCCTATAAATGGCTTGGCTCAATCATTCAGGCTCTCCACTTTCATTTAAGAAACAAATACAACTCATTTTGTTGTTATAAGGCCTCACGAGACAAACTCACTCGAGCTTGGTCAGTTCGATCCTATTTCCCACAGTGTCCATCTATTTTCTTACTTTCCATTTGTTTCCTTTCATTAGTGACCAATGAAGCATTGTCTTTTACTCCAACAAAGTTATTAATAAATAGCCCTTGTAGTTGGTGAGCTATTATTGATTAATTTTGGGCATGTTATTTCAGATGTAAAATCTCAAGAAATACCTTGGCGGGCGAGGGAATCGTTTAATTTCCTCTGCAATATTGTTATACCGTCGCTCTTCATAAGAATGTCTGTAATATTTTGTAAATCAAATCAAGTTTTATTTAAATACCCCCCCTCTGAAGCTGATGCAAGTTAAACGCATGACATTAACTGTCAAGTTGTAAATACTATGAGCAAGTGCGCAAATTACAAATTAAATAGCTATATCCAAACTGGTTGCCAAAAGAAATGCTATAAATGATCTATCACATATTGCTAATAGTATCGCTAAAGAATGTTCTCAATATGTCAATAGATGCATGCTATAAAGAATTAAGCATGTTTTAAGAATTAAGAATGTTTTGAGGGCAAAAAGAGGCCCTACCCAGTATTAGTTTAGTCTTCCTAATAAATAAAATATCACCACCAAACATCTAGCCACTGCTTGCAACAGAAAATACATTTTGTTGAAGTAAACAATTAAGACTGTCATCATGACATTGAGTTGACATTTACAACAATATGCGCTGTGAAGTCTAAACACATTAAAGATGGTGTGATATAGCCATATGTGTGTAATTAACAGTGCAATTAACCATATTTAGCATGTGAAAGTGCATCATCATTAAGCTACCTATCTATCCCCATCGTTTACTAGAGAGTGCAGACAAGAGGGACAAAAAGAGAAACATAAGAGCATAAGAGAGACAGAGGAGGCTGTGGGGGAGACCATTTGCTCATGAGACCACTTTGTAGAAAACTCAAGTCTGATACTGTAGAAGCTCAGAAGCTCACACCCATAGTGATAGCCAGTCCATCCCTATCTGAAATCATTGTATCTCTGAAAGCTGATATTTTTTAGCTGACTGAAGCAGGAATATCTTGCAGTACCTCCCTGTAATTTGCACCACCCATAAATGAATCAATTCCCTATTGGGGAAAAGCATCCTTACAACATGTTTACACTCCTGCCCTCATATTTCACTGTTGTGATGTAAACTCATGTTCTTTCTAGCCCCCCTCGCATACAGTCCTTAACATTGTTGGCTGATGCACCTTTACTCCTTTCTCAGCCATTGAACCCTGTAGCTCTTCCAAAGTGATTGTTGGCTTTTCTTGATTTGAGAGGCCAAGTAGAAGCCAAAATGTCATGGTTTTGCAGATCACCACATGCACACTATATAGGCAAAAGTATATATACACCCCTCCTTTTTTATTGTTAAGTTTAGGTGTTCAGGTGTTTCAGCCAGTCCCATTACTAACAAGTGTGTTAAATCAGGTACACAACTATGCCTCTTCAGACAAACACTGGCAGTAGAATGGATTATACTGTACAGCTCAGTGGCTTTAAGAGTGGCACTGTCTCAAAAGTATCACCCTTCCACCAGTCAGTTTGTGAAATTTCTGCACTGTAAGTTTCCACCCAGTCAGCTGTAAGTGCTGTTATTGTAAAATAAAATTATCTAGGAGCATCTGTGTTTGCAGTAGACCATGCAAACACAGACTGTAGCTGGCAATTACTGAAGCACATAACATATACAAATATCTCTTTTGCATCACTCGATACAGAGTGACAACTGGTTTTTATGGTTTGGGCTCAGCCTCTTTTAGTTCCAGCATAGGGCAATGTTAATACTACAAAAGCAGCAGTTTTATAGAAGGAATTTTCCTGTTCCAGCATGACTCACCTACTCCTGTGTACATAGTAAAGCCCATGAAGGCATGGTTTTATAAGTTAGGTGTGGAGGAACTCCAGTGGCCTGCACAGAGCCCTGCTTCAAACTCAGTGAACACCTTTGAGATGAACTGGGATGATGAAGATGGCTTGCATGAGTGTGATTTTAAGGCATTCACATACTTTTGACCATATAGTATATCATGAGAGGGCGCCATGTGGTCAAGGTCATTTAGTTAGAGAGGATCTGGGGACAGCTGCAATTGAAGCTCTGAGAAAAGCATGTGTACATAAGATTTCTTGGTGCGTCTGGGTTAAGTCCTACGAAGGCAATAGCTTTTCCTTGTTGGTGCTCACTGAGGTGTGCACTCAGGTGTGGCTCATCAGTGCCTGCCAGCCATGCTTGATCGAACTGCCCCACTGGTACACGTGCTTGTCTGTATATCACAAAGGTGTGCAGAATTGTGTAAAACCTTCAGCACCTTGGAGAGTGACCCACTGTTCCATGGCAGTTTTGTAGCTCACAGGCTGCCCACAACCACATTACATTCCACCAGAGGCAGGCATATACTGGAGGGGGCTGCAGTTTTAAGATACCATCTGTGTTGCTGTGCTGGGTAGTGTGCTGATGTTGGAAGCGGATCTTGAAGGGACAAGAACTAACAACTCAATCTCGTATTGGTGTCCTTAGCCCATGTCACCATTTGGTCATTATATAGTTGTTTGCCATGCGCAGTAGATTAGCAGTTAGTCAAATCATCAATCAATGTCTTAGCTGAAGGAACAAGCGCTCAGGGTATCAATACAGGATATCAGGCTCAGTTGTTAGAGCTTTGGACTATTGATGACAGGGTTGTGGGTTTGATACCCAGGCTTGGCAAGCTGCCCCTGTTGGGCCTTTGAGCCCTCTCACCACCGCTCTGGGTATGTGTGTATTCACAGCACAAATTGGTTAAAAACACAAATGGTGAATATGGTTGTCTTGTCTTGTCCTGACAAGGTGTATCAGGACATTGTCAAGATAGGCCTTGGTTTAGCAATAATGAGAATTCAATACAATGTCCATGAGTCTCTGGAAGGTTGAGGTAGCCCAGAGGAATCCAAAACGATGATCACCTGAGGTCTTCAGGGCCTCAGGTCTGAATGCAACCTGACAGTATTCTCTTGTTAAATATAGCATGAAAATGAAATACACTTTTCCTACCTGCTCTATCAAGTTGTCTGTCCAGGGGAGGCAATCTCTATATAAGATAAGATAAGATTATCCTTTATTAGTCTCACAGTGGGGAGCAAAAGGATTGCAAGACACTCTTATTTACATATTATTTACAGATAATTGCACACTGACCCTTGATTGCACATGGGGAAACAGGAAAATATTGCACAATATAATGTTACATTGAAGGAGCTCTACTTCCTGTAAGTGTGTAGAGTTTAAGTGTGTGTGAATGTGGTCCACTGGGAGTAGTGCTGGTTATAGAGTCTGACGATAGCAGGAAGGAAGGACCTGTGATACTGCTGCTTCACACACTTGGGGTGAAGCAGCCTGTCGCTAAAGGAGTTGCCCAGTGCATGCATGGGGTGAGAGCTGTTCTCCGGCATGGATGCCAACTTGACTATTATCCTCCTGTGTCCCACCAACTGCACTGGGTCTAAGAGGCTTCCCAGGACAGAGCCAGTCCTCTTAATAAGTTTATTGAGTCTCTTCTTGTCAGCCTTCCATAAAAGATGGCAGATGCCACCACTTGCCCCCTGCACTCCAATTGACCTGAATCTCCCCAGTAGGTAGAGTCTGCTCAATTCTTTCTTGTAAAGTGCAGCAGTGGTAACTGACCAGTCCAGTTTGTTTGTTCAGGTGAACACCCAGGTACTTATTAGAGTCCACTCTCTTTGTGTCCATACCCTGGATGTTCACCACCAGTTGTTCGGTCTTCCTCGCATTTATCTGGAGGTTATTCTGCAGACACCAGTCCCAAACGTCCTGAATCATCAGAACATTAGAGAACTTCTGGAGGTGACAGTTCGGTGAGCTGTACATGAAGTCGCCAGCGTACAGAGTGAAGGGGAACGGTGCCAAGACCATTCCCTGAGGGGCCCCTGTGCTGCTGTCCACCTTATCAGACACACAGTCCTGTGCCCTCACACATTGTTGTAGGTTGGTGAGCTATAGTATGGTGCTCTATAGTATAACTGTTCAGATTGGCACTAATTCACCAGGTTCACCTACCCTTTCCTCAAAGAACTTCCAAGTGGTGGATGGAAATACTTTGTCTGCCAGCTTGAATTTTCATGGCTTGGCTAGGGGGTCACAGATCTTCTACTAGCTTGTTTTTGCCTTCTCTAGTAGATCATTAGTAGTGAGGCTATTCTCAGTGCACTGCTGCATATCTTAGCATATATTACCAAGCAAAAAGGGGAAGGCTGGCTTTCCCAGGCCTCCTTTGCTACTCCTAGTAGTGAAGTAAGTGAAGATATTGGATATGTCTCTCAAAGCAAAGAGCACATATGGTAGGGGAGGCCACAGTTATGACCATCCACTTTCATCACTTGTCAGAGCATCTGTTTCAGGATCTGGACGAACCGTTACACCAGTCTGTCCATCTAAGAATGAGGTACATAAGTATTTGCATTTTTGAAAGTCTATTTATTCCAGCCCTCTGTCGTGAGACAAACTGAGCGGCTTGGTCTGTCAATAGTTCCTTCGATAGCACACCCTGGGTTTGTTCCCATCTTAGTAGTAGTTTTTTCTGAAGGAAAAGCAAAAACAGAATTTACTCATGACCCCAAGCTGACAGAGATAAACGCCCACCAGATTTATTCCTGTTTTTTTTGGAGGGGACACTTATTATTAGTTAGGGGACAAGTACTTCAGGGGGTTGCTGCAAAGGTCAGGTGTGCTGACAGGTAGGATGCTGCTGATAAACATTTACCTTGACTTTAGTGTCTGTAGAGGGCCAGTCTTGTACCACAAAAGGACCCTGAATAGATACATATAGGCAACTTACATTCTTAGAACAAGGAACAACCAAACATTCAGCCAGGTTCAGTCATCTTTCAAATATAAAGTAAATAAAGTAAAATCCCAAATCCAACTCCTAATCCAGTTCTTAGTGTTTAGAGTAATTGTGTTGTTAAATTGATTCAGCTGCTAATTTAAGGATTGTATGTGATAGTGTAAAAAATATTTAAACTGGTAAAGAACCTTTACATTAAGTGATGGTTTTTAATCCTTTCTTTACACTCATACGTCTCTGGTTCTTTTTGTTCTTTTTTTGGAACCACAAGTGGTTCTTCTATTGCCATACTCGAAAAAAACTTTTTTGAGAGTGTAGGCTTTCCCTATTTTTGCACTTCAACATTACCACACCTTAAAATCTGTATCATTAAGTGGATCACACTAAACCTGCAGCTCACTGCAAAAAGGCATCTATGCATATGTTCATTAAGCTCTGATGGCTTTTAAAAGCTCATTTTATACCATCTTATAAATATTTAGTTCATGATTAAACAAATGTTTTGCATCATATTACATATTGTGTGTCATACTTTCGTAAACACCCATGTGGTTCATTGTAAATTAATGCAGGTGCATATCGATTGCTGGCACCAGTGAAATTCCTTAGTTCTAAAAAGGCCTCAGATACCTTTAGAAACCTTAATCAAATTGGCAACTCTGGTTCTAAAGGTTTACAGTCCAGTACCATTTAGTGATTTCTCCACCCCAACATGACTACTAAACCTGGTACTTATCTGGTAAGTTGAATCAGTACTGCATAAGCTTGAGAAATTATTACTATGTAATAACTATGTATGGCACATACTTTGAGCTACACAGGGTTTGGTACAACGGGGGGAAAAAATTATACAAAAAAAACATAATCCAGGTTTCTTTTCATTTAAGTTACAGTTTGCTCCATCTAGTGCTGTATAGTGTCCCATGACAACTTGTAAAGTGTAAATGTTGGCATGCTGACATTTCCACACACATACTAAGAAGTGTAAATACAGACCGTATAAGTCACTCTCTCCACACAGAAGGAGGAAGTGTGGTGGGTGGAGGGGACTTTGGGGAGCAAACAAGACTACAGTTACCAACACAATACTGCTAAGGCAGAACACTTATGTTATCATTTGACTCTAAGGGCTTACAGCTACAGTTTTCCAGGTGGCACACACATTTGTGAAATTACTGTATTTACCTTACAATAGCGCATACTATGTGTTTATTCTCTGTAACATTCAATCTGTGACAGTTCACCATAAATACATGGACCATTACACCACTAGTAACTAATGTGGAAGTACCAGATACACAGTACTCAATATCACCACAGTAGTGCTAAGAAAAATCTTAAATCCTTTTTTTTTCAACCCAAATTCACTTAAAAAGATTAGGGAGGGATGCTGTTTGAACATCACGCAGTGAGAGAATCTTTGTTGTTGTTAGAAAACATGCTCATCTGTGCTCTGTACCTAGGTCTATTCAGGGCATTATGCTTAAAGTTTGAACTTACTTCAGCCTGTCACCTTTCTGCTGATCTCTCAAGCTAATGTCAAAACCTCAGGCTCAGAGATGTGAAATACAGTCTTGTGTCATGTGATGCATGCTGAACTGTGATGGAGAACTGGTCTTGGAATGCATTGTAGTCAGCAGGTAGGCAGTGGTTAGAAAGGCCCCCGTAAGATCAATTTCCAGGATTGATGTGAGTGATAGTAAGAATGAACAATCAGCCAAAAAAGTACTTTTATGTCATTTACCATAATTTTCCTTGATTAGCTTTGCTCTCTTCCACTCCAGAGTCTATATAAGCTGGCAGTGTCTTCCTATCCTCCTCCACCTTCGTCTTCGTCCTCTCCAGAACACAATCAGTATTGGTGAAAATGGACCATGAACAGTTAGAACTGAAACCATTTTTTCAAGACTCTGAGAGAACAAGGCTTGGGGGGAGTTTTACAAATCAGAAAAACTCCACAGCTATAAAACCAAGTCAACAAACACGTTAATGTTGTAGCTCTCTCAACAGTGATAGTCCAGTGACTTTTGCCTGTTTATTAACTTTGGGTAGGGGAGTCTCCATTCCAGTCTGATGGTTTTTGCAGTGATGTGTGAAACTATCCAATTTTGGAGTCAAATAGACTGCACTGCACTGACTGACTGTGGAACATCTCACTTTAGGAAAATGAGATGAGACTACTCTCCGTTTGTCCAGCAGTTCCTTAGTTATGCCTGTGCATATTCACACAAATGGAAGGAGTGACTTGGGTAAAAAAAAAAAAGTCAGATAATAATGTAAATACAGAGACAGTAAAAATAGAAACACTCAGAAAAAGTGATTTTAGTAAAAAATAGGAATTAATGAACAATCCTAATCATATTTGCATGTTGTTCTTGACTATATAATATAACTAAAATATGAATAATACATGGCAACGTGACTTCTCCTTCCTTGAAACTGCATGCACTATTTCACATGGAGTTTATTTGGAGCTATGGCAGTTTAAAGGCCACTTGTAATGAACAATTTAAAAGAAAAAAAGAGATATAGGGCTATCAAATGTTAAGGTGGGAACTGTTTGAACCTGTAATGGTTTGTATTCTCGGCACGAGTTCAAACCAGAGTCACAGGCATCATCAGCTCCTTTTTCTGTGTTTGATAGGATGTGAGTTTGCGAGTGACCTGGGGATTTTAATAATGCATGCCTATCGCGTTTAGGCTCTTCACTGTTCAGAACTCATGCCTTAGTTTAACCACTACATGACCTCGGCACTTCTGACTCTAAATTATGGGCCAGGCTGGGGAAAAGCACATGCTCTGAAATATTCATCAAGCTCCCGTCCGGGGTCCTCATTCGGTCATTGGCGTGTGACGACAGGAGATGACAGCCTATCACAACAACTAACATCTCTGGCCCTTGCTGGAACCTCGCTTCTTTTAGTGAAGTGTGTTTTACTCAGACCAGCCTGTTAAAGAGTGAGAAATTTAATGTGGAAATATAAAAATATATAAAGTATGCATACTGTGAAAAAGTATTTTTATCAATAATTCTTTAGTCCTGCATAATTGTCACAATAATTGGTTTCATTTTTTTAAACATAACATTGGAATGGAAACACAATGGAAACTTTAAGAAACACAAAACACAGTGTTTATAATTATATGTAAACCTATTCAATAGGCAAAGTTTTTCAACACATTTGGCCCCTTAGTTACAAATATTCAACTCCATTTAATTGATAATGAGGTTTAGCTGATTGAAAACAGCCATGTTTGAATGCAGTCAGCTTTGTTGAATATGGAGATGTAAAAATCCTTCCTTTTCACAGTTGGAACATCTTACTAACATTCATGTATGATGGTGCTAGTAGGATGGTGTGGGAATGTTTTGCTGCCTTGCGACCCAGAAAATTGTAATTATTGAAGGAACCATGTTCTCTTTTATATATATCGTTTGGTCCATGCGTCCATGAGCTGAAGCTGAAACAATCAGGCTATGCAGCTAGACAATGACTTAAATCAGATAACCAAATCCAACTCACACAAGTTAATGTTTGACTTTTGAGTAAGTCAAAGTCAAACTCTGTTGCAGGGCCTTTAACAAACCTACCAATATATATGAATTAAAGCAGTTCTTCCACAACAATGTGAAAGGCTGATAGACTATGATAGTATAAAAGTAAAAAATGTTGGTTATACTCATTGCTAATAGGGATCATGTGACAATTTATTCATTTTTAGTTGAAATAACTTTTCAGCATGGACAATTCTTTGTAAACAATTGCTTTATTTTATTTTTAAATATTGTTTGAAATGAAGAGCACTCCCGTTACTTCCACTACTTCCACACCCCCTTGGAGTTGTGGTGCATTTTAAAATAAAAATACATAGCTAGAATAAGAAAATTAGTACAATTAACAGCTCAACACTGAACACATGACAATGTAGGTTTATGTATATTTTGTGTATTTCATTTTGTAAGCAAGCAATGCAGCTTGTTTTAGAAATGTGTATATTCTATATTCTATACCCCTATTTAATAGTCAGTATGTTTTAGAACCACAGTTCTAAAAAAAAACTCTTAATTATACAAATGAGTTGATTAATCAAATTGCAGACTTTTAATCTCATTACCTGTGTTTATCTGTCAGAAACCTGACAAAATATTTAGCCTAATTTCCAACTCTTCTACCCCTCCCCAAAATAAACTGCTGCCCAGGCCATCTGTCACACCACTTTTAGCACAGCCCCAAATGAAAGCGCTGTGTGGCAGGAGTCTTTGAACACCTCTCGCACCTGTTCTGTGGAGGATGAAAGGCTGGTCAGGGTAGAAATGGCAGTTCAGAGACATGGGGGTGGAGAAGGAGAGCGATGGAGAGAAAGCTGTAAAAGTGCCCACAGCCTACGATTGTCAGATTCGCTTGAAATAAGGAAAATGCTTGCATGAGGACACTTGGTGCAAATGCCCTCTGTTTGAACCATGGGAAAGTGGAAGGGAGCAGTGCGGCAGGGGAAGCATTAGGCAACCTCAGAGTGATCCGTGTAATCCACAATAATGCACATTTAATTCTCACATTAGACCACTGATTAAGAGGCAGGGAATCAAATTAAAAAAGTAATGCATTTCATGATTACTGGAATTAATCTATGTAAAAAATATAGAAGGAGACAAATCAATATACTTTGGCATACCAAAGAACATATAATGACAAAATCAATTGTTCAATTCCAGTGTAAAACTTCCATTGGAAGAAAAAGAAGTGAGCCAGGGAAAGCACTCTCATCTTTAACAGATGCTTCCCTTATACATGCATCCCTCTACTATTCCTGTTTTTTTTTTCAGAGAGAGACAATAGAAGAAGACAGAGTATACTGGGAGTCAAATCGAAGGTTAATTGGAGCCAAAGAAATGTCAACCAATCGTATCAGTTCACCCATGAGAACTAACCAGCCCTGGGTAACACGGAGAGGCAAGTTCCCGCACCCCACATTGGAGTAGATCTATAATAGGCTGAGAATGGACTCTTGAAGTGAGTGAAGCTGACATATGCAGCTTTCTGTTCCCCTAAAAGCACAAACGCGCATGTGCGTGCATGCATGCACACACTCCCATATGTTTGTGTGTGCGCTTTTGCATCAGAGTTGTTATCGGGGACATAACCTCACAGAGAACCGACAGGTGTTGGCACCATATTCCCAACACCTCTCAGACTGTGACATCTCCTTTGCCCGCGGTTAAAAAGGCATCACACAGAGCCGAGTGACACAAACCTCTTAACCGCAGCACACAGCAGGCCCACAAAGATCAGAGCTGGATAGCACAGTGCCGTTGCACTGCTACTAAATAATACAGCTCATTGCCTGGAACTGTGAGCATAAGAGAATGATGATTCTTTGCTGTTTGTCTATGCCGTTATGTTGTGTGTTTGGAGAATTACAAAAATAATTACCCAAAAGGACTACATATGTAAGCTGTAATATTCTACTTTATGTGGAACATATCTGATGTTGGGTGTCAGGTTCTGATGTTGTTTTCATCCCTTTAAGGACTGTGAAATGCAGTGAAGCCAACTGAGATATAGTTTGGGGGAAATGGATTTCTTCATAATTTCCTTTGTTGTTTCTGCGAATGCCTCCCACCTTGAGAAATAAATAAATAAAACTAATTTAGGAATAAAATTGGAAAAGCAAGAACGTGAGGGGGAGTGGTAGAGGAGAATGTTCACTTTTAAGGTTAATTGGAGCCAAAAGTGTCACATCAATCTAGCAGTTTACCAGAAGAAATTGGCCTGGCCTTTTGTTGAGAAATGGCGGAGATCGCCACATGGGGTTTTCTACAGACCCTGGGTTGTTAAATTTGTAATGGGCTTACTGTGTCGCTGACCTGGTCTGGTCTGATGTATAATCCTCTGTGGTGCAGACAGGACCCAGCTCCCCTACAGAATGTATTAAATTCATATTTCAGGCCTCCTGGGCTGAGGTAACAACTCTCCAGTATGATGTTGCTTGCATGTCGTGCCCTCCTGTTTGTCGAAATAAAAAGGCGGATATTGTAGTGAGTTTTCAGGTCAGAGCAAAAGGCTCTGTAGTAGCAGCACCTCTTCATAACAGCGACCCTGACTGTGGAGCATCAGCAGTCTCGGGCATCTCGCTTTGAATTTGCTCGATCAATTTGTTTGTGTCACAAGTGTCTGCCTATGCATGTGTGTGCAAGGCCTCTCTTTTCAACACATGCTTCATTTTAGAGTGATACCACACTTCCTGTCATGAAGAAATTGGCTCAAACCCAACACTATTTCACTATTGTGTCTGAAGATATGGAAGGGGAATAAACCTTCATCCCTTCAGACGACTGCCTGGGCTAATGGTAATAAAAAAGGATTACTCCTCTTCTAAGGAACGGATCATGCTGAGCCAAGGTCTAATTGGCGAGTTCCTTTACAAAGTTGATCAAGTCCTGGGGCTGGAAGTTAGTGAACTGGTCAATTAATCTTTCTTCTCCCTTAATGAGGTGGGGGATTTCCTGTGGCTGGAGCCCAGCACAAAGACAGCCAAAGCGCCCAAAGGATGTGGCGTCCCCGTACCAAGTGACCCTCCAATTAAAAGCGGACACCCCCAACTTTACCCTCCTCTCCAGGTGGCAAATTGCTCCGGCCCAGGCTCAAAGGGAGAGAACTTAACCATGACTTCAAATCAACTTTACAGGAACATGGGGGTGGTCCGGGGAGGGGGGTGATTTCTCCCATGAAATAGGATTGCCGTGAACTGATGTTCGCCCGCTCCTCAGGTCCAATCTTTTTTTTCTGTTAAATGAAAAGAAACTTGTTGAGTCCCCCCTGCTGGGTAACAATGGGTGTTTGCTGCTAGAGCTTAAACACAATGTTGCAGTCTGATTTAAGAAGGGGTAAAGGTACAGACAATAGAGGAAGTTAGGGCTGCATGAACGTTCTAGATAAGTTGGCCAGGATGACAAAGGGTTAAACATATTTGACACGGTCAGTGGGGTTAAGTAAAAGTTCGCATTTATGAAGAGTATCTCTATTCAAAAGGGATCAGAGTTTAGCTACACTGCGTCAGATTATGGAAGGTTTGAACTCTGAGCTTCAGTTTGATTTCTGTTTCCACTATAACACACACTCGGATCCATTTAAGAAGAATCTTAAGTTTCTGCCCTGTTTAATTGCTTAAGCTGACCTGTTTGAACCCTTGGGGGCTTTGTAGGCTCTATACTGTGTTCATGTGCTTTGCAAAATAATGACTAAATTTATAGGCACACCTATCACCAGATTTTTTTTTCTGAAGATACTTGATTGCATTATTGGGTATATCCTTGGATTAAGCCCTGAAATAAAGGTCAACCCCACAAGACAAAATCTGATCAGATAGTTATTGAAAGTTCTGGCCTATAGTGCTGAACTATAAAGTCTTTAGTGTAGAGCATATTTCCATGTGGGTTTAAAAGACAGTTTCCTACTGCATTCACCAGCATCTGTGCTGCGACATATAAAAGGGGGCTAATGTGTGGTCAACCCTGCAGAACATAGCTGGAGGATTGCTGTCAGGCTGGTGTGGGAGCGAAAATGGCGGCAGGCTCAGACAGACAAGCCTGTGGGTCAGGACTCCGGCCCCTGGCCACATTTTAGTTTGGCATCTTTCTCAAAACCTGGGACCCCCAAACCGCAGAGCGGAGTGCTCAGTGATCCATGCGTCCAGAAGCTTCCTCCGAGAAAGCCATGTCCAAGGTGCTTGTTAACTCCCTGAATCAGTGCACCATGTATGCCTGTTCCCTCCGGCAAATGTGTCCCGCCGTCTGCGGGGCTCAGACGGAGGCAGACTCTCACACTGCGAAGTAGAGTCGAGAACCAATGATCCATGTTTTCAGGCAATGCTGCAACAGCCTTCGGAAACCAGTCGCTTGACTGGACTCACCTCCCTCATTAGACTGATAAGTCAGGGTCATTGCTTTAGAGCTGTGGTCACCAACCCCTTCTCTTGGAGATGTACTTTCTTGCAGAGTTTAGTTCCAACCTGCATCTAATGTTGCATTCAAGTGGTTTAGGAAATTGCTAACTATTTTTTCCACTAGCAAATTAAACTTAAACGGCATGTGTAGCAGGGCTGCAACAAGCAACTATTTTAATAGTCAAAAATCTTGCGATGATCATAACAAATAATTGATTTTTTAGATTATTTATCACTTAGTTACCAAATAACTCTTATGTAGCTATTAGCTTTTAAATTTAGCTTGAGGTTGTGTTATGCATTTGCTAACTGAAAAAGTTAGCAATAAAGATGAGTAACATCAGAAATACACTGTTTTAACTTTTACTGCTAATATAAAAGGTGAATAAAATTTCCTATACTAATAGTAATTAGTAATTTTTTGGATCATCAAAAAATAAATAAAGTGACTGTTTTTTTAATGTGGTCTGTCCAGAGACACAATATCATAGAGGGAGTAGTTTACCCATAAACAGACACCATGTTTAGCGTTACAATAACTCATTCAACCATTGACCAGGTTCCTCATTTACAACACCTCTGGGTTAAGGGTTTTTCTTTTTACACACAGCCTGTGTCCATATGAGACTCTACCCTCTACTTACACACCAGAGTAATGTCGCTGCAGATGTGTGGCCATGTTGTCTAATGGCTCTGTAAAGGTTTTAACCACACACTCCATTCAAGTGACAGTTAACTGCTCAGTCTGTATGTTTTCACTGTAACTCTCCAGGTGGAGGAAAATATTCTGCTAAAAAGTAACAGCAGCATTAAAACTGTACTCCACACTGTTATGATTAAACTTTGGTGATTAATCTGTGGTTTACTAAAACACTTAAGCAAATGCATTCTACTGCAAGCTGACCTGGGTCTGGTGTGAAAACGCCCTCTGATTCCTGCCTACCAGACGTGACATATAATGTGACCTTTTTCACGGGTGAAAACTATCCAATGCACTTAAAGGTGATCTGTGTATTTTTTTTAAATCAAACAAAGAAAAGGCAGGACACTTGCTTTTGGGACCGGATGCTTTCTTTAGTCTGTGTGGTGCGTGTTCAACAAGCATCCATACAAACTGCTGCTTGTTTTGACTATAGTGCTGGGCAGTATGATGATACACTGTACAGGCCGTTTGAAATTCTTCCTATGGTCCGTGTTTCTTACGTACTGTAATGCCACAGTGTACAACAAAAAATGCAGAAAGCCATTTAGAGCTGTGTAGTTTAAACGCATCACAGCCGGCACAAACGCTTAGCACTAACATGTTGCCAGCGAGTAGGAGTAGGAGTAGGCTAGCAAGAGTAGGCTAGCAACAGAGAGCAAACACACAGGCCAAATGCACAAATAAATCCACCACTACTGTCTGATCTCACCGCATTACTTTCAGTAATGAGATTAGATTAGAGGTCTTTAAGCTAGTAAGATATTCTAACAACTATCTCTCACACATTTGACACAAACATAAGCTGCCAACCTATAGAAAGTCTCAATAATGGAATATGAAAATGCCTTAATGTACTATGAAACCACCATGAGGGAAAAACAAATGCTGTGCTAAGCATTTTTAGCCATACCTCCCAGCCCTCATTGATTAGTTAACCATAACCTCAGATTGTGTAAAACATGTTGATGTTTAAAAATAACTAAATAAATAAATAAATAATAATAATAATAATAATAAAAACTTTAGTCGAGCTCTTCTGGCACAGGGATAGCCACTGAGGTGCGCATGACTGGCTGTTGTAATTAGAGGGCAAGAGAAGACACAGCGTGGTTTCATAAAGAGTGTGATATGAGTGAGCTCATACCAGCAGCTTTCCACTTTACTTAGGTTGAGTGGAGGGAAACAAACAAACAAACGTGCTTTTCTTCGGCTACGTTACAGCTTCCTCCCGGGCCCCACCACGACGGCCGCGTCCTGAATAATTAACGGAGCAACTCACGAGAGCATGGAGGACAGGGAACGCTGAGGCTAGGGTCTGTTTTTTCCACCAGTAGGTGGTAGTCACATTACATCAGTGTGCCGTTCTCGGGCACAAGGCACAGGGAAGAAAGGTGCTCATGGGGAGGAAATGACACCCCCCAACGCCACCACCCCAAATATGGGTTAACCCTGAAGCACTGCACCACTATCTTCCTGAAAGTGATCAGCTCTTGGGTTAAACACAGGGCAAATGGGGACTTTTGAAATTATGCTTCCTGACAATGTCGAGAAGGGATGTTCATGCACAGAAGCCCCTGTGGATTTTTTTTTTTTTTACTGGGGAGTTACACCAGCACATTTCTTCTTCATTAATCGTGATGGACACTTTACATCTGACTAATAAACATAAATAGATGTAACAGGGGGCTAATTGATAGATGCTCAACTTTGTTCATGTACACCCCATGCAAAATATTGTCAACCATTTCAGGCGATGTCTACATATCGAAATCTGTATATGATTTAATGCTTTAAGAAATGCATTCTACGCTGACAGTCTTCCTTGCATCTTTGCTATGTTTATCCTTCCACAGCCTGCAGACGTCCGTAACGTCACTTGACTTCACCCCACAGAGCAATGACTAAGGTCAGCTGACCTGGGCACAGCTCTTGTGTCTTTGAATATAAGTTGCACTGTAGGTTGTAATGTGACTCTGGAACATGCACCCAGTGAAGGGTCAAGTCGGAAGTCAAGTTTTTTTTGGGGGGGGGCTGCAGTTTGGCACAGCACGAACTTGATGGGGAGTAATTATTTGTGGTGAGCTGAGGGCCCTGGGGGGGCTGCAGGGTGGTAGGGAAGGGAGAGAGGGGGGCAGTTGGAGAGATGGAAAGCACGCCAGTCCTACTCACGCTTGATGTTCAGTGAATCTGAAAGGTCATGTCATGTTTTCTGGCAATTGACTCGATGGGTTTGGATTCTGCAGCATAAGGCTGGGACTGTGTGTGCTGTGTGTGTGTGCTGTGTGTGTATGTGCGCACTATGTGCGTTTACTGGGAAATGTGCCCCTGGGTTGTTTTTCGCATTGACCTTATTACCCTGCACTGTGACGAGCCTGCCACTGAACTTGCTATCTCTCTGTCTCTCTCTCTCTCACTCTTTCTGTCTCCCTCCATCTAACAAAAAAAAAAGTGTGTGCTCTTATTTTAAACAGTAGAGCCAATTCACAGCAGTTTCTATGCATGATCCAGGCTTTATTTGCCATTATTTGCACACAGCAACAATAAAGAATCAGGAGAGACGAGAAAAGAGGCACACGTTTCATCCCCATGTCGGTCAAAAACAAGAGAAGACAAACAGGCACAGCGAGGACAGTATTAGCACATTTCATTAAGGCTGATCACAATCATCAGGCTGCAGACAGCTCGCATCCAGCAGCCAAAGCTAAGCCACCCAGGACCGCCGCCTGCTTTTGGCACGGTGCTCTGATAGATCTTGTGCCTCGCAGCCATTTCTCTGAGTGTAATTTACCAGAACAATGTAATTTTAACCTTTCCCCCTCGCTTCATCATCAGGGACTTCAAGTCATTACGCTGGAAATGAAGAAACCCATCTGTGTCTTTTTACGGCAGAAGACACACCATGAAAGCAAAGCGTTTTGGTTAAAAAAAAAAAAAAAAAAAAAAACGTTTCAGAATTAATCCCAACTGTACTGTTGCAGCAGCTAAATGTGAAACCGACCTCGTATTGTTCAGGAGAGCTTTATTTGAATAGAAGTACTCATGAAATAGTATATGTAAAGCGTACGGGTAACAAATTGGCCATTGAAATCTGATTAGAGGTTTGTATATGACTATGCGGCTGAGTACTGCTAATTGCTAATGCTAGTACTGATAGAGTTCATTAGATATTATTCTCTCTCTCTCTCTCTCTCTCTCTCTCTCTCTCTCTCTCGCCCCAGCAGCTCCATGGCGGCGCTCCAGAATCACTTAGATCATTTTACCCAGGGCACAGAGGGGGCAGAGAGGAGCCACTGACCTCACATTCGCCTGGGCAGGGCTTTACGCCTCGCTGACTTTCCTGGTGTGACATTTTCTCCTGCATTTGCCCCCCACCACCACCCACCCACCCTATCTCAAACATGCCCCCCCCCCCCCACACACACACACACACACAGTTTCCCATCTAACCAACCAGCACTGCAGAGGGGGGAGGAGGAAGAAAGAAACAAACAGGAAACATTAAAAAAAAAATCCTCGACCCATCGTTGTCGGTACAAATAGCGATCAAATGAACAGCATCTGGGGTCAATCTGCTGTCACAGCGCTCTGCACATCCCTCATGCAAAATGACAGTAATGACAGAATGTCACGAGCGATATCAGATGGCGTAAGTGTTTCGTGCTTTTTCCCCCTTATACTTCATATTGTCTCTGTTTACGCAGAGCATGTATCTGTCCCCTTCTGTCCGTCTCTCTGTTTCACGTCACCTGACCACATATCGTCAGCTCTTCTCGCCATAGGACTTTCAGCCTCCCGCCACGTTTTTCGAGGGCAGACCTGGCCCTTGCTATGGGTCATGCTGTGGTCACAGTGTTATTAAAAGATCAATCGTGCCTTAAAACATTGCCTCCGTGCTGTAAGGCTGTGGCCGGGGAGCTTATGCCAAAGCGGCTTTAATATCTATTTAGAGAGCTTTGCTGACAACCATCTAATGAGATGTGTACATTGTGAACCTGAACCATTGCTTTCGACTGAATCTCGGCCAGAGATTTTTGCATACATACTGGCTTACAGTGCTGCTCAAGTCTTTATTTTAAAATTCATTTTAATGTTTATATAGACAGTAAGAATGTGTTTATTTCTTTCCAGATAAAACACCAATATCACAAAAACACATATATACAAATACAAATACCATTAACGCAAAAAGCAGGGACTCCATGTATGTCTATGTGTTTTTTAACCATTTTAAACTTGTCTATAAGGTCTGCAGATGCATTTGTTGTGTCATGCGCCTAGCAGCTGAGCAACCTCTATGAACAAACACAACACAAAGCACAATATGGCGATAATTTATAGTATGGCATAGCACCACCTACAGTACTGGGGAGCTTGTATGCAATGGGCAAAACAAAACTGTAGCAGTTATGTGAATTTTTCAACTGGGGGTTTGACTTTGTGCAAACATTGTAAGCTTAGGTTAGCAAGTCTTTAAAGACACCCATGTAGCCCTTTTTTATAGACTTTGAAATTAGCTGTCCTTTATATTGTTGGAACACTGCAGTGGATCAGTAGACATGTTCCTAAATAACTTGCAGCAAAGACCCATAGACTGTTACACTTGGTCACGTTATGTGACAAGTATCTGGACTGTATCCTGATCTGCTTTAAGCCACATGCATTTGCACTTATTAGTCAAATGTGTCTCCATTTAGTTAGACTGGAGTTCTGTTGCTTTGGGAGGGGCAGTTTTTACTGGTGATTTTGACGACATTTACGCTGCTATAACGTTTGGCTCAAATGAGTCTCAGACCACCTCCTAAAGTGATTTAAGCTATCAGATTTATACCTGTTTTAAATGCATCTGGAGTGTGTTTATGCTTGTATTTTTATGTGACTTGGCCTTGTCCAGATATAATCCTGATGCTCAAGATGGACAAAGTGACAAGGTGTAAACAGAGTCATTATCTCATTACATGAACATACAATAAAGATATGACATATATGTTCCTCCTTCTTCAAAGCTGCTGTTCAGAGATGTGATAAAATGAACAAACAAACCATAGGCACGAGTTCATCCGCCGTTTACCATGCTGCAAGGAACACGAGAAATTTCAGCGTCGAAGCGCTTTTAATTATTTTCCCTGCTGTTTGTGTCTGTGTTAATTATATGCCACGTGTGCGTAGTGTGCAGTTGTCACGGTGTGGATTATTTTTTGTGTTCTCTGTGTGTGTTTTAGCACAGAATGAAAATAACGCGCCAATTTCGGAGCCCTTTGGAAGACTGGATGAAGCTAATGGAGTGAGTGGTACAGAGTGTTGGGGGTGGGCACTCAGGGCCCCTGGGAGGGCAGTGCTGAGTGCAGGCAGCCGCGGATATTCAAGGGGCACTGCCACGGTTGAGGGACTTATTCGCCTCATATTCTATAAAGCCTGTGTCAAGGGAGTTGACTGAGTGGAAGTGGGATGGTCGGTAGAGTGAGAGGGAGTGTGTGTGTGAGTGTGAGCTTGTTTTTGGACATTTTTAGTACCTAAAGGTCCTCAAAAATCAGACAAAAACAGGGTACATATATAAGATAATGAACTAACAAAATCACCTTAACCACAGCTAGATGTTTCAATAGGATGCTAAAAACATTTATTTTTGGTTACTGAGGCCAGACCAGGTTGAGGTTTAAGATTGAAGCTGACACTGAATAAAAAACAAGTGTCTCTGTAAGTGTGTGTGTAGTGTAAAAAGCAGGACACATTTTGCCAGGGATCAACATGTGTCCACGAAGGCCTGGAGGTTCCGCTACAATCTGTTCCACTTGGTTCACTCCCGCACTGTGACCTCGATTTTCCAACTGTTGTCGAGAGCTTCTTTACTTGACACAAGTGTGGCACTGCTTGTCTCGCCACCAAGCTACCCTGGGCAGGAGGGCTGTGTGTGTGTGTGTGTGGGTGCATAGTGGGTGAGAGAAGAGAAGGACAGCCTGTGGAGCTGGCTGAAGAGTGCAGCAGAGTTTTTTGCTCTCTCAGCCTCTGTGTCCCGTACTAAGAGAGCGTCTCTGCTAACTTGGCGGTGCTGAAAAATGACACTTTCAATTGGGGTCAATTGGACTCCTGCCTCTGGATTCAAGGCGGCAGCCCTGCCTACGGGTAATCACGGGATGAGGAAATAATTGGCTTTCTGGAGGAATACGCTGGCCAGGCAATGAGAAAGGGAGTTAGGGAGGAGAGAGAGAGAGAGAGAGAGAGAGAGAGAGAGAGAGAGATGCGAAACACTAGGGGTCAGTGGAAGTCCACAGAAGGCAAACTAGCTACGGTCAGACTTCATGAAAAATACATGCCGCTGTGTCACTTCATGGCTAAATGAAAAGGAGGAGATGAAAGGGTGACTCCAGTAGCTTTATATTGTCAAAGTACCTGTGTATTGTACACACCAGTTTAGAGTTAAATCTGAAATTAAATGTAATTTTTACCTTAAAACTTGAGGACTCGTCAGCAACTCCGGATCATATTTTCATAATATTTTCAAAAAAAAAACTTTTCAGATTCTTCAGAGTCCCTAGATTTTAAAATAAACTATAATTTAAACTATATATTCAATAATTGAATCTAGAGTTGAAGTGTCAAAACATGGGAGAGCAAGTGACATTCAGAGCTTAACTTGCAAGTCTTAACTTGCTCCCTGTCATCTTCATAATGGTCTTTTATAAATAGTATGTCATTAATAGTGTAATCACTATTGCACTACAGTTATGCTACTACTTCATTAGCTGCCTTAAAGCATATTACACATTTTAACTTGTTATTAGCATAACCGTAATCACTATTAGACTACAAGCAGGCTACTTCTCATTCATATTGTTATTATCAGTTGCAAAGACCCACATACGATTCAAGCGCTACAGTGTACCTGTCAACCCACCAGGGCTTTCCTCCCAATTACTCCTGTCTTACTCTTACCACCCACTCGCCTCCCTACTCACCCCATTTGGCTCTCGACTAATTATGGTGGAGTTTACGGAGCGTTTTTTCTCTCCCCCTCCCTCCTCTCCTTGTCTTCCAAAGCGGTGCGGTAAAACAGCGGTGACATGGGGGCCTAGTAATTATCTAATTGTTTGAGCCATGCCTGTCTTTGATTTATGGTGTTGTATCAAAGGATGACCTGATTTATAATGAGGTCCCCCCACTTGCGAAAATCGGAACCTGAATTATGTGGCACCGGCCCAATTATTTCTCACTGAGGCCTTGGCTCCTGTCGACACTGTCGCCATGCTTTCGCAAACAGCTGCCAAGCCGGCTTTTGCCTAATCACAATAATATGATCCATCATTTTAGATCGGACCCTCCCTCCCCGTCTCCTTGCGGCTCACTGCCCTTCCAGCCCGCTGACTCCATCAGCATTCACACCCGAGCAGGGCGATGTCACTTCATGGGCCGTCTTTTAAAGGTGATTTGTGAATTTCCCCTCACATCTAGCCTAGAAGTACCTGCCCCCTCCGCCAGCCTCCTGCCCTTCTCCTCAGTGGTTCTACCTGCCAGGCTGGAGGTGGCATTGACTGCCTGTCTCCTTAATCTGTCTGATGGGAGAAGGAGGCAGGTGGGTAGATTTGAAAGGGTAGATGTGGGGGGTGGGGATGGGAGTGCTTCCTTAAAATATTTGTCCGAACTTGACAGGACCAGACTTTTTATGTCGAGGATTTGTCTCTCTAATGCTTTTCCGGCTTGGGTTGATTTCAAGTTTGTCTCAAGTGTCTCAATCCCATCTCCCAGCATTTATTCAGATTTTGGTTAAAATGTAAACTTAAAGTAAAATAAAATAAAGTTGAACTTGTTTAAAGTTAATTCCTGGATAGCTAAAAATTTTGACTTATCATGTCAATTTGGTGGTTGAAGGTTCAGACAGGGTTTTGTCAGAGTGAATTACCTGTTGGGCAGTGCTTGAGCTATATTTGGGTTCTGTATAGAACTGAAAAGGGTTCTTTGACTTGTAATGATAGTGGAACCCTTTTGGCACTATATAGAACAATCTACAAAAAAAGGTAACTAGGCATTCTATATAAGTTTAAGGTGTTACAGCCCTACTCCCTGTGACACACCTCCCCACCCCCAATAATTCCCACCGGCATCCTATTACCTGGTTTAGGCCACAAAGTCAAAGAATCGGGCATCAAGTGGAGCGAGGTGCTTGGCACCAAGGACAAAGCTGACGGCAAACATAAGGGGCCCCCCCAGCATGCAGCCCTTGTGAAGAATGGGCCCTAGCGAGAGGACATCCACTACCCAGATGAGACAGCCCCCTCTCGAATTAGCGCCAGCGCGGGTGACTCGCCGCCGTGCCGGGCCTGATGAAGAGACGCGCGGCTGCCACTATTTGCGCCGCCAAGGCATTCATCAAATTAATTACTGGTGTGCCCGAGCACCTCTCTGATACCTCTTTATTTTGAGGCCTGTAAATGGGGACTCGGACGAGGCCTGACAGAGAAGCCTAATACACCCACTGCCTCTTTTCCCCAGCAACATAATTAATTGAAAACTTCGCCGCCTTGACAAATTGGAATGATGAATCTATCTTCTATGAATAGCTTAAAGGAGAGAGAGAGAGAAAGAAAGACAGAGAGAGGGTAACAGAGAGGAAGAAAGAGAGAAATGCATAATCAGTCAAAAATGTAGACGCGACATCTCTCTCTGGCTTTGCTGTGTATTGAGATCCATTAGGGCAGAGTGAAGGCATGGCATTGTGGAAACAGTCCGTCTCGATGGATAACTTTGGCTCTTCGTTTTAATAGAGTGGTCAAGGTGGAGCTGTTCCGTCGCACGGTTCAAGAGAAATAAAGAGCGGAGCCGTCGTTAATCATGTGTTGTTTTTTTTGTTCATGGAATATAAATGGCCTGGTCTCTAATGTCTCCCTGCTTCTAACAATGTGTAAGCTGTATGTCGTTTTTCTAATAAACACTTTCCTTTTCCACATTTAAAATATAATTAATTGTATGAAATGTTCTTAATCCACTGAATCCTTAATCCAGTGTAGTATGCTGTTGTTGTCAACCACAAATTTGTGAACCATGCACACTGAACACACGCACACATATGACTGTATGTATCTATGATCTGTTTAACCATTCACATGATAATGGCAGAGTCAAATGCTAAAGAGGTATTGTGAGAGGGGACATTATGCGCAATCACTTGATTAATTACATCGTTGTGTTAACCTATAAAATGGCGTTCCCCAGTGTCACATTCTGACCTCTTATTAACTTCATTTACTGAAGTTCAATATACTTATGCCGCAGGTAAAGCCAAGGATAATGATCCGGTGTAAAAAAAGACTCCAATATGTTACTGAAAGGGCATCCATCAGCACTTTCAATGGCAGCATGTCAGATGAGGCAAGGGTTGAGGCCCATGCTGTCAATCAGTGTTGGACTTTGTTGTACTGCCCCGGGCCAATTTGGAGTATGGCAAGGCTACAAGGCTCCAGTCTATTTTGAGTAATACACAGAATAATTTCTAGCATTTCCCAATTTCTAATGACATGGCCTACTTTATCCCCCCAAAAAGTAAAATTTGTCTACCTGTGATGATCATATATGAATGTGGTTTGCTGCTTTGTTGTGTCGATAATAATACACTGTAAGTAATTGTGTAATATTCAGTATTTCAGTAAATAGAAAAATAATAATAGCATAATACAAAATAATAGCATAAGATAACCAAGTAGATCTGAAGTAGATTTGGTTTATTTTGATGGCCTCAGGTCAGCTCAGCTTTGCTCCGGCTCATGGGCAATGCAAGAGCTATAGTTCCGTCAGTGAGTTTCATGCCTGCAGTGAACATCATTTGGAAATGTAAAGTAATGAAATTTCACAGAGATGATTGCAATGTATTGACATTTCAATTATACTAGTAGTTCAATGTAGCTTCACACTTGTACATGTACATGTGCCACTATGTCCTTTTAATCACTACAGGACAAGACCACAACTCTAGACTGAAACTCCAGTAAAATGTTGTTTTGTTTATCATTATATATTTATAGTTCTTTACTGCTAATTAAAACCGACATTAACCAAAAGTGAATTACTGTATACAATAACTGTTTACAGTGTAAATGAGCTTCCTGAGGGATCAGGTGGACAGAGGGTCCATGTTAGAGACAGCCTACAGGCAGATCAATTATTTTTGTGGTGGTGGTCTGTTTAAAGGACAGCTATGTCTTTCGGTGGCTACTTCAGGATCTTTGGTGTTTTTCTGGTTGATCTTTCATTAAAATTGACTGATATGAGAACATGACTGATATGAGAACAAGGTCACACAGTGTTTTTGATACAACATCCCAAACTCTGTTTGAATACTAACAGTGTCCCCATGTGGAGAATCTTCAGCCTGCAAAACACAAGTGAGTGAGTGTGCAAATAATACCAATTTTTGAATTTATGTTTTACCCTCAGATGTAACAATTCATTACAGTCATTTTTGCAATATTATTATATAAAAACACATACACACATGGACAAAATTGTTGGTACCCCTCGGTTAATGAAAAAAAAAAACCCCACAATGGTCACAGAAATAACTTGAACCTGATAAAAGTAATAATAAATAAAAATACTATAAAAAAATCAACCAATGAAAGTCAGACATTGCTTTTCAACCATGCTTCAACAAAATAATTAAAAAAAAATAAACTCTTTAAACAGGCCTGTACAGAAATTATGGTACCCTTAACTTAATATTTTGTTGCTCAACCTTGCAACAAAAGCAATCGCAGCAATCAAACGATTCCTGTAACTGTCAATAAGACTTCTGCACCTCTCAGCAGGTATTTTGGCCCATTCCTCATGAGCAAACTGCTCCAGTTGTCTCAGGTTTGAAGGGTGCCTTTTCCAGATGGCATGTTTCAGCTCCTTCCAAAGATGTTCAATAGGATTTAGGTCGGGCTCATAGAACGCCTCTTCAGAATAGCCCAATGTTTTCCTCTTAGCCATTCTTGGGTGTTTTAAGCTGTGTGTTTTGGGTCATTATCCTGTTGCAAGACCCATGACCTGCGACTGAGACCAAGCTTTCTGACACTGGGCAGTACATTTCTTTCTAGAATCCCTTGATAGTCTTGAGATTGAATTATAACAATTGTAATTGTTTAATTTAATTGCATAGATTCAAGACACCCTGTGGCAGTTGCAGCAAAGCAGTCCCAGAACATAACAGAGCCTCCTCCATGTTTCACAGTAGGGACAGTGTTCTTTTCTTGATATGCTTCATTTTTCCATCTGTGAACATAGAGCTGATGTGCCTTGGCAAAAACTTAAATTTTTGTCTCATCTGTCCATAGGACATTCTCCCAGAAGCTTTGGGGCTTGTGAACATATAGTTTGGCAAATTCCAGTCCGGCTTTTTTATTATTTGTTTTCAACAATGGTGTCCTCCTTAGCCGTCTCCCATGAAGTCCACTTTGGCTGAAACATCGATGAATGGTGCGATCTGACACTGATGTTCATTGTGCCTGAAGTTCACCTTTAATCTCTTTAGAAGTTTTTCTGGGCTCTTTTGTTACCATTCGTATTATCCGTCTCTTCTTATCCGTCCTTTGATTTGTCATCAATTTTCCTCATGCAGCCACATCCAGGAAGGTTGGCTACAGTCCCATGGATCTTACATTTCTGAATAATATGTGCAACTGTAGTCACAGGAACATCAAGCTGCTTGGAAATGGCCTTATAACCTTTACCTTTTAACATGCTTGTCTATAATTTTCTTTCTAATCTCCTGAGACAATTCTTTCTTTCGCTTCCTCTGGTCCATGTTGAGTGTGGTACACACCATGTCACCAAACAGCACAGTGACTACCTGTAGCCATATATATATATATAGGCCCACTGACTGATTGCAAGATTGTAGACACCTGTGATGCTAATTAGTGGACACACCCTGATTTAACATGTCCCTGTGGTCACATTATTTTCAGGGGTACCATCATTTTTGTCCAGGCCTGTTTAATGAGTTTACTTTTTAAAATAATTCTGTTGAAGCATGGTTCAAAATCAATGTCAGATTTTCATTTGTTCATTTTTATAGATTTTTTATTTATTATTACTTTTGTCAGATTCAGGTTATTTCTGTGACCATTGTGGGTATTTCTTTCATTAACCGAGGGGTACCAACAATTATGTCCACATGTGAAATTGCACAGTACAATTATTTGTCTATTTAGTTACATATTAAATTACACTTAACTTCAGTTTACATTCTGTATAAACAAATTTTAAGACAAGACTGTACACACAAATCACTAAATCAAATTCAAATCATAATAAAATCTCATTTACTACTTACAAACCCAAATGTGCTGTTGTACTGTTGGTTAGCAGTGTGGGGGGTTTTACAATTTGTGCATTTTAGAAATAATTGAAGATGATTAGAAATAAAGTATTGACCAGATAGGCTTAATCCTAATCTTAATCTTAATGCCATTGTCTCAGAGGACTTTTGCACAGCGTTGTATGTCTTTACCTGTGTGCAGGCACACACACATATGCCCATACAGAAAATATGAGAAGGTTGCGGATGTGAAGGACACACCTTTTCCATGGTAAGTAGTCATTCTTAATAGGTTTAGGGCTGAAATATATGTGTGCCGAGCCGGTGTGTGACATTACTGTCATCCCCAGGGAGGAGCACAGAGTGATCTCGGCTCAGAGAGAACTCGGGCAGGACAAGAGGGCTAAATAAAGTCTCAGATGGATGGAAGTGCGCTCCCACCAGGAAAGCTGCACCACAATGAGATTCCCAGTGCCCTCTGAGAACTGCTTACACACGCGCATACGCACACACACACAATATTTTTTATGATGGCACACATACAGCCAAAAACCTGAGGTCTGGTATTGTTTTAACAACTAATATCATATAACTAACATAAGTAAAAACCTGTGTTACCTGCATTTCTTGCAGTTAAGCAATCCTCATTCACAACAAAACAGTTCAGTCTGCATGTGATGAAATCATTGCAATAGTCCAATTTAGCGTTCCTCCAAGCACTGCAATCCATTTTATTTACTAATAACAGTCTATTATTTGAGTAGATCGTCATCAGACAAGAGGATAGCTCTGAATCCTGAAAAACACTTTATTGTGCTTTTTAATGCCGTGCTCCAAGTTCAATCCCATTTTGACCACATTTTGATTGCAATGGGAAAAAAGAGGAGCCTAATCTCTCAGTTGGTTACATGTCGTATTAGGCTACAAGCCCTGGGACTCAGTGAAATCCTTATTCATGAGTTTCTGCCCTAAGCAATCACCGCATATCTCTTGCATTAACTGAAAAATATTTATTCTTCATAATATCAATCCTAAGAGCACTCCGGGAGATGGAAAAATAATAAATTAGAAGGAAATCTTGTTAGCAGGGATAAGTCAGGTTTTTTGGGAGGGGGTTGGGGATGTCATAGATGTTGTCTCTGCAGAAGGATGCAGCGTTTTCCCCGGGATATTTTTAGATTTCTGTTTGTTTAACTTGGCACGATATGCATGTTGCTATGATTTTAGGGAAGAAATCCGATGTGCAAAATATACCTGCGCTATAGCAACTGAATAACTTCCTAATTGTTTTCCATGCTTTACAGCATATGTTTTAGCTCACTGATATCTAGAATTAGGCTAATTAATCACTGTAAGGTGGTAATTAAAATAGTGTAATTAAAGTAGTCTATCAAACTAAATGTGTGGTAAAGCCAAATGCATGTTCAGGGCCGTAGCTGCATTCCCCTAAACTGCACCGGTAGTTGGGAAGAAATGGTATGCTAATGATCATAGTTTTGACATTATCAATGCTGTATTGTATAAGGCCCATGCCATGAAAATTATTTCCTTCTTCAGAAATTAAAGTTTGATATAGTAAATAAACTTAGCTTGAACATTGTAAAAAATTTACATTTTAGAACATGCCATTAGAACAGATTTCCTAAAACATTATTATGAAGGGTAAAGGATGGACTATCAGTGGGGAACCTCACTCACCTCACTAATCTTTAAAAAAATATGTTTTGTTTCATATCCTGAAATTCAGTTTACCACTGAAAAATGGTAATGTAAATTAAGATTGACTTTATTACCCACTTAAACATCATAAGCGACTTCAAGGGAAAGAAAATGAAAATACAAGAAAAATATACAATGACCTCAAAAATGACATTACAGTATACCATATTTGGGGTTTCTTTCAGCACGAGAGAGAGAGACTAAAATGTGTTTGTTTTAGCAGCACAGGCTCTAGGACTGAGGTGGTTCTTTGATTGAAGTCCCTGCCACAGAGCGTGACACGCGGGTTTCCTCTCCGCTCTCCCATTATCAGCTGGGCCCCTGGCTGCCCCTTAATCCCTCTTCATCAAGGCCATGTGGGCAGCAGTCACCAGGGTGTGACCATCAATTAATCACTCCATACCCCCAACCCAAAAAAAAAAAAAGAGTAGAGACTTAAGATTTACACACATGAAAGGAACACACACTTAGACTTAGGGCTGGTACCAGGAGAGTGTGCAGCAGTCCCAGGGCTTTCAGGGACATTTCCCAGCCAGTGTGTAAGTGTACTGGGGGTGTTCTTAGAGTGCTGAGCAGGTGAAGGTTTACCCCAAGTGTGCTTGATAAAGCAAAGAAATGTTGGCTCTCCAAAGTTTGCTTCTCTATTTAGCGTTAACTTGAGTAAACTAAGTCTTCACATGCTTTCCGTTGTTACAACGCAGAAGCAAAGTCTGTTTGAGATTAATAACATGATGTGCTTTGAGGCGAGAGTGTGATCGTTTAAGCATGCAGTGTGCTGAAATCCAATTATTCATGATAAACCTCCTTTACTTGTTGAAAGCTAATTTAGTCATAGCTCCAGTGTAAAAACTAAAGTAACACTCTTCAGGCAAACTTATTTTGGTTGATTGGCTAAATTTGGGTTTTGGGGTTCATTAATGTCAATAAATTGGTTTCAAAAAACAAGTGCAGTTAGGGTATGAGACATTCACAACACATATTACATAGTTATATGGAATAGTTTGAGCACCTCTGACCAAATTATTTAGCTAATTTTGTAAACAAACAAAACCTCTATATATGCAGACGTTTAGTCCAGTCACTTCTTAACCCTTTAATGTAAATTATATATGTACATTGTAAAATGTAAAAATACTGTGTGCAATACCCCCCCCCCCACATGTGCAATTAAGAGTCATTTGCAATAAGCCTGTAAATAATATTGTTATTGCTTTTTTTCTTCTTATTTATATTGTGTATATAGTGTAATTTATTTATCTACGTTTTTGTAACTGAGTGTCTTGCTATCCCTTTCTGCTGTGACACTGAACATTTCCCCACTGTGGGACTAATAAAGGATTATCTTATCTTATCTTATTTTATCTTATCTTATCTTAAGATAAATCTTTGAGACTTGTGCAACAAAAGTATGATAAATATTTAATTGCCTTTATTAATGATTAAATAATATACAAATAATAACAATAATTGATAATAAATTAAATAAATAATAATTCACTTTAGTTCAAAACAATTCAAACTATTACAAAGTCATGAATTATGTGTATTTTAATAATTGGTCAGAGGGTCAAATAAACACAGTTAAAAAAACCATTTATTATTTGATAGTTCAGGGTTTAAAGGGTTGATAACTCATTTTGGCAGTTGCCAGTTGGAAACCTCATTACTATTCCCTACATGTGAAAATCCAGATCACTATATAGAGCACCATTATAAGGAATATAATTCGACAAGGCAGTTGTGCAACAGTAGATTGCGTCACATAAACAATCTGAATGTTCAAACCAAACATAATGATAATTCATGGGTGTTCTATGTGAGGTCAGTGTACATCATCTGTATATACCATACATATTATGGTGCATTGTAGGATTACAGTGTACTGAAAATACTGAAAAATGTTTTCAGACCCCACTACAAAATGGAGGAACCCCAAAGTAGTGCACTATGTAGTGAATAGGGCACAGTTTCAAACACAGCTCCACTCTTCCTTGCAGAACGCTTCTTATTCTGCAGTGCTTGGGCTGCACAGCACGTTTAATAGTGCTTAAGTCATGGGACTGACTTCATCTTGCATTTTTTGTACTAGTTGATAATTAATTTTGAGGTATGTTTTGGGTTGTTTCAGCATTGTAGAAGCCATCATTTTTCCAGCTTTAGTTTCTCAACTTACAGCATCCCACTTGCTTCCAGAAATTGCTGATATTTAGTAGAATCCATTCTTCCATCTGTCCACGGCTGTGGAGTGTAAGCACAAGATTTGAAGAGTCAGAGAATTTATTACACTCAGGAATTGGCATCATGTTTTTGGATTTACTCAAGCTTAATGAATCAGTTAAGCCCAAACAAGTTAATTAAATTCTGAGACTTTACATATTTTGTAGATTTTGGGACATTCTTCTACCCATCCTTGTAATGTGTTCAGAATTTAACACACTTAAGATGTATTCACCCTTTTAAAAAATATATGTTTTGAGAATCTTATGTAATAACAGAAACAATGTGCCCAGAATATGTACATATATGACACACCAGTGAGAAAGCTCCAGTCATAATATTCACAGCACTTCAGTGCTGTGTGGGATTTGGTGTGATCCTTCAGCTGTATCCTGTTCCTGAGGAAATCAGATCAGCCTGGGAGACCATTTACTCAATTTCACTGTCTGGCTCGCGCAAGGTCTGCTCCTAAGCTGCTTTCTCCTGAACTCATTGTCTCATTAGAAAATCTTCTGAATTTTCGATGAAGCAATTCTCTAGAAGCCCTCCAAGCACACCAGGCTGACAAAACATGAGTTCACCCACCTGCCTTTTCATTAAAAAGCGGGAGCGGCGTCATTCCGGAGTACATTTCCCTATCCCTGACCTGCATGCTTTCAAGTTGTGAGGGAACCCGCTGTACTTTTTACATACCTCACTATATAATATTCCATGTAAATTTAAGCATCCCAAGCCCTGTAGCTTAAAGCGCTGGGGTTGCAGGGTTCATAAATGAATAAGAATCTCCAAATGAGTTTGCTGACCTCTTAAACTCCATGAAATTAATATAAGCAGACATCCTGCAGGCTGCGGGCTAGTGCCAAGACGAGGGGAAGATCACTTAAGCTCTCTGAGTTCCCTAAAACTTTTATAAGCTGACTTTTGGAAACAGTGTGTTGCTGCTTAGCAATGGTGGCACAGAGCAGTATGGTAGCAAATAAACCTGCCCTGACTTCACTTAACCTCTGGAATAAGAACAAGGGGACTATGGCAATGCCATAAAGAAATCAGACATTCTTTTTTAAAAAGGGGGCTGTTTAGATTTGGTTAATCCATCCTTCTAGAAAACCACTGTAACAACTATTATAACTAACATTAAACTTTTTATTTATTTTCTTGACTGTTTGGTCAAGAAAACAAATAAGGGGGGGGGGGGGGTTCATTCTTACTTTAAAATGATCAGTTTATTAAATAATGCAATTCATGCTGTCATACAAACCTAAAACTTAAACGAGTAAAATGCTACAGCACTGTGCCAAAGCAAATTGTCTAAAACTTAAAATTGTTTATTATTGACTATAAAACACTATATAACATAACAAAACAACATAAATGCGCCAGTAAAAGCGCAAAGCATGGGTCATCAACAAGCAAGTTCTGTGCTCTGCTTGGACCTCGCTGCAAATTGTTTCGTATGCACATCCATTTTGGAAAGAAAATAAATATTGTCTTGTGCATGGCATCGCATCACTTCCTGTATATATTTTGGGGGGAAAAGCTTAATTTGGAAATTTAATGGACTAGCTGGGGGTTCCTCCTGGTAAAAGAACAACAATGACTTAAAGATTCCAGATTACAAGACAACAGTTGTGTGGTGTGAACAGTATTGCAATCTGAAGACATTAAAAGTCATGTAATGTGTATGTGGCATTAATGACTTTCAGACATATTTCATGTATCATTTTAACCAAGGCCTTTAGGCTCATAACTGCTTCTCCACATGGTTTAATAGGTTAAATATTCTACTTTTAATATTTGAACTACAACAAGATATTTGCTCTGTGTGAAAGACTACAAAGTTAAATGTTAGATTTCTTTTAAAGTATCAGTGTATGGTCAATCTGACAAATATAAATGTCTTTAAAGTGTTTGCTCATGTACCACGAATGCCAGTAATTCTTGAGGGCATTGTATGTGAATTGAAGCAGGTCTTACTGCTGGCCTCAAGACCACTGTGTCCTTGGTTGCTGTTCAATGGTGGTTTTTGTTATAAGCCTTTAAAAAGCAAACAAACTGGAAGTTTGCGATGTCACATGCTTGACAGTTGATGGCCAGCTCATTTCCTTATCTCCTGCAGACCCGCAGGATTCCACCAGTTATCTGCATGTTAATGCCAGAGCATAATGTTTGCTCTGTCTTTATTCAGCTGAGTTGCTTTTTTTTAAGCTGCTGTACGTTGGCAACCGGTTTTTCATATCACTTGAGCATGGACAAAACAAATTACAGCAGTGTAAATAAGAGGAGATAGCCCTCCTGTGTGCCGAGCTGGGAACACTACATAGAAATCCTCTGTTTGATTTCATTTCCATGCATTAGCATGGCTATAAAAGCTCTTCTCCAACAGGATATTTTGCCCAATCTGTGTGTGTGTGTGCGTGTGTTTGTATTTGCTCTTGGGGGAAATCACATCAGATCACAGTATCAAAACTGTCCGTCTCTTACCTCTATGAAGTCCAAATGATCTCTTTAATGAGCCATTTACCAATTTTCGGCCTTGGTCTATTTAGTGGTGTCAATTGACCCCCTACACAGACTTTGACTGAAACTATTTATTCATAAGCATTCTACACCTGTCTGAAACTATACTGAGTTCCTTAAGTGTGAATTTTAACAGGCCCTCTCAGCAAATGGGTTGTTTCCACTTTACAGAAAGATAGGCTTCTAGCATAAATCTTTGGGTTTGATTGGATAATCTGAATACAGCACTTCTTTCTATTGATTAGGCTCAAATGTATTTTCAAATGTATTTATTGCTTTTGTTGTGTTACTGTTATGTTGGCGATAATGACTAAAGGAAGATGTCTCTTTATCATGCCAGGATGTAAACTAAATACATAACTAACTGTGTAATGACCTATGTAATTATGTATTTACATATAAATAACTATGCTTGAGCCAAATGTGTAGCAAAAACCAAGAATTACTTTAGATGTCTATAAGTTAAGAAGCAAGCTTAAAACCCACCATAGCTCACACTTTCAAGCTTAACATACTGTACCCCAGTACACCACTGAGCAGGCTAGAAGGCTGCATATGAGAGGCAATGATATGCAGATACCTGAACTAGAACAGTACTCATGAATGTTAATGCTTGAATAAATCGTAGCGCTCTGTACTCAAGGCAAGCCGATTAATGGGAGTTTACTGTAGGCAGTAGGTGTGATATTAATATGTGGAAGCTGAAAGAAATACAGAACAGGAAATTATTGTATGAAGAGGATGAAGCACAGCCCTGAGCTGGGGGGAGATAGACAGAGAAAGAGAGTGAGAAAGAGAGGAGGAGGGAGAGAAACTACTGTCTACCTACCCTGTAAAAAGGCAACACGTTTTTTCAAAATGGGTGGACTGATAAAGAAATGCAGAGAGGCATTCAGGTATTTAACAGAGGAAGTGGCTTCTCGTTTCTCGAACTTCTAATGAGTTCTCTCTCAATCTCACAAATAGATTTAGAGCAATGATCATGGCAAATTTTTCAATTCGACAGAAGTGAAAGGATTAAGTATTTGGAGAGAATGAGTGTTTGGATAAAGGCTGGAGGCTACAGACATAGCTACTCAGACATTTTCAACACCCAGTATAACCTCTCTATATGGCTGTAGAATCCTGTAAAAGCTTATTAACAGATTAGCAACTGGTACTTTATACATATTATACATATATGTATCTTTGTATCTATGTATCTTTTTTAGCCTGGTGTGGATTTGTAGTTATTGAGAATACGCAACATGGCAGGGTGAGATATATACAAGGTATATATGGTTTAGTGATAACAACTGACTTCAAAACATTAGTAGTTTTATATCAAAACAGTAGTTTTATCTAGGGATGTCCTGATCAAGTGTTTTTTGCTCTCCAGTCCAATCCGAGTACCCTTATGCTGACCGTTGGCCGATACCAATTTGATCTGATCTTTGTGTTTCTATAAATAACACAGTCCCACAACTTAGGTAAGGTGTGCTGTTAATTAACACTAGTAAACACTAGTAAAATCACTGTATTTATTTAGAGAACCGATTATTTAATTAGACAATCTAAACTTTTTGTTTAGTGGCAACTTTTTTTTAAATTACCATTTTACCATTTTAAACTATAGTGTGTTTAATATCTTGCAATCCAGTCAAAGTGACCTACCTTTCATACTACTATTCAGCTCCCAGTTCCTTTAAGAATGCTGAATAAGGCTGAATAAGCTATACTTTGCTTTTTTAGTGTGTGCATGAAACAGCAAAAAAAAATTTTTTATGGAAGAGTAGTTTTAACAGTGTTGTGTTTACAACACTGTTCTGAGCGCCTGTCTTTGTATATTCTGTATTTTGTGTATATTTTGTATTTATTTAATATAATTTGTTATATATATTTATGTTTATAATATGTTTAGTATGTATAAAGTTTTGTCCTCCTGTAGAGCATCAACCTGAGCCTCACCACAAGCATTTCAATGCATAAATGTCCTGACATGTTGTGCAAATAACAAATAAACCTGAAACTTGAAACTTAAGCTAAGCTGAAGTCTTACCTGAACTTTCAGTTCCACCTTGCCACCTGTCACTCTTTTCCGAAAAGGACCCTAGACCCTAGAAGGTGAACAAAACAAAAATGAGCTTCATTTTAATTTAAGTGCAGTGACGTTAACAGTTAGCAGCCAAAACAAGGCTGAAGTTGACTTCTAATTCTAATTGTCCAATTGTAGTAGCAACAGCTGATTTCTAAACAAGAAATGATTTCCAAATCATATTGTTGCTGTCACACAAATCCTTCATGGATAGAAATATAGCAACATTTCATTCAATTTTTAATTTTAATAAAGACTTTTAAATGTAAATTTTTTTTTCTGCCAATATGAGGTTCTTGCATGACAGAGCTGATATACTTTCAAAATACGTTTTCTGTCATGAGTGCACAACTTGATATGGCTGTGTTTCAATGATGCAAGAACTGTAATATCTCAGATCAAGTCAGGAGGAACAGTAGATGGCAGACTTGACCTGGTGGATACTGCTGCCTAATTTGGAATGGCAGGTTTATTGTTATATAATAATAACAATAACAATAATAATAATAATAGTAATAATAATAATAATTCCCACAGTTGTCAGGGTGCTATTTCTGTTTATGCAATATTCCCGACTAGGAGTGTTACTATACTGTTTAAGTCAACTTTCCTGTAGAGGTAGGACTTGTTCTTTGTCTCATAGCTCAATATGTAATCTTCCAGTATTGCTCATGAAGGTTTTTACCACACAACTCTGTAACTTCAATCTCATTGACAATAACATGGCAGAAATGGCATTGCTGGCACATAAGGGTGGACTCACATGACATGCATTTTAGCTAACAATGAACGGAAGGGAGAATTTGGAACATTATGAGTGTTAATACAGATTAGGTACTGTACAAGGATATGGAGAAGCCAGCACTCCTTGTCCTCATTTGTAACCATGTCCTCCTGTTTAACCATTTCTCCCTGAATAACCAGACTTGCTTTTAGAAGAGGACTTGTCAGAATATGAGAGCCATTTGATTTTGACCGCGTATGGGGCTCCTTGTACTCATACTAAGTTCCCACTGGACCATTAAAAGTGCTGTCAAGCTCAGACAAGTCTAAAAAAGGGCCAGAAGGGTCTTTACCACTTTTTGCCTAAATGTAATTTTGTGTATTGAAGTGTCTAAAGTCTACTAATCACTTCATCTCGGTAAGTTTGATTAATGCTCCACGATACATTTCCTAGTCTTCTACTACAATGGAATATGTTTGCTGACCGTGTAAGCACTGTGTTTTTTTTTTTCTCCTGTCATCTGCATCATCTTATCTTTGTTTGTTTTTTATTTCTTGTATGCTTCTAGTGACGTGGTTTGAAAAGTAACAGCTGTGTTTGCAATGCCCACATGCTAAATAATTTAATGCCACACATTTAACCAAAAAGCAAAATCTAATGCTAGAGATGGCTTTGGACTAAGGGCCATTCAGAGTTTAACCAACGTCTCTTCGGCATAAGACTATAAGGTTATGTTTACAACACTTATACACACATGCACACCAGTCATAAAGTATAAGTTAAAACCATCTGCCTAATACTGTGTAGGCCTGTGTTCTGCCTCCAAAACATCATTGATTCGCTGATTCCACAAGACCTCTAAAGGTTAGCAACAGAAATCTTGCAAGTTAAGAGGTGTAACTCGGATGATTGCCTGTTTGTCCTGGTTCCTGCGAATCAACTTGATGACTGACTGTTCACTTGCTGTCTAATAAATCCTTGTCCTTGACAGGTACCATTGTAACAAGGTGATCAGTATTATCCACTTTATCTAAGTTCACTTCAGTGCCCATATTAAATAAACTGTTGTTTGTTTGTTTGTTTGTTTGGGGTTTTGCTTGGTCAGCATTGAAATTTATATTGATATGTACTTGAATATGCAAACAGTACAAATTAATATGCTACACAGTAAATGTATCGAATAGCTAAATATAGTTTACATCTTATAGCTAAAATGCTAAGTAACAGGAGAAGATACCGGTTGTACACTGTAAAAAAAACAAATTAAGCAACTGATTTCTTCTCCTTTTGTAAGTTAGTACAACTTTAAGTGTGATTTGTTGATTTGTTGTTTGTCTTAAATGTTAGGTAAACTTAAATTACTGAGTTACCTCAACATAAAAATTCTCTCAGATTTGTAATCATAATCTAGCATTTTAAGTTGGCAGAATGTAATATGTCAAATACAGGTAACTCTAAATTTGATGCTAGACTTTCCAACTGAGAAATATTTTGAAATTAGTTACTAAAACATTTTAGTTAGACTAAAAAGCTCAAGAAATGGCAACAGCAATTAACATGAGTTAACTGAGCTGCATTAATTTAAACTTGATGAAGTAAAGACAGAACAATACATTTAACAATTTACTCAGCAAAAATCACTTTCTGCAAAAAGCACTTTCTGCAAAACTATATGCAGTTTACAAAAGACTGCTGCATTACAAAATAAAGTGACCTCAGTTTGACAGCCAGCATCAACACTGTTAAAACACCCTGAAACCTAAAATTATACAAAAAACAAAGTGTACATAATCAGAAAAAAAGCTGAATTAGTCCATATCAAGAGTTACTGAATTAACTATTAAGCTGAATTACATTAAAAAAATTATTAATTTAAATGTATTAATTTTAAATAATCATCCTAGGCATTCTGGGGAGTATTCTGAACCCTTTCTTCAAAATTAACAACATAGCCTAACAATATTATCAGATGAACAGGATAAAGTGACCTCTGTTCAGCAGGAGGTATCTGTAGCGACATTTCAAGACGCCCTGAACAAAAACATAGAATATACCATAACAATAAAATAACAATAAAAAATAAATCCATTTTTCAAGTTCTAAAGCTCCTCAAGTCTGTATTAAGGCATTACTGAATGAACATGTGGGGGTTACTCAAGAGAACGTTTCCAAGGCATTTCAACAGCCTTCAGCAGACGATTTATTCAATGACAAGGTTTAAGCAGAGCACTGTTCACAAAGAGGCAGGAATACCTTCTGCACAGTTTCAAATGTGTATTTTCATTCTTTGAGGTATTCACTGTACAGTGTGTAAGGAATCCCAAATAGTACCAAATAGTAATATAAAAGCTGTGGAAAAGTCAGCAACTTACCTATTCAAAAATGATTATAAACCTCGGTTAAACTTCACTGCTGCAATTCATTTAAAACCACTTGTAGTTTTATGTTTCCACAACATCTTTTTTTTTTTTTTTTTTTTTTTTTTTTTACAGTGTATTGATGCATCTGTGTGGAAAATGTACTGCTGTCGAGGGGATAGTGGGTAAATAATGCAAATTATCCATGAAGCATGGATAGTATGAGCTATAGTACTTACTTGTATATGTATTTGCTTGTATACAGTGCAAGTGTACACAGTGTTTAAAAACAGCTTCTTAATGACATGGCTGTGCTGTCAATGGTGCATGTTATCTGGTCAGTGGTGGTCCTGTGGTGGTCCCTTTTGTACTGCTGGACAGGGTAGAAGGTGGCTGAACCTTAAATGGTATGGTTACTTGAGTATTTACTTTTAATACCCATGTACACGGGTTTCCTCCAGGATTACAATGCCTCCATCCACAGGGCTCCCAACATCTTGGTCGATAAGTGTAGGTAGAAGGTGGGAGGACCTAATAAACTATGTTTATCAGTCTTCAAATATAATTTAAGACAATGAAAACAATGTGATACAGTATTTGCTGTATGTGTGTGATTATACCATTATTACTATTATGCCATCATAAGATATTACCCCATTTGCATAATCAGTACAGTATATAGAGGCCAGTGAGCACATTTTTAGGTACTATCAAATACCAAAGTTGTCCTTTGTGTGACTATGTGCTTTGGACTGTACATTGGAGATCAAGTTGTACTTGTTCAAACAGTGGCCTGAAAAACATCAAGGGACATCAAGGTTCAGAGAAACAAACTGGACGTGGTGGTATGCACTCACTCTGGTCAACAGGGATATACCCAGCCTTTCCACCATTTCTGCCAAGTTCCAAAGCCTGTGTGAATGCCAAGAGCACGGAGAGATAAACAGACACGATCATGGATGGGAAACAGCAGTGTTACAGACGATCACTGGACATTGGCATGTTCACACATAACGTCCTGGCAGGCCTTGCTGTCAAACTGCTGGCAAGTTGTAAAGGAATGAGAGTCTGATTTTTTTTTTTCATTTTAAAAACACAATCAAATCAATTAGACATTAGAGGATTACATGTTAACAAGGTAAAAAAAAGTTGAACTGACACACTTGTTGATAGACAATGTCATAATGGATTTAAAATTAAAAACTGAATAATAATGAAATGTGGTGTCATGTCCCAACGAAGTCCTGGCACTCTGAAAAAAACTACATGGAACTCACTTCATAAATCATGTGACCTTTTACTATGATGTTAAATCATTGAGGATGCAGAATTCCAAATCTGCCAAATCTGGTTTTGAGAAGGCGATATTGGTAGGCAGTAATTACATCCTAGCTACAACATTCTTAAGGAATGTGTTGGTACGCAGTGCCCTCTTTGTACATTGCTTCACCCATTGTTGCTTCTTAAATGTAACTTTCTTTCCCATCACATTTTGTTGTGATGTTCATTGTTGTTAATAATACTAGTTTATGTCTTGTAAGACAATGGTGCATTTTTATGGATGCAATGAAAGCTGCTCTGGCAGAAGAAGTTTGATGATAAACAACTATGTTAACATGTTTTTGATATATTAAATTCCAACCTTGAATTTTTAACACTGGTGTTTGGACTTTGCATTTATTGCCAGATGCCAAATCATGTATTAACTCTCAGGGTTAAAAAAAGGGTTTAAAAGTTTTAATCCGGTCACAGAAGACATGTAGATTTAGTTTTTTTGTGTTTTTTTGTGAAAAACGATGTTTAGAATATGACTTAAATGTTAATGCATTTGTATTGCATTAGCATTTGCAGAGAACACAACAAAACGTAACAAACAAGATGGCGAAAACAACAAACCTGGAATTGGGAGGAGCAGGGAGCTGAGCGGGAATAATAACAAGAGGATAAACTAAAGAAGGGTCTGAACTGTGCAACAGGGGTACTTATAAGCTTGATCCAGAGCCACGCTCTGTGAACATACATGGGTAGCTGGAGAGCCAGCTGCATGACTAGAAAACCAAACCTAAGTATGTAGCGTCTGCCTCAAGCTGGGGTTGCCTAGAAGCATTAGCAGGAAGCAAACGTAACACGCTTGCCTCTTGAACCAGACTATATCTCTTGACTAAGAACAGAACACTAGATCCAGAACATACAGGCATAACACGCTTGCCTCTAAAAACTGACTGAGATAACCCTACGAACGAAATACTACGATTGGAACTGTTTTTGCCAACCTGAACATGCCACCAATGCGTGGGAAATCACAGAGAGTAAACGAGATTCCTGGAGATTCAATGAGATTCAATTCACAGCAAGGAGTGGCCGTTGTGAAGCTCCTTAAATGTTCCCAGTCCCAGGTGCAACTCATGAACAATGATAAACACAAACAAACTGTGACTGTAGAAAACCATGGACAGCGCATCCTCTCTTAAAAGTGAAGCCACCACAGGTCTAGTGCCTCTAGTGGCTGGTTGAAGTATGAGTATAGTATAGCTCTGTCCATACCCATATGTTTCAATGACAAAACATGCATCTAAATTTTGGCTGATAATTTTGTCTAGTGAATCATACTATTATTTATCATTATTTATTACTGTTTAATTTAGATGTTTTTGATATTCATGTTGTGTTGATCTTTTGGCATTTATAGACAATCTGTACAAAGTTCTTTGCTGTTTTTGTCTGATGTCTTATGTCTCAATAATTTGTGAACCCACTATGAGAAATAACATCTAATTGTATTCCCCTGTACGTATAATGTCATGTTCGTTCCCACTGTACAATCCTTTAGGTTCTGCCATTTCTGCCATTTCATTTAGTTTTAACTCTCTAAACAAATCTTTGGTTTTTATTATATCTCAGCAAGTAGACTAGATCATGTGCGCATATTCATTCAGTTACATCTAAGTAATTTGAAGCATGAATGAAATGTCTCCAACTAAACTGAAGTAATGAATATCTAGCACACATTTTAAAATATTCTGATTCATACTGCATTACTAAGTAGTTTGTCTTGTATATTAAAAGCAATTATTTGTCATTTTTGCAGCCAAGACAGTCTAATGACGTATTACAGCTTACAGTAAGAACAGGGAGATCATTACCAATCAAAACAGCATTGTCCGGGACTGCCAGCAGGATGTGCTGTGACATATTTTACTGTTTACAAAGAAGAGTGCTCTATACAGAAGCCTTTAGGCTTGTGATGTATCCTCAATTGCCACCTGAGAAGCTTGGTCTAAGAAAAGAAAGTTTGTCTAACCAAATGAGTAGGCGTGTCTGCCTCTACCTCTGGTCTCTACAATGCAGACTCTGGTGGACAATTGTGGCTTCATTTTTATTGAGTGTAAGGCAATTGAACCACAGTGTCCATGTTTTTCTACAGTCACACACACAGACATACACATGTAATCTAGCAATGACGCCAGCGCTTACAAGACACAAACACCAGCCATAACAGAAATGTTATAATTATACAAGCAAAAAACTGTCTATTGAAAGTCATAAAATCTATCTGCTGCACTATTTAAGGTAGTATGGATTAAATACAGAGCAGGTAATTACAAAACAAAGTTCAGTTTTCGGTCTGCATCCACCCAAAGCCCCCCAGAACTCACCCAAATTTATTGAGTTATCCTTTCTTGCCTCAGCTAGCGTGGTCCACACTTCGCAAACTGACTGATGGAATTGAATTGTTTTACTTTACAGAATAGAGTCTTAGCGGATAGTGTTGCTGTCCTCTCCGTGTCTTCTCGGTGTGGTGCGCGGTTAGCTAGCAAAGGGATAGTAGCTAGGTTAGCTTTTAGCATAGGACCCATCTATGCTTCTTCTTATTTTGCCTTAATTGCTTTTTGGGATTGCAGAGTCAAATTATGAATTTTGCTTCATCCATGCTACACGCACGCTAATACTTCTGTGCATAAAAACGACTACATGAGTACACAAGTAAGTTGTTCACCAAACTTTATCACTATTGCACAACACCAGCTACCAGCTACTACCTATCCTACTACTACATAAGAAACATAACTCAGACCTTGAGTATTGTGTTTGTTACCAGTTGTATATCACTTCAATGTGCAGCAATGTTAGCTTCTATAGGCAACATTTGTATCTTGACATGTCAAATACGCAGTAATTTAGGGGATCCAGTAAAATTTAAGGGAAAATGTAATCCAGTCAAAATGTCTCAGAATCACTTTTGTTTTGTTTTTGTTTAAAGATTCCTTTTCTCCTATTCAGATATCTGAGACTTCATATTGGCATGAACACACAACTTCAGTGGTATATGATGAATAATATTTTTTAGTTTAAAAAAATGTATAATATTAATTAGTTTATTGTGAAATTTTAATGTTTGTGGTAAATCATGTCAGAACTAATCTGCCTTACATTGCCTTGCATGTATCTCTGGACCTGAAATGTGAAAATTTTATGCCAAAACCTTATCACGAATGAGCTGTAAAATGCATTTTTAACACTTTGATGTTTTGTTATCATTTGTCACTTTTGCATATAACACTCTTTTTAGGATTTTGTTAATGTATTAGTGTTGGGAATTTTGTTTAGAATGGTATTAAATTGTATTGAATATTTCAAGAGCATAGCCCTTGGACATAAGACACTACAAAGAGTTGTAGATTTGTAGTTAGTGTGCACACACCTGGGCTAGCTCTCATTAGCTGAGACTCAAACTCCCAGGTGTATCCCTAACCAGAACAAATGCTCCTGACCAGAGTCCTCCATGATGGATGCATCAAAAAGGCACTTATGTGCAGGGTTCCCCATTCCATCTTAAACATCAAATGCGAGGACTTTTCAAGGACCTTTGGGATTCTCTGGGATTTAAAAAAGATATGAGGTACATTTTGCATATACAAATGAGATGACATCTGGAAACAAAATCTAAGCTATGAATTATGATGTTAGAATTTTTTTTCAGCTGGTATTTTGTGGTATCTTTTTTTGTTACAGTGCTAAAAGCTATGCTATACTGCTTGGCTCATGTGAGCCATCACAATGTTGCAAAACGTCCAATCATAGCAGAGCTTTCTATTTTGTTCATAAAACCACTATAAAAGGAAAATCAGCATGTTTTATTCTAAAACAAAATAACACAAATTACTTCAATTGTCAACAACTCCCTCTTATCATGAATATTGCACCATTGGCATATAAGATTGCTATGGTGGTGCCCATCCTAAAGATCAGTTGGATTGTCTTCAGTCCTGATTCATCTTAACCTGTCCACCATTTTTGACACAAATATACAATCCTTCTGTTTATATTTTCTGACCTTGGCATCACTGGTCCTGTGTGGAAGTGAAGTCCTACTTGGAGGGATGTGCCTATCAGGTATCATGAAGGGGTTCTACATCTGTTCCATGTAAACTTTCCACTGGCGTAACACAAGACTCTCCTCTTTTCTTCTCACGCTACACCTGCTCACCTGGAGATGTAATTTTTCTCACATGGTTTTTCCTACTATTGTTATGCTGATGATACTTATCTCATCCTTTCTTTTCCTCTTTCCGACACACAGATTTAGCTCAAATCTCAGCATCTCCAACTCGCATCTCATTGTAGATGGCAGCTCATCACCTAAATCTCAGCCCAAGCAATACAGAACTGCTGTACATTGGGGAGCTACAGGTCTTTACAGTGAGCTGTCAATTTCCTTTGAGAATTTTTTGATCCCTCCATCTGCAGAAGCATGTAGCCTTGGTGAAGTTGTTAATGACCAGCTATCTGACTCCTCTTCAACCTTCTGAAGTTTAGTTGCCCATTTCTGCTGAAAGAAATAAATATGTAAAACTTCATCTGAGCATTTTTGTGTCCAAAGAAGGCCCACATACCTACTATCTAGACATTAAAGAACAACTCAAAATTCTGAATAAATGCAATCTATGGTGCATTTTATGTTGATGTCAGATCAAAATCAGAGAATCTAAGGGCCACTTCATGTCCAGTGCCCAGTTTAGAATATAGGGCAAATGGCAAGGGTAAGACAGAGGGAAAGTATTTCGGCGGTGCAGGTGGTTCATATTACCTTGACCTCTTCCCTAGAGACTAGAAACTGAACGGTGAAACAGTAATGACATCACTGTGGCAAGTATGTGTTCCCACCATGTAAACTGATTTATGTGTCTGTTTACATAACTGCTGTGTCCAAAGGGACTGAGTTCACACTGTTGGAACAGTCAGTTGACCACTAACGTCAACAACGTCTGAGGCATATCATGACAGCTCTCGGGAAAGCACAAGAAAATTATCTTTCAAGACAAGCATGTCATAAATCAGCTTCTTTTACTTAGTTATTCTGCAGCTTCCCTTCCCTTGAGTATCTAAACTTTGAGAGTGGCATAATTTTGATTAATGTACACCACTGACACTGACTTACAATGGATTACAGCAGCTCTCTTAATGAGAATCACTAGCACCTCAAAGCATGTTTTCTTCCCTGTGCTGCAATGTCTGGTTTTACCAACCTTGTGATTAATTTCAGAACAGCACTGCTGGTTGTGGGAAGTAGCCAAAATATTGTTAAAAATATAATCAAATGATGGCCCTAATCTTGACCCAGTGAATTTATCCCATACAAATAGGACTAATATGTGTATACTATCTTGTACATTAAATGAAACACTGGGTCCTTTTGCATTTACAATATGGTATATCAACTACTTCAACTACACAGGACCTAAATCTATTATATAAAAGTAGTATTTATATTCCTAGTAATTTGATTCCTCTTATTCTGGGGTCAGTTTTTAAGTAAAGGTAATTCTGTTACGATACACACATTTGGCTTTGGTTTAGATTAGCCAGTTAGCCAGAACACTGCACCAAGCTTTCCAGTTCAGCTCATTTCCACTGAGAGATTTGTACAGGTTATGGGGAAAAGCGATGCAGCATCTTAAATATGGTATTGAGAATGATACTAAAGTAATATCTGTAATATAAAAAAGTTTTTTTTTATCCTGAACTAGAACATTGCAGAGACAGTGATAATCTTAAGAAGTTAGGTTGTTACTAATTATGTATGTAATACATAGTTTTGCTGACTTTCATTATTTAGCTTTGCACAGGGCTTCCAGGGTTTGTTCTGGCGTTCTGTTGGATGGCTCTGTTGATCTAGCTTGATTCAAAGACACAAAACTCCAGCTTGCAAATACACATTCTGCTTTTCACAATGATGCTGATAGAATGACCATATAAAAGTTTGTTTATTAAAGTGCTCAGAATAAATCTCAAATAACAACAAAAAGCTAGATATGATTACTCCAGATGGATTAATTCATCATTAATGTGGTTAGCATCTAAAAGCAGTTAAAACAACTTTGTTAGTTAGTTGTTAGACTTCTGGAATGTCTTTTATGATCAAGATTGTAGACAACATCATCATGCTGTCTCAGCATAGGCATGTATATGTTTTGTATATTTTTATTTCTATATATGCTACGTATTTTGTTATTGAATTAAGTTTTATAGGTGTGTGTCTTGGGGGGGCATTTTATTATAATGACTTATCATTAAATTAACTTATTATTATTATAATGACTTATTATTAAATTATTATAATTAAAGTCATTACTATAACGTAGGTCTCAGGTACCTCGAAATCACCCAAATATAATTTAGAGGGCCTAATGTGAAATAAGGTTCTTTGCTAAAAAGGATTTCAGAGCGCATCAAAACAAAAAGTACACATTTTTAACATGGTTCGGCCAATCAATCATTCAATTTAACTTTACCTTGCTTGCAATGTGTTTACCAAACTTTCCATTATTTGTTGATGTGTTGAACCAAACAGTATCTTTGTCTGTGCTATTTAGTATCTTATTCTAATATTAATGGTTTTGATATTTTCAGCTCATTTTGGCATTTAAGCCAAAATGGTTGAAATATTCCTGAAAACATAAATCATTGCTTCACTAAAATGTTGGTCAACATCTAATTTTCATATTTCACATTCTCCATCTAAATTAAACTACAATTTCAGTTTGAATATTGTCATGAAAACCATACCATATACTGAAACTATTAAAGCAAAGTATTAGCGGAATGTTTCAGGAGCACACATGTAATACAAAAAAGTAAAAAGCTGTACAAAGTAAATTTTATACATGTGAAAATATACTTTAATTTACTGCCAATATATTGAAAAGAATGTTTTACAAAAATACCAATAAAAATCCCACCCCCAAAAAAACCCTTTGGGTTTACATTTGTTTCCAATGTAAGAACAACAATTTGCCATTCATTCACATTCCAGTATATCCAATATTATAGTAGTGATAGAGCTTATGGGATCTAGTAATGTTTTTTTTTTTTCAAACACATCTGGACTCAAAGGCAGCAGTGGAGATTTGTAAACATTATTAGCCAAGTGTGGCCACAGATTTATTTTGCAATCCTGAGAATTATAGTACACATCGACTACAATTTATGCAGCAGCTATTTCAATTTTCTGAGATAACATCAACAGGGCCTTTTACCTGAAAGTCATAATCAAAAAAGGCTAACAGCAGATTGGAGCAAAGGAAAAGTAAAATACTGTTGTATCTGAACAACAGTTAAGTGCAAAAACACATCAATGATATAGCAATGTAAAGGCCAATTTACATTCAAAGTGCTTTTTGGTTTAGTGCTTGTGTGCTTCCATTCTAAGCATATAGGGCACCACACTGTTACACAGTTTATATTGTCAACCAAACAACAGGTATTCAAAGAAATCCAAACAATTAAGAAAAATATGGAAAGTGCCCTTTTTGTTCTTTAACAATGGCAGTGACAGAGTCACCGTCTATAGAACAATTCAAACTGTAAACAGGACACCCATACTTTTGTTGAGCATGTGTCTTTGTTTACAATGATCTTTCAGAGCCCACAGCTACTACAGACTGCAATGGGCTACTGTAAACATACACATATATTTACAAACATACACAGTTACTAATTACATAACACAGTCTCTCCTGGTAATTTTAATCCAGTTTGAATACTGCTTTAGATGGCTCTTCAGGTTGCGTTCACAATATCTGCAATTTCATAATCCAGACAAGGGCTGTTTTTACTTTGGTCTTCTCCAAAGAAGGAAAAGAAATACATAGAATGTCCTTGGGACCCACGTGTTAGAAACATCCCTCAGACAGAAAACACTGTCTGGCATTCCACTGGGTTTGGGTCAATCTGAAATAGACAAAAGGCATGAATAGCTCATAACAGAATTTATATCGCCGCAGTGATGCAAAACCTTACCATCTCCAAGTTTACTTCATAATTTAAATAGAAATCGGTATAAAAAGATTTTACAGTGTAAATGTGCCAGCTGCCAGATTCAAACATCAGAAAAGAAGATGTAAGGTTTTTGCAAGACGGCCAAGACATGAATCTGCTTGATTACAAGAGCAGGTGGATGGAAGACTGACCTCTGAGTACAGTGGAGGTGGCCGGAAGCGGAACTCATGAATGTAAGCAAAGGCATGGCCGGCCGCCTGCCTCTCCAGCTCATCTGAATGCTGGGAAGGTGAAATGGGTGGACAGTGCTGCTCAAACTCTTCTTGCGACACAACATCTGCATAGTTAGGAGGAGCTAAATAAGCAACAATACAAACAAACCAGGTTAGATTAAGTGCCCCAGTAATGGCACTCAGTAATGATTTGCAGAAAACATTCCAGACAGAAAAGCAATGAAATGCACTGCACAATCCTTTTAACATGGCAAAACAGTGCATTCCACAGAGAAATGCAGAAAACAGTTTACACTGTTACACAACATGGCTCACAGTGTCTTCTGGCATGTTCAAATGTAGCAAATCCCCAAACTGTTTTTTTTTTTTTATTAAAGAGACCATCAAAACAGTCTTCGATAATATTTGCTTTTCAGTTTTCCATATTTTCTCTACGTAAAAATGTCATTTGTACAGTGCAACTCACATTGTTTTCACTGTTATTATTGCTTATGTTCTCTGTAACACATTTGTTAATTCTTTCAATTCAATCCAAGTGCTAGTCCTTGAATTGAAAATATTCTGACATACTGTAAACTAAATGTGAATTTTTATTTTAAAGTGTAGATCATTTGTTTGTGCACAGGGTAGTCACAACAGTATTTTAACAGCATTTCCACTGTGAACTCAAAATAAACTCTGCACTACAGCTTGTGTAATGTGGCTTAGTAAACTAGTCATGACGCAAAGGACATTTTAATTTATTTTATGCCTCCAGTCGTACCTTCAGGTGTGTCTGGGACAGTGAGGGGGAACCAGCCGGTGCTGAACCTACTGATCACGCCAAGGCTGCAACTGCCAAAGCCATTGTAGGGAGTAGTGCCAATCACAACGGGAAGCTCCACCTTCAGTTTCTTGGCACCTGGTATCTGAACTATAACCTTGGAAAAAGAACAACAACAAAAACAAAGCTGGAACCCAGATACTGCTGTATTTCGACTAGGAATATAAACATTTGGCCTTGTTTGACAACAAAGCAATTTACAACTAAGAACTATTTAAATAAAACAATAAGAGAATGATATTATACTCTTTTTTCTATCCCATACATTTGCTGTGATGCCAAATGATATAACAGACAACAGTGATGTCCAATAAACTTAAAACACAATGTTACATAGACAGAAATATATGAATTAATTGGTATACTTTTAAAAATTACATTTGACAGCCACAGCTTGCCTCATCAGATACCTTTCACAAAGTGAATAAAATGCCCATGGAGAGGTGATGAGCTGACTGATGTCTACTAGAGGTTTAACTGAATTTAATCCCTCAAATGTATGGACAATAATCCAATATAATACATCTTATTATACAACATGCATAACAAGCAAACTGAGTTACTGCACACTGGCATACAACTAAAATAACTGTATATTTTGTCAGTACAGCACAACTGTATACACATTTCATTGCACTTCACTCTCATTACTGCGCAGCTCGAAACTTGCATAAAGTATGTTTTGGACCATAGCCTCCTGTAACACAGTTTTATGATCAGATAAGGCAAAGATGTGTGGAGGAGTGGAGGTTGGGCATTCAACCTCGAGAACACTGTACCAACTGTTAAGCATGATGGTGGTAGCAACGTATAATAATGCTGTTTTGGAACTGGTACATTGCACAAAATGGATGGACTACCTCAGAATTTTCCAGCATAACCAAAAAACGCTTTAAACTAGGTACAAACATTCATGTGACCCTACCCTCTGCCTTACCAGAAAGAAACATTTATCAGGTCAGGCTGTTCATGGCTGACAACAATGAAACACCACATGCTGTTGAATCTGATCCAACATGTTGTTTAAAGTCACCACAATTGTACAGAGAGGTACAGAGTTATTGTAGCCTTTTCGTTAGCTCGAGTCTGGACATCCGTTGTTGACCTCATCATAAAGGTGTTTCGGTCACTAAACTGCCACACTTTTTTTTTATCCCCAATTAAACTCTAGAGACTGAAAATCCCCAAGGATTAGCAGTTTTAGAAATACTTGAACCAGTCTTTCAGGCACCAGTGAGATCACATTTTTCCCCCATTCTGAAAGTTGATGTGAATATTACCTGAAGCTGATGGCCTGTTTCTGCATGCTCTCTTTAAATGCGCTGTATGACTGGTTAAATGATTGACTGATTAGATAATTGAATGATTACATTTACAGGCCTTATGATTCAAGTACTCTGTGTACACCGGAAAACATACATTATTTGTTGTAATGATCCATTTTTTTTTGTTTGTTGGCAATTAAATGAGAAATGTACAAAGATTATATAATATAGATATAAATTATAACGTTTCAAAATGACTTGAAACATGTAACCCTTATAGACTGCTTTTATCTAAACACTAAAATACAAAAGTGAAATGAATGAATGAAATGTTCAGTAAAAACAGTTTCTGTTCATGATATTGTCAGAATGTTTGTATTATTTGAAGCACAGCACAAGCTCAGTGTAGTAGTAGCTGTGGTTTCTTATTGTGGTGTGAAAACCCTAATTTATTGCAGAAATTCATGTGTGTGTGGTATTTTGCTGCTAACAGTTTATTTTTAGTCAGTGTGTCACTTTGCTCTGAATAATAATAGTAAGAAATGTAATGCTGGGCCCACTGGGTTTTACAAAATGTGTCAACATTGAGCAACACATGCGTAATTTCAAAAGGTTCAATATCATGGCACAGGCATTTTTAAATACTAGAAAGTGAAGATAAACTGAACGCTACTTACAGCTAGGGCATATTCCACTCTCAGAATATCAGAATTAAGGATGGAAGGAGAGACAGGCGGTATCTTCAGTGTTTTTCCATTCCATGTGACAGAGCAGCCAGACGGGACATGATTACCTCTCACACTGGCGACCACCTGCTTGTAGCTTATAGTCTTTCCTCTGGCCTTGAAGGTCTGGATCTGGTAAATTGCTGCTTTAGGCATGACTAGTCGAGAGGAGCAGTTCTCAATTTCTGCATAAATTGGAACTGACTCTCCTGAAATAAATATAACAGTAAAAACTATATCATTTGGACTGAAGTTATTCAGCTTAACTACTTCACTATGTATAACACAGCCAGGCTATGATTCAAAATACTGGGTTCATAATTAAATATTCTGTAATATGTATCCACATTGAAGCATCATTTACTAATGGGACTAGAGGTGTGAGGCAAGAGAAGTGTAGCACATGACAAGAACAAGCTGGTGTGGGCTGTCCTGTTCTCCATGATGCATTATCTCAAACACATTTAAAATGACTAGCCTGGAGGACTAGCATTTTTTTTAAAAATTGAAAGAATGAATCGTTTGCACTGTAATATTACAGTGTTTTGATGCAATGTTATACCATTACGGTTTACCTAATTATGTTTAACCATTAAAGGAAAACAAAAAAGTGGAACCTTTTTTATTAGTAATAAAATACCATTGTATTAATAATATAACATCATGTTTCCTCACATTTGAAAGAGGTAAGTAACAATAAATTACTCCCCAAGTAACAATGCATTGCAGGGCTGTGCAATATATTATCTATTTCCCAAACCCAATATGTATCACTATTATCAGAATACTAGTATTTCATCCACATTTGTGCACTACTTCGCTGGTTCCCTACCAGCCACAACTAATGCAAACAGAAATCAAAGAATCAGCAACAGAGTATTATTAGTGCGCAATAAGTCTACACTGTAATGTAAATGTTAAGTTACTGTATAGGTTTCATGGGCATGTGTATTGCATGATCAATGTTCAATATATCGATATACTAAACGCATCATCATAATGTGTTAACATGACTGTCACTGCAATACTGCAGTGCATTTGAGAAAGTGGCAGCTCAAGACTTGATGACATTATACATTAACATCAACAACAAGTACACCACGCAATATTGCACATTGCATAAGTCTTCCAGATACTTGCCAACAAAAATGAAGAGGCCAGATTCATGAATATGAACATTACATATAATGAGGAGAATAAAAGTTTCCTTACCGTTGTTGTACCCCCTGCGTTCTATGTTGACTTTCAGCGAGACAGGACCTGAGGCAAAGATCGAGCAACCAATCATCTTCTCACTGCTTTCTGAAACAGGACACTGAAAAATAATAGTCATCAAATAATAGTCACTGGAGGAATAAAAACTAAATATTTGTTAATTATCATTGTAGTGATTTTTTCTTATGGTAACACTCCTGATCGTCTTTGAAATATGCATTGAGAATTACTCGTACAGTTACAATATTGTGACAAATTGTGTCATCATGATACACAATTTGCTTTTCTAAGCATATTGAGAATATTGTTAGTGCTTAAACACTTATAAACTGCATGGTTTGTAAATAGACTGGTGTAATTAGACTGGTATAATTAGATGAAGTGCAGCAAATGTTGAATAAAAATCACTGTACTCTGTAAAGGAGATTATCTGAGTAGTAGTTTCTGTCGCTACTGATGTACATATATTGTGATAAATATCGTTATCTAGTATTTGTACCGTATCGCACAGCCCTACCGAATAGTATTTGCATCACAGTACCACTGTTGCTGAGTTCTATAAAGCTGAAAAAGTTAGCTATTAAATATGTTAGCTATATTAAAGCCTTTTAGTTATCTGCCAAGTTAACCGTGCTCATTCTAGCTTCAAGATTTCAGAACCCGGAATAGTTTTTTCACAGGTACAGACAACTCAAGAACCAACTTTAGATATTAATAATTTTTCTAATACTGGACAACTGTGTTCTCAAGTGCACCTGATATGGTCTTACATAACCTCAAATTAAAGCAAAAGGTCTGCCCTTTTTTAAGTAACTGTTTTGTTTCTGTGCCAATATGATGGCATACAGAACCAATTATATATATATATATATATATATATATATATATATAAGTGATGATGAGGTGTTTATATATATATGCACAGTGACAAATACCACACAGCACACACACAAAAAAATATCTGTACAGGAGTAAGGTTATCACTTAAGTGGCTGTTTTGTTTTGGCATGCTCACCACCAGTTCTGGAGAATTAACATCAACATGGCTGATGATAGGAAGTTCTCTGCAAACATGTTGATCGTGATGGTTGGCCCTCTGCAGAACAGCCTTCACTGAATAGCAAACACTGCCATGCTTTCCAGAGAACGAGGAAACAAGGGGTCTGCAACACAGTGCCGAATGTCTGGAGTCAGCATTCTGGTGGAATGTGACATTTACCCCTATAACTATGATGTATATGCTAATTGAGCAGCAACTAATCGCAGATTACTGAGAAATAGTAAGCTGTTGTCTACTGAGACGCTGTGCATCAAAGCAAATGGTTTCCCAAAGTTTTCTTAATGTTACCTTTGAGGTAGTTCCAATTCAAAGGGTATCTCGTGGCGTCCTGCTTCAAAGCTGAGGTCATCATTACCTGCTTAAAGATTAAGCCAGGACATTTGAACTGGCAATATGTTCCCCCTAATACCTAATACATATAAAACCGAGATGGTCTGCCTAGTTTATACGACGTACCTGTTGCTTCTAGAAGTGTTTTTGACAGGCAGAGATATTCTTTTTCCTCAGCACAGTGGGATAAAAACGGAGTTAAGACTATGTTAAAAGCACCTGAAGGCTGGCTTCGTGATCCATCAAACCAACCAACTCGCCCACATCCTGAGACATACAGTGCGATGGTTTTGATTTGAATAGGTACAGAAAGCTCGATCAGGACGTGCCCAGACACGGCCTCCCCTGAGCTGTAGCCTTGGTCGTGGTCAAAAAGAAGGCCCAACATTTTCACTTCGTCAGCCATCACTGGATTCACTGTTAATAAATAAGAAAGCTGTTAAGGAAACTTGCCCTTGAAGAGTCTTCAAACAAGCATGTCACGTGTAGCTGCTAGCCAGCCTGCCTAAGAATATTTAATACATTTGATAAAGCACAAATGAGTGTCCGGTAGGAATGTCCATTAGCTCTGCTCGTGCTCTTTCATTCTAACTTCTGGTTTATATTCTGGCTACCAGATAAATCTTGCTTTGAGAAGTATATTGACTTTGTGACAGATAATGACAGGACTTTCGACTCCGTTTAACGAATCGATTCTCTTCGGTCGTCGGATTCAACGATTCACTGATTCAAGTCCTATTTTATTCTCATGTCAGCAACGTATGAATAGTATACAGTGATTTATATGTAAAACTAGGCGAACAAGCCTAGCCGCCTGGAATTCTTAGTTTAATCAGAATGTTAGAAAACACCCCCCCAACACACACACACACACAAGTGCACTCCAGCACTTCAAGCGTTAGTGCCTGTGAAAAAATTCGGAAGTTTATATTTATGATACCTATTTTGGTAGGTTGGTTTAATTTGATGAACTATTTAAATATTAATAGAAACTGTGAATGAGTATTCGTAATTTATTTGAAAGCCTGTAACATGGAAGCAAACGATGTGTAGTTGGCGACACTGACGTTCAATTCATTTAGACTTGTGAGTCGGTTCGAAAGATTCCTCTTTCACGACTCATTCACCAGTCAGAAGTTGTCCCTAAGTGAGTAGTCGTCGGCAAACCAGCGAGTGTGTACATCCATGGTTTTTCAGACACGGTTCTGCCTGCCTCAGTAACTTATTAGAGTTATTACTTAAAGCAACTGGCCATACTCACCAAATTAATTCCCAAAACGATGTTGGAACACAGAAATTAATTCCAGCAAGCAGCCCAGTGCTCAATACTTGTTTTTTCTTGTAGGAATATCTGAGTAAAGTCTTGTAGTAATACAAATAACGACCATTTTTACGTTGAGTACCTTCTCCTGCGCAATGTAAACCAGACCTTGTCACACCCAACAAAAAAAACAAAAAACTTTGGGATCTATTTCGCAATGCGTTTGAGAGGCGGAGATATAAGTGTAGAAAGTGCGTGATTTGACAGAACCGTTTTGCTCGAATGACGTCACACGCACGTGCATAGGCAGTGGAGGCGTGATGTACTGATACGCTCCAATCAGAGAGCAGAAAGGACGCGTGAACAGGTTTGTGACTGGACAGCCTTTGGCGTGCACCCAATCAAACGTCTTCTCACTCCACGTGGACAGGCTGTGGAGCGTGGACTTGACCGTGTTTGTGTTAGTGAAAGATCAGCCAGGAGACCGTCCCGTACTTTTAGTTCTTTTAGCTCCTGGGAGTGGATTTTGTGTCTTATGTTATAACGTTATGTTATGTTATACGTTTATCATGTTTAGCTTTGTTATTGTGTTAGCTAAGTCGTTTACAATACTATATTAGAATTATTCAGGCCTTTAGGGTCCGTAGAATCTATGTAGTATCATATTTCAGTAGATAATGAGGATTCTGTGGTCAATAATGAATGACCAAATTGTTTTGCTGTTATGGAGCTCATACTTCACATCGATCATAACAAAAGACAGATCACCTTTTTAGTTTTTTTTACAAGCTTTGTGAGTTGAATCAGATGAATATGAATCAGACTTGTCAATTCTGATAGAAAATAGAACTGTCAGACAGAAACGTTTTATAGGAAAGGCAAACCCAGTGTAATTGCTCTTTATCACCACCCAATGGTGAATATGCAGACCTACATGGTGCAGGGTGTTCAGTGTGTAGTTTGTCTCCCACATTTATTAAGCACAGGATGATATTCTGTCATATTATTATTATTATTATTATATTTCAGGATATTTGAGGAATCAGCCAGTTGCGTGCAAGCAGAGCAATGCAGATATGGACCAGCGGTTTTAGATGTAGTTCACATCAACCACCATAATAGGGTAAAATGTGATTCTGAGCGTGGCATGATTTTTGGTGCTAAAAGGGCTGTTTGAGTATTTCTTGAACTGAAGGTTTTAAGAACCTTCTTAACCTGCTGTTAAGAACCAGAAGCTGTAGAGTTGAACTGGCAAAAAAGAGCAGTTCTGCAGACAGAAACACCTTATTGATAAAAGAGGTCAACATAGAATTGTCAGACTGGTTGGAGCTGACAGGTACCCCGATAACAATTGTGTTGAGCAGAAAAGTATAGCAGAATTAACACTTTTAACCTTTAATGGGCTTCAAAAGCAAAAAAAGAAAAATGGAGACTATAATACCAAGAATGGACTACAATTACAGAAGTCCACATTGGGTGTCCACTTCTGTTAGCCAAAAACAAAAGGTTCACCAAGCTCACCAAAACTGAACAGTCGAGGAGTCGAAAAATCTGGCCGGATGAATCTTAATTTCAGATAGCTCACAGATAGTAGGGTCCGAATTTGGTGGAGGCAATGATTTTGGGTCCATTAATACCAAACAATCATTGCCTGAATGCCACCATTTATTTGAGTACTGAATCTGACATGTGCATCATTCCATGTCAACAATTTATCCATCCACTAACTGCTACCTTCAGAATAATGAGGCACCATGCCACAAAGCAAAAGTAATCTTAAAATGAATTCCTGAACATGACAATGAGTTTAGTCTTTGTCAAAGGTCCTCACACTGGTCACCAGATCTCAATCCAATATAACACCTTTGCGATGTTGTAGAATGGGAGATTTCAGCATCAAATAACTAAGACTGTTTTGAGAGCAAATGGAGACCCTGCTCAGAATTATTCTGATTATTATATACAGAATAAATTATACATATATATGAGCACTATGTTTTTGCTTGTAAAACAATACACAGCAAAAACAAAAAAAGTAAAAGTCCAACATCCTTATCCTTGGTTCACCAGCAGCAGCAGCAGCAACACTCTTAATTCAATTTAATGAAGCACCCATGATTGCTACAATTAATACCATGCTTCTTTAAGGACAATGACTAACGTAAAGTCACCTATTATTGTATATATTAGTGTTTTCGTATATAACTAACAGTATACATTACTGATGAATGCTTTCTTTAAGTGTCTGTTGATGAGGTACAAAAAGCTGGACTGGTCTGGAGTGTTTTCTCTCTGGGCTTTTAACATATACCTTTATTTAGCTAAACCAAAGGAACTGACATAGAGAGCAGCCAATATGTTACTTATTCATTGTTCTCACATCATCATTGGCCTGACAGCAGAGGAGCTGACAAACACTGAAATGACAGAAGGTTGTGCCACTCCATAAAAGTAAAAGGTAGTAGTGCAGTAGGCAGTGTTAAAATAGCAGGGTAACGCATGGCTTGATGAGATTATTTGGCATGAGCGAAATGATTGAGGTCAAAATCAGGCCACTGTATACAATAATCTCAGTTACAGGCGCCATCAGTACGGAAACTGTTAGGGTTTTGCAGCTCACCTAGTGTGTATGTGAGATTATGACTGTGTATGTGTGTGCGTCTACATCCGTGTATGTGTGTGTGTGTTGAGTGTGTAGTGCAAGGGCTGCTACAAACTCCCCTGTGGGCTAATAGATTCGAGATGACATGCTCTCCGCTTCCATGGTGAATGTTCACTGAACTTTCTGGCACAGAGGCTGCCTCTAAAGTGGGTTCAACCAGAGGTTAATATAAACAAACAGCAGAAAATGGAGAGCCAGGGATTATTAAATGTTGGGATGACTGACAAATCCCTCATTGCCATTAGCCCCTGGCCTTCACCTATGCCCCCCTTTTCCAAATACTACTGTACTGAGGTACGACAATTCCATGGTCTTAGTGCGACATGCTTAATGCCAGCTTTTGGGAGGGGGGGTCTCCAAATTAGTCATGTGCTGTTCAAGCATGAATCACTGTATACCAAGCAATGAATTTTTTCTTATGCACATAACCTCAGAAAAGCCTGGGAGTAGGCATTTACATGCTAAACATTGTGAGGTGTTTTCCGGTGACATTTTACAGACTAAGGCAGATTGGACCTTGTTTTGTTAGGAGGGGTTTCTCCACTACAAATCATTTTTAGTCAAAGAAAGTGTGTCCTAGTTCTTAGTATGGCATATTTGTACATGCCATATCAGAAAATGTTGGATAAAATAAAATAGCACACACAGTCACACATTTCTTTCTGTGAGGTAAAATAATGACATGATAGCCTACTTTTAGAAGCTCATCCTAAATGAAAACAGTTAAATCAAAAGAAATGTAAAATATTCAAGATTTTAACATTGGTCTTGAAAAAGCGGTCTCTCTACTATATCATCTCTATGCCAATCCTGGTATTGGGTGTTGTTGGGACCTCCACACTTTGGGGAAAAAAGGGGGGAAAAATCCTTTTTTTTTAACCACTGGACCAGATTTTAGTGACACTGACATGACAGCGTCTTTGACATTTGACTTTGTCAGAGAGTATGTCTGGCACAACAGTGTTACTGGGACTAAGAGTAGTCCACCACCAAAATGACCATAGAGCATGTCCGTCTGTGTATCGTTCTTTGCAAGTAGTTTACTTCAGAACCACACGTGGACACATGGATTCTTCGCTCACTGTTCATTACTCAGTGGAGACAGGCAACCTATTTGATGCCAATTGCCACCTAATGCCAGCTTTTTGTTTTACTAACAAATAAAGTGTTTGGAACCTTTTTTACGTTCATTAGTTGCAAGCAAGTTTAGAATGACTAATAGAATCGCTCCTTTAATAGTCAGGCTGATTTTTACATAGATAATTTAACAGTAAAACAAAATGCAGCACACAGTATTCACATGAAAGCCTCAAACACCTACAAGCACAATGCCTACTCTCTTTCTTACAACACAGTAGCAAGATGCAAAAGTCCACTGTGAAAATCTGATAGTAGCCTGCATTTTCTTTTTTTAATATATATCAGAGAGGACAAATTATTAAAAAAAAAAAATTTTGTCTAATTTTTGCAGAGCGTCAGTTATTCTGGAAGGCAGTAAGACTTATTATGTATTTGTGAATCCATATTTCAGAGTATGAATTTAGTAAAAGATTCACAAAAATAGCCTGCTGTTTTGATTAATTTTGCTTCTGAATACTCTTCAGCTGTTTTCAAAGAGCAAGCAAATCAGATGCACCGCCCTCTAGTGGCTGAGTGGCAGGGAATAATTCAGACAACATCTTAATTTCACTTCTGCTTTTTGTCATGGGGGAAAAAAAACTATTATAATTATATGTGGAAGCCTCATCAGTGCTGCAGCCAAGCATGCCCATTTGCGTCTATTCAGATTGTAAAAGCATCCCAGGCTCCTTGTGAGATCTCTGATTGTGTGTGTGTGCTTAAAATGGTCATGCCAGCATCTGCAGTCTTTCTTAAAAATGCTGGCTCCCAAAGAAAGAGTTAACTCAAGGATGTGAATTGTCCCTGTCGGGGCCGCGGCTGAAATTTATCACTGCCAGAGCCTGTGTGCAAATTTTGTGATGGCGGCAGTGCATTGTTAACAGTGATTGTCATCTAATTAAATCGTGGCTCGTCACAAGAGATGCTTTTTATGCTGAGATAAGCATTGGGAGTCTACTCAAGCGTTCCCAAGATCAATAAAGATGTTCCCTTCTGGATTACGAATCGTCTGAGGGTTACGTGGGGCACTGGAATTAATTAGGATGGAATTCTTATAACCCCCCCCCCCCCCCCCCCCCACACACACACACACACACACACACACACACACAGTTCTTACCACAAAAAAAAGAAGTGTGTGTGTGGTTGGGGGTGTTGGGTGGTTGATGTAGAAGCTTTTAAATGGTTTGATATCATCTTTCACTCTACTTTCATGTTAATTCTTTTAAAGACGTCTCATTTGTCTTCTAAGCAAATTAAAGCGTAAAAAAGTGAAACCAATTTAAAACTGCAATTATGCGGCCTGCCTTGTGTTGTGTGCAAAATAAAGGCTCACGCCCAACTCTGTGCATGGCACAGATAGAAATCCTAAACAGCTGGGCTGCCTTGTAAAACCAGATTGCTTGAGTCATTTGCAGAGGTGCACTTTAATGATACCTGTATTGAACCATATTACGAGTTTCAGCTTAGGTGAAAGAAACAAGTCAAAGCAATCATTTTTCATGAGCCGTGTATTATTGACTCTACAACAAAAGCCTGGCTAAATATTAGGCTCTGATTCTGGGCCTTTCATTCATAAGTTTCACCTGTCTTTGTATACATAATTTTCCCTTTCCTTTTCATCATACTCTCACTTTAGATACTACTTTATTATTATACATGTTCATTAACCTGTAGCAAAATATGTATTTCCTCTATTGACAGCTCGTACATCAGCTTTTCCCGTGTGAATTTCCAACCTACATCATCAGTCTCTAGCAGTGTGAGTTAATCAACAGACCACTGAGGAGGATAAACAACAATGACATTTTGAAACCCCTGCAGAGTGAAAGATATGCGCTCCGGTCACGACTACCTTGGAAAAACAAAAAAAACAAAAGCTTTGCTGTGCGTGGCTATATTGACAGGTCTAGTACACTGGGGCATGGCGAGAATTCACCTGGCTGAGTGATTCCTTCACTATTTTTTAATAGGCTCAGTCTCATTGACTTACACATAACAGGGGGTTGTTCTCTTCAGGCCGGCTTGCCTTCCTCCTGGTGAGCGCCACAGCTTGGGTTGCCAGGAGGTGACCTGCTAAATACAGTAAAGCAATAGTTTACATTTACCCCAGACATAGTTAAGTTGGCTTCTTTAGTTTTGCATTTGTCGCTGTGAGGCCGATTTAGCTAATAAGTACAGGAAATGTGTATCCTGCATATACAAATTTAGCAAAAAACAAGCCTAAATCATCACACACTTACCTTAAAGTATGTGGCGTCATTAAAGAGTCTAATGTCAGTTAAACATAGCTTTTCACCCTGTATGATGTTTTCTTTTTTACATATCTAAAATGGACAATGGAAGGTTTCATAGCTTAATACAGTAATTGGTAGATTGGTAGATTTTTGCTGACCTTTGGGTGAAGCTTGTGATTAAGGAAAAATTCCACTCAAAACTGCAAAATTGCTTAATCATGAAAAAACATTGAAATGTAAATAATAGGGATTCTATGTGAAATGCTCAGTTCTGAAGATGCATGCAGATTTCTTTACAGTGGCAGTGATTGGTGCCAGAGGTCCAAAGCATTTAAAGCATCTAAAATCTACACAACAGAAAGTTTTTACATGGAGCAGTTATGAATATGTTACACTGATACACAAGACATTCTTTTTGTTAGTTTTTGGATTTTGAAAATCCATTTACTGTTTAGAGGCACATGCAGCAGCATCATCACCATTACATATATATATATACAAATCTCAGATGATGAACGTGGGTTCATTGAACATTTTAAATAATAAATAAAATTGCAATTGTGCTGTAGACATTACAAACCCTCATCCCTATTCTAGAGAAAGCATTTGTCTCTCAAAAATGGCATACATCACATTTTACACCAGATCACCCTCAATCATTTTTTCCCCAATGATTGATTTATGCAGAATGTTTTAAATATCTGTGGAATTCCAGTTGGGGAATGTTTTTTGCTGTATCGACACAACATTAAATGAACAGGCATTGTTATTTATATTTTATATTGCTAACAAGTTAATAACTGCAGGGTGACTGGGGTAATATGAGCATAATTATGCTTTGTGCAAGCAAATTTGGGTTCTTTTATTTATGCTCGGTATGTATAAGCCAGTGTTAGTGTAGAGGGAGACAGAACAGCCCCACTGAACTCACTGTGGAGAGTATGTGAGAGGTGGCTGATGGGAGCAAGGCAAAGAGGATTGCAGAATTGAGGCAGATGAGTCCGCCCGCCCCGTGCTCCAAGATCCAAACCTTGCTGCTCTTTCAAACCCTCGCACCCCTTTCACCGGTCTTGTGAAAACACAGGACAATGGAAAGGCCCTGAAAAAAAAGAGTGAAAAGCGATTACAAACCTGACGTCTTCAGCTGCAGAAGCTACGGAGAGAGCGGCGGTGGCTGGAGGTTAAATCTATTTTCATGGCCTGTTCCTATTTCACACTTTAATGGCATTTTAATGTGACTGTCACTCCATAGCACAGTTCATGCCATGCAGGTGTGGAGTCTTTTATAGGGTGGGGGATTGCGGCATGAGGGGTAAAAACCCACAGCCAAGGCCGGCGCCTTGTTCAATGAGCAGGCAACACCTCATTTCCCACTTAAAACGTCCATCTTCCCCCAGAGAGGGAGGGAGAGAGAGAAAGAGAGAGACAGAGAGAGAAGTAAAGCATTTTTGCTTTGTGTCTTTCACTGTGTTTGCTTACAGTCTGGCCTGTAGACCTCAAGGTAAAGCAGTGCCTTGCCAAATCACCCCATACTCATTTAAAACCTTCTGAAGTGTGTTTTTTAATCATCTTTTTTTTCATCTCTTTTAAAAATGTGACTTCTCAATACTGTTGTCAGATCCATTATGTAATTTTTTTATGTATATACATAACAATGTACATAATGATGTACAAAAGATGACCTGAAAAAAGCTGAATAATCGCCATTCAACCGCCAGTGGATGCAAACAGAGTAAACACTGTGCACCACATAACAGAATAAAAAAGTACAGTCAATGGATATGTTGGCTAAATAAATACAGTTTGAAGAACACAGGTTTGATTTCTGTATAGATTTGTTAGGTTTCACCAGCAGCAATGCTGTATTGGTTACAGTATATTGTGATGCAGCACTGTATTATTAGCCCAAACAGGGTGTTTTTTTTTTATTCAGCATTTGTGTGTGTGTGTGTTTTCTTAAATTGCACAGTACTACATGGTGCAATCCAACAAGGTAAGGGACAGATTTTATCGCATTATGTTTTACACAGTTCTAAATGGGGTGGACAGTGAACTGCAGGCTTATTATTCAGCTATCAATAGCAAGACTTTAAGAACGGGGTGAAGGGTTAGAAAATACACTGACAAATTAGTGACACTATGTTGACTCCACCCACCATTTCCTGTTTTATCATATTTATAATTCTGCTGCCATGCCATTTTTAACATGAATTTTATGGTATTTCCAGCTAAAGAGCTGATGAGAGCATTTTGTCTCTAGAGAGGAAAGTGTGGAAGTGTGTGGGCTCGCATGTGTGCAGCCTTGCTGGGTGATTTCATATTAGCTCGACGGTCCCGGTGTTATTGCAGCTGTTATGAAATCCCGACAAAAGAGGCGAATTCCTTCCTCTCTTCCCGCGTAATTGCTTTTTAACTGTAGCCCCTTCGTAACCATGGCAACACAAAAATGCCACACAGAACGCGCAGGAACTCTCATTATTGCCTCCTTGAATGCAGCCATCAGAAAATTCAGCAGCCAAAGAGAGAGAGAGAGAGAGAGAGAGTAATGCCATCATCACAGGCCAATAATTGAGGGGTCTCATCGGAGGCCTAGTGTAAATCGCCCCAGACTTCTCGGCTCAGCTGACAAAAGAGACATCCTCCGAGCTTTGTGGGTGCATGCTGGAGACAAGGACTTCCTCCTAAATTGAGATGTCAGTTGACTAGAATCTGACTCGTGCTTTCTAAGAGGCAACTCTCTCTTGTAGTTCAGTGTGACTCTCCGGGCAACACTACACGTTTAAGCTGCACTGTGTGGGCTTATTATCCTGTAACAGCATGTAAAAAGACTTGCCCGCTGTGTGCTGATATGACAGAAGTGTGTGCTGTAAAGATGCTGTGTTTTTAAAAAGTGTAAGCAGTAAAGGGCTGTAAAAAGATGCTGTATTGTACACTTGGCTGCTGTATAGTTTGGGTTGAATTTTGGGGCAAAAGTGTATTTCCTGGAATAGCGGTGGAGGTGGAGCTGAGGGAAGAGAAAGTGAGTGTGTCTGTATATTTGTGTGCATTCGAATGTGTATTAATTTCAGGGATTTCAGAGAAATTTCAGAGAACGAGAAAGAGTGTATGTGCTTGTAAGAGCAACGCTCAGCTAATATGAGAACACAAGCCTCTGTGTGTGTCTGCACATGTGCGTGTGTGCGCGTGTTTATAAGTGTTGGAGTGTAATTACTGGCTTTAAGGACTAGAGAGAAGAGGAAATGGAATTAGTCCCCGAGGATCTGTTGGAAGTCCACTTAGGTGTTGGCATTTTAAATGAATTTCTATAAATTCCAAATGACTGATAGCTGTTATCTGCACTGGCTCTCGCAATGATCTCCACTGCACAGTTAATTTGAACAGTGAGCACAGTAATTAACAGCTTTATTCTCAGAGCTATGGGGCATTTGCACTGGGCAGTAGTGCAGATCGGAGCAGACCGCTGCACCACCAGCCACGAAATTCACATTTTAGCAGAAGACACTCTTTTAAATAGCTTGCATTCTTCTTCTTGCAGGGGTTTTTCTACATGGTGTATATGATTAACACTACCACTCTTAAAATTAAGAAATAAAGGTGCCAAAAAGGGGTCTTTGAAATGATGGGATATAACAAGAACCAATTTTGGTTCCTCAAAAAAAATTTATGTTCTTGGAAAAAAACTATTTTTGTAAATGAGGTTTTGTGGCCGATCTAAGGCCGATGCCAGTTTGTTCATGTTAACTGATCAGCATTACTACAGTACACATGTCTACAGTACATTTGGACTAGATGTATTCAGTGTGTTCACAGTTTTAGTTGATGTACTGAGGGAGGTAGTGTCTGAGGTAAAAATACCCTAGCATGTCTGAAGTGCATCTTGCCAAAAATCCAGTAGTGGCATAGCTTACAGCCATGTCATAATAGTTGACCATCGAGCAGTAAGTAGAGTTTTTTAAAAATAATTCAGATATATGTAATAAATGAGAAATTGTACCTCATAGTGAAAGTGATGTGTGGGTTGTACAGTAAACACTGCTTGTTACAGTCTAGAGAAATAAAACCACACTTAACCAAAGTTGAAACCATGTAAAAATGTATTCATTCTAGACAGTTAACCATGAATCCAGAAATCGATAATTGTGGAAAATACCATTTAAACATTAAAGCTAGCGTAGCAGTGGCTAACCCCAGTTCGAGTGACATGATCGTCAGTGTTGACCTTAAGGTTAGGGCACATTTTACCATTGGAGTGACATGCTTGACTGTCTTTGCCATCAGATGTGCGATAGTGGCCCTGTGGGACCCCTCTAGTCACTCTGGTGGTCCCTTAGTCCTCCTCAGTGGGAGCCTGTCTGGGTGGGTTTGGTGGATGGGCCAGGGGGAGTGGGGTGGATGCAGGGTTCAAGCCAGAAGCTCGGCATGCCTGACTGGCCCCTGACCCCGGGGGGCTGCCCAGCATGTCTGGGTCACGTACGCTCCCGTAACCCACTTCCCCGTTGACGAGGGGCTGACAGCTGCCCTCCGACAAGCCAAACAAACCACACCAACACTCCAACACATATATCTCGAGATGACGTTCCCATCCTTTTTCTTCGTATAAATTTGCTTAATGTACAAGAAAATAAAGCATCACCCTTATTCACATAGACTTCCTCCATGTGTCACGGCACAGTGAATCATGCAGCTCGCGATTTGGTCATCCAATTTTATTTGCATGCTGTCGTGATTCGCATGACCGCTGTTCACAATGCCAGCCAAAAAATATGCCTTTTCCAACCATCTTTACTTTTGCTCCTGGAGACTGAGAGAGACAGAGAGATAGGAGCGTTTTTGCTGGACAGCTCAGCCTGCATCTCTTAACGTGTCCTACTATTTTTCCTCTCTTGGTTTACTTGGTTGAGCATGATTGCACTGTGGTTCAGAGTGTGCACTCTTCGAGGATGAAATTCATGTCTTTTTGATACTTTGTACATAATGCAACATATTGTACATGTTACTGAAAGCAGTCTAACATTTGTGATGACTGATTAAATTGCTTTGCTGAAGAGTTAAAGAAAACTGCTCACATTGGGAATGGCTCAATTTTTCATGTAAATACATTTATTGATATGTACATATTCACAAGAAAAAACACCAGAAAAAAATCTCAAACTTGTTAACTTTCCACCACTGGTTACTCATTAGTGCCACCTACTGCACCAAAACTGTTAACAAGCTGTTAATTGACTAATAATTTTTCAATTATATTTATTGTATATATAGAGATACATAATGTTTCATGCTTCCATATTAATACTGATTTAAAAAAAACACATATAATTTGCATTATCATTATTATTATTATTATTATTATTATTATTATTATTATCATAAAACCTGACAGAGTATCTGCCTGTGTAAACAGTACACACTAAATAGGTCTGCATATTCACCACTTGGTGATTATATTACACATGCCTACATACAAATTACTTTTTAAATAATAATATATTTAACTGATTGATAATATGGCTAATTATTGCTGTTGCTATTGCCAAGTGTGCGCTTTAAAAATTCATTAATATGCTTTTAGCATTCTTGCTCTTTTGTCTCAAAATTGATGGTGCAGTGCTTTAGTTAAAGTTCACAATAAAATATTTAATAAAGGTTGGGTTTTTTTTACTACTTTTACAATACAAGAATTGACAGAGATGACTGGTGCTGAATGGAGATGAAGACCCGACCACTGTTTTATAGGCCCACGCGCTGCCCTGGTATCCTCCCTCTCCTTCAGCTATCTGAGTGCATGTAGAGTCCATCACGGTCCAACACTCTCGATGGGACCTTAACATGCCGTTTGAATTCAGGCAAATGACATCTCCGAATCCATTTACTATACACATGGGACAGCCCCAATCTGCTTGCACTTGGAAACAGTGAAAGTGAGATGATATGGCTACCTTTGGTTATCAAATGTACCCTTTCCAACCTATTTGTATTATTGAAACTTTCTCTTTTTGGGGGGGGGGGGGGATTAGGGGTAAGATAAGTTTCATGTGTTTAAACGTTGTTAAAGTATTTTATAAAGATATACCATTTACATTTACATTTAAGGCATTTAGCAAACACACTTATCCAGAGCGACTGGAAAAGTGCTTTGCTGTTTAGCCAAGAATAACCTCAGCTAGTTTGAATAGGCAAAAAATTCAAAGATACCTCTAAGTTTAGACACTACTAAACAAAAGTCAATAAGGTGACCACTCTACTATTCGCCCAAGTATTCTTGGAAGAGGTGGGTCTTCAGTCTGCATTTGAAGACAGCGAACGACTCTGCCGTTCACCCAGGGGAAGTTCGTTTCACCACTTTGGTGCCAGGACAGAAAAAAGCCTGGACGCTTGTCTTCTGTGAATTTTGAGGGATGGCGGGTCGAGCCGAGCCGTGCTTAAAGCTCGAAGGGCTCTTGGTGTGGATTGGCTTTTGACCATTGCAATCAAGTACGGATACCACTTGTACCACTTGTGCACCAGTTTGTGTTCATGGAAACCAGTTTGTTTTAAATGAGTGATTAGCCCTTAGATTAGCCCTACACTAAACTTTCTTATATATAGACAAACATCTGCTGAAACCATTATCATACTGTACAGCTAGTTTTTCTTTATGAGTTAAATGTTCCAAAGCTAATTGTTTTGTTCATTTGTTCATTGAGTATTTTTTTCCCCTCATTGTCATTGAACTCAATTATAAGGGCCATTCAAGAGTTAAAATATGAATAATGCTACAGACATGCTTCAAACAAGCTAACACTAGTGAGATTTGCATAAAAGTCTGCTAGAAAATACCATGCATGACACAGACTGTACAGTGATCACACATCAGGGATCTGTATGATGATAGCTGCAGCTAATTTCCCCACCCACTGATATTGAAGCAATATAGCATGTGTATCACTCACAATTAATAATATATTTGTCATTGAGTGTTTCTTCGAAACTATGCACATTTTTTTGTAAATGAGATGTATATGACAAACATTTGATGAACCTTAGTGTATAGAAAAATTCTATTCCAGTTAATAGTTTTCCCTGACTCTGTAGTAGGTGCAAACTATGAACCATTTGTTATTTTAATCATGTTGCAACCTAATCCACACTCTCTCCAGTTAAGATCATACTAGAATGACAAGAAGATACCTTTGGAAAACTGTATATATGTGTATCTAGTTTTTAACATCTTCTGCTGTAAACTAAAGAAGCATGTGTTATTAAAGAAATCTGGTTGATTGACTTTATCTAAGGTAAGTGATAAATCATGTTATTTATTTTCATCAAACTATTCCTTGAAAAAAAATATTAACAAAAATTACTTGGACAGTGCTAATGTAAAAACTTACTGTGACAGTTTTTGTACATAAAACCATGCAAACGTTATAATTAGAATTCATAGATTTTTTTTTCAAATGAGCTCTGTAAAGCCACTGAGTTGATTTCTGGTGGAAAGCATAGTGTGATGCCTGCTCATCAGAGATGACAGCTAAGTTCCTGAGGCAGTGCTTAAGTGCTGCTGGTGAGGGAGACTGAGAGGCCAACACCTGCTCTACTCTGGCTAACCTCCTTCCAGGGTGAAGAGAGGCACCACACTGCCTCTATACCCCCCGCCCCCCACAACCCTGTACAACCCTCCCAGCACCCTACAAGCAGCCCTTCATTACCCCCTTCCAACCAGCCATGCTCTGGCCGCCGGTGCCACTCGCACTGACTTGAGCTCGACCCGGAGCACTGGCTTACACAACTGCCAGCACCTACAGCACTCTTGCTTCCTCTCCCTCTCATTCTCTCTCTTTAACACAGTGATTGACCAATGCCCCATGGACCTTGGAAAGAACAGCAGATGAACAGACAAGAAGACCTTTTTTTCAGCCAGGAGCACTGCTCATAGACCTCATGAGTTGCTTTATAGCTGTGCATCCAGACTCCTCTGTATTTACACCCAGAGAAATTTGCACGCCTCGCTTCTAGCAAAAACAATATTTGCCCAGTTAAGAGAATGATTTTAGACATTAATAATGTTATTCTAATTCATCACTACTGGGTTGTTGAGGGGAAACAGGCTGTCCGTTGGGTAAATGTTTATTCATGCCTGAAGAGCAGACACTTGCAAATGCAGTAAAGAAAAATAAGAAAAAAGAAATGCCCAAACAGGCAACGGAGGCGTGTTTGCTTCCATGCAACGGGGTCTATTAGCTCGTTGTCATCGTGCGCACTGTGCCGCTTGAGTCTGTTACACTGGCAAACTGCCTCGTTACCCCTGTGTCTTCTTGTGCAGCCTGACCAATTACTTTTGATCTTAAGAGGACATGACATTTGTAGGCTCGGCACTCTGAAGTGACTGCACATGTTAAAAGATGCATCGTGCCTCTTCCCTTGCAAATAATTCATGGGGCCCTGGCTTCTTGGGGGATTTGCTCTTTGAACCTAAAGGTACAGGGTTTAAAATAGGTCTTTGGTGTAACTTACTGGGCTCTAGAGCTCCGGGTGGATCCTTTTTAGAAGCTTCTTAGGAGAGATAAAAGACACTTTTTCACCTCTAAAAGATCTGAATCATGGTCCAGATGCTTTGCATGACAGTTCCAAATGTACAGTTGTGGTCAGAAGTTCACATACACTTATCATGGACATGACAATACTGTGTGTCATGACAATATTGAGCTTTCAAATTTTCCTTGTTTTGGTTGTACAAGTAATACATGCACAAAATACATCTTTAATAAACAAATAACAAACAAAAAAACACAAGTATGTACATATATACACACGTTCACAAATATACACACTTACATACTTAATTAATTGGTGATGAAAGTTAAAAAATATATTTTAACCTGCCAAGACCTCTCAACTTCCTGTTAGTGATCATGACTGACTACAGCTGGTAGCTTCTCTTTGCCCAAATAAAAAAGGGTTTTTTGGACAGTAGTCAGCTGAGAGGCAATTACATCTCCATGGACTGAAGGTTGTTCCAAAATCAATACCTTCAAGCTTGACCAAAGTTTGCAGCTGACCACATGGACAAAGATGAAGTCTTCTGGAAGAAAAATAGTACTGGTAGTATCATCATGTTCATGGCTGGTTCATTCGACAAAGTAGATGGAATAATGAAGAAAGGGGGCAATCTCAGAGCTCTACACCATAACCCCAAACCATCAGCTAGATGTTTGAAATTTGGACACGATTGTGTGTTCAAATAGCTTTAGGAATGGCTTTACCAAACTCCTGATCTCACCTCAACCCTGTCAAAAATATGTGGACTTATTTACAGGTCTGTTCCAGTAAACCAACAAATTGAATTGAGCTCTACCAATTCTGCCAACCAGAATTTTACCAGAAGCTTGCTGATGGCTACTAAAAGTGTTAGATACAGTTAAAATGGCTAAAGGGCATCTAGCTGAATATTAGGCGTGCTGTATGTAAATCTTTGACCATATATGTATAGTTTTGACCCTGTGTTAATTTCAGAAACATGTTCATTTCTGTAACATGTAAGCTGTGCACTTATTTTGCATTAGAAATAGATGCTATGGCTTGCAATCACTCAGTGGGGGTTTATGGGGCAGTGGGGTTTATGGGGCAGTGGGGGCTCAGCGGTTAGAGCGCCGGGATATCGATAACAGGGTTGTGGGTTCGATTCCCTGCAAGCTGCCACTGTTGGGCCCTTGAGCAAGGCCCTTTACCCTCTCTGCTCCCCGGGCGCTGGAGTTGGCTGCCCACTGCTTTGGGTGTGTGTGTACTCACTGCCCCTAACGTGTGTGTGTGTCTCTGTGTGTGTTCACTACCAGATGGGTTAAATGCGGAGGACACATTTCGCTGTACAGTGTACACTGTGCAGTGACAAATACGTGCACCTTTTGAATGATGATTGTGCATGGTTGGGTGAAGAGCAACTGTCAGTATTGATGTGATTTGCTTGAACTTTTGAACTGTGTAATGCTGTACATGGTCTGCATTTGCCAGTGGAGTGGATGCACCAACTGCCTGGGAAACCCATGAGGCTTTTGCTTTAAGAGAATGGAGAAAGTTCCCCCTTTCTCCAAACGTCTGTCATTTCCTTCTGACAAATCATATTGTCAACTGCTCGCCATTGCTGAAAAGTAAATGAAAGGCCATTGGAGCATGTCGCTGTGAATCACAAGCTTTCCTACAATGGGCTGAAGTCAGAACCAATAACCACGCCAAAGAAAAATCCTGCTACACTTATACATAATGGCAGAGGTCATGTCTCTAGATTATAACATGATCATGTCATTAGACAAGAAACACAGATGTGCAGACTTACAGTAGGGATGAGGTGCATTTAAAAGCAACACTATATAGTGTTTGTATTTTAAAAAACAAAGGGGTTTGGAGGATTATGGCAAAAATAATTGGTGAGTTTACACAGCAGGAGAGCCTGGACCAGAGGGTAGACAGGCACCAGCACCCAACCACGAATGGACTCAGTGAACAAACATCTGTGCGTGTGTCGGTTCAGTGCTCAAAATATATGCATCCTTTGGTCCGTAGAACAGCATGCGATTGTGCCTATATAATATCCCAGTAAGAAATATTAAGAAGGACAAAAAATATACACACTGAGCATGAAGTTAAATGTTTGATTTTTTGTTTTGTTTTTTTTTAACATTTATTTAATTATTTATTTATTTGTTTATATATTTTGTTTACTGACGCACCGTGGTCTGCAAGGGCTATATGGAGTGGCAGCTGCTGAGAAGTGACAGGGGGATGTTACATTAGACTCTTAAAAATAATGGTGCTACAGTAGTAACAAGTGCTACAAGTAAATGCCATAGAAGACAACACTTGGGTTCCATAAAGAACCTTGCCTGTATTTGTGATGTGTGGGTGTGAACAACCGTTTAAAGGTTTAAACATTTAAGCAGAGGGATATTATTATGTTTTTGATGTGGCATAATAATAAGGTAATCATTAACAATAGCACAGGGTGTATCAGTATGATTTTTACATTATACTGTACTAAACGTCTGATTTGAACAGAAATGCCTGTTTTCCATTTTAAATGTACACTGTTGCTCATGACTCAGTTGCACAAGGCAAAGGCTCTTCATCACCCAAATGACTCAGCGTGTACACATGCTAAAGTAGCCATGGCAGTCATCACGGTCACACTTTGAGTAGTAAACACTGGTAGTCACAATAATGCAGCATCTATTGTGAGCCGTCAATAGTACAATTTTAACTGTCAACTGTAAGTTAAGATAATTGGTTTGTTTACTTTAAGATAGGCCAGTATTTAAATTTACAATTACACTGTGTGTAATTGACATTCTGTGTAATTTGTGTAAAATGTTAGTTGTAACATTTCCCATGTTAGTTGTACGCAATTTAAACTCTACCCTTTTTACTTTTCACTCTCTCCCCTAATGTGGCTCCACTCAACCAGTAGGCCACAGGTGGAAAGCTTGTCTGCTGTGATTTCCTTTGTGTTCTCTTTTTTTGTTAGCGCAGCATAATGAAGTATTTGTTGCTCTGAAGGCTGATGCAGGTGAGATTGAATGGAAAAGACTGCAAGGCGATGCAAATGGTCTCTTTGATCTGTCAACAGCCTGCAGACTTTTGATTCCTGTTTTACCCGGCAACTGCTAATGGGTAATATGATGTATTGCATGTCAGCTTGGCATTATTAGGTATGCATTCAAATACTCTTGTTCATAGGGATTTTTTTGTGCTTATTCAGCCATTTGAATTTGCGCCTTTCATATACAAAATTACTCTGATGGATTGATGGGGAAACAGGCGCTAACAGGGGGAGAGGCTTTGGCGACTGCTGCTGCAGGCTGCTCAGTCTGCGGCATCTGCTGATCAAAGATGCTGTTAGCTGCTTGGACTTCCAGCTCAGGAATCCCACTCTTCCCTGTTAGAGGATGAAAGGTTCAGATGGGAAACTAGGAGGTTGACTGGTTTAAAAGGAAGAGGCCAAGAGTTTGTGGTGTTTGTCCACAAAGCACTGCATCCAATATTTTGTTAGAGGAGTAGTTAGAAACTTAAGTTTGCACAAATCAGCCAAGGCATGTTTGGTTTCCAAAGTTTGTTTATTTAGTGTTGCACATACAGTTAATAATGAAAATGGACAAAAGGAATGTTGTAGTTATAGCTAAGAACAGTAGTGGTTTACTCATAGTTGAGGCACCCTGTAGACAACAAGCATCTTAGCAAATGGCCAAGTCCTACCTTTTTGGAAGGCATGACAAATTTGCAAGTGGGCTGAATTAAAATTTTGCTTTCACAGCAAAGCACAAAGAAAATGCCAGAAAATGAAGCAGAACAATAACTGAGTCTCTGCTAAGCGTTGTTCAAACGCCAGAGAAGGGGGAAATGCTGCAGTAGGCTGACTTGCTAGTCAACTACTACACAAACATGATAGAAAAAATCTAACCTTTTAACTTTTTCTTTGCACAAAACAGCAATATGTTTTTGCGTATTCTGGAATTTACAGTATTTGTAGACTACTTGCATAAAAATCATTAGATGTCAAGTCAAATGACTTGGTCTATAAATCTGGTTCTGATTGTGATTTTAATTCTTCAGTTACTGTATTCATGTAATACTGCATTGTGTGCTTAGTTACGTTCAAGTTTAGGTTTCCAATCCTTAAAAAATCATACAAGTCCTCCACACATTAATATTCAAAATGCTAAGATCACTGCTCCATAAACTCATACATACCGACATGATGAGAAGCTTGACTTGTTATATACTGGGGACGAGTGAGATGCTCAGAAGAGGCCACTTAGCAAACAGCAGGGTTATTGATCAAACTGGGATTTTGATTGGTAATAGAAGATTAAATAACAACGATCACATTGTAATAAGTCTTTTTATTTATTCATAAAAATTTTTAATTTTATTTTGGGTTATGTATTTTAGGTAATGATAGGGCCTGCTGGGTACAATTCTGACTGCTAAAATGTACTGAATATGCCTTAAGGGTGTATGAATTAGATTTTTTACCTAACTACAACTTAAGACACCAAAGGGGTACATTTCTAAAGAGGACAAGACAATATTCGATGCTTTGCATTAATGAGAGAAGTCAACTTAGCGTATTTGTAACAGAGGAGACATGGAAGCAGGATGTGAGTCTCCTTTATTTCAGTTTACATTGAACTGATCTAAACCATCTAGAAAACAAAACGAGAGCCTGACAAGAACAGAACTAGGATAACAGGAGCATTGTGGAACCATAAAGAACAAGAAACGTGAAGAAACACAAGAAGCACAAAAAATAGGCTGGTACAAACACAAAGCTAGAAGTATACAGATAGTGTAGAGTAAGTGATGTGACACAAGGGTGGAGCACTGAGGATCAAGTAGATTGAAACAGGGGCCCTGTTTCATTGGGTGATCCGATCACAAGGGACTGCCAAAACACAATGTTTAGACCTGGCAATGTGTTTTCATATGTAATTGGATTTCCTAAATGTCCCAGGAATCTTTGCTTGTGTTCCAATATGGCCTATTTCAGACATTTCAATGCTGTGTTCTGCCCACAAACTTATGATTGAACAGGAGAGGAGATGCACAAAAATGCAGAAAAGCAGCTGTTTTTTCTTACTCTGCTCTGAAAGCCACAAGACCCTGCAGAGTGCTATTGATGCATACCAGAAATGGCAATTGATGGGGACGGTTTGTGCTTGTGGTATTCACTGATGAACAGTGGCTTACACATTTTTCCATGCAATGGTGCATATTTGAAATAGTATACGCTCTTAAATTGGCAGCTTTAAGATTTATATTTAGCATTTACATTTAGGGTGCTAACCTGGTTGAAGTTGTAGACTGTCTTTCAGTTTTCCTCAGCCCAAATGAAAGAGCGGTACCTTGTTTTGCTGGCGTACTAGACACAAGAAATACCTCATGCTTTAGCATTCACATTACAAATGAAATGTTGTCTTATGCATCCCTTGCTTCGTCAAAAGATAGTGTGACATACCGGATTACAATGCATTTGTACATTCTGAAAGAAACTCAATGGACTATCACTGTCCAATGTAAATTATGTCTTCTAGCAGTAAATATTCTCTCAGCTTCAAAAAATGCCACAGCAAATTTAAATAAATGTTTGAATTAAAGAAAATCGTCATGTATTTATTTAGATGAGCTAGGACTGCTATATGACAACACTACTTTTTCTTTCGGTTGCTAGGCTAGTGTGCAGGTGTATTTTTGCATAATATTTTAGCACTAATAGTATTAATCACAATTTGTAAACGAAATCTTACTAATTTAATGCTAATTAAAAAAATCTTACTAATTTAATCTAATTTAATGCTTTTATACATTTTAGATTAACCATGAAGAATTGTTTCCCCTTTTGGGGATAAGGTTTTTCTCCAACCCCAGATGTTTAAATGTTTTGGACACCCCTTTTAAATAATGAATTTAGCTACTTTAAGTTGTACCCATTGCTGACACAGATGTGCGAATGCACACACACTCACACACACACACACACACCTGGTCATTGGTATTGCCAATAGAATATGACTCTGAAACAGATAAATATGAACCTACTGGCGCCATATCTAATGCCAGATGTGGGCAGAAGGTGTATAAAGCCTTCCACCATTGAGCTGTGGAGCAGTGGAACTGTGTTCTCTGGAATCCATCCAATACTATTGGGATAGTATTGGGATAGTTGGGGATAAGGTTAAGCGTTGGCCATCTTTCAACACCCAGACCTCACCAAAACTCAACAACAGCTTGATTTCGGAAGAAACAATGAATGAGCAGGTGTCGTAATACTTTTGTCAATATAGTGTGTGTATATTGGACAGAACTGGAATGAATAAGAACTAAACTTCATCACAGTAAAAATAAAGAGACATTTCAAGCAACATTTCTCTCCATTAGTGACAGTCATTTTAACAGCATGGTTATACCCAGTTTTCCTAGGCATTAAACAGTATACATTTATTATGCTGGACTCAACATGTTATTTTGTAGACCTATGTATATTTGAGAATCCTTAACCAGGATTAACATGAATAGAATTGTTGAACATTTTCTAGTTGGAGCTTAGATCTAAGGTTTCCTAGGTGTTCCAAGGTTCCAAAATGAAGATCCATCTATTTCAGTTTGCCCTGAAGGTAACTGACATTTGCCGATTGCAGCAGGTTTAAAAAGCAACAAACAGACATGAATCGTTTATCATGTTGAGATGCGTAATTCTTATGCAATCATGACTACCATGGAATTAGTAAGCAGTTTTGCAATGTGGCAATGAAGTGAATATAATTCCAACATTAGTCTGAACCTCTGTGCAAATGACTGCACCTACAGAATGCAGGATTAAAGGAGAGCAGAAGTCACTGTCTGAGAAAACAGGAGCCCCCTGGTGGTGATGCAGTGAGCCAGAAAACTGAGATTTTTCAAGTGCAGGCATGCTATGGGTGTTTTAACAGCATGAACTCTAAATCTCACACCGATTTAATTGCACTTCGAAATAATAGATTGATCATATTCCTGTGAGTTAGACATGCCTGTTAAAATTCCACATGTTATGAGATGAAGAAACTAGAATTTTTATTATTCTTTTGTTTTTTTTTTTTGTTTTTTTAGCTGTTTAGCAGTTTATTATATTTGGCTTGTGCACCAAATATTACAAGAAAACAGAAGATATGAAAAAATAATTATTAAAAGCGGTTTCCTTTTTACCGATGCGCCCCTTTTTACGATGTGAATTGAGGAGGTTCTTTTAACTGTTTAACTTTTACTGTATATAGGTCAATCGGTCATGATGAGATCAAAGCTATAAAAAGCTGTAACACAGAGCAACAAAATGAAAGAAGCACGCAAGGATGATGCAGCCAGATGGTTTCACCATACATTTTTCTATGCTGTGGCCCCTAGAAAATAGACAAAACATAAGAGAAACAGGAACAAGTATTTAATCCCATCAGCAGAGCTGCATTCCCATAATGAGAAATTAATAACGTGAGCATGTTTTCAGATTAAACAGAGCAGTTAGGGCCATTAGATCGCTTTCATCGCTGGCATTAGGGCAGCGGATCAGGATTTTTTTTTCCCCTTTCCCCCCCCACACACGCTCAAATCCTACAAAGTAGGTCAGTGCCTATTGAGTATTAGCACTCTAGCAGTGATCCTGTTGTTTTAGCTTCAGGACAAGGATTTAACCCTTGGGGCAGCTGAACAGTGCAGGCCAGAGGTTGTTGGAAGGGTAAAGCAGGGGTGGGGCGGAGGGCACCCTTGGATCTCCAAGTAACCCCCCGATGACAGAAGTTGTCAAAGCTAACAAGGCCTAATGGCCAGCCTGTCTAATACTTCTCCATCCCCTTTGCATTACTCTCCATGGGGCAACCCAGTGCTGACCCAGCGGCATCTACTAAACCTTCACTGTAACCTGTAGCAGACCCTTCAGATCAGTTATGGCTCATAAGCCTCACAAGGATTGCATTATACAGCTATCCAGCAGGCAACAGCTATGCCTTGTTTGACAGTGTTCCAGTATGCATTGATGTATGACTTTGTGCATGTGAATCAGAGACTGGCTGTGGGTTTTTGTACTGTCCTGTGTGCCTGGACGTTAACCTATTGAGCTAGTATCGACACTGACTTTGGCTAAGCGATCTCACACCTCCATGGTGCTCCCCCTTGGGTGCGATCTGCTGGTTTAATCCGGAACAGGATATTAGACAGCAAACGGTAGGAACTCTCTCAGGAAATGCAGCGGGGGGGGGGGGGGGTGGGGGGGGGGTACAGCTTCTGTTAAACAACATGGATAGTTTGAGGACGAAATTACACACAAAGACATGTGTTTGTTTTTATGCATTGCCAGGATGTGTCTATGTTTCTTTATATAAAATATGTACAGCCCTCTCTCTCTCTCTCTCTCTCTCTCTGTAGATGTAGATGACCAGGAACAGTCTTTTGTGTGTGTGTGTGTGTGTGTGTAAGTGTGTGAGAGTGAGAGAAAGCTTGGACAGAATTTGTAAATTGTGGTCTTGCTACATATGCAGGCTGGACTGACTTGGGCTGACTCCAGGACCTTGCCCCAGCTGCCCAGCCTGAGAATAATCAGCACACACTCCAGAAGGAGCAGTTAAGATCAATGTCCTCAATAAACCACACCCAAATCTGCCCTGCGAATGAGATCATGGATGGAGGTCAGGAGGGCATTGCAGATTAGTATGGCTTGTTTTTTGCTGTGGTGGCTGGGTGCCCTGCAGTAGAGGAGGGGGTATAGCGGCACCACCGGTTCCAGCAAGACACCAGCGGAAATAAGCTGCACCTTTTGGCACTGAGATATACTAACATACCGCATTAACTGATCATGCTGAACATTCTCTGCTTAGAAATGTGGACACCTGTCCTTGAGCTTGATTGCGCCTTGTTGCTCATCTTCAACAATCCGCCAGCATGGATTTCTTTTTAAAAAATAATGTACTATTTAAAAAAAAGAAAACGTTATACAGATCTCATCACATCCATCATATAGTAGCTATTCTAGTGTTAGTAGATTAAATGGTCCATTTGACTGACAATTACATCCTGCACCTTTTATATCATTTCTCATTCTTACAGTATCAAATGGACGTTGTAAAAAGAAGAATGACTCTCAGTTCCTGCACTCAGTGGTGATATTTCAAGGATAAAGCTTGGAAAATAGACTGAATAGTGCCAGTCATTGTAGAACGGCATCAATGGTGGCACTATTGGGCTCATTTGAATGGGCCGAGTGGATGTGTGCAAAACACTGCTTAATGGAGCAGGTATAATAGATGGATAAATTCCTATTAATGACACATCAGTGACCTCCACTTGGGACTGATTGGGCAGTAATGTCATTAGCTCTGGTATGCAGGATTCTTGCAAAAGAAAAGGATGGCACCATCTTGCAGGATGAAAAAGTAGATGGTGACTGGGAGGAAGGAAAGAAAGGTGGAGGCCCATTTCATGAAAGGCTTTGGAGAGATAAAGGACTTTGGAGGAGTGTGGATGTTGTAGGTAAACGTGCATCAACGGTGGCCCATCCGTGATTGGCTCCAACCGGAGCTACAGCAAGCTTTGAAGCAGTTACTGAAACCATTGAAAGTGACAGCAGCTGCTCCATCTGCCCTGATGCACAATTTGTGCTACTCCCTCGCTCACCTCTGAATCCCAAGCTACACTATAATGTGAGTCACCAGGTTTGGTGAGCAGTAGCATACAGTTGATCACCACAGATAGTAATTTCAACCTGTTTCCCTGTGCATAGTATAAGAATACAAAACCTGTTGGGTTTAAAATCAGCAACTGCCCATTGTCTTCCAATAAGTGTTTTCAGTGAACAGGATTTCTGTTTTTTACTAAGAACAGCCCCTTTTGACCTGATTATTGACTGTGGTAATCAGCAAATCTAGATCAGAATTAGTAAATTCAGTATGATACTTCACGTCTCTCAGTTTGTAGGCAAAGCTTAAAGGCTGGTAACAGTGTACATGAGGGGATTGTCAAAATGCCTCGGTCAAGTTATTTGTCACACATTAGAAATTGACTTTTAGATGAAGTTACAGGTAAAGTTTCCTTCTAAAGACTTTTCCAAGCATATTGTGCAAGCGACACTGCACAGCAAACGTGTGCACCACTACTCCTGTGTCAGAAAAACAAGCTGTGATATGTTGGGTTCCTTTGCCTTTCTGCTCAGCATGTTAGCACCTCAACCTGAGGGTTTTCTTGCTATTCCAGATCTTTTCTTGACTTCCACAGTTTAGTCTTAGCTGATGTTTAGACAGTGGAAACAGCAAGATGGGAGCAATTAGATTTTATTTGATAGTGTTTCTTAGCCTTTTGAGATCAATTAGCTCCAATGTCAGACCTTCAACCAGCTACTTACATAATCCCATGGTTGTTGATTGTTAGAACAAGGTTTGAACAGTTAGAAAGTGTACACTCTAGAAATATCATCAGCTGAAAATACTAATGGCAATTCTTTATCTTTATCTTTAGTATATTTAGTATTTAGTGGCCATTCTTCCATCTACCAGTAAAGTGTTTCCTGTGCCACTGGCTGCCACACAACCCTGAAGCATAACAGACCCATGCTTAACAGTAGGCAATGAGTTCTTTTACTCAAATTCTGCCTTTTTTTTCTTTCTCTATGTATGTGGAGTATTTGTTATGGCTTGAACATTCATATAATTTATTTCGCTCTACAATTATCATCAACTGCAGACCTTGCATTCAACTGCCTAGTTACTAACAGTTGACAGCACTACAGCTGGTAAAGGCTAACCAGAGTCCTACCTTTTACAGCATTAAGTCCAGATGTCAAAGAATTGTAACCTGCAACATTCTTGTAATGTTTTTGGCAGTATGACGTTTCTTTTCTCTTTATAATGACTTTCCTGAACTAACTAAGTAGCACACTGCTTACCAATGTAAGTAGCAGCCTATGGTAAGAACTAACACAGTTGAGCTGATTTCCCACAATCAGTGGAGCATTAAGGCTCCTCTTTAGCTATGCCCTTGCTTAAGCTTGCCAATCCACATGATGGACAAAATTATTCCATTACAAAGTATTTCACCATAAAAATGGAACACAATCACTGTGTTAATGAGCACTGATGTACTGTGTCCTTCGTTAGATGTGGTACAATACAACGGCTTTGGGCGATTATGAGCTATTCAGCACCACTGAAAGGTTTGTTTTGATATGTACATTACATTACGTTAGCCAGTACAAAATCTGTGCAATTCAGTGGCAAATTGAACATGTAAAGTCTGAATGGAAATGCTGCTTATCATACAGGAGAACCTTCATCAAATCAATGCTTTTTATGGTCAAAGCAAAGAGAGGTTCAGATTTAATTAATTTGGTAGAAAGAATCTGCCAAGCAGTTAATTTTAGTCAAGGTTAGTTTGTTAGGTAAAATGAAAGGAGAGCGTAGTGTTGCAGTCGAAATTTGGTAGAGGAAAATTCCAGAAAATCAGCAGAGAAAAAGACAGGCCTTTTATTGTCCCAAGTGCAATTACCAGTCATTCTCTGAGCATCAGAGTGATGCTTAATTGGTTCTCTGGCCACTATCTAATTCTCTGTCAGCATAAATTAATTGGATAAACTTGATAACAACAGAGTTGCCTAATGGTGTTTGCCAAAGTCAAACACACAGACTCAACAAGTGATGGAGGCACATACTGTCAGTTTTGTAAGAGTAGAGGGAGATTAGTTACTATAGAAACTTGAAAAAAGATGTATTGAGTGTATAGGTGTGTGTGTGTGTGTGTGTGTGTGTGTGTGTGTATGTGTACATGTCTGTGCGTTTCTCAATATATTGCTTGGCAGTAAGGCAATGACACCAGTTGTGTGTATGATTGGCATCCCAATCTGTTTTGAGTGATGTGGAGTAGCAGAAGCTTCTGAAAATAGGCCAGTGTAACCCTTCTGACCCCAGTGTCATTTCGCAAAACCTTGTTCTTTAAAGGTCCCTCCAAAATATTAGCCTTTCCCATAACATACAAGCCCGTTTATGAACGTTCATACTGTTCATACAGTCAAGCCTGACTGTTCTACTTTTAAATCCATCAACTGGTCAGTTACTCATGCTTCATTTGATTAAAAAGTCTCTATCTGCTCATAAAGGTCAATTGTTTCATTCTCCTTAAATCCTGTATACTCTGAAAAATGCTCTTCCCAGAAAAAGTGTTCAGTTTCAAACCATGCCAGCAGGTTTTCCCTTATCCCAAAACATGAAGACTCAAATCCAATGTTTTTTTTTCCCCCTCAAAACCTATGGTGTCAGATGGCAGGGTTAAGTGAATGGTGACCTGAAGTTCAAATGTCTTGTATGTTTACCCCACAATTATCTTGTCTTTCATTGGAATTAGGGAAGGATTTTTCGAAGAGAATAATCATGGGTTGTTCATAATGCTGTATTACAAATGGCAAATGAAAAACAGTGTTTTAGCATAACATGCAGAACAACACGAATAAGGGCAGAAATGGAATTTCCCTGGAAAGGCTGCATGTAGTGCTCTACTGGGGTCGCTCACTGGGTTGTGCCCCAAGGCTGTTTAGGTCACTGAACCCGCACCTGATCATCTGACACTGGAAAAACAATGTGGAGTAGTGAGTGCAGACGGCTAGTGTAGGCTTCAGCTGTCTTATAACCTTTCTGCCTCTCTCTCGCTGTCTTTCCATATCTCTTTCTCTTACTCTGCCTTGCTACACCAGACTACATGAACTAGGAATAATGTACCATAATGTGCATAAAATGTGAATTAATAATGATTAATTCCTGACAGACTAATTTACTGTAGGTTACACAACACTTGTTTCCCTGGGTGTATTTTAGCTGTTGTCCCATTCCTGTTCTGTCTTATGGAAAGCAGCTGATGTCACATGCTAGGGTATGAAAGGTTATTTAAAAGAGCATGCATGCACCACACTTTTCTGCCTGTAGAGAGCACTGTAGGCTCATGACATAGCTCAGATTAGGCTTTAGTGCACTCTGTGGCCTGAATCTTAGCGCCCTAACAGTACTGTGTGTATGGGTATATTGACTTGTAAAAGTGCTGTGCTATCCTATACAATGTAAAGTATGCAAACTATCAGCTATCCACTATTAAATGACTGACATCAACTAAATGGCTGTGCTGAACAGCAGGCCTTAGTGTAACAATACAGGTGTACTTAACAATAATGTCACATTTGGATGCAGACAATTATTACCTTCAATGCATGTTTATAAAGTAGCAAAGTCAAAACATTTGAATGTACAAAACACTATGTACAAATTGGACATGTCCTAGTAAAGTACTTCCAAGCATTTTCTAAACTAATGATTAAATGCTGCGGAACAGGGGTAAAATTAGATGGGAATGAAAGCAGACTCGCGCAAAGCCAACAGGGTTCTTCTTTTTGTGAGGTGTGTGTTTTTGTGCTAAAGCCACTTCTTGTACTTGAGATTAAAGGAGAAGTAAGCTGCAGATAGACGGGAGAGAGAAAGAGAGATATGAAGAGCAACTGCCAGAGTTTGAAGAACTGATCTCAAGAAGCTTAAACCCCACTAAGCCCAAGCCCAAGTAAATCTTTCAATCATGTTCAGCCAATGCTGCTGGGCACACACACATACACTTACACACACAGACACACACACACAGACCCTCCATGTATCTCACATGCACACACATGTACATACCCACACTTTAAAGCACGCCCTCAGGACATAAACTGCATACAGTGCATTCTGTTTTTCATCTTTGGGCTTTAGATAAATAATGCACATTATTATTATTATTATTATTATTATTATTATTATAGTAAATACAAAATTTTATTATCATTGTTGTTATTCTGATTATAATTTTGTAGATTTTTTTCACACACACACACACACACACACACACACACACACACACACACACACACACACACACTCACATAAAAACACACAAAGATGAGTGTGTTATGCACATATTCATAATAACAAAAATCGACATCCCTTCTCTCCCTCCCACTTTTTTTCTCTCTTTCTCTCTTTTTCACACACATACACACATGCACACTTTCCTCTGCACTGAATGTCAGCTGATGGGTATGCATAAAAGAGGGACAGAAGGTCTCTGGACAAATCCTCCTTTGCTGCTTTAGTGTCTCTGACCCTCTCTCCCTATTCGCAGTAATGTTCAGGATTAGGGCACTAATACCGCTGCAGGCACATTAACAGGCCACGGACCTAATTGTACCCGGCTAACTGACCCGCCTGTTGGTTATCTGCACGGGGCCAAGCGTTCAGGGCCCTCTGGCCCTCTTAGTTCTGCAGGACACATCCGCTCAATGCATATCTTCATTTACTCTCATACCGCCCTTGTTTTTTGGTCTCTAGTGCAGAGCAGGAAGATTATGACAGCACTGTGTGCATGACTGTGCTCAACTGGCCCATGCAGTGTTAAGTAATATTGCACCTTACCTAAAAACAAGCTTTCTTTTTCTCTTGTTATATATGAGATAAACAAGCTCGCACACATATAAATGTGTGATATGTGTGATAGTACTACAGTGGGAATGATGCTAAAGTCTACATACTTTATCCCTTTGGTGTGATGTTAGCACACATTTCTCTACTTAGCCAAATAACTAGAATAGTAGTTTCTTAAAAGTCACCAAATGTGGAAATAAAATCTTTAATCAAAAGACAAAAAAAAGACAAACTAGTAGAAAGGTTGATTGAAATCTCATGGCTTTATTGATTGATCAAAAACCAAGGTATTGTATAAATCCAGCTGTGATCAATATATTAGAAAATCCTTTTGTAATATTTTTCAGAATAAGGTCAGGAATAAACATATAAAATAATGCCACAAATGCAGGTTCTTTGATTCTGAGTGTAAAGAAAAGCTGGTTTTCACATTTTGAATGCTGTAGGGGAGGAAATTGCATTATTATACATTCCCAAAAATGTAGGCTTTTAATAATACTTTCAAGTCAAACAGTCGAAACTATTGTTTTCATACTTTGACAAACAAGATGCTATAGGCTGCAAATTACACAATGTTTATATATATATATATATATATATATATATATATATATATATATATATATATATATATATATATATATAAAAACTGTGAAGGTTTGCCAATCCTGATATGATTGATAAACTCACCAATTATATGCCTCTCTATGCCTCTCTAATTCATGCTATGAGACACCACTAAAGGACACTTTGTCTGGACGAGCTGAGAGATGCAGAACTTTCACTGAAAGTGAAGGAAGCATGTATTACTGATGTAGTACAGTAATATTACAGGATGTTACACCAATAAAGTTACATACTGCATTTAGCAGCATGCCGGGCCTGGAGAAGCAACAACAGTGACGCTATTCTCCGTATTACAGGTCATTGAAGTATCACAATGGGGCTGTTACTTTAAGGTAAAATAAGGCTGTTTTAGGATTAGATGAAGAAAACTCTCTTATACCTGCAATACTAAATCAATTAACACCTTTCACAAACACATGTGAAGCTGTCCCAAGCATTATGGTGCTTTGAAATGTTGTTGCTGTACAAAAAGTTTAATGTATTTTAGGTTATATTAGTAAAACTACTCCTTAATATGGGAATGTTAACCACATTTGAATTGCTTGCGTACAAGTTTATAAAGAGTAATTTTATATAGTGGTGTGAACAAGTGTTTGCCCCCTTCCTGATATTTTATTTTTTTGCATGTTTGTCACACTTAAATTCTTCAATCATCAAACAACTGTAAATATTAAACAAAGATAACACAATTAAACACAGTTTTTAAATTAAGGTTTTTGTTATTAAGGAGGAAAAATCCAAACCTACATGGCCCTGTGAGAAACTGATTGCCCCTTAAACCTAATAACTGGTTGGGCCACCCTTAGCAGCAACAACTGTAATCAAGCGTTTGCGATAACTGCCAATAAATCTCTCCACAGCTCTGTGGAGGAATTCTGGCCCACTCATCTTTGCAGAATTAACCGCCTTTTTATGGTCATGCCACAGCATCTCAATTGGATTCAAGTCAGGACTAGGCCACTCCAGAGTCTTTATTTTGTTTTTCTTAAGCCATTCAGATGTGGATTTGCTGGTGTGTTTTGGATCATTGTCCTGCTGCAGAACCCAAGTGCGCCTTAACTTGAAGTCTCAAACAGATGAGTGGATATTCTCTCTCAGGATTGTTTGGTAGACAGCAGAATTCATGGTTCCATTTACCACAGCAAGTCTTCCAGGTCCTGAAACAGCAAAATAGCTCTTGAGGTAATTTTGGTCAAACCAGCCACTCCTGGAAAGGTTCACCACTTTTCCATGTTTTCGCCCTTTGTGGCTGATGACTCTCACTGTTTTTCCAGTAAGAGCCATCTCAGTTACTTTGTATCTCATTCTTTCCTGAATTTCTTTTGAGGAACTTTTGGTCTACTTCACTTTTTCTGGCAGGTCCTATTTAAGCAATCACTTTTTTGAGAATAGGTGTAGCAGTAATTGTGTAATCTTTGTGTAATATTTAAATTTGTTTCATAATCTAGTAATAATTTAAGTGTGACAAACATGCAAAAAAGTAGATATCTTAAGAGCAAACACTTTTTCACACCACGGTATGTATTATAATATATAATGGAGGCCAAACTCTTAATCATTGAATTTAAGTGTTACATTCAGTCCCATTGCCACAGGTGTATAAAATCAACTACTTAGGCATGCAGTCTGTATTTACAAACATTTAGGAAAGACTGTGTTGTTCTAAAGAGCTCACTGAATTTCAGCATGGCATTGTAATCCTAGATATTCCACACTCAACTGTAAGGGGTATTATTGAAAAGTGAAAGTGTTTGGGAATGACAGCAACTCAGCCACCAAGTGTCAGACCACGTAAAGTAACAGTGGGGTTGCCAAGTGCTGAGACGCATAGTGCATGTAAGTCGCCAATGCTCTGCTGACATCAAACAAAAGCATCAAACACAATGCCAAGCATTGGATGGAGTGGTGTAAAGCACAACTGAACTAGCAGTGGAAAAGTGTTCTGTGGAGTCAGGGGAGCTGCCAGAGATTTTGGGCTCCATAAAAAGATATTACACTGGGCCCTAGACAAACACATTACTGGGGTAAAGTATTGCATTACACACTAACATCACTAATAATGTTTGACAACAGCAGCATAAAAAACTTCTTAGCCGATAACCAGTTGGCTATTTTGAACAATACATTTTTGGCAAAATTTGCCTCAAATAGCAGGCTTATCACCTGATGTACAGATACCAAAAGTTGTAAATGGGGTAAAAATGGAGTAAAGTGGGCCCATATGTGAATAGAGCAGAGTATTCACATTTGTTCATGCCGTGCCTCCTGCATGTGCTACACAGCCACCGCCTCTTCCCTAAATCACGCAGATCATTTCCTGTAGTGAGAACACATCTGACATGGAAAATATCTGTGTGCGAAAGGGATACTTTTTCATACCTGATTCTCTGGACATTCTGCCAATATGCCAAAAAACTACAGTGGAATGCTGAAATGAGAAATAGGTCTTAAATTGTTAATTCTTAAAATCTTAAAATGTTAAAAGGTATTTATATTTGATAAGAGAAAGTATCAAGTATGTGTATATCCACATACTGCGAACATGCTTTATAATAACAGTGGCATACACAAGCTTTTTTATACCACCCAGCTCAAATGTCACTTGGAAATCTGGCAAAGCCTTACCAGTTCCAGCAGTCTCAGCACTCAGCATTTACAGTATGTAAGGTTTTCTGGCTGATCTACTCAACCTGAATGACAGAAAAGCCGCTCCGTTGCACTCCTCCTTGCACTGCTCCAAACATCCAGTGTTTGGTAATTGGTAAGAAAGTAGACCTGTAATTTATATTGCATGTCTGCATTACTAAAAGGCTTTTCCTTTTTCTTTTTATGCATAATTACTCATCTGTCTTTCAGTATAACCAAAAGGTGCAGATTCAGTACTATTGTAAAAATGTCCCAGTTTATCATATTATGTCATAAATAATGTGTCAGTTGAATGAATTAATTTTATATGCAACCCTGCCATGGTATTTTACATTTAACTATGTCAGCAATTATTGATGCACTCCTTAAACAATGACATATCACTTTTTGCTCTAATGTAGGCTTGTTTCTGATTGCAAAATTTCTCCTGCAACTTACTCGTAGATCACAGGGTAAGAGCTATTTCTCAGTATGGCTGTATAAGCTGTAACATACTAATGGAATCTTAAATTATGGCTGTACTCCATGCATAATACAGGGCTGTAATGACCAGTCTTAAAGCCATGCCTATAGTATCCCCCTCAGTGATACTTATGTAATACATATGTCAATTAGCCAAAGTATTTATGAAAATGAGTTCATTGATATCCAAATGATTATTGTAAATAAGGATCCCCACTTGGGTGTACCAATTCTATATGATGAAATGCATGTAATAAGGCCACTCACAATGGCAAAATGTCATATGATATCTTGAACCTTTCTCAAATTTGTTCTGTATCTGCCCTGTATGCTCTGGTTGAACTTAGGCTTTCAGGTCATGAATAGTGTCCTGTTTGATGTGTAGTTCCATATCTGGAGTATTGTAAATCTTTAATTGACACAGCTATCGAACAAGCAGAAAGGGGTCTCATTAATCCTATGAAGCAAGTGACTGGTCACAACACAAGACATTTAAGATCAGTCAAGATCACTTCAGCACCATTGACAAACGTAATGATTTTCTCACTTGTGAGTACTCACATTGAGCTGTCATCACCTCAGAACTCAGCCACAAACCACAATGTGATTTACTGGCCCTAATGAATATCCTGATGTCACTGTTTGTCTCAATCTGCTAAAAATATCACTGGAATGTCAAAAGTTGGAAGAACCAATTAATGCTAAAGCACATAGAAACTTCTTTGAAAGTGACCTACTTCAAAAGTCCAATATCCATAATTTAAAATTATTCATTATAGCAACATTTACAAACGTCTTTTTTTGCAATGGTTTGCAATAAACCAATAAAACAAGAGCAATGTATTGTAATAGTATTGGGTAGTTTAGATATCCAATATGTTTAATAATCTCTAAATTCAATACATAATTCCACACATTCCAATTAATGACTACTGCAGTCTTAGAATTATTCAACCCCCTGAATAGAATCCCTCAGAAAAGCACACATTTGCAATGTGATGCAAAGGGCTTGATTAGTGGCATCAAGTGTGCTTGAGAAAAAAACACATCAAATACCTGGCCTGGTTAGAAGTTTGTTAATTTTGGCTGCATGATACAAATATGGCTAAATCAAGAGTTCAGAGAAGAGATAATTGCATTGAACAAACAAGGAAAATGACACAAAAAGATCATTCAGTAAAGCACCGAGTGTTTCTAGAGATACAGTTTGAAGCAGAGTTTGCAAGTTAAAAGTTAAAGGAACACTGGCTAAACTACCTGGATGTGGCAGAAAGAGGAGGCAGGTGGTCAAAAACCCTCAAGTGACTGCAAAAGACTGCAGCACGATTTTGTGGCAGCAGGTACTGAGATCTCTATGGCCTTACACTTCTACTGACCCAAAAGGATAAGAAATTGATTAGAAGATTTGACTCCAATATGCTCAAAACCACAGACATTTTAAGAATCTGTTCTGTGGAGGGATAAAACAAAACTAGAACTTTTCGGGCCTGTGGATGAGCAGTATGTCTGAAGGAGGAAGAATTAAGCATATTCTGAAAAGAACATCCCTTCGACAGTGATGCCTGGCAGCTGCTCAGTGATGCTCTGGGGCTAGTTCCTCTGGCACTGGAAACCTGCAACATGTGCAGGGCAAGATGGATTCAATCAAGTATCAGGAAATCCTAGAAAATGGTCCTGCTTTCTGTGAGGAAGCTGTAGCTGGGGTGCCAATAAACCTCCCAACAGCACAATGATCTCATACACCAAGGCTTGGTTTCAGAAGAAGTCCTGGAAGTTTTTGGAGTTGTCGTCACAGTCACCTGACTTGACATGGATTTATATAAGGCAGTTGAAGCATACAAACCCATGAATATTATGAGGACTGGGCTAAGATTGCTCAGGAATGTTGCCAGAAGCTGGGGTCAGGCAATGCATTAAATTTGCAGCAAATCACAACAGCAAAAGGGTGCTTTACTAAGTACTAAAGATACTTGTCATAGAAAGGGTTGGATAATTCTGAGACTGCAGTAGTCGTTGAAAGTAGCATTATGTGTTAAAATGTGTTAAAATATTAGTGTTGAGCTATTGAATTGGTTTTATTTAATTGGTTTATTACAAATAGCTTAATGTTTGTGAATAACATTCTAAACTGTAAACCTAATTATTACAACATAAACCTACATTTCTATTACAAAACAATTGACATAACTTTACATTATGTGATGTAAAATAAGAAGAAACATATTATATTCATTTTAGAGCACAGTTTTTATGTATCTGTTGAATTTAACACATTGTAAAAACTAAACATAATGGAACCATGCCATGAGTCCAAATGATGGGGTTGGAGCACTCAGATTAAGCAGCTGAACGTCTCGCTTCTGGTTTCACTTGAAGCCCAGATTCAGAAATTGAGTGGGTGCACTGCCAAACTAACTGTCTGTCATATACAGTACATACTTTGTTTTAGGAGGGCGGGATAAGTATACTTCTAGGAAGAGTTCAGTGCTCACTGAAGAGCAAAAACAGCATGTTAAACTGTAAGAAGTTACTACTTAAATTCATAATGAAAAAAAAAATTAATGTTAATGTTAATATTAAATGTTGATACAAGTAGTAGACTTTGGTGGTAAAACCAAAGACTTGTAATTCACACTTTAAAAGGTAAAGTGCTTAAAAGGTATGATCACAGGGCCAGATGTACTATATATGTATATACAGTGTGAACAACATTCATCTTTAAAAGTAGAATGTTTTAAAAAATTATCCTAGGATCAGAAATATGCATATGGGGTCAAAACGTGTACATACAGCACACCTAATATTTGGTTAAATGCTCCTAAGCAAGTTGCATCCTGACCAGATGCTTTTGATAGGGTATTCTGGTAGGGTATGTTTTGCCACTCTTGGTAGAGTTCAATAAAATGTGTTCCCATCAAAAACCTGACTTTTCCATTCCAAAGGTTAATATTATCCAGCTGAATCTATCCCACAACAAAGTGTGTTTGGAGTCATTGTCCTGCTGGAACTCATAATTGTATTTCAACCGTCAAGCTGATGGTTATACTGAAACATTCAGAATCTTCAGTTGTCATTATTCCATCCACTTTGTGCAATGGACCAGTTCCAAAACAAGCCCGGAGCATGTTGCTTCCACCACCATGCTGAACAGAAAAGTACACTGTTCTTGGAGTTGGATTAACCTTTACTACTCCAAACAACTTTCTTCCAGAAGTTGTTTTCTTTGTCCACGCGTTCAACTGCAGACTTTAGTGGAGTTTGCAGGTGTCTATTTTGGAGCAGAGGCTTCTCTTCGGGTGACAGCCTCATAGTCCACTGCAAACCTCTCAGCTGTTTCCTCTCAGCTGAGGGTTAGAGTTTGGGCTTTCTTCCAGTATCTACACCTCCCAGTAACATGTATTTCCTAATAATTTGTACTTACCTAAGCAATAAGTTATATTTGAGCTGATGATCTTGGAATCTGCTGTTGTTTAGAAATGGCATGGGAGTGTCAATTATGAAAGTGTCAATCTTTCTTTTCAGATCAGACTTTCCCATTGTACTTGTTTGTCCCATTGTGTTTGTTGGTCAATCCGATGAGTGTTGTTAAACAAACCCTTTTTCTGTGGATAGAGAGAAGCTTCCAGCTGTAGTCAGTTATAATCATGAAAGACAAAGAAGCCTTGGCAAGTTAAAAGATATTTTGGAACATTTAGACACCACTGAATTAACCCTCTATGGGTGTATGAATGACCCCATAGAGCCAACATAGCTTTAAGATGAGGGGAGAGAACATCATCTACCTACCTGAAGAGAACACAGCCAATGTTTCACACTCTGGCTACTGATGGGAAAGCAGCATGGCTCGGAATTTGAACTTGTGACCCCTGTGCCATATTGAAAGTAAATTAGACCAATAAGGCACTCTGTTCATTTAAACACATCCAAAACTTTCTTAAAGGGAGCCCAGGATTAATTATAATTATCGATTGCAGTACATGGTTTGGGTAATAAATGCTATATAAAGTTAACAACAGTGTGCATTACTCTCAGACCCAAGGTGCAACAATAAACATCAAACATTTAAATAAATATTAAATAACACAAACCATAGAAATGATATTTTACTAATTTGTTGGAATGTAAGATTTTAAGTGTTTGTATAAAAAATAGATAGATGCCCCTGACATTGACATCAGAAGTAAAGTGGCATATGCAGCAATGTGCTTATAAGTGTATGAATAACAAGTATAATTATAAGTACAGAGCTCACTGACATTACATAAAAAAGTAAAGTTACATATGCAGCAGAGTTAAAAGTCTGGGTATGGTTAGTGCAGCTATAAACAGTGGTGCAAATGGGAACTTATAAACTCCTAAAGTGATGTTTGCATAACCAATTCTTGATGTGCAGAGTTCAGTATTGAGCTTGTTTGTTTGTGTGCAGGATCCAAAGTTTGTATGTTAAGGGGGTGAAAGGGGAGGCAGGAAGAGAGTTAAGCATCCTGACTGCCCGGTGGACCGAGTTGCCCCTTAGTCTGCTGATCCTAGCCTGGAGACTCTGCGGAAGCTGTGGAGAGGGTGGGTAGGGTCTCCCGTCAAGCAGAGGTCTTTCTGAGTGAGGCGGGTGTTGTCTAAGTCATGAAGGGAGGGGAACGAGGTGCGAAGGATCTTCTCAGCTGCTCTCACAATGTGGTGGAGGATCTTGCAGCAGGATGTGGTGCAGGAGCCGTACCACATGGCAGCTGGTCAGGATGCTCTCAATGGCACCTCTGTAAAAAGTGCACTTGATGGGAGTTGGGGCTCTGGCTCTTCTCAGCTTGCGGAGGATGTAGAGGCACTGGTGAGCTTTCATGGCCAGTGATGAGTTTTTGCTCCAGCACAGGTCCTCTGAGACATGGACTCCCAGGAACTTGGTTCTGCCTACTCTCTCCACTGCAGTATCGTTGGTGGTCAGAGAACCATACTGGGTGTGCATTTTCCTGAAGTCCACAACAATCTCCTTTGTGTCCGCACCACAGGGCCAGTTGGTTCACCTCGTCCCTGTAGACCTACTACGGTTGTGTCATCTGCAAACTATGCTTCTATGTCAAGTGGCCTACACCGTTGTGAGCGATTATACTTTTGCATAGATGGTCTGCATCATTCTGCAGCCAAAACACTAGTCTGCCAAGAGGGTTCTTCAAGCCACTGTGTGAATCTCTTGGTGTTTTTCAAAGAACGGCAACTAAAACTAAGCGAATGTTGGAGTTTGAGTAAAATAGCTCTTACTAAAATGTCTGCAACAAAAGAGAGAGTCTGAGTCAAAGGAGTCCACATGGACCAAGGCAGGAGAGTGAATTTTCTGTGCTTGTGCGGCCACTAAGAGACACAGTTGTTGCGTTGCTGCCACGTGTAGTTACAGTTCTGGGGAAGTACGCATCAGGAGTGGGGTATTGAGGCTATTGGGTAGATTAGACCAGGAAGCTTAAAATGACCTTTACACAGTCATGAAGACTGATTTAATGTATTTATCCCTGCAGTTTTGCCTATCATACACTGCTTACAACAAATACAAAAGTAGACAGAGAGTGTGTTGGTTAGATGAACACTATTTTAGGAACACAGGTTTGGTTGTTGACTTCTCTGTGAACTTCTCTGTGCATTTTTTTCTGTTCCACCAGCAGCTCACCTGATTTACTTTAATAAAGGTCTGATTAGATCAATTATGTACTGGATGATCACTGTAAATACTGGCCTTCCTTCAGGAGAGAATTGGAAATGGGTGAGCTAGAAAAAAGACAATGTATTGTTTATTTGTATTTGTTTGCCCATGTTTTTCAAAAATAAATGCTTACTGCCCAGAGACATGGCTCTGGTGGTGTTGATGCTGAAGTACTGTTTATAGCATGTATAATAGAGGATCAATGTCATCAGTTTGGACAAGTCCTCAGATCCCTGCAATGTTTTGAGACCCATATAAGCAGGCACAGATACACTTCCATCTCCTGTGTTCATAGGCACTAATGGCAGGGCTAAGGGCACGCCAACAAGGTTACACACACATATGCATGTCTGACAGGCCTCTGTATTTTGCCACCACCACGAGAACGTATCTGGTGAAATATAGTTTCATTCTTGTTTCCAAAACAGTAACATTTTCTTCACTTTGTCTGCTTTTGGTTCTCTTCCTCGTTTCTTCTTTTTCTTTTTTTTTTTTTTTAAATAAATAAGTGATGTTGTCTTTGATGGCTGCTCAACAAAGAACGAGCTGTCTTCAGCTGTAACCTCTCCGCTCTGGAGTCTGGAACATGACACATGTCAGGCTATGATAAATGGTGCAGTGTCCCAGTAATTTCACCAGGAATGCCCTTGAGATGCCCAAGACCCTGATCGCAAATGTTATTGTTGAATTAAACCATAAAAAGAAATCCACCCACCCCCTTGACATGATAGGAAGCATGCCAAAAAAGGGGAAAGGAAGAAAAAGTTTCTTCTTTTCTTCTCTGTATGGGTGTGTGTGAGTGAGAGCGAGTGTGTCATTTAAAAGCCATTATTTTGCCAGGTATTCTGAGTAGTAATACCATTATTTGACACTCATGACCTTGAATGGCATGCATTATTATTAACTATTTTTGTGAGTCACTTTCAAAGAGTTTTTTTCTATGCACAATATTAATTGTTGGTTTTCAAGTGTTGCCCTTCGCATTCCATCTCAAGAATTATTATATTGCATGTTATATATCTATTATACGTGTAAGGAAAGTATTGTAGGATTTTTGCACTTTTTATGTCACCAGTGAATTACGGTATTGTTTGAATACACATATCAACTACATGGACTGTCATTTATAAATGGTTCATTGTTGTTAAGACAAATGAATTGGCAATAATATTCACAATTCTATAGGGGGAAAGAAAAACAGCGTCAGGCCAAAAAAAAAAAGAAGCGGAAATGATTACCGATGTGTTCCAGTTTTACAGCGCTAACCTTCCTCCTTCCAATTGCTGCGATTTGGCTGGCAATTACTCCAAAACGCTAATGCTAAGCTCCCCTCTGCCGTTGTCCCTTCCGTCCTTTGACAAATAGGGTGGCCAGGCCTTTTAATTGGAAGGGAAGGCAGTGCAGATCTATTAGGGGGCTGGGCGGGGAAAACAGATGAGGCCGTCAGCGGGCTCGACGGGGAGCGGCGGAGCGAGGGTCCCCCATCGGCCGGCCCTATCCATAACTGCACCCGCGCGTGCCACATGCTCCCTCTGTCACCACAGTGGTGCCACGCTGTTCCCTGGGGGGCAGCACAGGAAATCCCCTGACCAGCACTAGGCTGCGACCTCTCATTGGCACTGCTTGGCTTTAATTCCCCTTTTGGAACATCTTTGCCACTGCAAATGTTTATAAAAAAAAACTCACTATTTACTTGTTTCATATATATATATACATTTAGAACTCATTATTAATGACATTAAATTTATATATCATCATGTATAACCTATGTAGTTCCAATGTCTGCTTCTGTTGTACCATGTCTTGTTGTATTCTGTCTAGTTACCTACATTGTTATTATTTATTTATTGTTTAGTCTGAAAAACCCAGCATCATTGTGTGACAATAAACTTCGCAGCCTCTGCTTTGTAGAACAGAGAGAGTCTTACAAGGCCAAAACAAATTTTGAATCATATGATTAGGAACAGTTTAGGAGCAAAATGTCTAGATCTGGACTACTCAAAGATTGGCCCACAGGCCAAAGTTTGTCTGTAAGGATGTTAAATGTTTAAAGTTGATCTAGCATCACTCTCTCACTCAATGAGAGGACAAATATTTTTGTACTATATTTAACAGTTCCACTATACAAATGAATCAAATCTTTTTTTCTTTAAAAGTTGTATTACTGGAGTATTGCAGTAAAACACATTTTTCAAATCTTAAAGTATACCAGCCGTTTAGATTTGTATGCTGTTTTCTTTCGCTACAAACATTGTAGTGATAGTGATAGCAAGCCCCTTTGTGGAGAATCTTTAGCCTGCTAAATGTGACAGAATAAACAAGCTTGTTTGTTTGTTTCCAGATTCCAGGTAGTCCATTCAAATTGAACAAAAAATCTTTTTGATGACTTAAACTCTATTTTTTTTATCTTAAACCTTTTCCATGAAGATTAAACCTAATCTACAATGCCATATGACTGACTGAGAGGTTAGTGGTAGGAATCTTACACTGCCCAGATTCATCCTCTCTTACAGTACTTCTGAGCACATGTCCTGCATGCACTCCCATCTTCAACTCATGTCTTACTTTAACATAGTTCTTCATTATTTCTACCTGATCATTTATTTGTTCTGCTGTTTTGTTATTAGTTGTGCTTTCTGGTGTCAAGCAGAGTAGGATGCGTTTCTTCATCTTCATCTGAGGGATTCTTTACTTACCACTGTTGCCAGTGACTTTCTTCAAAGAAGCTAAATTAAATAAATTAAAAAGTTCAATTTGATTTGAATTTGAATTTGATTCAATCTTTAATGAAATATCAGTGATACGATTTCCATCACTCTCCTTACTACACTCTGAGGAAACAGCTGGGAAAAGATCATTTTACCTCATCAGAGTGAATACATTATCAATAAACTGAGATAAGACACTTTCAAACTGAATAACCTGAATAATCCATAATTATATATGTTCACCACAAACTTTGGCCTTCACAAGACTGACAGATGAGTCAGAGTTTCTGCCTAAATGAGAGAAAATGAAGAAGCTAGATGGATCAGATGACTCCTGTTAGTAGTTAGCTAGTTTTGGGATGGCACTTTATATCTAGCTGCTCTTTAAAATAGAAGCCCCATAGTTAGACAAAGACAAACATCTCTTACTCTGAGACAATTTAAAATAGAGTTGGGTGAGTAACATGTGGGATGAAATGTAGTGTATGTCTAATATCAACCTTTATCTAACAATGCTGATACCTGCTACATTCATTATTGCCTTTACCATGAGATAGACAGAAAGATACACCTGTTGGAGTCTTTAAAGTAGAAAAGGAGAGATTCACTTGCTGAAGTGCTCAGACCTGCTTTTTCAAAACAATTTTATTTATTATTGTATTCATTTGTTATAATATATACATGTTCATATGTACAAAGGAAACTGGAGTTCTAAAGCTCTTTTATCATTAATAAACATTGCAATGATTGGACATAAATAATTGTTTTAATTACTCATTATATATTAAGCATTATTACAATTCAAATATATTTGTACTTGTCTGTAAATACATGTTATATACTTTAAATTTCTTTATTGCACATAAATGGGATTCAAATGTTTTTTTTTTAAGAACAAAATACTATTTGAATGATTTGTTCATTTGTTTAGACTTTAAAGTAGCATTATGTGAATTTGGTCTGGGATCCTCCCACAGCTATGGCCACCCCCTTGTGAACAGTCATTGATGTGCATTTGTTGACCAGCTAAGAGATACAGAACCAACATCTAAAGTAAAAGAACCATGTGGTCTGATGTTGCAGGGTTTTTATGCAAATATGACTTGTTACACAATGTTACATAACATAGGTAACAGTTCTCACAAGAGCTCTCACACAACTCTACTAAAGTTAAAAATGTTTTGTCATATGTGACATTAACATCATATTAACAGCAAAAACACATTTTCAGGTCTGATTAGGGCCACTTTCATATGTGGAATTAAAATCCAATACTGATGCCAAGATGTGACAGTACAACTTTCACATCAATCCAATTTTGATTTTTTGTCATAAATGTCAGCTGAGGAGAAGGGAAAATAGGTCATGTGAAGCATTGCTAATTTGTGCATGTGCAGTTTAGGAGCATGAACTGTTCAAACAAATGTCGTAAACAGGTCAAATTAAAAAGAGAAAGAGCCTGAGGAAAATTAGATTTGGGCCAATTTGCCTGTTGTGTGAAAGTAGCCTTAAGTAGTGCAGTAGCAGCCGGGCTCAAAGTTACAAAAGAGACACTATCTCTATTAGTCAGTATACCATTAACATGATTTTGAAGCTGTAATTTTAAGATAAAATTGCTACATAATGTTTCTTTCATAACCATACTTATATTGCTGTTGATGTTATTGAACTTAATCCCATGGTTACAATGTGGTATATGTTCTATGTATCACAACCGCATAACAAGGATTTTCAGTGACCCTGCGATCTAGTGCCAAAAATGGAATGTCCTGCTCCTGCTCAGACATCATTTCCATCTATTCATTGTGCAAAACTGATATCAGAGAATGGCCTCAGCAACAACAAAAACACTCCTTGTAATAGGCCTTACATGCATTGTTAAGCATTATTAATAAAGAAATAAAAAACATTCTTAAGAAAAAGATTGAGCACATTTTAGGGTGGAATCAATAGAAGCCTTTAAAAAGCAACCTCTCATCTTCTGGTTTTTGTTTCTGAAGGGTTTGGTGTCCTTCAGCCATGTTTTTTCAGAATCTTCATTAAATCTCTACTCCATTGTAAGTGCGCTGTGTTTTAATTGGTGGCAGGTTTTAAATGGCCGTTTATTTTCAGGTCAGGCCTTTCCCATCCACTCGTGCCGCCTCGAAACCTACAAATGATCGTCTTTCAAAACCTAATGGACTCGTTATGGAATGGCTGAGAGGATTGTGTTACACACGTTAATTTGCTAGTCGCCCACTGCACACAACTATACAAAGCCCAGTCCCATGATAGTGCTTGCTGTCTGACCTGACCATGTCCGTTAACCATTGGATTAATTTGTGGCCTATGGACACCGATGCCCAAGCCAAAGATAGATCGGAAAATCCATTACTGACACTTCACCGACACACTGTGGACATGTGGGGCTCACATCTGATTAGCTTACTGAATGGTTTGACATGCTAATGTTTCTGTAGATAGTGAGACAAATACGTTGTTCGATTATTTTTCTATGGTTAACAGTACATGCATCTAGCAAACCTGATCAGCCTTAGGGAGTCCTGAGTGGCCTGCTACTGAGCTCATAACTCTGCCTTTCTTTTGGACCTCAGCTCCGATCAATACATGAATATTTGCCAGTTTGTGTTGGTGCAGTGCTTGTTTTTTTTGGTTTGCTTTTTTTTTTGCTCATGCCCACACAGCCCCAATTCTTTTTGTATTTCTTCGAAAGAGTCCGAAGTTGGTCAGAGAGGTCCTCCTCGGTGCAAGGAAGAAAAGAAATAGCCCCCGGTTCCGAGTGCAGCCGTTCAGTTTGGCTGCCTTCAATTTTATACCTGCAAAGTTTCAATCTTGCCCTGCTCCTTCCCTCCTCCCTTAAGCCCCCCAACCCCCCCCCCCCCCCCCCCAAAAACTTCGTCTGCCTACCTTTTTCTCTCCCTCTTTTCAGGATTACTCTTAGAGACTGCTCCTGTGCCTGTTATTTTCAACCCTTGGTGGACCAGGGGCTGGGGTATGTATTCTGGAAATACTTCAAAGAAAAGCAAAAAAGGCAGCAATTTTCTGCTTGAATATCCCTCTGACTAAATCCATTGATCATCCTTGGGGTTCCTGAGAGAGAGGGAGTGAGATGGAGAGGCATGTTTTATCCTCTAATAACTCCTACCTTCACCCCTTCCTGCCTCGCCGTTGTTGTGTTGTTGTTGGTCACACCTCGGCTCTATTCCTTGGAGAGCCCGCGAGATTGAAGTTATTTTATGCTTCAGCTCCCCGGGCCCCAATTTGAAAACCCTGCGTGTCAGTTTTCACACGCTGCTGTCATATGGCAAGGAGGGTAGCTACGTTTTTTTTTTTCTTTCTTTTTTTCTCTTTTTTCCAACCATTTTTTTCTGAAGGCATCTGGAGGAGGATTCTTTAGAACGTGGCATCTAGGTCAAGTAAAGAAAGCAAGTCCAAGTTCAGAGGTGGGATTGCACCCGACCGTTGCAATAGCCTCGCAATTACTTTGAGAAAACTATTTGTCGCCCTCAGACCCTTGATCAAGTTCTTCCTCGTCTGACTCCTTCAATTAATTATCTACATTCAAACTCTGATTGGCTACTCTTGTCGATCGTCACACATGCTTAATAGTTCATTAGTAACCTATAATAATGCGTTATTAACAGCTGCTTCAAAGTTTTAAAGGTCACCACAGTCATAGATCATTATCTGCTAAATGAATTGCCATCAGGATTATAGAGTTACAGTGGAAACAGATGGGGGAAGAGGCTCCCTTGGCCAAGGCTCTAACCGCTGCTATGGAGTGACACAAAATGACACATAAATAATCTGCATCTGCAGTGTTGACAAATGAACAAGGGGAAACATGTCGGACCCCTCTGAGCTCTGTTCCTTCCCAGAAATAGCTGCTGTCACAAATGATCGAGATTACAAGATTATTCCCCTTGTTCTCTTCCATTGAGCTATGAAAACTCTGTGGCGTCTTGAAACAGCAATGTTTTGAAGCGTTTCAAGGTTGCCTCTGCCTTTCTCTTTTCTCCCGCACAATATCTTGACAAGCTCGGGCAAAGGGTGGAAGGGCGGACAGAAGGCTGGGTGGCGGGGTTGGTGGGGGGTTGGGGTGGTGATGCTGGACTGCACTGGGTGGAGCGTACTTCGGAGCAAGCAGGTCACCTGGTTGCCAGGAGTTCTATTCATTCATTGGAGGTGGGGCTTGAGAGTGGGATTGGCACTGGCACCTTTCAGACACCTCTCCTCACCTGCCAACATGCACCGTCTCCAAGCAGACTCAATAAACTGCAGCTAATTGGAAGGTGATGACAGACAGGCCAGGCTCAATTTGCGGCACTTTTGGAGACGTCCCATTTCATCCAAGCTCAGAGGTCCGCAGGACTCTTGCCTGTGAACTGCAGGCGATGAGCTCCACCCAACACTGTTGCTACAGCTCCTGGCCTGGACCCAAGCCCAATCGACGGCAAGCACACCATGAATGCGGCACATTTTTTCCCTCCTCCTCTTTCAGGTGCATGCTGGTAGAGCACAGCCCTTGTCTAGCCACGTTGCAAGATAAGATGAAAGGTAATTCCTTTTGTGGCTGTGTCGTCGTGACAGCTTGGAGAAAGTAGCATTCCACCAACTAAACTCAATGCTGGCCTTATTTATTTTTTAATCTTCATGGAATTTGTTTCCCCAGCTAATCGAGGAATGCGCTGCAATCCGTGTGTCACCGCACGTGTGAAAGTGTCTTAAGACATCACCCGGCTCATGCTTCACTGTCTTGTTAGAATGTTTGGAATAGGACTGGTGTAGTCCACATGAGCCAAATGCTTTGAAGGATAGGGTCCAGGCATTGCCACATGCAATTGAGATGCATTGCTTTGCACTATTATCAACTATCAGGAAGCACCATTCACTAGCAGAGGGTGCTGTTATCACTGCCCATATTTTATTTATTTTTTTGCTCATAATGTAGAGATATTTCCAATCTAGCAGGAATTTTGTAATTTTGAATTTTAATAAGGGAGAATCTACTGGTGGTGCTATCCATTATTTGTTTTTTGTAATAAAACTGACAGTGCAGAGACATTTTGCATGCCACACAAAATTCATGATTCTGTTTAAACAAATTGTGTGTGCATTTCACACAATGCATGTTTCCCACCTCACTAGAGCACACTTGTTCTTTGGTGAATTGACTGTGGTTGTCCTTCCACTTGCTGAATACCCCCAAAGAGGATCACTATCCTCCAATCATGTCATATATAATGGCCAAGAGTAATTAAGCATGGGCACAGGAACACTCCTATTGAAATGCTAATGGCTGAATTGGATGGTGTACTGTAAGAGGTCAGACAGACATATTAGCTTAGTGTCTTTAAAAGTGCTCTTATTAGCCATTTTTCGTATTCAGTTGTGGTAGTAATTTAATATGTACATATCTGTGAAGGACACGTTTATATATATATATATATATATATATATATATATATATATATATATATATATATACAAAAAGCGTAACACTATACAGGTTTCTTTTCACCACTGACACTAATCACATAGACCACAGCCTGACCTTCTAATTGGACTGGCTTTCTATTGGTTCACGAAGCCATGTGAGCTAAATAAATCATTTGTAAGCCATACAGAGTTACACAAGTGGTCGACAAGAAGAAACAAAGTGCGACAACTGTGGTCAACCACAAATCACCCCCCACCCCCCCCACCTCCCGCTCTTCTCTTCCAGACGTGGCTAGCACAGATATTAGCAGAAACATGCATCATCCTCCTCTCTTCCTTCGTGCACTCATCCTCAGAGCTCGCCCCACTCCAAAGAGAGCACATTTCGCCATATAAATCTCAGCGAGCATTTATGCTACGGTAATAACTTTCTTTCTCCACCGCTTGATTGCTGATGCCTGAGCCTTGACACTTGTGATGCACTCTGCCAAGAACATTAAGTATCCAAAAGTGATAAAGCTTCAATTTGCTAGACCATTAGACTAATTACTGCAATAATTAAGTAACTACTTGATTAGAACTAATGGGTACCTAATTATCCAGGAAGGAAGGATCAGGTGGTAATTAATAGAGTCAAGCTGATGTCTTATGACTTAGCGTCCCTGATCACCAGACATTAGGGAATGAGACTGGCGAAAACAAACAATGCTGCTTTGGTGTTTGTTTAGACCCCTGTAGTCGAAGTAAACAATCTGCTTGTGTAGTTTGGTCTTAGGGTGTGGGAGAAATAGCAAGTAAATGACATTGGTTTTAGTCTTTGCAATGTTGCTTTCACTTCCTGAATCTATGTATGAAGGTATACTTGGATAAACGAAGCATAATTTGTTTCATTCACTGATGTTTGCAAACCAGTGCAAAACCCTCTCTGATTACTTTTCTTGTATTATTAAAGAAGAAGAAGAAGAAGAAGAAGAAGAAGAAGAACTACCAGCATATAATGTCTTTACTTTGGGACATTCAATCAAAAGTACCTCCAGAATTGAATGAATAATTAAATTTAATGTTTAATCACATCTCGCCACAGAGACAGTTTGGGCCCCTCAAACAGAGAAAAAGACGGATGGAGACAAATCTAAAATTTATAGAATTATAGCATTAGCATAAAGAGCATTATCTAAACATATAAGGCGTTAAGTAAGGGTGTCAAAAAGGTCATTAAAATTTAAGTGGATAGAATACAAAAAGCCTCAGCCTGATCTGTCAATCTATCAGTCCGTTTGTTATTTGATGTATAATTGTTATAAGATGGGCAGCCGTCAAGGGTGTGTGTTGTATGTAATATGCATGACTACGACTGAAAGTGTAACCTGAAGATTTTTTTGATGTATAGGTTCTTTATTAATGTTTGAATAATCCGTGCCTGCAGGGCAGGCTATAAATTAGAAGGGAGAATTGAGATATAAATTTTTATGAGGAACCCCTCGTACATTTCCATTATGTAAAAGAAATGCTAAGAAATGCCTTGATTCTAATTAAACTCGCAATTGTGTAAAATCCAGAATTTGTTCAAATATGTATAGCATGGATGAGTTCCTTTGTAACATGCTGACTCCAGCAGGTTACGCTGACTGATATTCAAGGATTCACATGCATTGTAAGTATCAAAAGATATGGTAAACAAGAGGATGTCATTAATGTCCCATCAGAATTCAATGATGTGAGATTTAATGTTATGTTAATGTGTCTCTTGAGCACATCCCTTATTGTACTCTCTTAAAAATAAAAGTCCTGAAATGGTTATTGGCTTGGATGTAGGGTTCTAGGAAAACTAGCAATAGTTGAAAGGTTCTAGTATTTCCCCTTTTGAATCATCCCTCCAAACAACCACTTTTCCCCTTAATTTTTAGTTTATTCGTTAGTTTAGTGGTTCTTTAAAGACAAAACACGCTAGGTCAGAAAACCTAGAGGACCTTTTCTGTGAGAAAGTCTCTAACAAGTGGTTTCCTTCCTGACTCGCCCTGCTTCTCCATCGACTGGCATTAATGGAGTGGCCTTTGAGCAGTGATTAGCTGGACTTGGAAGTCGTTGGGTCGCATCAGCAATTCATCAATGTGCTGTATTGACCCCAGATCGAGCCACATTATCCTTTCAGCCACACCATGCATGCCTCTAATCAAAGGCGAGCAGGTAATGCACCATAATCTGTCTGGCTACTGGTTCTCTCCCTAGGCGGAGCTTAATAAGGGAGAGCAGGATTAGATGGGGCACTGGTCTCACCTCGCCAATGAACAAAGTAAGACACCGTCTCTCAGTCCTTAGGGGAATGCATGTGGTGTGTTAGGTAATGACACACAGACATAAATAAACATACACTCCTCAGTGTCAGAAAGAGCCCCGCTTTAACGATTCTGGGTGCATGGCCCCGGGACTCACTGTTGGAACACAGGAGTGGGCAGCAGAGAGAGAGAGAGATAGGGAGAGAGAGAAAGTGAAGAAAAAGGAAAGGATATGGGCCTTTGGAGCTCCACCAAGGGCCTCACTAAGGGGCTTTAACAAGATGAACATTAAGGGCACAGTTATGTTGTCTCTCACACCGCGCCCGGGGTCCCTGAGAGGAGAAGCCTTTGAAGTGGAGACGGGGGTAAAAATAGTGCTACGCTTTTCCCTCTAGAAGAAAAGAGTGTACAGTACTGTAGGGCCTGTACACATGACTGGCAACAGCAGTGTCAATTAGTCAAGTGTTTACCGGCCTCTTTCCGCAAAAGTCGACTGCTCTCACAAGAGAAATATGTGTGTGTCTGCGTGTGTGTGTGCACATTTTTTTCCTTCTCAAGGAGGGTTATTTGTAGCTCTGTGCCCATTTCTTTGCTCCCATCTGTTGATGCTGGAGCCTACCTCAAAGAGCAAGACTGGTCAAGGAAGATGGTTTAATAAGTACCCTTGGTATCTTACACAAACAAACTGGTGACAACTTGCTAGTCCGCTGTCTCCAAGGCCTTTCCGGTCGATTCCGAACCTATCAAAAAGTAAACGTTAAAAAGAAAGAGACAAGCTTTGCAGAAAGCAGGGCTAGCTGAACTCTGTATTCCACATGTCATCGTCCTTCTAAGAATTTTTTTTTTAGCATATAAAGAGGTCAAAAGTTCAATTTTCAACTGCTATTTAATATACTTTTTCATTTTTATACACACACACACACACACACACACACACATATATATATATATGCATACAGTAATAAACCCTTTACTCTGACTTGTACTAAAATGTACTAGAAAAAAGCAACCCAGTCCACCCCAAATTGTTGTTGTTGTTGTTTTGGTTGGAAACAAATTTGGGAAGCGTTAAACGGACCACTTCCATTTGGGGCTTCATGAGCAGATATATATATATATATATATATATATATATATATATATATATATATATATAACAGTCAGCTTAACCAACACAAAGTGACAGAGCAATCAACCAATCACATTCCAATTTCCAATTGTTAGAACCAGTTTAATCTGAAAAACCGCCACTCTGGGCCTATAAACAGGCTGCAGCTCTGTTCCAGGATTTTTACTGAAGTAGCCACTGCTAAACTGCAGAATGTAGGGTAAAGTACATGTTAAAATTAAATTGTAATTTGAATGCCTTTAACAAGCATTGGTTGTTTGTGTTTTCTCTGGAATGACAAAAACATATTTAAGTGCACTACCATTAGCATAGTGCTAACATACTACATACCAGAGTTAGCATTATTGTAGAGGTGGAGTATTTTGAAATCTGTGGCATGAACTGAAGGCAAATCCAGTGGACATTTAATTTTGTAAAAAAATTGATAATATTAATATTAATTTCTTAAATATGACATAATTGTTACAGTTGATATACAATAAAATAACGCAAGCCAACTAAGTTCCTGTCAGCTTTTCTCACTGCCCACCTGCTTTGTAGAATATTGACTGTTGTCTAAGATAACCCCAGATTCACATTTCTAAATTTGAACAGACTGTTCTCTGGCCACTCTACTAGACTAGAATTTAACCCCTAAAAAGTTCTTAAATGGTTCTTTAGTAAATGACAACCTAAAGAACCATCTGAAACCTAGAAATAATATTGGGAAACATTTTGTATGGGGTGTATGTTTGTGCAGGCATGTTTCTGACCCACTGTGAACTTTCTGGATTCTTCCTATTAGCCCTTCCAACATGTTAGTAAGTAAATAAATACATAAATAAATGCACATACTGCACATACATTCATGAAACAAACCAAATTAAATCTAGATTCCATCTAAGGCACAAGAATAACTGAGCCACATAGTGTGTCTTTCTGCAATGTTTTTTTAAACTGTTTTTTAACATTCAGAGGAACACCAGCCGTCTTTTACATAGTATTTCATGATAAATGGACTAACAGAAACTCAGCAAAGCAAGTATTTTTAAATGATATTTCTTTCCGCTTCACATGTGAAGTTAAGTGAAAGGGTGTAGTAATAAACTTGTATTCCTACTGCAACCATATGCATGTTTAGTGGCATGCACTGTTTGCGCTGGTGAAAGGGCACTATCTGAAAATTAATAAACGCTGACATTAAGAATTCCTCTGCCTGTGACAGGTGACAGGCTTTCTGCTCTGTGCTGTAATCAGAGAGACCTATCCCTGTGTATGGTAATTGGCACTTTGTATTGATGGCGCTTGGTAGCTTAGGAAAGATCATTTAAAGGGGGCACTGTGTGTGTGTGTGTGTGTGTGTGTGTGTGTGTGTGTGTGTGTGTGTGTGTGTGTGCATTTTAGCATTTAACTGCTTTGCTATTGATTATTGACATTCTTGATATTGGATTGTACAGGAATGATCTGCAAACACAGTGAGGTTAAGTTGATTGAGCTGAAGAACATAGCCAACCTGATCTCCTTCAGTTGAAGTGAGAAACTATGAGATAGTTATGAAGAAAGGTCAGCCAGATGGGACAACAGCACATAGTAAATTGTAGTAAGCAGTGTGATGTTAATTTGTGCAATATGAAAAGAAAACAAGGCATACCCTTCAGGAAAGATCACAGTACTTAGGATTTTTATTTTCTGAAGAAACATACATACATACGTACTTCAAAAATGTATTGATTTTCATCTTTTTATTAGTAACAAAGATAATAACAATACAATAACAATTCAAAAATAAGGGTAACAAAGAATTTAAAAAGTAACAGTAAACTAAAACATACATACATTTTTAAAGGGCTTTTCTCCTGCTTAATTTGTTCTTTACTATGATGAAAAAACTGTTGTATTTAGTTATTCAAAATGGTAGTGCCACAAGTCAGAGAACCCTTTTTTAGTATTATGTAGAATCCTTTCTGCTAAGATTTCACTTTTCAGGAATGGCAAATTGAGTAATTAATGAAAGTGTATTGAATGATGATGAAAGCATAGACATTTGGCTTACTCCAATGGAAAACCCTGAAAGCAGAAGAATGAATAACTCTAGATGTTTTGTACCTTCACATAACGTTCAACAAGGTCGGGTGCCAGGAGCAGCTTGGCAATTACTCCGCTACTGCATCAAGCATGAATGGCTGAATAAGTAATACAACAACAATGAATGGAAATAGTTCAGCGAAGGCGCTGGTCATTTATGCAGCCATCCAGTTGTCTTAATGTATGGCTTTACCCCTCAGCGCTTACCTACTCGGTGTAATTATACAAGGCCGCAGCACACTCTCCTTCTCTCTAATTCGCAGAGCTCTGAGGCTGCGTGCTGAATTGATGTACGGCATGGCCAGGCGCTAGGAGCTGATGTGATTTAAATGAAACTAATTAGGGAAATGTCAAACATAATTAATAAAACAGGTTTAAGTTGCGAAAACACTGTCAGCGGAATGGATGAAGACGCCACCGCACCTCTCCTCTGCTGCTGCTGCTGCCTCGCTCAGGCCTCCATTTTTATTTTTTTATTTTTTTTTGAGGGGGGACCAATTAGGTCATGAATTCGCTCATCCTGTGTGTCTCTCTCTCTCTCTCTCTCTCTCTCTATCCTCCCTCATTTTTCTCTACCTTTTCCTCAGTCATTTTCCATGGTAAAAAGGAGGATGGAAGGGGAGTTGGGCAGTGAGGAGGGAGGGGGGTGGTGGTCGCATGGTCTGAGGATGGGAAATAAATTTGCCTGTCCATCCGCCGCCTGGAAGAAATTAATTGCCGACTCCTCATCCTGTCTGGGGTACAACAGGGGCATTAACATAAGCAATTTGCGTCCAACTTCTTCTGCCGGCTGCTTAATAGAGCATCGGACCTGGCCGATAAGGCGCAGGGTCCCTGACGCATTAGCATTTTCATAATATCAAAATATTATAGTGGCGCGATTTGCCCAAGCCCCATTCATTATTGATAAGAACAAAAGGTTTTATAAATTACAAAGGGGGAGCATGACCTATAATTACGACAAGCAAATTAGGGTTGTGCGCTAAAGTCAGTTACATTTGGAAGGGAAAATAATGATGCGGGAGACCTCACCACCCCACCCCACGCCCAACCCCCCCCCCCACACACACCCCCCCCACCCCCCCCACACACACACACCCACAACCACCCACCCCCCTTCGGGACAAGGGGGAAAATAATAGATTCCCTCACATCGACAGATGGGGTTGAAGAGGCACACATGTCATCATGAAGGACAGTGACGGTGTGTGTTGGAGATCAAGTGTCTAAAGCATTCGGAGCAATGACAAATATGCAGCGGATCAGTGGGAAGGCCACAGAGTGTGTGAGAGAGCCCTGCATCATGAGCTCAATGCCAGCACCAGTGTTATGTAACTTTGGCCTTTAATCCAGTCTATGGAATAGGGAACATGAAGAGGATGGCATTATTGTAGCTCCCAATCACAATTTCAAAATAATGCTAATGAAGTGTTTACATCTAATATCTTGCTAAATGTTGTAAATACAATATATTTTAATAAAATGCAGTATCATCACTGTTGACTAAACTTTATATTCACGGCCTGGTAACTATGTTGATGCCAAAAAGTGCCTGGCTTGTTGGGCTGTTCATCATGACATGCAGAGTACTACTGGTATTTTCAAACGGTGTGCAAAATTTAAAAAGTGCATGTTACAAGATTTTTGATGACATTTAAAAATTATTTCTCTGTAAATCATTATTAAAAGCAATAGGCTTTTAGTAATGTTAGCACACCTAGGGGAATTCCAATAGCATGCTAGCACTAAGCTAATGCTGTTGCATATGCATATTATTGAACCATCCTAGACTAAAAAGACATGCAGCTGATGAAGATACTGCTTTTCTCTTCGTTCTACCTCAATCTTTTTCCTCACAACTTTGTCATTTCTTTCTCTTAATGTAAATCACTTTAAATTACATCTTTTCCTGAAATGTGCTAAACACATACAAGTGCCGTGCCACGCATTCATGTGTATGAGCAAGTTTAGACATTTCAGCTCAAAGAGCTCACAACTAGAAGAGGTGAACACAGGTCAGAAAAGAATTGTGACTAAAGTGATTAGAGCAGTTTTAATGTAATCTTGCTTGTACTGTGGCCACAGACTGGTAAAATGTAGCCTGGTCTGATGAATCTCAAAGCATACTGAATTTGGCGCCAATAGCATGAATCCATGAAACAGTCCACACTGGTGAAGGTGGTGTAATGAAGTGGGGATTGTTGTCCTGGCAAACCTTGGGCTCTTTAATACCACCAATCATCACTTAAACTCCCCAGATTATTTGAATATTGCATGCGCATCCCATCATGGTCACAATTTACTCATCTTCTAATGGATACTTCCAGCATGCATGATAAAAATCATTTAAAAAAATCATTTAAAACTGTTTATACGAACATAACAATGAGTTCAATGTTTGTCAGTGGTCTTGCCAGTCATAGGATCCGAATCCAATAGAATCTTATATATACCCCACATATAAAGAGAGATTTTTGGGATGTGTTAGAACAGGAAAAAGTGCACCTGAAACATCAGCAGAGAGATATTTCCAACTTCCTGTGAAATCCATGCAGCAAGAAATTAGGCTTTTGTTGGAGAGCAAATGGAGGCTAGTGTTCATAATACTGTTCTTGGCTAGTGTATATTTTACCTTGAAGGGTTACAGTTTTACAGTGACTGTTTCAGTGGCTAACAATTGACTGAATTCTAGTTATACTACCAATTGTACAGTTAGTTATTAGACACATTTCTGATCTTTTTGATTTCTAGCCAAAACTACAAAATGAAATTAGATCTTAACTACAATTATTAGTTATTTATGAGTTATAAATAATTTCTAAATAATTCTGATTTTGATAAATCGCATAAATCTTCTCCCATCTAATTTTAAATCATCACATCAAAGATACTCAAACACACACATTGCATCCACTGGTCACGCATTTGTATTCTGAGATGGTGTCTGCCCAGAAGCGTCTGCTTCTCAGGTGAGCATTCTCACTAGGTGCCACAGATGCTAGCAGTGGCACAGAGGAGGAGGTAAATTGAGCTAATTAGGTTAAGGCTCTGGAGACACCCTCCTGTCATCAACCGCAAATGATCGCTGCTCCGCACTTGTCCTGGAAGCTGCAAAGAACCTTTAAAGCAAAACTTAAGCTGCTGGGGCTCATACAAACTGTTGCATTATGGGAGTAACCTTTTTCCAATGACCTTAGCTGTTTGAAGGTCTTTGTCTCAGGGAGAACAAAGGTGAGGGAAAAAAAAAGATATCAGCCCTGTGTGCCTCTCAGCGATTCATCATAAAGGAAAAGGGGTTTAAACTTGAATTAAATATGACTTTGTGACACAGGGAAGTTTAAGAGAGTCAGGCATCTACTGAGAGAAATGGCTTTTTCTCTGAGTCTTCTGACCTGGACTAGTGACTGATGAGGGTTGGGGTATCCTGAGGAGCCTTTCAGACAATGAAGATCATGGTACATTTTCTCTCGCACCATGGAATCTGTGGCAGGTGTAATTTATGTTAGATCTGGCTACATACAGTACCTATATACCATATACATAGCTACTGTACATATTAGCATTTGACCAAGATTTTTGTACGTAATTGCATTAAGGAAAGTAGTAGGTGGAGAGAAATATAGGTAATATTTTGGAAGGATCAATAATCTGTACTTTTAAAAGCATTTTTGGATGCTAACACCTGAAATATTCCTCAAATGTATTTGCAAGGAATCTACTGTTTTGCCGTTTCTCACATCTTTCAGTTTATAATTTTATTATAGGCCAAAAGACACCCCTCCCCCCCTCCCAAAAAAAAGAGACAAATTGACATTATGTATGCATCGAGAAGTACCACCACAGTTCTGCAGGAACCTCAAGTGCATATAATTGTGTTTAACTATTTGCCTTTCACTCATACTAAAGTTGTTCTTTGCTTGGTGGTCTTCACCATTACTTGATTTATAGTTTCATTTAGGTAAGCATAGGAGGATAGAAATGTCTAACAACAAATACTTGAGTAAATGTACTGTTATATCTGTAAAAAAAAGGGATTTAACTGCAGTCCAACTTCTTAACACATCTATCATAAATACTGAAGTATTAGGTGCAGTTTTCCCCCCTTTTTGGGCTACGGTCACTAAGAGAAAAATAAATTGTTAACTAAAGTTTAATCATTAAATGTGATCAGATCACATTCAAACCCCTTTAACCGCATTCTACACAAGTTTAAGTGAAATAAGTGTCCTGTGTCTGTAAGCTGAGTGCTGTACTAGCAGGTGAGATGATACTCGCTCACTGATGCAGATAATCCGTTGCCTGTTTTAAATTATAGTAACAGGTGAGAAATTCTATTTGCAGGTTACAAGCAGTAAAACAGAATGGTGTACAGTATGTGTTGATGTGCCCAGGAAAGTAAAATTAGATCTCACCTTCCTGCACCCCAGTTTTTAGAGAAAAGTGCAAATAGAATCTTAAGTATATCCAGATGCAACATGAACATGAAACACATGTTAATGCAAGGTGTAAACAAGCTCTATGAGTCTTCATCTGAATCTCCGAAGTCTCACCATTTCACAAAATAGACACAAGTCATAAGTTAAAAACTTTATTCTTAGAATGCTTATATTTAAGTCATTTAGATAAATTAAAACTCAGTCCTAAATCTCAGTCCTGGGGATTCCATGATCTGCACATTTTGGCGTTTCTCCTCTCTAACATATTTAACCCAGCACATGAGAAGATGGTTAATTACTTAATGCACTGAATCAGGTGTGCTATATAGGGGGAAAATGGATTACAGTGAGAGAAATGCAGGGCTCTGTGAGAACATCTGCTTGAGGGTTGGGCAATATGACAATATTTTATCAAATTGTGCTAAATTCTGTTATTGTGATACACAAAGCTCTTTTCTAAGCATGTCGAGGATATTGAGCACTGATAGTATTATTTAAGAATTACAAATTGTGTATCGCGATGTTGTGTATTGTGAACATGTCTAAAATATTGTGATATAATATTTTTTAACATATTGCCCAGCCCTAATCTGCCATTGTAGCAGCTTTTGTCACTGTTAAAGGCACTTTGTAGACACTTCATGATAGTCCTCCTCTGTTATATTTATTAGCATTTATATAAAGATTAGGAAGTTTTTTTTATCATGATCATGATTTTGGTGGATGTACTAGTTGGGCTATATTGGATATTGAATATTTTATCCATTTATCGAACATCAGTAGAATAAATTGTCTAAGCAATTACATGCAAAAAATGAAGAAAATGAATAACCTGATGTGAACCCTACGTTCTCTGTTATATTAATGGCACATATGTGTGTGGCATATACATTACTCTAATCATTACAAATTGTCTGTTTCTAAATGATTTTGAATTTTATTGAATAAAACCCACTAACACATTAGCTGAGTGAACAGCATGGTGCTAATTAGTATAAAGCTCCAGATTAGAAGAAGCTGTGGAGTCCTTTGGGATTTTTTTATTGATTACAGACGATGCAAATAAAGTATCTGGCTTTTAATGATTCCAATGTCCAAAAGCAAATTTCCTGTATCTAGGCCAAAGCATATTCACGGATGAAATCCTTAGGGATGACTGTTGAAAAGTGCATTGCATTGTTGTAATAAGGCCTAGACAATTTATTCTTAATGTAACATGGCCAAATAGCACATCTTAATGGCTGTAGCCTACATTATTATGAAATATGCTTCAGCATATGTGTAGTTGGGCATTGTCATAGCAAATGTGAATTAAGACTATTAATCGAACTATTACAGGACTACTAACTGCTCTTCAAGGCATGATACAATGTTCTCTCATTAAAGTAATAGTAAAATGACAAATATATCACAAATGTTTGCTTATTCTTGTGCCAAGAAGCCAAGACATGTTTGGTGTCTATTAGGTCTAGAGCTATGATATATTTTAGATACATACAAGCAATGGCAATAAAATATAAAATAAAATAAAAATACATTGTGTACTTTTAGTCTAGTCTTACAGTGAAAGGGTAAATGGTGTTCAGCTGAGTGCAGTGAGGGCTTGAAGACACCTTGTTACTCATTACACAGCTGTTTTAAGTGGCAATTTAAACTCATTTCTTTGGTCTAAAGTTATCCCTGCTCACAGTTCTTAATACTTCTCTGTTTCTGTAAACAAGATTTTTATTTGAATTTTGAACCAACCAGCTAGGGCCCTTTCCATCCCACAATGTCACCACACTCTCTTAAAAATAAAGTTGCCAGAAAGGCCAAAGCCAAAGAAAATAATAAAACGTAATAGGGACTATGGTATGGTAAGAATATGGTATTTTTGATACACTGGTGAGCAGATCTCCACTAGACTATGCTAATTATTGGAATTCGTGTTGCTAGACAAATCTGCCCTCGTTTTTTTCCTCCGCACAATGAAGCGAAAGCAGACAGGGATCCGCTCTAGGCAAAAAGCTAATGCTAACCAACCAGCTTTCACTGTGTTTTCTTTCCATCATTCACTTCCTTGAAATCTCTGCAGAAATAAACTTGTAGGTTACTTACACTAACAGTTTTATACCTTAATTTTTTAGAGTGTATACATTTCTTTTTTGGGGGCTGTTCAGTTGTGACCAGCTGTGGCATTGCTAGGGTCAAACTCACAATGTTTTTATTGTTTTATGTGTTCCTAGTACTTTGTTAGGATAAAATGTTAAGCCAACACATGTAGGCATTTTACATTGTGCCCAACACATCATCCCACATCTACTTCTACTTTCAAATAGACTTGCCTATTTGTTTTTTGACACCATATGACATGATTATTTATATATATATATGATTGCCATATGTACCAATGTCCTGTATTTCATGTAATTTGATAAAAATATGAAGTTTTTTCTTCACTTTTATGTATTAAATTAAATTGTATTTTTTTCCCCTTGTTTACAAATCATTTAAATGAATTCAGAGCAAAATGTTTGATTGGTTTCTGATTTATCACTGCCTTTTCAGTTCCTATTTACAGAAACTTGTAAAAGCCTAGTAATTTGCATACCCCTGTAACCGATCAGCAATGTAGTGTGCAAACCACAACGACGAACCACAAAAAATCCCAAGAATTACAAGACAACTGGTTGAGTAGTGTGAACAGTACAGCAATCTAACTTTAAAAGTCATGTAATGTGTACATGGCATAAGGTGTTATTTGGGCAAAATGAGCAGTAAAGGTGAAGAGCGGGACCCCGGGATTTTTCACTAGATAGCCTCCGAATATATTATGTGCTCATAATGGGATATGACAATTGCTTTGTTGTTGTGTTTTCAAATGTATCAAATGTTTTGATAAGATTAGCAAAACTAATGAATGACGAATGCATCGCGATCATAGTGATGGTAATAATAGAATATAGAAAAAAGGAGATACTTCAATGTGTGTGAATTTGTGAGGCTTTGATTGTTTGACCCTGAAAGTCACAGACACATTGTTTTGAGAGTTTGATCCCAGTCTGAATTTGCCTCTTGATTAGGTGTGTAAGAAAATATCTATATATCGAAATATTGTAATATTATGATTTTGTAATTCTAAATCGATTCTCCCCCCCAGCACTGGTAATGCTCCTGACACTAGGAGGGTAAGGACTTGACACATGTTTTCTCTGATACATGCAAAGCCAACCACCGCATCACCACTCAATTGTGCTCTCTCAAACTACAGTTGCTGATGCCAAAGCAGCATGGCACAGTATGGATTTCTAATAAATTTGCATGCAAAGATTGGTGGCAGACAGATGTTGATTTTGTAATGTGTTTAAACCCTGACTGCTCCAGACACTTTTTACTTTTCTTTTACTTTTGTTTGTTTTTTGTATGTTAGTTGTCCTGAAATTAAATTAAAAAAAAAAATCTAAATGTATATCACTTTGCTTACAGTTCTGAAGTGTATTGAATCGTAACCCATGTATACGTATTGTATGGCCAAATTCTTGTCAGTACACAGCCCTTCTCTTTATCATTCATTAACCTCTTTCTGCAGTTCCGTCCTCTCTCACCTGCTTTCCTTCTGTCCTGAAGCTGATGCAGTGAAATACAGGCCGTCGCCCAAACCTCGCTCAGACGTGCTAATACATTAAAAAGTCTAGCCTGGCTAAAGGTGACAATCCATCCCCCCACTCTCTCTCTCTCTCCCACTTTCTCTCTCTTTCTCTCTCCAGCTCTCCATCTAATTGCCCTGTGCCGATAAGAATTAATTAGCCTGCTTATTTTTCTTGGGTTTTGGAGAGCTTCCCCATCTGGAGGGAAGACACTGCTCGGCACGGCTGATTAATGGTGCTGAAAGACAGTTGCCAGAGTGGTTCCGCTTGGGCTGACGGCTTGCGTTCTGGTCCGGGTCAAAACCCACAGCAAGCTGCATTGTGCCAGGCCCATTACACCGCCGAAAACTTTTCCCGGCACCTCGACCTCCAAGGGAGCTCTGCAGAGCGTCTCTGAAAAACAGTAGCCGTCGACAAACAAAGGAAGGAAGCGATGGCTGGGGCGACAATTACACACCTGCTAATTCTTTCAAGGGCCATCAATCACCTGATTGGAGGAGCCAGGATATCACCTCAACTTGACATTGAAGTAAACAGACTAATAAGCAAACAAAATTGTGGCGTGATTAGTTGACGGCGCTCGAAGCTAAAGTAGGCCAGGCTCAAGATTGAAAACGCGCCACACCTGTCAACTTACCTTCTCCTTATCGCTTAAAATTACACAGCCCAGTTGGGCTATGAAGCCCGAGGTGACAACAGACGGAAAGTAAACCTATACTCGACCGAGGCGACGATGCTCAAGGTAGGCAGAATGAATAATTTGGACAGTTTTATATGTCATGCCGCTGCAAAACTAATCCCTTTCCATCTCAGAGTGTTGCGGGCAAATCTCATTCACCTGTCAAGGAGCTGAGAAGTGCGTGGAATGAGATAATGCGGCGGTCTCTGGCCAGGCTCTGATCTTTGGTCAGTGTAGCTCACTTTCTCCTAGAGAACCAGCCCTAGAGAAGGAGGAGGAGGGCGATGGATCTCTTAGGCCACCCCAGCCAGGTCTCATTTGTCAGCCACGTGTCAAAGGGAAGATGACATTTACGGCCCTGTGAAGTGACTGCCTCCAGCTCGCCGGGCAGCCCTGAAGTAATAAATGTTTACCTTAAAGGAAGAGGGCCACTGACTTGGCCTCTCTCCGACCACAAAGAGAGGTGGGGTAGGGGGGCCTCTCCCCCTTCTTGCTCTTCGGGTCCTTATTTCCACCACCTCTCACTCACGCTGTCAAACAGAAACAGATTAATGGCACAATTTGCCCGACAAATCATATTAGAGGAAGCGCGCGTGGAGGTGAAAAAAAACTTTTCTTTTGTCTGTTCTTTCCTTTGCGCTTGCAGCTCCCCATTTTCCAGGGTGATATCTGTTCAAATAAAATGTATTCCTGTCTGACATTTATAAAGGTGTCTTGAGAAGGTGGGGGCGATATAATGACCAAGGGAGACAGGGAGATGGCTGGTTCCCTCCCAACAAATGTGTTTAAAGGGGAGCTTCTGGAGGTGCCCTCTCCACGCCAGACTCTGAGTGATAGGAATGGGCCTAGATCACACCTAGAGTCCATAGGGAAAAAACACCCGGCAATATGGTGATAGGTTATTGTTATTGTAATAAATTATGTCACAACACGCTTTAATATGGATATCATAAAAAAGATTTATACCACATATGGAGAGACTGTGAACAACAACAGTACAAATGAAGTGTAAAAGCAGATCACATCAGGCCATTATCTTTTTTGTATTTACATTATTACTTATTAATTATTATAAAAATGTGACCTGTCTGCTTTGTTGGGTATATACATACTGGGTTGAATTTCCAGAGTTAGGGTTTTTAAGGTAGTTTTTATGTAGTCCAACATTACTGCTTAGGTTACTGTCTATGCTATATAAGAACACACACCCGGAACAGTGGGCAGTCATCACAGCATTTGGGGAGCAACTTGAGGGTTAGGTACCTTGCTCAAGGGCACTTCAACCTTAAATGCTGAGAGAGGAGAAAGCACTGTTCTTTCAACCTTCCTGTCTGAAGCTTGTTTCACTAACCTTTAGTCTGTTGGTTTAACAGCTTTTTTTCAGGCAACTGCACAGGATCATGGTTGATAGGAATTGATACATAAACTATAGATTATACTAATTAATATTAAGCAAAACCAATCAAGATGTTTTGTATTTCAAGTTTGTGAGAAGCTACTTGTAAGAGGTCCCAGTACACAGAAAAAAGTCCTGTGCTGGTATTGTTTACCAGTGTGTACCGGTCCACTTCGAGCACTGATCATGATAAATAAAGGATTTGCAGTCTATGCCTTAACAATGTTGAATCAAGTAAAAAAGGACATTCCAAAAGTGCTGGTGACAAATATAAACCAGGCCATAATGTTAGCTAGTTTGCTAGCCAAAACTAGCTAGGTTAAGTGTAAGGTGTCACTTACATCAATTTGTTTCTCCAAAGATGCACAACTGGGAATCCACATGCGAATCCACAATCTTTGTAACAAAATATGTTATGAAGATTCAGAGATTCAGAGATTTATTTGATTATATATTGATATATATATATTTATTATATTATATATTGATTATATTATACTTGATTTCTACAGTGGATGCATTTTTGTAATTTTTAACTATGTAATATGTAAAAACAGTTTTTCTAAATGTAACATAGACTGAACACAGTAATTTAATTAGTTTTCTGAACATGTTACACTGTTACTGTGTATCCCAACACTGGCAACAAACATTACAAAATATCTGCAGAAATCAGACGCACATATGTTAATGATTTAATTTCAATAACAGAAAATTTGAGAAAGAAAAGATATATAAGATATAATGTTAAAAACTAACAAACCCAAACTCTTCTATAGCTAACCAAACTAAAATAGTGTTTCTTAACAGTACTCAGAAAAACACCTAGAACATCTGATATTAAATCACTAATGTTTTTATGAAATAGCTTGTTAACATATATGGCATCCAGTACTTTGAGTGGAATCCTTTGCTTGTTAACTAACTCATGCTGATCTGTTTTAGGTTTTTAAGGCAGTGCAAATTTTGAAGCTTTTTTTGGTGCTAAGTAAGACACACTAGTAAGGAACTATTGACTGAAACATGGCCAGTATTCGTCATTTTCACAACACTGTTTCTGTCATATTACAGAGAACCTAAAAGTCTTTCTGGTTAAACATTTGATATCTGGCTTTCTTAAGTATCTAATTACAATAGTCCTTATTTGTTTAGTAGTTTGCGTAGTTTAAGTGTATGCATCTGAACAATGCAGTTATTGTTATTGTTGCTCCATATAATACTTAAAAGTTGATGTAATTTAATTTTATTGTGTCGGGTAACATAGCAGAGTAAGATTTAGTCACTTGCACAATTCATTACTAAAAAGCTGAGTAGGTTAAGTAGTGTAAGTTAAGTTATTTTTGATAGTGTATATATTTGGGTAACCCAGCATATTGATATAAAGGATTATCTTATCTTATTTTATATTGTGTTATCCCTATAGTTATGTTATGTTATGTTTATGAGTTATGTTAAATGGTAACCCAATGCTGGGACGTGGTTGGTACAATACACAATGTATGGCAACAAATATTACACAGTGCTACAGTGCTACATGCATTGAGTTTGGGTAACATTTTTTTGCACTCAAGTGGCTCTGTTGTGGGCTTCTTGTCTTCCCACCTATCCTGTCATGCTGAGGGCACAGTCATTGTCATTCACAGTCTAAAATAATTAGCTCTGCATTCTTCTTCTGTCCTGTAGTTCTACATACAGAGACATCTTACCTAGGACAGAACTTTCATTGATTTATTTTTTTTAAGATAAGCATCTTATTGTTTAGCTGGTAAGATTAGGAAGGAGAGAAGGCCTTGAAGAATCCCTCATGACAAATCCATGAATGCTTGAATAGCCTTAATATTTAAACAGATAAAGGCATTTGTTGAAAAAAAAAAACAGTAAAAAAATCTGAATATGGTGGGGAGGGTTGGTCCTTGGAGACCACTTTTCACAGACAGCGTAATAATCCGATTAGATTTGAATAGAGCTATACAGTTTTGCAGAACACACTGTCGTAGTGACCCTGTAGTGTTTTAGTGTCGGAGGCGAGTTGAATCTGTTCCTGTTATTGACCACACACTCCTCAGCAGACTAAACTCAGTAAACTATTGGAGAAATAGACAGAAAGCAGCATTAAGTCACAAAACTGACACCCCCATCAATCACCTGAAACAGTAGTGAATAAGGGAGTAAAATATAGTGACATAACATCACAAGGGTGTAGACAGCCTGCTGGAATGGGTGGGTCTTTAAACACCCAAATTGAAGCTTTTAATTACAAGTACAGAGTGTCTTGCATAGATGAGTTTTTGATCATATGCTATGATATGATATATTATGTTATTACCCACACCAATTAGGTGGGCCTGCTTTTTCCACACCTTTGCCCAGCATTTCCCTGACCTACTACATTTGCATTGTCCCTGTTCCCAGAAAGTCTTAAAATAAACCCAACAAAACTATTAGGCTACAAACTATTCGGATACCTTTACTTGAATATAGTTGCTTTTATGTAGATTATTTTAAATATACCTAACCTGATAAATCTCATCTGGTATCTGATTCTCATTAAGCAACAGTAATCTGTGAATAGTACTTGCATTTTCAGCCAGTCTGCAAGTGCATATCTTTGCAGAAGGTAAAAAAAATGCAGCTAACGAAGTAAGAGAAACATTTTTTGAGCTAATGTTCAACAGAATTGAAAAGATTTAGTGTTAAATTATATGCACAGCTGGCAAGTTGATGATTTGTGGCTGTATAATATACAGAGACTGTAGACTTACAGTAAACATACATCGTCTTCAGTACTTTTTTGTAGCAACAATGGAATAAGGTCGGGAACTTTACAAGGACACAGCTGCAGTATATCAAACTTTCCACAAAGATGAGCATGCTAAAAAGTGTTTGTAAATTGTGAATGTGCGAATGTGAAGAAAAAAACATTTACTTTATTCTTCTATAACTTTACTCAAACAACCCTTAGTGGCTCATGTATTTTTCACAATTTTCCTGAATACATAAGTCCACACCCAGAACCAATTCTGGGCTTGTATGGGGGCAGGGATCATTATGGCTGTTTTTTGCTTTCACACAGAAGAATTCCATTCAAACTGTGGGTCGATTGCTCAATTTCAAACTTCACTTTTCTGTGTGCATTTTTGCAAAATTGTAGGGTAGGTTTAATCTGTTTATTGCTTTTCATTATTTCCCTTGGATACAAACACTCAAGTGACAAAAAAGGTGCTTTCTGGAGTCATGGCATTTCACTGTGCACGAAAACCTGCAAACAAGCAGCCGGCCTCATAGGAGAAGGTTTTTAGCTGTGCAGATGATAAGTTGAAGCAGTCATGTGATAAAAGGAACCAATCATGCGGTCCCACACTCAGCGCCAGGAGCAGCAAACTGCACCAGAGCCCACTTAAAGCCAACCTTAGACCACTGTTTTCAGGGGGGCCAGAGATTGGTACTCTGGACTGTTCCCGGGCTCAAAAACAACTTTCACACTTGACCTGTGAAAAGAAATATTAGTGTGACATGCCCTAGGAGAGTAGCCCTGAGCTTAGTGCCGAACAGAACATCTACATGTGTTTGGCGCTTGGTGGAGGTTAATTTATATTTATTTATAGGCAATCAAAGAGAAGTGAAAAGTGAGTTTTTCGTAGTGGGTCAAATGACCAACCCAACCCTCCTTGGCTAGCACCCTGCACAAGTAGGCTGACGGTGTGAAGTGTTGCTTATTGCCGGCTATTTACTTTAGCTGGTAAACATATCTTGCGACAAGTTTCATAGATACCTCTGCTACCTATCTAGGAAATCAAATAAGTATCAGATTTTGGTTCAACAGCAGCTTGAAGCAGTTGAAGCAGTAGCTTTGTTCAATTATATAGCCATGATCCCCTTAGAGGAAAAATGAAGCTATCCACCCCTGGATGCCACTGTGACATCACTGATGTATGGATCATTGGGCCACACCCATTTCCAAGGTTACATATCAGTTTCAGGGTTGAACTTAAACTATTTAATTCTCAGCTTGTCCACCACCAGGTTAGAACTGAAGCTTTGAAAATATTAAGTTCCATTTATTTGACGTGACAAATTCAGAGTCTTATGTCCTGTGGTGATAATTTGCGACAATGGGCTCCTCTTCAAAAACCCCAATGACTGAGCTCATTATGAGCTTATAGAACACACTAGCAGAGAATACAATGCTTCTCAAGAGGATGAGTGGGCAAGCTGACAGAGACGCTGAAATTTGAGGATACGGTGACCCCTACGTGGACCGCATTTGGAAAGAGAAGGAGGAGTTCTACAGTACAGAGATAGCCAGAGGCAGAAAGAGAGAGAGAGAGAGAGAGAGAGAGAAAGAGTGGTCAGAGTGCCAGTGAGGGATAGAGAGAGTGTTAGGCCGCCCAGAGGCAGTGTGTCAGAGGTGGGAGCGGCACTGTTATCTGCTGATCCCAGAACTTCCCGGCGGAGGGCTGGAGTCCGCCTGTCTCACGTAGCGCCGCGTGCACTGGGACGGCCCGCACCGGCTGACAGGAAGGCTCGATTAGCGTGCCACAAAGAGACCGCCGCTCAGGAGCAATTTCCCCCTGGCCAGAGGGGGGTGGGTCCACAATATGCACACACATACACATATACGTACTGCAGGCCTCCTTCCTGCGGGTGGACAGTGACACATACACACACACATGCATGGCCTCCAGCCCATCAAACATGGCCCATCAGGGACACATAGAGTAGTAGTGCCAGAAAGCTCACACACACACATACACATTTACATAGTTTGTTTTCTTTTTCTGTGAATGTAATTAATATTTTTATTATATTTATATTTAATCTGCTGTATTATGTCTAATAATATATATGCATATGCATATTGTATATGTATAATGACTATTTTGTATTTTGTTTTATAATTATTACTAGATGGCTCAGTTTCTACACCAGGTATCAGTATCAGAACAAATAATACTGGATTGGATACTGGAGAGAAAAGGGTAAATCTGATCTGATCTGAAACAGCACACACTTACACTGTGTCATGTCATGTTGTCAGCTGTGTATTTTGTCCTGTAAGGCAGTAGAGCTGCCTGTAAGGCAGTAGAGTAGCATGAGCATAACTTTAAGTATCAGTATTAAAAAGAGTAGCATGAGCCCACTTTAAGTATCAGTATTAAAAAGTAAAAAGTTATGCATTCTTTGTTTGTTACTATCATCATGATGTTTTACGTGAAAATATGTCACAGAACTGGAAAAAATCAAGGACTCCTCTTCCTTTATGGGGATTCTATGTGGCCTGACTGCATAATTCTGGCCTGCCAAGTTTTATGACATGTCTCTTTAATTGATCCACAGGCTTCACCTCCGGGAAGAAACTAGAACGGCTGCTTTGGCGAGCCTCCAGAGAACGAGCGGAGCGTGTTTGGACTAGCCGCGGCCCTGCGCGTGCTGCTCGGCCTCACACAATGGCCCTCTGGCTGGGGAAGTGGGCCTCAGCCAGATGGGGAGAGAAAGATAGTCGGGGCGGGATGGGGGGGCGGAGGCCCGCTTAGCGGGGGCCGCTGGCCCGTCTAGGGACCCTGGCCCGGAAGCCCATTGTTCAGCGCAGGAAAAACACCAACAACAACAACACGAAGAAAAAACGCAGAAGCTTCCCGAATCTTTTTACATGATCACGCAAAGAACAATTGGGGGGACGGGATGGGCCGCTTTGAGGATAGTGGAGGAAGCTTCCCCTCAGAGATGTGGAATGATATTTTCACACCTCGCTCTGAAAAAGAAAAAAAAAAGTCCAGGACAGAAGAGCGAACACAATGAAATTTGCTGACTAAGCGCAGGTATGTTCCCTCCATTGAGGGAGATTACAATGGCCTTTGGCCTGGACCACTCACTTGCTTGGCCTTTAGCCTGGTTCACTCACTTGCCTTATCCGATAGGTGAACAGAGAGTCAGCATGTTTTTCACTTTCAAGGAAAATCTCCACGAATTTCCTAAATCAAGCTGTTTTATATGTAAGTGAACACTCAGAGTTCCCCTAAAAGAAGTTGGGAGAGGTTACAAGTGCATGGCCGAAAAGCTAAAGCCTCCGGTTTGTTTGGATGTTAGCCTTCACCTGAGAGGACACCTGATCGGCCACATCCTCCACTACAAATTTGTGGCAGGGAAGAGATACTTAAGAGTAGAAGACCACACACGTTGCATTAAAATGGCCTGTTATTTTTTCAGATGGGCCTTGAAATAAGATCATCCTCTTTAGATGACAAAGATTAGAGAAAGTGTGTGTGTATATATGTGTGTGTGCAGTGTGTTGTGCGTGTCTGTGTGTGTGTTAGTGATAGAGGGGGTCTTTGTGAGTTTTCCCCCCCTTCACTCTCTCCTATAAGTGAGAATCCTTATCCTGCGTGGTTGTAGATTTCACTAACCCTGGGGTCGTGCACCTGGTATACCTCTGAATCCTGCTGTTAGCTGAAGTGTAAAATCCTCTCAGGGGAGAGAAGTATCAGGAGATAAGTGTCCTGCAGTGTGATGTAGTAATATTTGGCACTAAAGGTCTGGATGAAACATGGCCATTCCCACCTTGCATCTTTCTCTGTCCTCTCTTCCACCCCACATCCAGTTTAGCCTTAAGACATACTGGCTGTGTGATTCTATTGCTTTTGCGGTTTGGTCTCACACTGACATAGTCTTAGGCATCTAAACACATTGATTATGCAAACAAACACTATTTTTAGACAGAATGTAATGCTTTAAAAAAATTCAGATCTGGTGTTCTTTCTGTGCTCAATAAAATTTACACTTTTTTGCACTAAAATTGTCTTTATTTTAATATTCAGTTGTTTTATAGCAAATAAACGGTAAACGGCTGTGAACAAGTAAAATGAATATTTTCAGCTACATTAGACTTTTGGACATTACATTTTCTACAGATGTTTTTTTTACGCTTTACCAACGTCTGTATGGCCAAGTCCATATGTCCCCCTTTTTTTTTTTATTCTAGCTAAGTTAGCATCTCCTGCTTTGGCTGCTCACAGACCACCACGACCATGAGCGCCATTGCTGTATAATAAGAATTTGCACAAAGATAAGGAGTGCCTAAGGTGAAAAGGTGGATTAGTTGACATTTTATTTAGTTGACTTGAAAAGTAAGATCTGTAATATTATATGTAATATGTATAAAAGTAAAATAGTGTCAGAGAAGTGTCGGAGCACTAAGTTACACTAAAGATTATTGCTAGCTAACTAATTCAATTCTTTTTTTGTCCATCTTTTTCTCTTCCTAAAAGCATACTCAGTAACAAATATGTAACATTACTAAAATAGCTAAACAGTACTTATTAGTAAGAACATTTTATTTTGTAGCCAGCTAGCCTTTAGCTAAGTTAGCAGTTTCTTTCTACAGAAAGGCCTGTATGACATGTTATCAAGGTTCGACTTTCCATTTTATTTTAATGATGTGACATTTCTGTGATTCTAAAAAAAATCCTTGTAGGTTTTTGTCAGGATAGTTAAGGCCGAGTCCTAGACTTATCATCAAGGATGAAGATAAATAAAGCAAGATGTAACTTTATGTTACAATGTAACATAAATGTAAATACGACATCAGAGAAATTAAATAAATTAATAAATAACAGGACAAAAATTAAGGGACAGACAAATTACTACTATATTACTTATAGTTTACTATAGTTTAGCTACAACACCTTATTGAATCTGAGGAAAATAACTTTTAATGCATTTTTGTTGCTGTGGAAGAAAAAACTAACAAAAAGCGTTTACAATAGAAAACCTGCATAAAAAAAACGTTTTTGTTGATGTAAGTTCATGTAAATTGATTTTGTTGCAAGTCATTTTGGATCATGTCAATGGGCCTATTCATGTTCATACAATATAAAGGCAATACTGTTAAATAAAGACATAAATGTTGCTTCAGAGACAAGGACAACATAAAGAGACATGCCAACAAAGCAGGGGCAATCTATGGCCTGTCTGTTTTCTAAGGTAAGGTTTCTTTAGCATCTTCCTACAGATATTATCTGAGACAGAATAAGCTGGAGACATGTAAGAAACAATTGTGGACGCGATAGAATTTCTGTGCTTTTGTTAGAGCTGAATACATTTAGTCCCCTTCAGTTTGTGTTGAAAATGCTTTGACGCTTCCTGGCAGGTCACAGTGATCTCTCTTTTTTAACCAGGGCTGAATGTGATGTAATGGCTTGGCAGCACATGCTAATCCTTCTATTGGGGATCAGTTGGACCTCTCCCTGTCTGAGAGCGGCACGTATGAAAGCGAGCAAGAGCCAAGCATGCGGCCCAGCAGGTGAGGTGAGAAAGGTAGCGTACGCGGCAGCAGGTGTTGTGTGACTTCCCAATAATACACACTGACAAGAGTCTTCCGGAGCCCTTTTTCTCCCCCTCTCTCTCAGGTTCATGGGGTGATCTGTGTTTCTACTTGGGAAAAAGAGAGACAGGGCTTTTTTTTGTCTTCTGGGTGAACTTTGGGATTTGGCTCAGGCGGGGTTCAGTCGGGTGTTAGGTCAGGCCGCTTTCACTGCGCCTCGGTTTTGAAAGGCAGGTTCATATAACGCCAACTCATGGCTGGGTTGCGGAAATGCTAGATTAATGAAGTCGATTGTGGGAAACCCTTTGGCCTTGCAAAGCTGGTGGCCCGCTGAAATCTCAATGAGCCTACTGACACCCAAAACAAGACCCTTTTTTTGTGTGTTGGCATCGTAGGGGGAACAGAGTCACAGTGATAGATCCAGAACATTTTTATGTTACACACAGTTAGAAGGGAGAGGGAGGGGAAAAAAAGGGAGAGAAAAAATGAAAGAGGCGGATGAATGGCGATTCTTTTTCGTGCAGTGAAGTCACTGAACTGGAGCTAACCCTGAAAACCCTGGCTGTCTGAAGGACATTCTCTGTTTCCTTTGATTCGAGAGGGTTTCAGTCCTGGCTGTTAGTAGCACTTTGTAACAAGCAGCGTTATTTACTCGGCTCCTGCCACTGCCGTTTGAAATGGGATGAATAACCTGCATTTGCACTCCACTTCCAAAACGCAACCCTCCCAGGAACCCTCACTAATCCTGAGGAAGGGATTTCTGTGGTAGTTTTCTCACTGCCTGCTATTGCTTTGCGCTGAAAACAAAGGAGGCTCTCAGACAATGCCAGCTACCATGTTGCTGTCTGCCAGACTGGATGACAGTGTTGTTTTACTTTAGAATGCAGTGTTTTAAGAAAATTTGAATATCCATGTTATTTCTAACTAATCACCCTTACCATAAATGCATGTATTACATGCTCAGAATGAACAGTTTAATAAAGTTGTTTTAAATGCTTTAGAAAATAAATAAAGGATAATTTACAATTTTAGGTGATCACGAGTGTCTATGTGTTAGCTCTGAAGTAAAGCCCATTCCCTGCCTTACTCTTCATGTCCAGTGCTGTGCTGGGCAGGACTCAAGATGGATTCAGTGGCTTTTGTATGTATCTTGCTACCATATTAGTGGAATGAGGTCCCATATGCTCCCCTTTGTTTAAATGTCCACTGCCATATTGTGGCAGGGTAGATTTGGCAACCTGCATGGAACACAGCTTTCTCTTCTCTTTTCAACTAGCAGGTCCAATTTTTACGGGAATGGAAATGCTTACACTCTGAAACATTTGACACCTAGGATAGCCACCCCCGACTCCTCTCCCCTTACAAACAAACCCTCACACACACACACACACACACACAGAAGACATGATAACAGCTGTGTGGTATTCTTTGCTGAGCAGGATCTAACACCACAGCAGCGAATCTGGGTCAGAATACTTGGAAGGCATGAATATCAAGTGGAGTCCTCAAACTGGTGAATTAATATGTCTTTCACTGGTGACATTTTCTGTCGACATATGGCAGTGAGCTCATGGGAGAGCGGGGCCTTTTTGATGAATATTTTTGAGTACAAAACCAAAGGACGGTTCTGGGCATATGTCGCCTTCTGTTTTCGGCTTGTGAAATGATAATGCGGGCTCTCTTCATTTGGTTAGTGTAGTGACTGAGCTGGTAGTTCAGCCTCTCATTAACCCCTGTTGTGCAGAGAGAAAGTGAGACTGGCAGCATGGACAGCAGTGTGTTAGTGAGCCAGTGAGCAAGCTTTTTCCCTCTCTCCCTCCCTCCCTCCCTCCCTTCCCACCACCTCGCCCCCATTTTTTCTCTCTCTTATTGCTGGGTGGTATGCTGATTCATTCAAGATACTACATAAAATCCTGTAATACCATGGTATGCAACAGAAAACTGCAAAAATTTAGACCCATCGCAAGCATCACAAACAGCACAAATATTTAGCATGGCCGTGTTGCTAGCAACAGTGGGCTAGTACATAGCCCTCACTCTACAAGGACCCCTGCTCATTTTCTCTCTCTAATTCTCTCTCTCTGACTCTCTGTACACATATACTAAAACGTTCTAGAGTAAAACACTTAAACACTTTGTTTTTTGTTGCGATACTGTTTTTCACACATTTTTACCCATGCTGCTCAGCCATACTCTCTCTAAAACACACATGCACAGACTGTTTTTGCTTTTTTGTCCCTCTGTCCAGAGCTTTGCCCTGCTTGTGGGCCCCAGGCTACAAGTGGTCGTGGGCCCTATGGGTCTAGCCAAACTCCATTAAGTCTGTTTCCTACCGACTGATGTGGACTAATGTCACACCATGTGCAGCATTCAAAAGTAAAAAACGAAAAAAAAATGCTGCCAATGTCATTCAGTGTTGATTGACAGCTAACTGATCTCTTAAACCCAGAAGAAGACCACAAAAAGCCACAGTAGGTCACATGGTTTGAATTTTAATTTGATTAACCCTATGAGGCAAATATGCAATTATTGATTACTGATGAAAAAGTGAACCTATAATTTTCAAACAGAAAACTCTCCCACAGGCCAGTCATCGCCTTCACGTTAACGTTAATCCAATCTCATAACATCAAGGTCAAAATAATACCCTGACTTATCAAACCCTGTGATGTCTACCCAAAACCAAACAAAAATTTACTTTAAATTTATTTAAAGTTAATCTGAGGTTTGCTAATGCCCAAAGAAAGATGTACATTTTGAGTTCTAGTTTATGTTGTATGCTATTTCTTTTTTGTAAACCTGTTAACTGTTTTATTTGTATAGTATATTTTTATTATAAAGTAAAGAGTATGTAAAAGAGATACTAACCTTTTTTATTTAAGTATATTTAACAAAGTATATAAGTATATTTAACTGGCCCTTAAATGCTCAGGTCAGTTCTTATGCTCATAAGCTTATGATTTTAATAGCTTTTTGAACAATCAAGACCATGAGGTCTTTTTGGCAAACTATTGGCAGGGTTGACATCACATAGTGGATTCCACACTTAATCCCGATCCACAATAAACTCACTCTTAGACAAGCATTACTAATTAATTGCCCTTTTTGGGCATCAACCCAGTAGCTGATTTGCAGCCATCTTGGGCGTTACATAATAGCTGTTGTGTCTAACCCTGACAGAGTGGATATTGTGCAAATTAAAACGAATGGTGGCAAGATGTTAGGACCAGTAACAGATTTTCTGTTTTATGTACATGAAAGGCTCCCGAAATGTGATCTGTTTTAGAAATGTCAAGGACTTATGTCCTGGAGGGCTCTAGCAGTTTAGCATTCTGCCTCATTTAACACACCTGATTCAACTCATCAGCTAATTAACAAGGCCTTCGTGAGTTGAATTCTTAGTGTCACTAAATTCTGAGAACATCAATGATCTATACAGCACTGTGGTCTTTCAGGACTTCAGTTTGAGACTTTGAGCTCAGATATAAAAATAAATAATGGACTGTTTTCTACATGTTGGTTAAGTGTTCTCTTTAAAGAGACATATATCTTTATTGAACAAATAGGAAACAATCATTGTTAGAAAACAGTATGTGAACCCACAAATTCAATAGTGGAAACCTAATTCGTGTCAGTAACCTTAAATAAGTATTGATGTTTATAAGAGTGATGAGTGATGTATGAACATACTAGCTCATTCAAAATGTTGAAATAAAAATTATGACCAACTACTTCTGGTAGCTGTGCAGAAGATATTTTGGCACCATTCATCTATACGAAGATGTTGCTTTGGTCTATTCTTAGGCTTAATGTGGGTGTCATAATGCAATGACACCCAGACATACTGTAGGAGTTACTTATAAGATTTTTTTAGTGGCTTAATGCTGCTCTGTGATATTATACCCCCTTCATTGTGCTTTACAGCGGGGATAAAACTTTGTTTAGAACATTAATGTGTGTATTAAGCTTGAGTTGGCAGTATTTTTGTGTTCTTTCTGGAGATCAGAGTTTTTCTCTTTGATAACTTTCTATAATCACTGCTCTTGTTGAATGTTTTTCTTGCGGTAGACTCATGAACACAGATATTATGAAGTGTAAGAGATCCTTAGCTGTCACTTCAGGGTTTTTTGTCACTTTGAGGAATCTGTGGTGTGCCCTTGCGCTAATCTTTGTAGGATACCCTCTTCTAAGGAGAGTTACAAGGGTTCTGAATTACCTCCATTCGTAAACCTGTGACAGGTAAGGGGCTTCTCCTTTGTGGCATTTTTTCTTTAACCCCAACAAGAACACTCTTTGTGGATTCTGGACAGTTTTCAGAGATAAAGGCTTATTGATTACTGATGATAACAAATTGCTTTATCTTAAACACAGGGAACATTATGGCAATTACATTTTATTATAAAGGTCCCAACTCTTCCATATTAACTCTAAACCTGATCTTTTAGCCCAGGACTGAAGGCAAAGTGGACACTGAAATTTGGTTCTGTAATTATAATGCTAAAAAAACTTTTCTTTAAAATACTTAAGTAACACATCTTACGTTATAGCATGAACCTCTAGTGTATTATTGCGTTTATGCCATAGTTACCATGGTCACTGTTTATTGTTAGATTTCAAGAAAAAGAGGACAGAAAAGTACAACAGTTTTAGTTAATTACCAAAACATTAGGTGATGTTACAGGTATATTAATTCCATGGCTAAAAATGTACGTTTGTGCGAAGCTGTGTTGTTTCGTATTCAGCCGCTCTTAACTACCTTAAATAGTGCAGTAATTAATGCTCTCTTTGAATAGCTGACCTAATGCTGTGTCTCAAACCCTACCCTGAGTAATGCTATGTTGAACCCACTGTGTCTGTGTTTATTTTACTTTAGTGTGCTTAGTATACTTTAGTGTGTGTGATTTGGGACAAACAATGTGAAATCTCCAGCATTTTATTCCAAGGATTCTACTTTTGTTTCATTTTAGGCTTGTCATGAATAACGTCTTCCAAATTAAAATCGAAACAAAGCCAGTGGATTATTATTATATGTCATTTATAAATAATTAAAAATCATGTTGCCAGTTTTGTATTTGTATAATTATAAAGTTGCTGCTTTCATATGGCTGGTGTTTTTGTCTTTTACTTGAAGATCTTCTGTCAGAGTGCCATTATCATGCAATATTGGCGTTCCTAGAACGCCTCTTAGCCAATCACATTGTGAGGTCGGAAGTAACTTTGTGAATTGCAAATAAATTAAACCGTGGAATGAAAAAAAACACCTATATTTATGCCCAAAACTAAGGACCTGCTATAACGCAACCATGATATATGAAAATGCTAGAAACATATTAATTACATTATTCAAGCTAGTAGATCTTTGTTGGCATTGGATGTAGTCTATGCAATGCAATTATGATTTTAAAAATAAACATTGATTTTCATGATTTTTTTCTATGTTTAAAGTGCTGTTCCTATGTGTAGAACTAGTGAAAATTAGCAGAATCTATCGACTTTAAATTCACAGATTCACATCTTAAACTAACTTCCAGATCATTGCTGCTGTCTAGGTAAGCAGAAATCCAATCCAGTCTTGTTATATAGTATGTCAGAATACTATGTTGAACTCTGGTGTCTCAGCCTCATTTGGACATTTTTTTAAAAAGGGATGTAGATGTGTTACAAATTTAAAAAGCGGATCATTTTGATTAAAAAAAAATGCAATTTGTGTTGAATATTACTGTGAGTATTGTGTTTTTTAAGAATTCACCTCAATAAATAATGGTCTTCTGGGGCAGTTACAATGAAATGCAGAGCGGGCATCATAGGCTGCTGTGGAGTCTAAAGGGTTAATATTCCACTTATGTGGTGGTATGTTGTGTCTGTAGTAACAATGGACTGTATTCAGCCAATTCTGACTGAAAATGCGTAAAGGCAGAAATTAATTATCCATCTGAAGCCAATGTGCTGGAAAATGTAATTTAGAACAATTATGAAAGTGACATGCTTAAATTAAGTACATTGCATATATAAACAATGATGATCAAGTAAATATTTTATTTGCCTACTCATCTAGCTAAGGTTTTGTGAGCTGCTGAATGTAGCCCTTGTAATGTCTTTTTACCTTTTTGACAATGCTGCAATGTCAGTTGTACAAGTGATAGTCTAACTAAAGAGGGTTGATGTTTTTCAGTGATTAATAGTTATTTAACAGGATTTCGGTTAACAGACCTTGATACTGTGCAACTTTTAGCCTATTACGTGCACTGAACAGTTTTGGGTGTGTGAGATTGTGAGCGAGATAGCCAAAGTAAGCTCTGGGGAACACATACCTATTCTCTCTTTTACTCAGTGCAAACAGTAGCTCTTTAGAATGGAGTCGCCCTTCTCTGTCCTCGCTCCACTGGGAACACTTCCTCATAGCATGCTCATTGGCATGCTAAAAAGCCCTGATATTTTTGTCTGACATATTAAAGAAGGAATTAGGCTGAGCTATTGAGGGGCTTATGTCCTAAGCATTTTAACATTTTTTTCCCCGTGGCTTATTTGATACACAGCCAAGTGGACTGAAAAGATGGGGAGGGTAGCAAGTGGAGAAAGAGAGAGGTTATTGACAGCGCTGTGGCCAGTCTCTCTGAGGGACAAGTGGAAACAATGTGCCGACTGTTAGCCAAAGCCCTGCTTTACTGTATTGCGTGGGGAAAGTAAGTGTCCTGTCTGTGCTTGTCCCCCTCCCCTTTCCCCTCTTTCCCTGAGCCCCAAGAAAGCTGCTACAATGAAGCCAACCCTAAAGCAGCAATTTGTAAGTCAAGAGCCTAGCAAAGTGGATTCTGGGTGGTGGGGGTAGACTCCCAAAGCTGCTACCACTTGTTCCAGAGGCCTATTCAACAGCAGGGAAAACTCTGCTCATCTCACCAATGCACCCCTGCTGTCTCTCACATCTCTCTCTCTCTCATTTTCTTTCTTTCTTTTTCCACATCTGCATCATGAGCCAATTGCCTCTTCATTAGGACCTTTAACAATGTTTGCCCTGAATTCTCAGAATGTACCCTGTTTGCCCATTATCAGCTTGTGCAGCAACCCCCAAATGCTTACCTTTTATATCACAATAACCAGCATCAGTGACTAGGGGTTGAATGGATTCATCTAAAGCATCATATATTGCTAGGTAACATTGACAAAATGCATTCATTATTATATTATGATTCTAGCAAGATATCAAACTCAAGTTTTTCACGTTTGAGCCCCTTTAAATATTGGCTGATTTCCAGGCAGATAGTCACCGAACTTTTTAATTAATTTGTTCGAGCTAAAATAAATAAAACTGCTAAAATTCAAATTAATGGGAAAATATATATTACACACTCTTTCTTAAATAATGTTTACACACTTTAGATTGTTAGGTTTTGTCTTTGTCCTGTCCGCATGTACTGGATATAGAGGTTGTGTGAGGTTGTTGAGGCATTTTTAGTCTGTTTTGGTGACTGAATTTACGTTTTAAAATGGTACAAGGAGATCTTTAACTGTTTTCACTGTTTTCAGTGTTGCCATGTGGATGGGGAAAACTGAGCTTTATGAAAATGCAGATGTCACAACGCATACATGTGTCTGGTTGAATCTCAAATACCTCCTTATATACCTTTTGTATAGTGAACTACATAAGTCATAAAACTACAATGTCTACATGTAGACAGCAATAGATTTCAGATTTCAACATATGAGGTTCTATAGCTCCATACAGGGCAAGCATTCTAATGCAACAGATTTTAAAAATATCCAGATTCATATGGACAGGGTATTGTTCTGTTTTCTGTTAATAACCTAATTTCACTGTGCTGTTGTTGTTATTTTGATATGTAATATAGGTGATCTAACAAAACGAAAAAAATTATATATGCTCTGTTTGTATCCCCGGCCTCAAATGGCGTCACCAGGGATTAAGCTTGTCATTTTATGATGATAGGGACAAGGTTTAGACTAATAGTTGCTCCACTCAGGAGCTCAGTTGTGTGACACCCATGCCATGAAAAATGTCCAGGTCATGGAGCGGATTGTTTATCGCTGACTTGTGTGAATAAGAAAAAACATAAATGAAGAATGAGCAGCAACTGCGCAACAGCAACCGCTGTTACAATTACAAACACATGCTCTTACTAGGCTTCAGCAGTATATGGCACAGACGGCAGGTTCCCCTGTTGGCAGTAGAATGGTGATAAATCCAGAGGCCCGCTTGGCAGCCAGGGGAACATTGCCCTATTCGAGTGAGGGTTGGCTCTCCTCTTCAGGCAGGCGTTTATGGCAGAGTCCCCAAAGTTACACTACGATTATGAGAACCTTGGGCTGTCACCGGAAACAAAACCCACTGACACGTTGACAAAAATCCCTGCCCCGTGTTTATATGCCGTTTTGCAAAGAAATCAGCAAAGGTAATCATGTATGGAAGCCGGGGTTAAGAAGCAATGTAACAGTCTATTAACTTTAATGTAGATATGTGGAATAAGCATATGCGGGGGCCCCATTAGCATAAATCTTGGTTACACACGAGCGGCCCAGCACGCCACTGGCGCTGTCTCCCTCGGCAGAAAGGTCTAATGACAAACACTCTGTGAATGGAGCGAGCCAGCCCGCTGACTCCTCGCTTGAGCTCTCAATTAGCGCCCCCACGTTTTAAGCCTGCTCTCCATCTCTGGAGCATGGATCACAGCCACGCTCCCCTTCTGGGCCCCGCAGACTTACGGCCCAAATGGCTTAGAAACACAGAAATAACACTGCTCCTTCAGAAAATAGAAGCTAGAGCAAAAGAGTCAAAAACCAGCACCTGGGTCTAGATGAAAACCATACCAATAGTGCTAAAGTCGTTTCAAGTCTACTTTACACTCAGGATAGTCACATCGCTGTATGAGTCGGCAGTGGAAAGAGATGCTCTTTTTTCTGTCAACGCTGCACACTTTGGACTAATTCATTAGGCATAAAGCCACAGAAGCTCTGGGAAGTATTGAGAGAACAAATGGCATTTTGTAGGGGAGGGAACAAAAAGACAAGAAAGAGTAATTGAGAGAAAAGGTTTGTTGGGGGAAAGAAAGCATGTGTGCAGGAAAAGGAACACTTTCCATTTTGTTTGATTCATCATCAAAGAGGCCTGAAAGGATCCTGAAACAAGAGAGATATTCCTGACTCGACTTTCTGTAGTCCTCCTCTACAGAACTATGTTCTAAGTGTTTGATGTTTTATTGAGAGAGGCTTTCAAAAGAACAGATGTGCTTAGAACTTTCCAGAAAAAAAGAAACCGGGAATAAAGGAAAGTAAAGGAAATAGCCAGGGAGGTAGCACACAGAGGCAAGAAGAGTTAGTTGAGTGACTCCAGAATTTCCTTCGTGTTGTTGTTTCATTTGTGTTGTTTTAAGTAGTAGTAATGGTATTATCTCTTACATCCAACATAATAATAATGATAATAATAAAAGCTACAAAATGCAGGGCTATTAATTGTCATCATCAAGCTCTGGGAGTGCTTGACCACATGTTTTTCTTTCTTTAGCTGAGGCAGATCCAGGCAGAAGAATGCCTTCATCTAATTGTTCAGTGGTAGTTGACTTCCTTTTGCTTTTGACATTGTGAGGTTAAAGATTAGACCCAGGTCCACTTAATAACGCCACCACTTCCCCACATTGTTGTCCACTGTCACCCCTGTATCCTGTCGAGTGTCATGGCAGAGTCTCCACTTGACAGCGTGACGCCCCAACAGAGACCACTCCTTTAACCTAATCCCTCCTGGAGGATAAAGGCCCTGCAAGCCATTTACATGCTGCCACCTCAAAGCTCTTCCGAGGACTAACTCCCTTCCACTGTCAGGCAGTCCTATCTGTCTATGCCAGCTGCAGTCCTTAGGTCTGTGAAATTGCCACGCGGCTGTATCTGTCATACATACCCCTCAGTGCTCGCATGCAGATCACATTGCCACTGAAATAACAACATTGTAAAAGTCATAAATCACATGACGGAAAAGCCAAAACTCAATTGAGTTGGAAACCACTGTGGCGTCTTCGGGGGCTAATTGGATTGGTGTTTAGCAAGACCCCGGGAGGAGGCTAGGCCTGCACTCATGCATAAAATTGTCTTTGTTTCTCTCCATCACCTGCTCTCTTTCTCTCTCTCCCTTCTTCCTCTGTTCACTGCATTTCAACCTCCTCCACTCTTTTTCAGGCTGCTGCAGGAGGGAGGCATATTAGTACACCTTTGTGCCAGTATGACAGGGAAAGGGGGTGGGGGAGGGGGGAGGAAAAAAAAGAAATGATCTGGTATTAAATTTCAATAACACATTTCCTCAGGTCCTCCAGAGAACAAGCAATCAAGGGTTAAATTGGATCTGTAACGTATGCTTGGTGACCCACAAATCGCTTACCCATCAAACAGACTCATTACGAGCCGGCAAGCAGATGAGTGTTTGTGCGCCCCTGCCTCTGAGCGGCGCAGATCGTGTGTATTACCACTAACACGGCCGAGGTATTTAAATTTTGATTTTTTCGTAATGGGTTTTGACATGTTTCATTTCCTCCGGGGGAAGCGCGGGAGACCTCGGAAAGTAAATGTTGCTAAAAAGTCATCAAGGCAGAATATTAAAATGCCATCAAATAAGAATTTCGCTAATGCGATGGGGCTGGGGCTGCAGGTACGTCAGACTGGGGTCAGAGAGGTCCTGGTTCTGGGAGAAACACTATTTGTTCCCCTTGGCTGCCTTCCCTCCACCCCCCCCCCCCCCCCCCCCCCACACACACACACCTCTTAAATAAATTATTAAAGGACTTATATCTCTCCCCCCTTGACCTGCCTTTCGGGCCTCTCAAAGTTCAGCCACACCATTTGAAATGAAAAACAGGCAAGAAAGGCAGAGCGAGGTGATGCACACAAGGCTACAGAAGTCCACCCTTACCTCTGCTTCCTTTCACTGAGAAGCGACAAATTGTGCTACTAAAAGGATGCCAGAAAGGAGTCAGGCCTACTTTGCTGCATGTTCGCGTACGTTATTTTGATGCATCTTGGCTCTTTTGTTCTACAGAGATGTAATTTGCCGTGACATAAATGGGAGTTGGTGCAGCTCCCTCCGAACACTTTGCGATAGGATTATTGAATAACTAAACACACCGCGCTCATTCAGAGCTCCCACACTATTCAGCTGGAATGAATATCATAGCATAAGGCATCCTTTAAATGATCATTTTGAGCCGATAATTACACATTTTTGTTCTCCGGCAGGATTGGACACTCGTGTCAGGGTGTTGTGACAAGATGATTATTGGAAACGCTTTCTGCCTCACTGGCTAAATTAAAACATTTGTCTGACATAAATCTACGTTCATCGGGGGGTAAAAAAAAGAAAAGAAAACGTAATGTACATTCCACACATTTATAACATAACACTTTCCTTAAAGACTCACATTTCAGTTTCTCATCAAGTCCCCTCTATTGTTTTCTGTATTCCTCGGGTATTCCTTTTGAGGCCATTACCAGCCTGACAACCCACCAGCTGTCACTAATTGCCCACTAATGGGCTGCGCTAGTGTGATGGTTTCTCTGTAAGGGGCGTTCCAGTTCTTTACCGGAGGTCCTTCTGGCTTGCCAAATCAAAGGGGACATACTTAAAAAGCATGTCATGCTCTTCTCTTAAATCATTTTCAAAGCCAAATTGCATCGCTGCAATACCAAGTAAGCTCTAGCGATACTGAAATATCTGTGAGCTGCATGTTTACTTCAGGGCGGCATCGCTGAATGTCTTTTGCACACATCTTGTCCAGAAACAACCTATGCTTGATTTTAACCTGTATTAGACATTTGCCTTTCAGATGCATGCCGTTACCTCTCCTTTGCTGTGAAAGAGTGATGGTTATGCTGATATGTCGTATCGCGGCTGGTATTTGTATTCTTTGCGTTTGAGATTTCAGCCGGAGACAAGCAGGTCACGTGTCTGCCCTCTGCGTCAGCCAGCCCGCTAATAGATGTGAGAAGGTCATCTGGCATTAGCGGCAGAAGTACGTTAGCATTTGCGCTGAGCGTCTCTTGCCAGACTGTGTGCATGTTTGAAGGCACTTGGACAAGCAGGCCCTTTCACAGTGATGAATGGCTTTTTTCAAGCGTTCTGCTCCCTAGTTATGAGAAGGGTGACCTGGTCATTGGACGACTTTATGAAGCTATAAAAAATGTATGTCAGTCTCCAGTCTCTAATGCCATCCCCAAACAGAGGAGGAGGGTGCCATGGGGTGGGGTGGGGGGCTGGAATGGTAAAAAGGCCATTTACCGGCGCTCTAAATAGCTCTCTGACTGCCCTTCTCCACTTATCTGACAATGTCCTTGTCGTCAAGACAATTTTTTTATTCTGTATTTTCCTCTCTTTTTTTTTTTTAAACCTTTTTTATGGGACACGTTTGAATCTAGACCTCTGTGTCCAGTCGAGCCTCTGCCTTTCCTCTCATTCCTTTGTGATCTGTGTTTTTAATATGCTCAGTCTAAATTCAGAGATGTGACTACCTTATTTGTGGCTTGGGTGGAATATTTAATGTGGAATCTGCATAATGAAGCAGGCGAGAGCACCTGTAGTCTCTTGACACAAAAGCACTGCAAGTTTGCAGTTCTTATGAATGGAATTAGAATGAAATTTTGATGTATGACACGCTAAGCATAGAATCTGAATCATGTGTTTGATTTAACACAATAATTATGTCTAAAATAAAAGTCCTGTCTTATTAACAAAATGTAAAAAAACAAACAAAACATACATGTACATAAAAGGCTAAAACTGTGTGTGTGAAGAAATTAAAATTACTTTAAAGATGCAAAGAGAAGCTGTGTAGGACCATGTCCAAAAAACATCTCAGAGATTCCCTTACCAACCAGTTTTCCCCTCATTTCCATGTAGTATGGCAGAGTCTCATTAATCATAAATGTCTTCTTTTTAATAAATATGCAAATTTATATTAGCCGATTGGTGTTACCTAATGTGCCATTAATAAAACATGAGCCTCTTCGTTGTATGCCTGCCAGTGATTTGGGAACAAACATCCAGATATGAAGATGTAAGATTGTTGGTTGCAGAAGATGGTTGAATTGTACAGCATTTGTACCTGCCTTTGAATGGCCATTTAAACATAAAGAACCCCCAGCACTACTGTAAAACGGCTCAGTGATACTTGGTTTAATCCAGGCTTGGATCCCAGACGCAGCATGTGACCTTAAATTGAAAAGTGCAATCATTTATTTATGAGAGTAATTAGGTCATGATGTCTGACAAGTGCAATCCATGCCTTTTTGAGACCTCTTAGGCCAAGAAGTAGATTACTGTTATGTTTTATTTAGTTGGCCTGAAGCACGTTCTTGTTGCGTGCTTATTATAGCTCTTTAACCCAACTTCTGACCTGCAAAACCCTGGTAGCACAATGGGTCCTGCATCCAGAGGGGTCGGTTTGTTAGCTAAGTTAATTACTTAATCAGTTTAGACCAGACCATGTCATGGTGGATTCACTTGGGTCATTAATGATGGGGCTGCACTGCTTGTAGTCTCTGTAGTCGTACATACTTTGCACTTTGTCAATGATCTAAAGAATATCTAACTTTGTTACATATATAAATGTTCAGTTCTTTTGATAATTTCTAATTAATGGATGGTTATACCTGCGTGTGATTACATATTAGTAACTAATGGCTTTAGTAATCACTACTACAGAAATCTGATTATGAACTTGCCGATCAGTTCAAGGATTTAATGTATTAATTTACACAATGCATTGTACTTAGTTTTTATTTTATTCGTTCAAGAAACGTTTGGTGATAAGACATGCATGTAGCATGCATCATAAGCCTCTTTCTCATCTGAACATGATTTTGTTTTGCCTAAACTGGTGAACTACATTTCTTCTCAAGTGGAATCTCAGAGGTCTTCAGAGTTTATTGAAGTGTTTTACGCGTTGGTTATCTAAAATCTCCACAAGGCTGCTTTCCCTCCATACTGGTGCACTTGTTGCCCACCATTTGAGTCTCATTCTGAATCATTTATATTGTGCATTTCCCCAAACGGATGGAACGAAAGAGATTATTTTAGTATCAGTGAAGTTTAAAGCGGCCGAGATGTTGGGGCCAAATTGCCCGCCTCTGTTTCTTCATGTGCAATCAATCATGGACTTCTCTTCAGCCACCACAGTTTAAAAACAGCTGTAATCTGTGGTCTTTGTCGCCAGAGTAGATTGTTTGGCAAACTATTACCATAACTGTCAGGCCAAATCAGAAAAATAATCTCATCGCACCGGACAGATGCGGTTCCCTGCATTATTGATACGGTCATCTTGGAAAGAGAGCGAATTATAAAACATAGTTCTATTTACAAAGGGAGATTGGCTAGGTCCTTGAGAGTGAGTGAGAGGGACAGGCACTTCCAGGAAGTGAGATATAGGCAGTTCAGAAGGAAAGAAAAAACAAATTTCCTGGCTTTTTGGGGTCACCTCACCCCACGGGCCTGCTCCCTCAGTGAAAATGAATCACCGAATACACAGACTGAATACTCAAAAGTGCTTTCCCTGGCACTAAGGCCCTGACACTTAATATTAGATTTTACCCTCCCTTTTTTATTGCAAAATGGGGTAGCTGGTGTGAGGCAATCTCTGTATTTACTCTTGAAAGCATATTAGCATTCTAATATTGTGCCTGCTACTTTGTATTTGTGGAAGTATACTTTTTTGGGGTGGAGGAGGATTTTAGGTGCCAAAGAATGTAGACTAAGACTAGATTTTGCAACATTGCTGTGAGGTTTTGATGGCATTCAGCCATGGGAGCATTAGGGAGTTCAGGTGGAGATAATGGATGATTAGTTACAGATCACAAAATGCTACTAAAACATATCCCAGATGTATTTGCTGTATGCCCAGCACTCTAGATAAATTAGTTCCACTGTTCCATACCCCAGTGCTGCAAGGCTTTACACCCCTCTATCAGAGGCCTCTATTGGGCATGGTGACTTTAGACTCATGCATGACTGCTTTAAAACATCCTGTTATATTGGCAATGCTTTTCTCTCATGATTAAGCAAGCTGTGCATGTGCAACTAAATGCCTGTGTCAGCAACATTTTATTTTGACCTTAAAATGACAGCTTCAAAATTATTGTGATGCTCCTCTGACAGGACAACGTATGCAAGAGTGGTGTAAAACTAAAACCCGAGTCTAGAATATTTGTGTAAAATCCTGTATTATTACTGTACCGCCTCTATGCTTCTTTTGTATTTTTCGATCCTGTCTATAAATGCATGTGTAAAGTGTGTCCTTTAGTGGAGGTTCAAAGCATGAATTCCACTTTCTCTTGCATATTGTTGCTTTTTTGTGTACAGCATTTAAAATGGATCATTGGTACCATTTTATGTCAGAAAAAATATGCATATATATATATATATATATATATATATATATATATATATATATATATATATATGACCAGTTATCGTTGTTGAAACTTTTATTCTGAGGACTTTTATTCTGAAGTCTGCGTGACCAAAAAAGAGCTAGCATCGCTCGCGGTTGTACTCCATTGCAGCTGCAAGTCTCCAACCGAATAGTTCTGCTGTAATCTTTCTCTATTACTGAAAAATGGCAAAAAATAGCAAAACAGTGGCTGTAGAAAATACCACTGATACTTAGTGAAAAAAAACATGCAATCTGTTGATTTTTGACTTTTCTGGGACTCAAAAGCAGTGTTCAGCCGTGCCTGCCTGCATGTGTGCGTGCGTGCGTGCGTGCATGAGAGATCCAGGCTTGCACCTCCTCCCTGCGCTGCTGTTGAGTAAACAGGGCAGGCTGCTAAAGGCGATGTGTGTGGATTTTAGCTGGATTACTCGCTGATAGTAGGTTGAGGGCACCACACTGGTTAGATAGGGTAAGTCCTGCTTTTTGCTGTAATATGTGTAACATGTCTTATGAATACCAGCGGTGCAGGAATTGGGTGAATCGGCCTAATTATCTGATACGCTTTTCAGCTATTTCAGTATTATGTATTGGGACCAATATCTGATCTTTTAAAAGTTTAAAATTTGCAGATGCTACTTGTTTAAAGTAGAACACGAAAATGCATATATACACATATCTGTGGTTCTTGTGCTTTGACTGTTTATAGCATTGTCCTATTAGTTCATGGCATTTTCGCTGACAGCAGTGTGCTAACCTCTTGTTCCTTGGTTCCCTTGTTGTAAACGTGACGCAGCAACAACAAACAGTACACAGAACAACAGTTAAAACGTTTGTGAGTTAATATGCTGTAAAAAGATAACCACTCTTCCTTTAAATGTTTTACTGTTTTGTAAACAATGCTGTACCACCCAGTTTGATTATTATTATGTCCATTTTGGAAGATATGCTCCCACCCCATCTTTACTCTTGAATTACCCGTGGTTAGAAATAAAACTAACCAGCGAGAGAACCACGCTTATTTCTCTGCTTCTAAACCAGTACTGAACAGTGCATTCAAAACCCAGGAGGAGAAAATTAAATCATAGCTGATTTAGTCTTGGGCTAGGCTCACTTTTTTAACCCCACACTATGAAGTAATTATCGCACATTAGTAGTCGACAACCATCAACCACTATCAGTTAACAGTGTGTGTCACTACACACACACACACACACACACACATACATCGTGATTTGACTGCAGCATTTTAAAGGAACTGGGAGCTGAATGGTCAGGTACATCAGGATTATACGATTTTGAACAAATGGTCAAGTTCCATTAAATAAGCTGTCCACTAACAATACAGTGATTTTACTAGTGTTTACTAGTGTTAATTAACAGCACATAAATTGTGGGGCTGTATTATATATAGAAACACAGATCTGACAGTCAGAATTAAGGTACTCTGATTGAATTGGAGGGTAAAAAAAAAAACTCGATTGGGACGTCTCTAATCTAGATATATATATAGTTTTCAGGCAACTCATGCATCCCAGAAGTCATTCACGTTGACCTGTACAGCCTGGTAGTTGCTTGGAGAGTTCTACATTACGTCCCAACCGCTTGACCACTTGCCAAACTTTGCTTTGTGAAAACATGTGTCCTTTGCTGGCACGGGACAGCATTTGGCAGGAAGGTGTACAGTGGCTTACAAGATCGGACATATGGAAGGACAACTAGTCCCTCACCCGGTGCATCAGGTCCATGCCATCCCCTTCCCACACTCACAAAAAGAAACATGATGGATGTTGGGAGATGAAGGCTGGGAAGGATCCAGGCAAGACTACCAGCCAAGAGTAGTAGCAGCTGGGTCAGAGAAGCGCAGTACCCCTGGCTGGGGAAAGGCTGCTAGAATTTACAGAGTCAGGGTGCTTTGGCGTTCTCGTAAAGGAACCCTAGGGCCCTGTGCTTGGATTTATGTGATATTCTCCTAAGCTATGATTAGCCTCTTATGTAAGTTCGTAATTGTCAGCGCTTTGTGTTTAGCCTTAGGCCACTGGAGAGGAGTCTATTCATCTCTTATTGTACCATTTAAATAGTGGGACCATTGTTAATTAGTGGAACAATATGCCTGGTCTTTGCTGGGTGGCATTTTAAACGTGCACATATTTGAAAATAATGGAATATTAAAAAATAATTAAAGTTATGTTATTTAAGTCCACATTTGATATTACAGTGTAAACTGTATAGGCATATAGTATTTATTTGATCTATTAGTCCAGATTTAGCCTTTTAACTGTGATTGACAAGTCTATTAAAGGCACCAATTATGTACTTGCATCTCCCCTCATCTCTAGCTAACACTGAATTCTCTACCTGAAAGAAAGCCATGCGCAATGAGTGGAAATAAATGTGCTGTGTCACAATCGATCATCCTTGGAGGGAAAAAGAATGTCTGAATCAATTGGGTCTGGGCCTGAGGAGCACTTACTCAGGACACTGGGCAGCCGTCGGAGTGAGACTCAGGACCTGAGTGTGATAAATTTGTCCTTATTATCCCTATTGATGTTTAAATTTCTTCAGGGCTGTAACTACATGGGCACCAGGCAGTGACAGAGGTACGTCGACCTCCTTCGATCTATAATTTACACCTGTTAGTTGACTCCCCCATCGTTGTGAGTACACTCAGGCTTAAAGGTTAACAAAAGAGAAGCAGACCGGGGCTCTGCAGCTGAGGCAACGGATCAATGTCAAGTAAATAACCTTTTCTACCTTATTTCCCGGGCAGTATCGATCCATTTTTTCCCTTCCTCATTTTTTCTCTCCATTCAGTCCTTTGTCATGTCTCTTTGCTCCCAAGTCCACGTTAGGTGCACAACAGCAGGTTGCCACTAGATGTGCAATGTGTTGTCTAAGGGGAGTACCATTTTTAGTCATTTTGGCTTGTAAAAGAAATTAAATACATGGTTAGTAGTCAGAAGGTAAAGGCAAGTTTTTAAAAACAAATAAAATTGATGTTTAATTTAAGCCTTTGTTGATGTGATCAATAAGCAGGGGTGCAGCAGTGAGTCAAAATGATCAGATACAAAGCACATTATGATATTTAATGTTGTTGCATTGTTTAATCACTAAACTTATGTCATATGTCACATATTGCATGACCAACATGAGAAACCATATTACACATTTCCACTAAATATGGATGCAAATCCTTGGCAATAAAAGTTGTGATAGTGATCAAGTCATGGAATCACTGATGAAAACGGGAAGGATAACTGTAACAGGATGTATGGACATTCATTACCACAGAATTGTATGTCCCCGTAAATGTGCATTTTATCTCGGGTGCAGATATGGCTGAGCTGTTAAGGGATGCTGCAGAGGAACAGCAGATCACTAAGAAAGATGTAGCTTTAGTCACTAATAACACTTCAACATGGTTGTTGTTGCTGAACTGGCTAAATTCCTGCACGTGAAATGCTATGCCCACACGCGAAACCTGGCCTCTCAGCAAGCGCTCAAGTTGCCCACTGTATCTTAAGGCTATTAGAAAGTTTTGACGTATTACTACAGATATCACATTTGCTGTTGTGATTTTGGATTTACGGTTGTGTTGTTTTATTTGTTTTTCATTAAGAAAAGCATAAGAGAGGAATACCAAGTTCCTTTTCCTTTTGTTCCTTTTGCCTGCACATTTTGAGGAGTGTGAATATATATATATATATATATATATATATATATATATATATATATTGCAGCCCTAATAGTTGAAAGATGAGTTATAGGCGTAAGAACTGAAGATAAACACAGAAGGGAAACAGTCGGGTTCTCATTTGAATCTTTGTGAATCACTTGACTTTGCTTTGTTAAGTGATTTCCAACAGCATCTACAAAATAACCAGAATAACCAAAGTAGTGCCTGATGAGAAACTGTTTAGCTGACTTTGTTCTAATTGGCTTCTTTAGGTTCATTGAAACCGACCCATTGGCTGGGTTGTTACTGTAACACTTGCTAACTTAGGAGCAAGTCAACACAAAAAAAGCACTGCAAAATAACCCAAGAGGCTCAACTTTGGGTTTGTGATGAATCTCGTTATGAATGAAAGAAAGCTGATTGTAAGTCAACATACTTATTTAAAAAAATAGCCTCAGCATTAACCAATGAACGTCAAATGTAGTAATAGCACTTGTAATTACTTATATTTCTCTATACTCTATACTGTTGTAATGGGGAGAACGTCTTTGCTTTCTTCTATTTTTACTTGGTTCTGACTACAATGAAGATATTGAGGGCAGAGGACTGTAAAATGTGTTTTTTGTTTGGGCTGCTGTCCAGTGAGCTGCTATTGATTTCCCCAGGCCTGTGCAGATCCCACTCCAACATGAGTGATTATCAAGCCTTTTCCTTGTGATGACACTGCACTTAGGTTCCATCTGATCAGCCTCTCTTTGATGAATGTGCCCTGTTCTGCGACTCCCCCAACCCATGACACGCACACACACACACACACACACCCACACACCCACCCACCCACCCACCCACACGCACACACACAGGGATGTGAGTGCTTGTTAGTCTGTGAGCTCTTACTCTGGGTGGTTACAAGTCCACATCAAAGCCATGTCCACATGGCCTCCTCCAATATCCTCCCACCACTTACAAAGTATATACCCCCCATGCAATTATTTATGAATACAGAAGTCAGCCCTGGCAGTGTTTATAGAGATGAATGCAAATTTTATTTCTTTTTTTTATAATGTAATATTAAGCGAACATGTTTGCATTTACATGTGAACATAGATAAAGCAACATGTGTAAGAGAAAACAATTACACTGCTTTTGTCAAATGATTCGATTTCCTGCTGCCTGAGTAAGCAAATCACTCTGACGCTGTCTGTGCTGTTGTCACATAGGAAGTAAAATGGCGGGGGACTAATCCACTATGTCTGGTTGTCCTCGGCTGAACTTGTATACATCTGTGCCCCAGACGCAGTTAGATCCTGAACTCCTATTGATTTTCAGGAGCCACAACAGGGGCAGAGAAATAGCGTCAAAGCAGAGGGCGAACGAGGGGGGCATGTTCGTGTCCTTGTGCAACAAGAACACCTAGTTTGTGCCTGTGCTGGAACAAGCACTCTCAAAGGGGGATGTCAAAGCTATAAAAATAAATAACATAGTAGGTGGGGTCAAAGCAAAAACTGACACCTGGGCATTGGTTTAGGTGACACTGAATTCTAAAAGGTAAAAAGGAGAATAAAATAAAATTGAATAAAGCCATGGGACCAGATGTTGCAAATTTAAGAAGCACTTGTTAAATCTGCCTAGCTGAACTGTCTTAAACATAAAACATTAAGTAATTGTGGTGTATATCCGCTCCAAAGCCAATTTACATGTGTTTCTCCTTTGTGCTCATTACACGGGTATAAGGGAAAGCATTGATGTGGGTTATAGACTACACTGATGCACTGTGTGTTAACTTTTTAACTAATGTCACAAAGAAGACTAGGATTAGGAGAGTGATTTATTTTAAGACCTGCTGGGCTAAAGCCTGAAAATGTCTTTTTGGAGTGCTGTTACATGCAGTGATGATTAAATTGACCAGTATTAGGACCTGACTGATGCAGTGTTGTTGATAATATCAGGCAGTTTATTTTATAGTTGGAAGGTAAACAATTGACTGATTCTAATTTTCCAATGTTACAATGTGGCAAATGAAGTCCTTTTAATCGGAGATGCAACGAGTCCATCAGCTATGTATTGGTAACAGCCTTTTTTGAGCCCAAATATGAGATCGGCTGATTTCTGAGAGCTAATCAGACCACATGATGCTTATTTCACAAGTTGCTTTAGCGTTGCACAAGGCCCCTTGTTCACAGAACCCTGCATTTCCTCATTCAACTGCTCAGAGCTGCAGAGAGCCATTAAAGCCAGTGTTGAACTCTGTTCTGTGTGCTGGTGCTGATGGAATGTTGCCATTACACACAACTCAAATGTGTGTAAAAATTAGTAGAACTAATAATCCTCTTTAGGGATAAGTGGATACTCTTCTCGAACGAACATCACATGATCAGGTACTTAGAGAATCAATTCACAGCAGAACTAGGAAACACCACTAATGACACTTTGACCTACACAGTGAATTTCGATAGGGTTCTCGCCAGTGTTTATATTTAGCAGCTGGAGCTGAGTTTTAAATGTGTTGATTCCATCCAGGAAAGTACTTTTTATCTTGAAAGACAATGTACAGAATATTACAGAAGCCCTGCACGAAGATCCATTACTAAGTTTGTCTGGAAAAGTTAATGTGGCATCCAGTCCCACCCTGGATTAGTATCAGCAGTCAGCTGATTGTGCTGAAAGGTGTTCAGTATCGTCCCCAAAATCATGGATTTAGCAAAACGATCAGAATGGAATTATATATTATATATAAGAATTAATTCATTAAGAAATGTATTACAAAATAGAACCTTGTCATTTTATTCTTTACTTTCAGCTCAAGCCCATTAAAATAAATATATTGCCCAGACTGCTGTATATCTATTTCAGAATCAGACAGAGATGAACCAAAACCAATTTAACCAAAATGCTATCACAGTATATATATTAAGAAAAAAAGACCTGGAATTTGTCTCAAAACTTTGCAATCAAATAATAAGGGGAATGGGGCCTACCCACTCTACCTATCTTGCAGAACAGATACGTGCTATGATATGCTGGTGCAACACATTATATAATGTGCAGTGGAAAGAGAAAGTACCTTCCATGCCCATATAGACAGACTTTTCTGATCGCAATCTACAAAATTACATTAATACTAATGATAACCTGTGGGTGAAATGGACGCGTAGAGTATGGAACATTATTAGACAGAGTGGTAATGTGCATATGACTCAGGCTTTACACCAACAAAATTGGATACTAAATTTAAGGACTGGACAGGCAAAGGAATAACAGCTCTATGCACTGTAATAAAAGAAGGAGCACTGCCCAGCTTTAAAATTCTTACAGAGAAAAGCAAGACGTCTGCTGGTATCTACAGGCGTGATATTCTGTTAATGTGAAAGTGACAAATGAAACTGAGGCAAGTACGTATTAAAGCATGTAATTCAGGTATTGATGGTAGAATTATTTCATGCATTTATAAGGGTCTGTTAAATCTTAAAACACATTCCACTTCATACATTAAGACAAAATGAAATTGGAAAGAGGGATTATATTATAATTATATAAAAAGGCTGTCACTATTGATCAAATCATGTTTATTGTCACATCACATTAAAGAGGTTTAAAGGTGAGTGAAAAACCTAGGTGCATAGCCTCTCACGGTAGTAGAAACACAGATATTTACCAAACAGAAAAACAGAACATATACACATTAGCTTACAAAACACTATAGATAATGGGCATTATTGCAGTGTATAATATATATAATCTGAAATGTTTGCATTACTATTTGCATATAGACACTGGATAAGGTGTTCCAGTAAGTAAGTAAGTGCTGGGTACAGAGTGTGTTTGTATGGAGTGGATGTGTGATGAGACCGTTGAGATAACTTGTGGACTGTGGGCTGGTACACTGCGCTACTGGTTGTTCAGTAGACTAATTGCTTGAGGTTAGAAGTTGTCTCCGTCTTCATGCTTCTGTACATCCTGCTGCTGGGCAGCTGTGAGAATAGGCAGTGGCTTGGGTGGGTGGAGTCCTTAATAATCCTCCTTGACTTTCTCAGGCATGGGCTGGTGTATAAATCCAGAGGGTTTGGAAGCCTCGATGAAGTGCTGGGCTGTGAGCACCAATTGCACCAATATGGCATAATAGCTTGCAGATACTGGCCAACAGCTTCAGGTAATGCTCACATGAACCGCCAGAATGGGGGAAAAAAGGTGTAGCATGATTGTTGGCTCACCAAAGTTAGACAGTAATAGACTGGAAAATGTAGCCTGGTCTAATGAAACTGAATGTTATGTTGTACAATGCTTGAAATTCTCTAAATTTGCCACTCGCACTTATACGACTTGCGTTATTAGTGCTTTGTATGACAGGTTTCACTTAATTTAATTTCCCTTTACATTCATGACCAAAACAAATGCCCACTCAAGTGCCTCAATACAATTCCACAGGATGTGATTTATGTGGAGTACATTGAGACATTCTTTGGAGCACAAGACCAATCTATATTGATACAATAATATTTAACTGATTGTTAATTATTTGGTCATTTAAAATAAAGAGATGCATCTGTAATAGCAAAACAGTTTAGCTGTGCTTAATGGGTACATTTTGTACACTTGATCCCGCTCCTGTTCCAAATAAACTCAAAGCAATACAATTGATTAAAAATGGTTGTTTATCAAAAAACATATTTAAACAAGACTATAAAGAATTTGCAATGAAATATTTACATAGATGTTTAGTGTAGATGAGCTTAAAGGGAGCGTGAAATGGTAAGTACTATATTTTGGAATGTAAATGATTTAGGTTTTACATCAAATTGTACCTTACCCTTTTAAGCTCACCTTACAGTAATACAAATTATTTTAAAATGAGAGTAATCCACAACTATTGACAATAATGAACAATGTAAATGTATAGCAATATGCATTGTACAAAACTCAGGTAATACCTGTGATGTAATATATTGGTACTATGTACTGTAGCAGCTTTTGATGTAACCTTTAACTATTTCCCATAGCCGAGACCCAAGTCATGCTGTGCACATTTAAAACATTAATCTCCTACAAAAAGTAGTGGCACCCAAATTAAAAGTTAAAACATCTAAAACAAATGTCAGTTTATGGGGCTCCTCTTTTGGTCAAAGCTTTCAGGCAGATTTCAAAATGACTACCACTATATGTGAACACATGGTTAGCCATATGTCTTAGCATGCAATTGTCTGATTGGCTTAATATCACAGAAAATATGTATACAAGCACATTATTTGTTGTTAGTATCAAAAAAAAGAATCATTTTTTCCTGAAGTAATTTGAGCTTAAATGTGGTACTGTGTTTATTGTTTTTTTGCAGAAGCAATGCATTTATTACATTTCAATGTAAGTCAGTAGTATCAGCCAGCTAACATATACGTCAGAGCATAGGGTGAATGGATGGGTTGTTTTTGGTATCACTTTACTTGGATGGTCCATTATAGATTCCTCATAGATACTCACCTGACAACATTCCTATCCCTAACCTAAACCTTAAATCTATCCCTGACCTAACCTTAAATGGGTATGGTTAAGGTTAGGGTTAGGTGTAGGATTACATTCAATAGAGAATAATTTCTATTCAACTTAGAGTTCAGTTGCATTTAATAGGCATTCCGTGGCATGTTAGTTGAATGTCAGGTGAGCTTCTATAATGCATCTACAATGGACCATCCAAGTAAAGTGATGCTGTTTGGAAAATATTTGCAATCATACTAATAATTCTCGCATAGGGCAGTTATGAAATAATGACACCATTCATTGTACTGGAAAAGTGGGTTAGAAGGCTGAGCTTTATTAAAAAGTCATTCAGCAACATAAAAGGACAGTTTAATGTGGTTTCAAGTGTCCCTCTTGTGGTATGTACAATGAATATTCCGTAGAGCCATATTTCACTGTGAACTTTTGACACGTAAGAACAAAAATGGCAGTGAGCCGAGGCAAACGGTGTAAAACAGAGATGCGGGCACCTAAGGACGAAGAAAGGGCCCTTGGCAGCTATTCTGGAGCCTGCAAGCATTTGCTTCAGGTCCAATGACAAAGAGCACCTGCTGGTGTCACGCAGCTTAGGGGGCAGCCGTGGCATGATGCAATGGTGGAGGTTAAAACGAGTCGTTCGAGAGAGGCATGGATGCAAGGGGTTGTTTGCAGTAATATGAACTGATCCTTGTGACTCTTAGTATCCATAAGAAGACCACTGGTGCTACTGTTTTTATGAGATCAGTCCTCTGACTGTCGTTGAGATTCTTTGGATGAAACAGTGGTTGGCAGTGCTCCAGCTGCTCAGAAGATTTTTTTTTCAGTCACGTGACGAAAAATGTGCAAATGCAATCAATCCAACTAATTGTGTGAATTGTTGCCAACTATTTTTCTATTGAAGTTATCAATAATGGCGATAAGTTGTTGCATTTTTAAAATAGAGTGAGGAATTGGAGTGTGGGCGCACATATAGACACTACAAATACTGGAAGGTCTTGTAGATATGATTAGATGTTAATAATAGATGTCAGTTGCACAAACAAGGTTTTGTTGCCCATTTCTTAGTGGATACATACAGTTGCATACAGAAATGATTCAACCCCCATTGCAAATTATTTTTTTAGTAAAAACTTGACCTATTCTTGAAACTGGGAAATACTGAATAACTGCTTATTACAATGTTAATGTACCACAACGTAATGAACGACGTATGTAAAATCATGCAACTGCAAGTGATGATTAAAGCTGCCAGAAAAATCACTGCTTTAAGTGCACTCATTACTTAATGAAATTAATAACTTGGCTGTGTTTTCTAAACTGAACATGCCAAATCAATATGCAGAATATTGTCAAATTGGATAATTAACTGTTTCTATAAATGGAAGAGCTAAAAGCTTGCCTGGCAAGTAGGGATCTTCTGTTCCTTTATGAATCCCACCACCTTTAAGAAGGCAGAACTGTAGATATTGCAGAGGAAATGGTGTACATGTATTTATGTTTTTTTCAGGTAAGGATGGCAGACAAGAACGTTGAACGCTATCATTATGAATGATAACATGGAAAACAAAAAATCCAACAGCATAATATATCACCAAAACATTGTGGGTCTTTTTCAGACATACATCACAACATAAATATTGTTCAAAAATTCTAAATAATTTTGCGCCACAATCTGTCTTAGTTTTGTGTTGGGCTATTTCTGGGGTAAAAAGCACTGTCTAATGTGTCCAACCTACTCGGTTAATGTTCTACTCGGTTTAGATGTAATGACTGCAAGGCCATAGTGTATGATTAACATAATTTAGATATTTATCAAACAATTCAGTGACCCCTTGTTCCCTGTGTAAGTCATTGTCATCCTAGAGGAGACAACTTAGTATAGAAATGTTTCATCATTGCGTTAACTTTCTTTTAATTCGCAGTTCCATCTAAAGGAAAAGGTCCCCCCAGAGCCACTGGAGCCTCTCACTGTAGGAGAAACAGCATTTTGGCCTGTATCCTCCTCTTGGTGAATGCTCTATCCTCTTGTAGAGAACATGGTTGGATGGATGGCTCATCTGGCCATATTACATTCACCACACCTCTGTAGAGCAGTCCCTTGCTGTCTTAAAAATCATGCTATCCTAAAAAAGAAAAACATGGAAGAAATGAGAACTGTGTCCTTTTAGGGTGAAGAGGCTACCTCAAGCCTACAAGCTTGTTTGTGCTAAAAGACCAAATGGAGCGACTAAGTCATTGAAATACGCCAGGCAAGCATGTCTTTACCCAGCAATGATACACATAAAACCTAGTTTGCGTGTTGACTTCTTTAGTATAAACTAAGCTCTGAAGCTTAAGCTTTTAAAGTCTTTCTCAAATTAGCCCTAGGTTAGCTAAATGTAAGGACAGAGAGCCTCATAATGTGAATGAAAGAGTCCAGTGTCAGTCATTAACAAAGCTATGTAATGTGTGTGATATGTGGTGTCACATTGTGGTTGTATTCTGTTCTGTCCAGCAGAGACGTCAAGCCTGCATGAACCAGTCTACTAAATGTGCCTGATAATTGTGAAAACACTCCCAAGACCATTCACTCGACTATGACCTCAGGTATGATGCTTTATCCTCTAAACGTATGTGACTTGAGACCCAGTTAGCTAAAACACGGCCTGGTTTTTAGCCTGTAAGTTTTTATTCTCAACACTTGTGTCAGTAGCTTAGCAGTAAGCAGTTAGTCAGCAGTCACTGCACCTAGGCTGTCTGATACTCGGTGGAGCTGTAGCCGAGCTCGATCCAAAAAGCATCCAAAACCATGGGGGTGGGAAGACCTTCAAATTCAGCTTTCTGTCCTTTTAACTGCAGCCACTCAAACATTAGTCACCACTTGCTTGAGTCATTCTCCTCTAAATGTTTTTGTCAGCCAGAAATTTGTCAGCCAATTTGTTCTGTGATGAACAGACTGGTATGCTGCTAACTAAGCTAATTCTATCCAACTTCTCTCTCCTGATTCGGAGCAGTATAACATTTGTAGTGGTCAGATTCACGGTGAAACATTAAATTTTAGTTTTTAAAATAAGGATGAGATTGAATGGAAGCCATGTAAATGTAAGACCACCCACTGAAATACTTTATACCGCGGTATTATTTTGAGATGGTATAACGTTATGGAAAAAACGGTATAAAAAAGGGTGGATATCACCCAACCCTAGTGTGAAGAGATCGCTTAGATGAAAGTCTGAGAGCTGACTAAGATCGAGTTTGTTTAAGTGGGAGTGGGTGCTTGCTCACTGTGAAGTACGAAAGGCAGAAATGAAGACAGCCTGTTAAAGCGCATGCTTGTTGTAAAAGGAAAATGTCTAAAACACAAGATATATTCAATGACAAGTAACGTGTCCGTGAACATTTTTGTACATGAAACAGACCATGGTTATATGGAATGTTCATTGGATCATGTAGTACACCTCTGTGGAATCAGTTGGGCTTTGTTTATCGCCTAGACTGTATATCACAACTGCAGTATGAAGTCAAAGAATTTCAAAATGTTACTTTGGCCAAATTATGCAGCCCTAACTCAAACAATGATTAAGCTACAGTACTGCTTAAAGCAGCATTATGTAAGAATGTGTATTTCTTGCTCCTGGGCTCCATATTTGTGAAGAGTAATTCCCACTTTAATCCACCACTTAAGAATGATACACTTATATGCATTTCTGGACAAGCTGATATATACAGGACCGTCACTGTAAGTGAAAGAAGCATTAGAGTAATATTACAGGATTTTACATGAATGTTATCCTGCACTGTTCGCCCTGCTTCTTCAAAGTTACAGTAAGCAGGTTGCTGTCCAGGCCTGCTTTTGTAGTGTAGTTTTGGCCCCGAGCTTAAGCTTAAGTCTGAAAAAAAACACACATGGAAGCAAAAAATAAAACACACATGGAAACTGACAGCTTAAGCTCTGATCACTGTCCTAGAGATGAGTGTGAGGTAAGAATGTGTCACTCACTGCTCCTTGGTTAAAAGGTGACCTTAGGTAAGATATCTTGTTAACATCAGATTTGACATTCACCCAGTGCTAAAGGTTGCTTTGCCATTTGAACAAACAAATGAGTACAAATGTAAGTACAAATGTAAGTAATTATATTTTAAGCACAGTATGTAACTATATAATTACAGTATGATATTTTGTCTGGTTCATACTATGTACTATACTTTTCATTTTTAGAACACTGCAAGACTTGTCACAAAAAAACTAAAATATTACTGTGGCACTGTTTTTCCTGACATCATGCACATGCTTATTTTAAATTGTTATTTTTATTATTTTATTATTTTAAATTTTAAATGTTAATAATGTATTAAAAACCAGTGATGTAATTACCATATTTCCCCTCCTAATCCTAGGATTATATTGCAGTGATCCCATCACTTATAATAACTGTTATAAATCATGATTATAACATATAACTGAAAGTTGTTGCAAAAGTGCTTACTTTTGTCTATAAAGCATCTAAGCTCAAATAGGGAGCCTTCATTTTTTTTTTTAACAAAAAAAGTTCTCTGCAGTCCAGGGTCCATGACCCACTCTGTAGCTGTCTACAGTCCACCTCGGGGCACCTGCTAATGTCAGGCCTCTTTTAGATTCCCCAAATCGTGGTTTGCCACTGGTTATTTTCAGCAGCGCTAAGTGATCCCAGTGATCCCAGAGGTCTCTTTTTTTCCTTTTTGCCAGAAGTCAAATGCCATAGCATTGCCCCAGGATCAGAGCCTTCAAAGTCAAACTCTGCTTAGACAGCCATTGAAATGAGAGCCCCGGGCCCAGGCGAGGATGCAGAGCCAGCTCATGGCTGGGCTGTAACTCACACGCCAGCCAAGTGGCAGGGGCACACACATTCTCTCCCCTTGTGAAATAGCTCTTTTATTGAGGTCAAAGTAGAGCTAACTGTTGTGGCTCAGAAGGATCATTAGGTTCCACATAATGGATAGAGTGTTGAATATTCCTGTAAAACTGTGAACACTGCATTTGGATTTGTTTGCTGTGGCTTCAAAGCCACTTATGGCACTTGTGGTATTTAGGTGTACGTTATCTCTTGAAATCGGTTTAATCATTGTGCTGAGACAATGCAATGACGTCATGTCATGTTACTGGAAAAATTTGAATACTAAGAAAGAAATCATTGTAACACATGGACAGAATATTTTCAACTTGTTTAACCCATAAAGTTTAGATTTATTGTTTAATTTCATTCTTTAAAATTCATTAAGGCGTCTTAATTGTACTTTGACAATACCATGTCTACCTTTTGACTTGACTAGACGTTAAGGAGTTTTTTACAGAGGAAAGAATTCTGCATACATCTACTTTTGTTGTCTTCTGTGGTCTTCCAGGCCTTTTGGTGTGGATGAGCTTGCAAGTAATAGCTTCATTTATTCATATACACACCTCTTTAGACTGCATACTACCTTATTTTCCATGAACATAACTTTGTCATAAACAGGCCACAGTTTGTTGGGAAACTGCTTGTCCAATTGCCCAATTACTTTTAAACCTGCAAGCACGGTTTATTCCAACTCCTTGAAGTTGAAAGTCTGCACTTCAATGGAATATTGATTGCATCAATTAAAATCTACTTTGGTGGCATAAAGACGACAAAATGACAAAAAACTGCACTGTCCAAATACTTAGACAATATTTTGACTATACAGAATATACAGATTATGTCATTTTTTTTAATTTAGGTAATTAAGTTGTATATCACAATTACTTGATTTTTTAAATATGTAAACACTTAACATGTTGCAAAATAGAGCAGCTAACTGCAAAACCTTTGTCCATTAATGTTGATTTCCTCAAACATCATGTGGCTTGAGTGGCTAGAGTCTTAGATTACAAAATAACTTTCAAGTGACCTTTATAGTGCAATTCCAAGGTCAGTAGCCCTTTCATACAAATTGAAAATATAGTTACTTTTGAGTTTAATTTGCCACGTCAGTGGGAAAGCAAATGTGTACATTTCACTATTTGTAAATGGATTCAAATATGCCCTGCTGGTCTAAGTGGTAAAATTGAAAATGAATCCATAACATTGTAAAACTATCAAACTAATATTAAAACAATCTTGCAGATACAAAAATGAAATTTCGAACAACGTATTTTCAGTAAGCGTTACATTGTAAATGATCCTTTTTTTACCCATTTTACAGTGCCTTACAGTGTCAGGAACCACATAAGCAGTGTGAGTATAAACTCACATTACTTTATAGCTACATTCGTTTTTTAGTTGCAGTGTAAAATTAAAGAAGCACACTTCATACACCAAACATGATTGATTATAGTTTTGGGATAAGGGTGGAAAACTGTATAAATTAGTTTTTTCACTGAACTATCACTTTAAACAGTTAAAACATTAGTAACACTTTAAACATTAGTTGGACTGAACTATCGCTTTAAACAGTTTCCAGCTGTTGCACAAAACCCCACCGTACTGTAACTCCTCATTCTCTGCGCTACCTTGACCTCAGAATGAGTTTTGTGCACACAAGCCAGCCATTAGAGCCTGCTTACATTATACCTTGAGGACTCAATTGTAACTTTCCCTGCATGTGAGCCAAACTTTTCAGACGAATTTCTTGGCTTGAGAAGCGTTCACTAAACACAGGCTCTCTCTCTGCCCCTGTCCCTCCCTGGATGTCGATCTGTGTGTTCTTCCTTTTCCTGCACCCCACACCTCCAAGTACACAGGAAATGGCGTCTGGCCTCTTGACAGATAATGTGACACACACGTGTGCAGCCGGAAGCCGGGGCGGTGAGCCACAAAGGGCCATGCTGGGTCCTGACTCCCGATAACATCAGGGAAGGCCAGGAGGGAAGAGGTGTCTGCGGGAAGTGGCCAGGATTGGGAAGGACATGTAGTGTGGCCCTCCCTGGCAGCAGGCCAGAGGATGGAAGGGCTGGGGTCTTTGTCATCACCATTTCCCCATCATCTCATGTCCTGACCTTACGGATTACCAATTAAAACGTAACTGAAGGTCTCGGAATATAGTGACTCATTTAGACGAGTAGTGCTGGAAATACGCCCTCATTCGCCCTTTCATTTGTCAACATGGGTCTCTTTTGTGAAGAAGAGGTCTCAGTTGTGTACTGGAATGCTGAGAATATGTATTGTCAGTTTGAATGAGACATAACAAATGTTTCCGCTATAATTTATGGTTATATTTCTTTTTTGTCCAGTAGATTTTTTTTACCCAAGAGCCTGTTTCCTGAAGGTATTTAAAGATATTACCATTTTTTTGTGCACAGTTAACATGTTACCTACATAATGTACATTTGTTTAAATCCTGTATTTATGTTAATGTTGTAATATTGTTATGGAAATAAAATTATGATGTTCCTCTCAACACATTAGTCTACCAGGTTTAGAGCACCTCTCACCACCTTTTGCTCATTTTAGCCGGTTCACAGTGTTTTGGCTGACTGAGTAAATGTTTTCAGTTTTACAACATGAACAATGATTGATGAGATAACATGATTAATGACAAATAGCATGATCTAAAAATGTTTAGAGCTCTTAACTATGTTTACACATGTCTTTGTCCTTCAGTTGTAGGGTTTGTTCATGTTACAGGGTTGTCATTTTAACTAGATCTGTGTTTTGTTTTGTTTTTTTGTTTTTTTTTCAGAAACAAGCCACTTTCTTATGCGATACTAGATTGGATACCTATATTTGTTTCATGGCCATATGGCCTTACCAGGAACCAGGGGGAAAAGGTAGGAAGCCACTGTTCAGGTCAGTATGGCTGCTGCAGAATCAGACTGAAGATGTTTGACTTTTTAGGCTTGTTTTTGCTAAAAGACCAAATACAGTAAGCACAAGCCAGCTAAGCACATTGTGATTCACATTGAAAGTAGCTCATGTTTACTTATTATCCCCTCTAACGTAACAATAATTTCCACATGCATGGTAATGCGGATTTACCTTTTATGTTAGTAGCAACCCAACAGTGGGGAATTTTGGTGTTTCACAGCAGCTCCCCAGATTACCGGCAGGCATTTAAGGCTCATTAAAGACATTGTTTTAGTCTTCTTTACTTTGGATGTCAGTTTGAATGTTAACTCCTCCAGTAAAGACAAACTCTTTCTCTCTTTCTGGTTATTACTGCGGCCTGTTAGCTTAGCAACATCCATCTTACTCTAGTGAGGACAGAATGTGGTCCAGTTCACTTACATAAAGCCATCATGTCAATGAAAAATAGTTCATCACTCACTAACACAGAAGATATGTGGTCTTATATTGTGGTTCCAAACTGTCCAGTCAATCAGATGTGAAACATCAACAAATAATGTCTAGAAAGATGCTGATTATAGATCTGGATTGGTTCAGGGTGCATGTGTGTTCCCAAGAAGGACAATTCCAATTTAACAAAAGTGAACCATTAGATAGAATGTTTAGGATACTTTCATTAAAGAAACTTTATTTTCTTTAATGTGATTTCTTAATTTGTTTAGGGTAAAATGCTAATGTGCCTTGTTTTGCAAGTTTAAACATTTTTAAATGATGATTTTCAAATCATCATTTGTAGAGATTTTTTTCTGACTGATTCAAATTTTTTTAAAGTCTACCTACCAAGATTTTAGCCTCATATCCCACCTCCCATATCATAAAGTAAAGTGCAGTAGGGTATAGGAATGTCTTATACAAATGTCTTTTTATAAACCAACTAAAAATACAATGCAGTATTTGGATTGTATTGGAACCATCTTGTAGCACGCTTTGTGTGTGCTGTGACATAAGATTAAACAGAAGCTTTGCCAATTTTGTATTGTGTTTCTTGGGCTCATGTAATGTATCAAATTCTAAAACCTCTATCCTGAACTAAAGAAAATGGCTGACCACTCATTGCTATGAATTCCATGCTTTTCCTTAACATTGACTCTACACTCTCGCTAGCTTTAGCCTCTTTGCTAGCTTCTTCGGATTGGGCATATTCAAGGGCTTAATGTTTTTTTTTGGTGGGGAAAATTGACAGAATTGGATATTTGGGCTAATTGGGTCACTGGTTATGGCCGATCAAGCTGAAAATCTCCGGATTCCAGTCACAGACTCTCTCTGTACAACTTTAACCATTTTTCAAATGCACATATGCAGATTGTGTTGTTTCTGTAAAGAGGTATTGTCAATAGAAAAAGACACTTTGAGGCAGATAAACATGAACCTCCTGGTACCATGGCCAGGTGTGGGCTAGAGGAGTATAATGCCCCTCAGCTTTGAACTGTGGAGCAGTGGAACTGTGTTCTCTGGAGTGATGGGGCTCCATCCAACAGCTTGACCTCACCAATGCTGTTGTCGCTGAATGCAATCAAATCCTCACATAGTGGTGTGAAAATCGTAATTGTATTACTGCAATAACGCAGTTATGTAATGACTACCGTGGTGTTGAGCTCATTACTGTCATCATCCCAGTTATTGTTTATTTACAAAATGGATAGTTTTAATTTACTGAGTTAGATCACTTGCTGTGTCAAAAGACAGAGTACACTTTAGCCATTATTTACCTAGCAGCCGAACTTTACTCTTATCAACAAACTAACTTAAATGGCAAAAAAATGGTTTATTATTTGAAATAAATTCTTTTCACTGTTAATAAAAGCAATAAGAATCAATAGAGAATTTGCTTTATTGGGATCACAGGTGAAGAGGGGGTTTAACACTGCTTTGCATCAAACCCCCCCTTCCCAAAGCTTATTGTCATTTTGCCATATGGTGTGTGATATGAACATGACATGTGATATGACATGAATTAACCATTCATTGGCGTTTGCTTTGACCATAACCTGCATTTAGCCATTTCCAATGCATTGAAAACAGAAAAACACTCCGCAGGTCTGTGGCCATTCTAGTAGTTATGGGACTCTGGGCTTTCTTGTGTTAAATCATTTAATTTACTTAAAACAAACTATTTAATTTACATAAGTACATGAGATTATGTGTTGATGTATACATTTAACTGAAATAAAGAAAATAAATTAAAATCCTATCCTAAAGTAGTTTGTAAAAAGCTAAGAATAACTGTTAACGGGGAAACACACCCCAGAACCTCAAAAGTTGAGCTCATTGACCATTTGAAATATGCTTATTGCAGACAAAAAATTGCCAAAAAATCTTATATTCAAATAAATCATAAAAATGTTAGAAAGACAATAATAATTGTTTTGTGCATTATTTATTTAGATGCTAGCAAGCTTTTTGTGACAAGCAAAGTGACACTATAGAGAAACATAGGGAATGTTACATATCCAGTACTGGTTCTCACCATGTTATTTGAGCACACAAATGAATGAAAATACAATCCAAAGACACTTTTTATATGATTTAAGCCTGCTAGGCATTGCTCTCTGTTCAGAGGCTTCTTCACCAGGCTCTGAAGCATCTGTACAACATCAGTGGCAGACATTTGTCTCTTTGTATTATTTAGTTGATGTGTTTTTTTTTGTTGTTGTTTTTTGCTGTTCTTTTGCTGTATTTGATAAATCAGAAATAGGAAGTTTTTGAACGGTTTGGGAGGTAAACAGAAGCTGCATTGTCAATGTAACTACAGTTTGTTGTTTTCTCACCGCGGTAAGAAGAACTCACAGCAATGTCAAAGAATCTAGTAGAAAGCCTTCCCTGAACAGTAGAGTCATTTACTCTAACACAAGCAGGTAATTTTTAATGAAACAGAAGAAACAGTAAATAGGCAGGTGTCTCAGTACTTGTGTCCATATAGTGTACACACGTCGTGACAGTTTTGTTCAAAGCTCTAAATTAGCCAAAACATTTCTGACATTTCGTTTCTAAAGACTTTAGAGTAGTCAAAGTGCATATATTTATATATAAATGTACTATATACATATATATATACATTTATCATTCAGTACTCTTTTTATACATTTGATTTTGCATGCTGGGTTACTAAAAACTGAGGTTTTAATACATGATCTGATATTGTACATTTGTTCAGTAGGGTGAACAAACACCCCCCCCCCCCCCAGCATTGCCAGTTTCTGATGTCTGCTGACTGAAAGCTCCTGGTGTAGACCATTTTGTGTGGGGATTTTTTTAGGGATGAATGGGTCTTAATGAGAATTTGGCAGATCCTGTGAACATATAATGGTGTTTACATGAGCATATATAAGATTTTTTGAAATATGTCTGCATTAGAAAAGCTCAAAAACTTCTAGCTAGCTTTGTGACTAGCAAAGTGACACACTGTAGAGAAACATAGGGAATGTTACATATTCAGTACAGGTTCTTACCATGTTATTTCAATTAAATGAAAATACAATTTTACATGATTTAAGCCTGCTAGTCATAGTAAGTCCTGTTGGTGCAGTCATGGTGTTCTATTTGCTCTAGTGCTGTCCGTCATTACTCAAAATTGTCCTATTTTGGCAAAGTTTAACATTTTGAATCTACTCAAGAGAAGCACCTTTTTACACACACCCACACACACACACACACAAAATGCCTTTTCATAGAGCACAAAAAGAGAGAGAAAAAGCAGGAGCTTGGGAAGTCATAATGGCAACTACATTCCCAGCTGGAAATTGTATACATGTTGAATGGAGTTTGAAGTACAGAGAGGATCAATGTGGCTACAGGACAATAGCTGGAATTACAGCAGTGTGTGGAATGCTGGAAAACATTACTGGTAAAAAGAATGTTCTTTTCCTGTCTGTTAAATTTTAGTTTAAATAAAGATAATAATTATATTGCTAAGGGTTTTATTAGCAATGGCTGTAAACATGTCATTTTTTTAGACAAACATGTGTGTGGCTGTTTGCAGAAAAACCCAGTTCCTGACCCTTTAACATTTTGTCGAAGATGAGACATGACTCATTATTGATGAAAAACTGGCGCTTTTTGGGTTAAAATGTATAGACGGGTAAAACATCCATTAGCTGTTGATAGGGCTGTAAGAGGGTTTGAGTGTGTTTTTGTGATTTTGTGTCTGTCTGTGTGCAGCGGGTTAACTCATTGCCATAGCTAAAATAGAGCACACTTTTATTATTCATTACAACATGTTAAATGAGGTTATATGGTTGCAGTTAAAAGTTTGCATACACTCGTCATGGACATGAATATGATGGCAATATTTAGGTGTCCAGATGTATATATAAAAAGAAATTGGTCCACATTTTTTTTGATTTCTGAAATCCACCCCCAATTTCCACTTATCAAGGCTGGTTGATTCTCTGTGACCTCACAAAAAGGGTTTGTTTGATGGAACTCATAGGATTAACTGAAACACAGTACAATGGGAAAGTAGTGACAATGAGAGAAAGATGATCTGACAATTTTACGTAAGTATATGTAAGTATAAGGTGTTATAAGGTGTTATAACTAGTTTGCCAGTCTGAAAGACAACTAAAACTGTCACCCTCTGCTGAGAGGAAATCATCAGGGACAACTCAAGAACCACCAAGGCACATCCCTGAAATAAACTGGAACTGGAACACCAGTGTCACTGTCTACAGTCAAGTGGGTTTCACATCGCACTGGACTGAGAGGCTGTCGTTCAAGAAAGAAGACCACATGGCCAAAGAAAAAGCCATCTAAAGTTTTATGGCGAGAAGAGACAGAAATTGAATTGATTGATCACAATAAGCAGAAATATGTTTGGAGGAGTAAAGGTGATGCATTTAAACCCAAAACACTGTAAAAACTGGTAAAGTGGGTTGGAAGATGAAAGTGGATGGAATAATGAAGAAAGAGGACTTCAGAATTCTTCAGCATAACCCCAGACCGTCAGCTAGATAATTGAAACTTAAGCCATGCTTGGGTGTTCCAACAACAGAGTGACCTAAAAGCCCACATCACAGAAAAGTCCTGTCCTCGACCCTATTGACAATATATGCTGTGCTTAAAGGTCATATGCCTGACAGGAGGCCAATAAATTTAGTTCAACTCTACCAATTCAGACCAAGCAGCTTGGTCAAATATTCAAACTGAATTCCACCAGAAGCTTTTGGATGGCTGCTATAAGTGTCTAGTCAAGGTACAACTTGCTATGGATCATTTAATCAAATATTTATTGGGCTGTATGTGTATTTTTGACCCTGTGTAATAATAAAAAAAATAATATGGCTCTGTGTTGATTTCAGAACAGCCTCCCACCCCCCAGTATAAAAAAACGTACACCAAATGCCTGTTTCCACTGTTTTTGAAGTAGCCATCTTTTGTCTTAAAAGGAGCAAGTAACTATAATGTATTTGCATCATTTGTTTAATTAGGGTCTCTTTATCTAGCTTTAGTTTTTTTTGTGAAATGTATGCAGAAATACAGAATATTGTTAAGGTTTACAAACTTTTTGGTGGTATTTTACTGTTCTCCGCAGCAAAACATAGCTTTGCCATTACCACGTATACAATTTCATGAGTTACACCCACATGTTAATTAATATCTTAGAGGTCACTTAAACCTATTGTTTGCCAGGCTCAAGGGGAACAGGGAGGGACTCGGCCAAAGCGTTTGCTGTTTTGTTCTAGGTGTGTGGAGTGTGGCTTTCCTTTTATCATTGTTATGGATAAAAGCTTGGTGTATCCTATCCAAACACAGCTACTGGCCTTTCATTTCAAAGGGAAAGTTCCCTGGTGCCCTTTAAAGAGCATCTGACCTCCACTTGAAATTCTAGAGAGCTGTTTGCTGGCACTTACCCAGGTTCTGGCTCTCTCCTCTCTGCTGGACCGCACAAATGGCCTCAGCAGCTCATTTCGGAGAGTGAAAGAATTTGATAAAAAGCTTGCTTAGTGAGAGCTGCTGCACCTGTCGTAATCTCTTGATGTTGGCAGTAGTACAGTGTGTAAGGATGTAGTGTGAAATCCAGGCAGAATTTATGCAAGCTTAGTACAGGTAAAGTTGTTCACTTTGTCACTCACTTTCAGTGTATACCTTTAGCACTTTTTCAGCCTTTTACATGTGATTACTCTGGGCTGGCCTAATGCAGGCCTTTCCTTGGGCAACCTGAAACAGAGTTTATGTCTGACCACCCGGCAAGGAAATTCAAATTGTGTTTTAAAAGGAAGTAAATCATGCTTGCATTTAAGCAAAGGCTGTAAAGTAAATCTGCAGACATTTCCCAACCAAGTGAGTTTACATTCCTGCTTCCTTAATTCTGTCACATCCTAGTTTCTCTAATGTGCCAGTAAATCTTGAGGGAAGGGGAATACTGATTCATGAGGCATCATGAGGTGTTGTGCCTCATCAGTGTTACTCTTAAAAACCCTGACTCCTCTTGTAAATCTCAGCTAGCGTGATCATTAGTGGTCTCCCACAGCATTTCTGGAAATCGCTTTATCCACACGAGAATGCCGAAATGGCAATACAAACAGTAAAAAAGCCAAAATGCAGAGGAAATGCTATTATTTTGGATATAGCGCTAACTTTCTGGGTACTTGTAGACAAGGTCTTTGTTTCTGTGTATGTACACCAAGTACTTCAGGAGCCTTCAACTTCAGCTTGTGATTGGTATAACATAACGGGTGACCTTGGGCAAAACTCTTAACACTGTTCTCTACCTGTGTAGCATCATTCAAATGTAAGTTGCTCTGCTTAAAAGCGTCAGCCAAATGCCATAAATGTAAATGTAAACTTGTAACCCAATCAATCCTATTTAATTACCCAGTAAAAGTTCACATGTGAAAAGGGCTATGCTGAAAGGTTTGGGTAAATGTGTTATACCTAATCACACTAAGTTTTTTTTTTAGGCTTGCAGTTATACGCCTATGCATGCCCAATAACAATCTTTTGGATGTAGTTTCTTTGCACTGTATCTATAGAATCACTGATTCCAACAACATCAGTATAATTAAATCAAAGCATCTGAAAACTTTATTGTAGTTTTGAAGGAAATCCAGAACCAAAGTTCTGTTTTGTCATGTTTGTAATATGCTTACTAACCTGTATTAGCTGTATTATGCAGCGTAATGTTGCCTCATATGCCTTGTACTCATTTACGTATGTAAGTTATAAATATAAATATGTATGGTTTTGGATGAAGGAAGGACATTATTGTTATGAAGGGCATTATTAGATGACTGTAAAAATAAACCAATGTATAGATGGAAAGCCTCTTTAGGTATCAAAGAGGTTGTCTTAAATCATTTCAGAGAACTGTTGAAGAAACATTTAGGACTTTTAATAACCTTATTTTTTTAAGAGTGCGAGGTGGAGGTTAAAAAGAGCAGCTGCTCTTTAAAACACAGTCTCCTTCCATAAGCATGGCTGAATTTATGGCAGTCTCTAATGGTATCTCTGTCCTGATCTGGGCTGCTTTTCACCCTGCTCTCATCCGCAGCTTTAAACTCATCAGGTTCTTTCAGGCCCCCTCGTTAATCTTTTGGGCCCTACAAAGGAAGGTACAGGCTGCGGAGAATTAGGGATTTGGGTCCTCCTCCCCTGCGCTCTCCCCTGCTGACTGATGAATGATAAACTGATGAGCTGGCCTAATCCAGGAGAACCCTCTCCCGCTGGCTGCCTTTACATTCTACAAACACGTGTATTCCTGGGTGGAAATTTGCCATGAAATTGTGGCCTGGTCCGCGCAGAATTCCGTACATTGACACTGCTATATGTGAATAGGTACAGTTGACCTTTGGCCTGCAAGCCTTGGGAATGACATTGCCTCAGCTTTGTCGCGCATGGATGGGTGGGCAAGGGAAGTACAGCCTATTCATATTTTAAGCCTCTCCTCTAATACAAAAGGAAGAAAAATGTGTGTATTACTATGAGCTGGATGAATGTCAGGGTGGATGATGCAATATAACGTCATGATACATGAAGATATTTGTATAAGACACAAAATGTATTGTGATAGTTGCTGAAACAGGCAAATGCTTCAGCAAAACAGTGACACCACCTTTAAATTTGAGACTTGTAAATAGTGCACATTATTAAAATGTCATGTAAAAACTAAATAAAAATGTTTTGTGGAAAGTAAGAGAGAATTTTACATTATACATTTTTATACATACATTTTTACTTTTGGGTAATGTAATGCTCTAACTAAAGGGATTTTGTCTCTATTTAAAACAATAAGTCAATAAAAGTAAAAGTAAATTAATTACGTTAAAAATAAAGTCCAAATACAGATTAAAATGGGCTAGGGAAAAAAATGAAACCAACTAAACTAAAACATAAAGAAATAAAAAGTTTTATGACGGACTGACATCCGCTACTCATTTTTAATGATGCATGTTATGTAAAACAACATTTACTTTGTCAACCTACATAACTAGCCAATGTTTTGAAGTATTGGTGATGCCCATGGTGTACTCAGAAAACCATATTGTGATGTTATTTATTAGGATAATAAGACATACTATATTACCCACCACCAGATGAGAGTGTTATGGACATCACTCTTTGGGCAGGACCCTCCATGTTATGAATGGATTTCTACCTCTGTTTATAGTAGCATTAAGGCCAGCCCCCACTCTGCACCAGCAGTAGCTGCGGTGCTCCTTAATTCAGCCCCAAGTAATGATATAGTAAAGTTTATAAGTGTTATGTAATACAGTAATTACGAAGCTTTCCGAAAAACTCGGGGCAAGATCAGAGCCTGTGGGAGTCCTCGCTGTGGAATTACCTAAGGCTTACCGTGGCAGGTATATAATTCTAATTGTATGTAATTATCATCTTGTCTTTGTGAATTAGGCGATAATAACACAGCTGGGCTGTAAAAGTGACAAACCCATCCACACTGGCACAGCGGACCTTTTGTTGGAGGAGTTGTTAAGTAGCAGTGATGAAGGCCTAGATGACAGTTCCTGCATATTGAGTGATGTAAACTCGTGACAGTTGGCTGTCATCACCACATAAGCAGGCAGGTAAAAAGCGATGGGGAGAAGAGTAGAAAGAAGAGTGAAAAACCCTTCTGAGTGGACAAATAGAGAGATGACTGGCTTCATTCTGCCGAAGACCCCCCCTGCCTCTGCGAAACCTTGTTCTCATATTGTCAAAGCCGGCAAGCTTTCGTGCGAAAGAAGAAAGTCATCTATATGTTGACACAAGATGGCATTCCACTTTCACTACCCGTCTCAGTCCTCCTTTGTCCGCGAGTGTGTGTGTGTGTGTGTGTTTGTGCGGGGGAGGTAGAGGCATTGGGAAGAGAGTCTGAACATATGTGGGAGATCAAAGAAGTGACCGTCATTATTTTTTCCTGTCAACATTCTGGCATCCTGTTTAACTGGTTGAAATGGGAAGCTCACTCCCCCACCGCACGTGTGCGTGCGCACACACACACACACACACACACACACACTTATCAAGCATATGGAGAGACAAGGACATTGGCTACTGGCTACCATAACTGAAAACATTTCTTAGCAGATATGCGTGAATACAAGGACATTTTCTCATATGTAAGCTGGGTTTTGATTAATCTATAGACTGAATGTGAAAGTATGAAGTATGATGTGGCTTTCCAGGCTGTGACAGACTGAAAACAGCTGCAGCGGTCCGACTGAGCACTGTGCTCCAGTCATAAAGGGCTTACACTTAATCCTTTGTTGTTGCTGTTCAAAACCCACCTTTATTCAACAAGCCGCAGTGGCATGCTGATTTTGGTCAGCGTATGATGGATGCTCCAAATCAGGTCATTCTCTGTACTTGTGAGATGAGAAATTATACATTTGGGTAATCTGGTTATTACTGAAACTTCAAGAAAAAATGGCAGATTTAGGTTTGGCCTCTGTAGAAAACATATATGTATAAAAATTTAGGGTAAAACAAAATTCCATAACTAGCTCCACATAATGTTTATAAAGTATATGGACCAACGTATTGGGACACCTTTGTATGTATTTTTATTCTTATTATTATTATTCTTTTATTCTTAAAAAAGAATTGATCCTGCAAGTAGCTAGGCTCTGCTGTCCAGGAAAAGCTTTCTAATAGATTTTGAAGCATTGTTGTGAGCATTTAATTGCATTTAGCGGCAAGAGCATTAGTGAAGTCAGAATCATCCCAGAAGTACTGGATGGAGCAACACCATTCCAGAAAACACAGTTCTCCACTTGATACCCCTTAAGCTCACGCCTGGCATTAGGTATGGTGTCCAGAGGTTCATGTTTATCTGATCTAGAGAGTCCTGTTCTATTGAGAGTACTTCTCTGCGGAGACTAGAAAGCTGTGTGTGTGCATATGCATATGCTGTGATGGAGTTTCACACTTTGGACACTTTGGGCTGATTTATTGTCTTGGGCTGACATGTGATTTCTTCTTATATTATGCAACGAAATACTGGCTGTGTTCAAAATGGTCTACTGAGTTTTATACATTTGTATGCACTAATGATACGTGAACTTAATTTAATTATGCCACATATTTCCATTCAGTGAATTATTCATGTAATGTCTACTTTTTCAGGCTTGTTTTATTGTGCGTGCACAGGTTTGCTCGTCACTCCGTATCCTCTCAAAATAGTGCACTAATTAGTGAATATGTGACAGAGATTCCATATTGTCCCCAGCATAATCCTGTAGTATATTAGTACCTCTCATTTGGCTGTATATCATATTATGATCTTGGAGTACTTAGATAAAAGGCATGGCCATTATTTCCAAATCAACGACTTTTTTCACTAATCGTTGCAATCCTACTCCATTCCAGTGTGTTTTTTAGGCTTCTGGCTCTGTGCGCATGACAGTCTGTTGTGATCTCTATGACAGGATCTGCTCCCCAAGGGGCTACAGTCCCTTAGTGCAGGAACACACATGCTTGCACACACAAAGACACACAGACACACACACAACCCCCCAACCCCCATCTTTCTCTCCATCTCTCTTTGCCTCTGTCTCCTTTCCCCCCCTTGTTCTGTGTTTTTCTGTCTCCATCTCCCTCTCGAATACAACAATCGTCGTCCCCTCTCCCTCTTGATGTAACCTCTCTGGCTGGGCACAAAGAAAGCGAGGGAAGGGCCCTTTAAGTTGCAGATTGAGATCTCAAGTGCTGACACAAGAGGAGGACGGCTGGGGCTCCAGAGTGATGCCTTTGTATTATGCTTATGGTCTCATGGTGCACATGGCTGCTAGATTACACTCTGATCTAATACTAACAAAAAATGAAATAACCAGCTCGCAACTAATACTAGCGAGAAAGAAGACAACACAAAGGATGTTATAGCCTAGTACGCTACTTTTTTAGATTAAATTAGATCCAACCAATGCCATGGATTTTTTAACAGTTCACAGAATGGGACTCAGATTGAAAAATTCTGATTTGTTTTTTCATGTAACCAACAGCTTTGAAGTGTTTAGATGGTTAATAACATTATGCATTATTCCTGTAGTATTTTCCATGGATGCATTCTTCTGATTTTCAAAAAAGGGACACACGTAACTACTAGATCTTTCTGTCCACTGTAGCTCAAAAAATTACATTTCAGTTATTGTTTCTGCTCCGTTGCAACACCAGGCATGAATTAATATGGTTGCTTGTTTGTATCACCATGTTACTAAAAAAACTAACATACTAACAAACTGCTTGTCATAGAGGAGATTAAATTATTGGCCACCAAAATCTATTGCATGCTCACTGATGGCCTGAGATTATTTTAGTTTTATTGAGAACTGTGCACATGATTAAATAACGATCCCTGTACGATTTTTTTAGCTTATTTACTACACCAAAAAGTACTTACTGACCTACAGACCTGTGTGGGCAGGACACTGGAGCACGAGTAAAAATATGAAACAAAATGAAATAATATAGTAATGTTATTACTTCATTTGATGGCTTATTGTATTTAATAGGGAGATGAATGACTGATTTAGAAGGTATCCTGTGGAATCTGGCACCAAGACTAGGACTTTTGATTTTTTTTTCTGTTAGTTGATTATTCAGTGATTATTAAATATCTTAATATTGATGTGCTCCAACACACAGACGTGAGCAATATGAGCAAACAAAAAAAGAACAGGGACATCTAATCACTAATTAAGTATTGTACTTGCCACTTAGCTGACATCTAAGTGAACTGAAATAGCCTTCTCTTAGCAAACACCATCAATAAGGCTGCGTTTTCTGACAGGTAAACTAACAAACATTGAAATATCAATTAGTTATTAGTTGGTTAAAGCATGAAATGGTGGCAAAAATCATTAGTACAGAATGCAGTCATGGCAGACAATGGGATTGATACGGACCCCTGCACTTCCTGTAGTGTGTTGCAGTTACAAATTAATGATGCGTCGACATTATTCTGACTCAACAAACTAATTTTAGTGATTAACAGTGTTAATTATGTCGACTTATTGTTGCAGCCATGCTCATGACCCTGTCCTTTCTTGAAATACTTTTGGTAGGTACTGGCCCCTGCATAGCGAAAACACCCCACGAGACCTGCCTGATGTTTTGGAGATGCTCACATCCTTCAACAACTAATATGTCCGCAAACATTTTGCGGTTGTGCAAAATGTATGGCTGAAGGGTGTATACTATACTTATAAATATACCAGTAAAGTACATTTTAATAAGTCCATTTTTACATTTCTACAGAATGAACATCATTACTGCCTAAGTTTACAAATAGACTACAGACTGAAACTGATACAAGTGCTGTGCTGCAGTTAAAATTGAATCTCACTGAGCATCAAGAGACATAATTCAAATGGTACGTGAACTGTGCAAAAGCAGAAATGTCAGATATCATTTACTTCTGGTCAGCGAATCTAATCGGAAATGAGTTCAGAAATCACTTTGTTAAAGCTGACAGTTTTAAAGAAAGTTGATGATGATGGTCTGGGTGTGGGCACATTTCTTCAGCTCTGAACCTGATTATCCAATGGAGACTATAAAAGTAGTCTTGGTGGAACTTTCATGGAGTGATTGGAGTTGGCGTCAGGCATGTAATGTCATCTTCTGTCCGTACTGTCACAATCCATTACTTCTAAATGGACCTCCATCTTCTTGAGTGAAACATAACCAAAACAGTTGGGACAGCGAGCAAATGCGCCATTCCCGTATTTTTAGTTATGCGCTGCACACTCAATTTTAAGGCAGTGGGTTTACATCCAGCTAAGCCACACAGGGACCGATGCTTACATCTTTGGCAAAACCTGATTTGACAGAGATATCTGACAGCTGTGATTGTTGGCTGCTCAACCATCAGATCAGCGGAGAAGAATCAAGTTGAGGGGAGCCTAATGGAATATGATTAGGGCTGTGCTGAACTGAAATCAGCTCAGCTTCTTTGAGCAAGTACACACTGAATAAACAATTTTAAGCAACGCCAGTTATGCTTACCAGTTTTTAAGCATAGCTGGTGTTCACCAGTTATTAAAACTACCAGTTTTGCTAGTGTGCAAATGTCATATCTGAATCATCACATCAGTGTTTTAGTCTCAGATGCTCCATCCACACATCTGACAGCGTTGGATATCTTTTGCAATAAGCTGGCCACAGAAATCAAGATTTTTAGTCAGCAATGAATTGCTGAATTGTGGAGAAGCCTTGTAGAGCCTGAGGCATCTTTCACAATTGCCTCTTGATACATACCCACACCAAAACAGTGGGCTGTAATTGGTTGTATAGCATGATATGCTGAGTACACACTACATGATTTAAGCCCTGATTTTCTTGTAGCATGTAAGTTTTTGAGATCAACAACAGCCCCCCGCTCGACTACAAGTTGTTGTGCATGCCCATGACGACTGCTTGTGTACTGTAAATGGTTCAGTGGTGCAGTTTCGACAGTCTGCGAACAGTTGCAATTGCTACAATATGTTCATATATTTTAAATTCTTACCAATTATTCTTGTAGCATGAGTTCCTCCACAGAAAAAAGAGTACCAGTACAAAAACAAGCATGAAAAAAAGGGTTAAATATGTGTAAATATTGATCAGTGTCGCTGGTATTTTTGGGTTTAGACCCTCCGAGTGTATGTTCAAGGCAGCTTTTTGTTCACTGGTCAATTGCAAGAAATGGACCTAGGAAATTGAGGGAGCTGTAGAGGGCTGGAAAGAGCACTTTCACCTGGAAACAACAGCAACTACAGCAAATTTCCCAGCTTGTGTTGAACATTGAATGTGAAAATATGAAACGAAATAAAATTTTCACTGCAACTTGAGGCAAGTGCGTGTTGAATGATCACCAGCTTCCGTTAGTTGTTAACTGGAATATGCACATAGCTCCAGGGTAAAACTGGAAAAAAAAATCTTGATCAACTACATTTGCAGTAGATTTTTCATTGAACTGTTGCTTTAATGTTCAGAGAGCTTGCTTCTGCCCCCAGACTGGCCACATAGATGCATTGAGAGATTCATTTGTGCACTGAAATGTCGAGATGAGTCCCAAATTACAAAGACAAAAGCTGGTTGTAAAGGAAGTTCGCGTTTCCTACTATGCCATTGTCAGAGCTTGTAGCCTGAGGTGGGCTAACAAAAGGTTGGACCCAGGTACAATAATTACCTCGCCGCCGAGCACGTTATCCAGCCGGCCCTCTTAAGGCTTGATGAGGGGCCTCTAAAGTCTTATCACTATTTTAATGTGAACACTCTGCAAAACGAGCAGCGCCGCGGGCGCCCACATGAAAGAGATGGCAGCCTCTTATGCTCCACTCCTCCATGTTTACATAAAGCACCAGGCTCAGCGAGCAGTCTCTGACGCTTGTGGTTCACACTCACACACACACACACACACACACAGAAACACTCTCCTACTTTTCACCTCTTTACTTGGAGGACAAAGAGCAAGGAAGCAGCTGTGCATTACTCCATGTGCATCTTCATTGATCATTATGACACAAATGCATCCACAAGATAATTTACATCCGTCCAAAGACAAAAAGCCATGGCTGGCCTGGTCAGCCTCCTGAGGTTTTTTTTAGGTGCTAAGTAAGTTCAGGAAGATGGTAACCACTACCCTCTGAAAAAGAGAAATCAGCTCAAATATCATATGTTTATGAAATTGTAAGAGCTTTGAAAAAAGCATTTTTCTTATAAACATAACTTTCACAGTGCTTTATGTATTAACTGAGGCCTGCGTGTGTTCCCACGCCACATTCTGAGTGCTGGATTGAAACGCAGCCTTTGAGACAATTCCGTTCCATCTGTTAAAGCCATACCTTACCATTAGGGATCAGAACGATAATGCCAACTCTGTTACGGTGCTACTAACCTTATTACAAGTCTTTGAGATAGAAGACATCTGTGAGCTGCCGCTCTCATTATGGATTTGATGTATGGCTGCCATGTCTGGGGTTAGGAGTGTATAACATCCTATTAGAGATAAAAATCAGCTCCTTCTTCGATGGCTCTGCCTTGAGTTATTTGCCGGGATAGACATGGAAGGGGGGCCAGATTCACACTCGAAGCCTTGCTGCTAATGTAAATAAAGCTTTCGGGAGAAGAAGGAAAAATGCAGCTATTCGCACTCAGTGGCACTGTCACCTTTCGTCCACCAACCAACTCCCAATTTTAACATCCTTTGGGCTTTTATTTTTGTTCACCTCACATATTTTGCTGTCATCGTACCAATGTTTTTGTCAGCTCTGGCCTGGAAGGGCATCAGGGCAGCAGGTTTGTCCTGTGTTAACCCCCCCCCCCCCCCAAACACACACACACACACACACACACACACACACACATCTCTCAGTTTTTATTGTTATCTGTCTTTCTATTCAAGGCAGGCAGAAGCCTTGTGACGAGAGATGAGACTGGAGAAGGCAGTAAAAGTCAGCACTGGTAACCTTGTCCGCCCATGGTCACGGGTCATTTGGCAAGCGCGCCTTGGAATTCATTTCACTAAGAAGGAGAGAAAGCAAGGCGAGAGTGAACGAGAGGAAATGGGAGGGGCCAGGACCAAAAAAGACGAAAGAAGACAGAGGCAACAAGCAAGAGATTATGAATCTGAATAGCAACAATTGTACGGTTGTACTATTGGCTGATGTCTCTGTTAGCCAATTATTGCTAATGGGGCAAAAATAGCCTTCTGCTAGATTTTCTTAAGTATTTCAATAATCATTCCATCAAGTTGTTAAAAATTATTCCTGCAAGATCTGCCAGCCATACAGTTGGTCAGTTAGTATTCTATGCTAAAAGGATTTTGGGAGAAGCATGAAGTAGATTATGAATCTGAATAGTAGCAACTGTATGACTGAACAATTGACGATATCTTTTTTAGCAAGTAGATTAAAACTAGCATTGTGCCAGATTACAAAACTTATGTTAAAATGTTCTGTAAAAACGTTGTATTGTGTAGGTTAGTTGCATGTATTCTTTTGGTCTCATACACATTTGTCTGGCTTTATAGTCAAATTCAGTCCATGGTTATGTATGTTACACTGTTTTCTCAGGTCCGCGATACACACAATCTTTTGTGCTGCATTAGCAATTTACCAATAACAATTGAGCTAGCATAATTATTTTGGCTACAGTGCCATAGCCTTTCCGTTTCAGAAAAAAAAGAAAAAAAAAAACTTCCCTTGCCTTTGTGTAAAAACCATGTCCGGTCCTTCCTAAAACGAGATTCCCAGCCTCTGTGCAAGCTCTTATTGTTGAGACTAGCTTGAACCACAACATGTATGTCTGCTAACAACAGAGAGGGGTATTAGCGTGTGGTGTTCCTTGAAAAATACAGCAGGATTTCAAGGGTATTGTGTATTTCGCTGGCATACTCGCGCATTCTTCACGCTTCCCCTGCGTCTGCATAATTGAGACCAATAGGCCGAGACCCAGGTGTGTAATGAATATTACAGACAAGATAGTTACACAACATCTCCAGCTAGAGCTGCACACCCCTCCCCACCCTCCTAAAGAAAGACAATGGCTTTTTGTATTTACTCCCGTTTCCTTCCCTAATGAAGTCATAGATTAAAGTGAAGCGGCACAAAGGATTGTCTGTTTGCTACAAGAAGCACCTATCCAAACACAGTGCACAAGGGCAAGCCTTGGCAATTAACCCTCTGAGGCTGGAGAGGACTGGGCGGATTAGCTTGCCATGTGTTACTTCATGACACTTAGAGCCATCTCACAAGTTGTCTGAGACAAAATAAGAGCAGAACCAAACCTATAGAAGGTTCATTGGATCACTGGAAAAGGTGGCCAAGGTATTGACTCAACCATGATGATGTCGGGCATGACTCAGGCTACTCTCAGATTTAAGGGTGTTTTTTCAGCTACTGGAAGTAGGTTCTGCTAATTGCTGATGTTTCTCATAATGTTAATGTCAATGTTAATTACATCTTAAGATATGCATGGACCCAACATTTAGACGCCATTTACATATCAGAGGTCAGGATTTTAGGAAGGCCATTTGAAAAAGCTTATTTTGATCCATTCCACAACAACCACAACAAACTTCTTTTTAATAATTCCATCCACATTGCTCAAAGAAGTGCAAAGCTTTATTGTCACATCATTGTCACATAGTTTTACATGGTACAACTAGCAGTGGAATACTTCCATAACTGTCTACTCACATGAACCAACAGAATAGAATATAAGGTATGGTGTAAAGTGCAACAAATGCAAAGTGTATGTGCAACATAATGTTGAGCAGGAGGTAGTTATATATATATATATATATATATATATATATATATATATATATATATATATATATATATATATGCTCAGGGCAGGCCTGTGCCTTGGTGATTTTTGAGTTGTTCTTTACCAGCTTCCTCTAAGCTATTTGGGTCTTCTTCTGGCCTTGGCAAAGTGTCCATACCTTCCAATAACTTACTTATGCAACAACTTATGTTTTAGCTGGTGATCCTGGAATATGTAAGAGTTTAGAAATGGCTTCAGGAGACAGCTATAGTCAGTCATGATCATTAACAGAAAGCTTAGAGGCCTTGGCCTTGGGAATTTAGTATATATTTTGTTAGTTAGTATTTTGCTCCATAAATACATAAATGTTGAATTAGAAAGCATGTGTTTTGTGGCATTTTTTAGGTATATGTTTTTACACCTAGCAATTTCTTCTGCAATCCAAAATGTTGACTGTAAGAACTGATTCTATTCAGTCACTGTTCAACATACATGCCAGATCTTGAAATGTGCTATGTTGGAATAGAATAGAATAATTGTCATTGACTGATCTAAATATTTTGGCTCCCTTATGCTGCCAAAACAGTTCTGATCTGTCAAGGCACAGACTTTACAAGACCACTGAATAAAACCAAGATGTTAGCAGCAGATCCTTTCCTATCCAGAAGGGCTAACGGTTGTTCCCCACACGCACCAGTGAAGCTTGGGCTTTCAAAACCCTGTCTCCTTTTCTTTGGTTGTCCTTCCTCTGACCATTTTCTTTTGCTTTCAACCCATCAGCTTCAAGAACAGACTGTTTACTTGCTGCCTCGTATATCCCAACCCATGACAGGTACCAATGTAAATAGATGTTTTTTACTTCACCTGTCAGTGGCTTTATCATGTGTAAAACACCTATACTACTCATTAATAGATTTATCAGATCAGCCAAATGCTGTGGCAGCAGCCCCTAGAATAGGGATCAAATGTGATATCAGTGATTTTGAGCATGACATGATTTTTGGTGCCAGACGGGCTGGATTTGAGTATTTCTGAATTTGCTGATCTTTAGATGGAAACACCTTGTTAATAAGAGTCAGGAAATGATCATTGTGTTGAGCATGAAAAGATTTCTTCAGAAGTCAATGATACAACATGTCATGTTTTTAATCATTTCTTTTGTGTATCCAAGATTGGAATAAAATAAATGCTATTGCGTAAATATTATCTGCCTGGTAGATCTTTCATTGAAAATGATAACAGTGCAAATTGTCCTTTGTATCAAGTAAGTTGTACAATGATTTAATTTGCCTTACATGACATTGCACATCATTCGATGTGTCTAGTGTGTATTGTTTACATTGTGATAAAAATACTAAAATGATATATTGCGCAGTCCTAGATGAAATGTCTATCTGAGGAGAAATTTCAAAGAAATGTTTTGTCTTGTGGAATTCATGCCCCAAAGAGTTTTAACTGTTTTGTTTATTATATATATATATATATATATATATATATATATATATATATATATATATATATATTAATTTATATTTATTGAGACAGTCCTATAAAATGTAAACATTTGTAGCCAGTGCAGCAGCATGTGGAGTTTTCCCTATGAGAACTTTTGCTGTATTAGGCAGTACTTGTCTGTCAGCTGTTATAATTTGTAATAGCTGGCTAATATTAAGGAGCAGTAGCATTTTAGTGTTTTGAGATTTCCACTCACCATACCCTTGTGATTGTGTAATGTACCAGACAGGACTCTTAATTAAATTGCCGCAGTTCACTTAATGTGTTATGATACGATATTAACCCCCCATTCCACCCCCCCCACCCCTGATACAAACACACACACACACACACACACACACACACACACACACATTCTAAATAAAATGTGCCTGTTAGGTGTACTGTAAGTCATTTCACTCTGTTTTGTATAGCTCCTAGCTTCTAGCCATTAACACCTAACACTTAAGAGATCGCTGGGTAAATGATCGACTCGCACGACAGTTATGGGTCTCTGGCTGCAGATGACGGAGCTTTTTAAAGGCGCAGTAAATTATTTTGAAAGTAAAAGCAAGAGCCTTGGGGGTGGAAAGGGAGGGTAAGCATGCTATTAACATTTTCTCTATTAGAACACGTAAAGCTGCCATTTAATTTATTTGTCATTTGCCTGTTCCATTGCCATTACACGTTTGTCCACGTACGGGTGTGTGAGCGTTCAGAAGTATAGGCTGGACGGAGAAAGCAGGTCTGTCGTTGTGAAATGGTTTGGGAACGGTTAATTGGACCGGCCTGGAGGTTTTTTTATGGAAGGGCTGTCTTTAGTTGCATGCTTTCTCAACCCTTTGACCCAGAGGCATACACCTGGTATGGGGGTCAGGTTACCGCCTGGCTTCCAGGCTTGCAGGTCAAGACCTGGAGCTTCACACACCTCCTAATCCCTCTCATGGCAACATAGTTGACTGAAGGGACCGGTACAAGCACCTCAGTCATCCTTGAAAAATTACAACAAACACACACACACATACACATTCCACATAGAGGTTTGTTTTTGTCCACTGTCAGGACAACGACTTAAACATGTCTTATACGCAATAGAACTAAAAAAAGAAATAACATTTTATAATAAGAATAGATATTTTGAATGTCAAAACAATCACAATCCAAGTTATCTGCTCTGTAAAATTAATGCTGACCTTGACCTGAACCACCACAAAGAAATTGTTTTGCCCTTTCAGTTAAAAAAAAAGAAAGGAGCAAAGATAGGCACTTAAAAAATGGCACTTTACAAAGTCAGGACCATTCTGTTGGTCATTTACATTGTTGGTAAGCCCTGATTTTAGTGACATAGTCACATATTCACACTTCCTCCCCCATTATGATTATCTCTCTCTCTCTCATTCTTTCTCTCCATTCCTTCCCCAAAGTGATGATTTAACTCTTTAAGGATGTTGAGGGGCTTTTGTGGGGCATTAGCCTGCTGAGAATTATGGGCTTAAATGAATTATGATGAGTGCATCTGTATGCACAGCCAGACTAGGGCACTCTGGATGGTAGGGTGTGTGTGTGTGAAAGAGAGAGAGAGCATATGAGACAGAGGGAGAGTGTAAGAGAGTGTGAGAGTGTCCAATAGCACATGCGTGTTTACCCCTTCAGGGACCTGCTAACTCTGACACAGTTTTAAGCCTCTCACTCCCCTGCAGTCCCTGAGTGGGGTTTAAAGCATAAGGCACACTAATGAATCATAATGGTAATCTTATGAGACTCAGTATCTACGCTTTTCTTCTTCACTGGACTTTACTGATAGATAGGGCATGAGGACCAAGGGGAAAAGCTGACCTTGCGAAGAGAATTTTTAAAATCAAGGTACCAGTGTTGATAGGATGTCCAGGTGTAGTTTAAAATTCGAACAGCGTCATTACGAGTAAAATGAAGTGCTGATAAAAGCACTAGGGAAGCTCGTAAAATCCTTTATTCAAATACATTGACCTGATCAGTATCCTGTTTGTACAAATATGTTAAGTATTATTAGTGATAAATTAAAATAAAAATCTGTTTATAAAATTGACAATATTATTATTATTATTTTAATGTGAATGTTTTTCATTAGAAACGTAAATGAACAGAGATAAAAACGCAGCACCAGTTCAGGGTGGCCCACAAGCACAGAATAATGGCGCTGGTGAGAAATATTCCCACAAAATGGGTGCGATGCTCTAATTGGATTCATTGGACAGAATTAGTGTCTCCCCACTTTCACCCAGCCGTCTAAAAGCCAGCTGGGTTCAGCGGCTCGCGTCTGTGAACTGTGCCCCCGTCTAAAGAGCTACTGCCGCCACACACCAGGGGGAGCAGTTATACTGCTGTTTCAGCACACGGTCCACAAACTCATTGTTCCCCTGCTGCGAGTGTGCCCACAAGCTGGGGATGTGATAGGCTTTGAATAGTTGGATAAATAAACGCTTTGGCGTTATGTTTGCGTGGAGAATAAAGCTAGACTGCTCTCATACAGCATGAGTGGGTGCCTAGAAGACCATTGCAGCCTTTGAGCAATTCTTAAATGTTTGCATCCTGTGGATAAAGTTGGTTTGAGTAAACCACACACTGGATACTGTGTAGTGTCAAGTAAAAGATTTTATTATTTTAATTTTTTTCTTTTAATCTACTTGTAGTATAAATCAAATCAGTGCAACGGGGGCTTTAAATTAGTCACTTTTGTAATGAGTTCACTTTTGTTAATGCTGTTCTAAGCAGTTGTTTATTGCTTTATCATTTAGGGACAAAGTGTATATGGGATATTATTTTATCTGAGAATTTATATGCAGGGCATTCCAAAAATGAAAAATATGTCTTAGATCAGTGATTTTTGTTCTTTTTAATACTGTGATGAAGAAAATCCACCCACGACAGTACCTCACAGTGATGATGACACCTTGTGTAATGATTTTGCTTGGCCAAAGCCGCTGTTAACTCTGTCAATCATGCCCGCTGTCATTTGACTAGCAGCTTAGCCTATCAGTGAGTGGCAGCTGCAGAGAGATGACATAAGTGGCTGCTTTCGAATCCCCCCCCCCCCCCATCCACGCACCACTGTGGCGTGATATCTGCTTTTAATGTGGTGGGATTACTCAGCTCTTTTGCCCTGTTTCTCAGGCTCACTGAACCACCACTCTCAAACCATCATCTCCACCATGATTACCTGTTTCAACAGCCTCTGGTTTGGGGCTGCAACACATCATTATTTCTGTAGTGAATTAATCTAGCTGATTCTACATTCACAGAGAGTTCATTGTGCCTTCTTTCTTCTCAGTTTGCCTCTTCATCTGCCTTTAACCTGGGCGATGATCGATTATATCACTTCCAGTAGAGTACTGTATGTTGTCATAATGAACATGTGTTTCATGAAAACGTTACAGGGTGCTTCAATGTGTTACAGCTTAAGTAGATCATTTGTTGCTTTATAACTGTAATTAATGTCATTGACAAATAATCAACTTTGCTTACTGATTCTTGGAGCCCTACTCTGACTCACTCCCAGCTCAGGGCCCGTCCGCCCAGGCTTCGCCTGATAACAGGAGCCGGACTGCTGTTGAGCAAAACGAGGCGGCCAGAATAATGTTCTCATGTGTGGGAGCTGATGTGACTGTAGCGCTGCAATATGGCGCGAAGCGTGTGTGTTCAGTCTATTGACTTCAACGCGGCAGGTTCTTTGAATGGGATTGTCAACGGTGATTTGAGCACAGACCGAAATTACAGGGGGATTGATCAGCGCCTGTGGCAAGTCGCACGCATCCTACACGCTGTAGCCCATTAGTGGTGTGAATTTTAATCAGAGGCTGACTTAGCACTACTATATTTCCTGGCACCCCTTCACTTGCTTCCTGCCTTGTCTCATCTCGAGGGTACGGAAAAAAACAAGGAAACACGGCAAGGCGACGCATCTCCACCAGAGCGCATCTCTCACTCTCTCTCTTTTCTCTCTCTTTCTTTCTCTCTCTGTCTCTCTCACTTCTTTGAATTCCTGGGCCAGGTATATAAATTAGGGGAGCACAAAAAAAGGTATCCGACAAAATAAAAAGAGAGATCACTTCTAAATAAAATGTGAATAGGCTTTGAGATTTTTTATTTCTTTTTTTTTTGCTTTTGTCATTTGTCAGCATCAGGTAAATGGCTCTATTACCCCACTTCTTAAAATCTGTTATAGCGCCATATAACTGACATATGGCATTGCTTCCATTTTGGTCCCAGACGTTTATGGGGCTTTGGTGATAGTGAGGAATCTCTTCAGTGCCCTTGGTTTAATAGGAAGGGTGTCACACCTCTCTGATATATATATATACACACACTCAACAGTTCCACTACAAAGGAAAGGAAATCAAAAAACCTTAGAAAAAAATCTGAAAACATTTGATATTGATTTGTTTCTTTGTCTACAATGGCATTCGCTTAAAGCACACATTCACATTTAAAATTAGGCTGTGTGTCACAGATGAACCATGTTTGGTTTCCTAAATAAAACATCAGTGAATTTTACAATGAAGAACCTTTTGATGTTGAAGTTTAAAGATTGACCTTTTTTTTTGAAGCTGTACTTAAAAAATATATATATATGAAAAAACTTTTAGCGCTATTATAAACGACCCAATTTGAGCAATGACAGCGTCTTTTCCCTACTCCAGGACGGTACAACAAGGTAAGATGAAAAGGTGCCATTGTGGACCAAAGAAAGCTGTGTTGTTATTGGCGGCTAGAGACACGCTGACCCTTTTGACTGCTGATCACTGAACCTTGGCTTTCGGATCCTCTCTTCCTTCGGCTTCCTGTCCTCACTTTTCTGAGCTTGAGAACTGTGGACACTCTCTCTCTCTCTCAGCTCGTCTTCCCCCGCCTTCTCTCTTCCTCTCCTTCTGTCCAGCCAGGAAGGCTCCTACCGCTGTTGCGTTTGACTGAGCTCTTGTTAAGTCTTCATGCTCTGCTTTCTTTTGCTCTCCTAGACTCTGCCCTCCTCTGAATCCGTTATTCAACATCCTCCCTAAGCTTCTCTGATAGATGACATGAAATACAGTACGGGCGTTAAGAGGTTTCGCAGTGGAATGCTGCCTGCCATTGCTGAGCATATATTACTCACCCTGATTATTAACACATATTTTCAGCACAGCCTCGTAATTGACCTGATGGGTCCAGAAATGTAAATCAAATGGATGCCCTGAATTTTTAGCTTTTTCCTCCTCAGTCATGAATTCAGTTTTGAGCTATTACAGCTTCTCTTCTTTTTTCTTTCTGCATTACTCTGCTCTGTAAGCTCGGATGTCAGTGATATTAAGAGACACTTGTCTTCAGTAAGTGCTACATAAATCAAATTACTTTCAAAAAATGACTCTGTTTAATAGAAGCTTATTATTGCACATTTAATTTTGGGACTATGAGTGCAGCACACCATAAACAAGTTATAGAATGCAGATATTGTAAGGGTGTATAAGCAACAATCACATCAATATAATTATGTATTTTTAGTTTTTTGTGTATACACATATGGAAATGTTTGAGCAAAGGCTCGAATAGATGGGCACAGGGCCCAAGCCTAAAAATGTTCAGGGTCTTTTGATGCCGCACTGTTTGTGCAGACTTTCAAACTTTTTGAATTACCTCAATCCACGCTCGAAAGGTTAAACAAATACATAAAAGGGGTCCTTCTCAAAAAGGCAAATTTTAGGAACATTGAAAACTCTGAAAGTTTGCAGATGTGAAAGCTCACATTAAATATCAATTATTTTCTCAATCAGAGGTGAATCATATATTCAGTATAACTTTGATTATGATACATGGCTTATGATAACACTGTTGCAAAGCCAGCATGCAGTGTTTCAGTGTGAAGTGCAAGCTTGGGTTTCCAGGCCAGGCCAGACCACATCTCTCGCATGAGACGTGCCGTAATCACTACAGCAACAGAAATGTCTCACTATTATAATTTCATTACAGAATGCTGTGAATATTAGCAGTGAAATCAGAGGTTTTGTTATTTGTATTTTTTGTTTAACAGTGGGATGTTGCATTTTGCAGCAATAATATATTTTGATTATTGTATTTGTTTCTGAGAGCTCCGTAATATTACTGTAATGATCACTAACATAAAAGGAAAAAGTTATGAATAGCAACGTTGTATGAGCCTACAGTAGTTAGAATGGCATAGATTGATCATTTTTAACAGGTTATTAATGTGTTTCAATAAAATGTTTAGCACCGATCTCAAAGCTTAACTTTTTAAAAATAATAAACTTTTTTTAGAGCAGCAATTATACATAAACTAATAATAATAATCATAATAGTAATTATATACATCACTAGTAATGAATTAATATTTTTAAACATAGTTATTATAATTTTATATATATATATATATATATATATATATATATATATATATATATATATATATATATATATAATTATTTTTAAATGCAATTTAAAAATAGCTATAAAAATTGCAGAACCTCAGTAAAACCTGTGCATTAATCTTTTCTGAGACGGGATGAGAGGTACATTGAAATATGCATTTAAAAAAAAAAAATAGAGGTATTGTTCTGTGTTGAATTCGGCATATTTTACTGAGAGTGCACAGCTCCAAAACTGCAAACTCCTGAACAAAAGTATGGCTGTGATCATTTGACTGTGACCGCTGGAAGAAAAGGCCGGGTTTATCTTGGACTTAGACCCATTCCTCGTCATTGCCAGTGAACGTTTGTCTTGCGCTTGAGATGGGGGAACCATTTATGCTCCTTATTTAGCCTTTTTTTCCCTGTAAAGTCCAAAACACTAATGGTTAGCCTCCATTTTCTGCTCTGTGGCCGTACCCCTGCTGGAGCACCGTTCAGGATCTCCACTGAGGCGTCTGTGTGTGTGTGTGTATGTGTGTGAGAGAGCGGGGGCCTTCCCCCTTTTCTTCAGCTCTTAACCACACAAGCTCGACTTCACAGGGCGGGCGACAGCCCGTGGACAGCAGATGAAAAAGTGCGGCGGCGTATCCTGCGCCTGCTAAGTCCTCGACTAATTAGCAAAAATGGTCTCTTTTTCTTCCCCCCCCCTTTCCCTCCCCCTTTAAAGCGTTTAGTCTCAGGGGGCGAGAGAGAGAGAGAGAGAGTGGGAGAGAGAGAAGGGAAGGGAATGGAATGGGGGGGGTGAGGAGAGAGTGGGATGGAGAGAATATAAGGAAAGGGGAAATGCTGAGAGAGAGAGTGAGAGAGAGTGAGAGAGGGAGGAGAAGCATCTGAGCGCTCAGCTGGGCTGTTTTGAAAACACACTTTTGAAAGCCTCTCCCTTAATTCACGCCTTTTGTTTTTGGCTCTTTTGTGTTTGCCAGTTTGACCATATAACATCATACATCTGGTCTATAGCTTGTTTGGGGCTTTCTCACCCAGGGACCAATCGCCTCCTCCTGAGCTCCAATTCGGCTGATCATGTAACATAAAAGGGCCTAAACGTGTGGACAGAAAGAGACAGGGGGGGAAAAAAAGCGAGACAGAGAATGTGCAAAACTGAAAGGCATTCCTCTACTTAACTTCTCCTGCTTCTCTATCGATCCATATCTTTCTCTGTGCTGCCCTTTCTGTAAAGGTAGCTTTACTGTGTAACATAACTGCATGAAGTACAGTATTGTAAAGGAGTTGCTGAAATGCCAAACATAACAACAGCAGCTTTGATCGCATTAGAAACTGTAGTAGTAATAATAATAATAATAAAAATAATAATAATTACTAAACCATTATGATATGTGTATGTGCATGTCTTTGGTAGTAGGCTAATAGTGTGTGTTTTGTTACTGATATTTTAGGTGTTAATTTCAATTTGTGAAAAAGCCTTAAGTTTTTCTCCCCACTCTCAGTTCCTCTCCGAATATGTCGTAAGACGGTGTCAGAGTTTAAACATGACTCACCGTTTTGTAACACAGCCATTGTGCTCCTGTCATACTTGGACTTTTTTGTTCTGCTGGAAGTTAATGAACCTCATTGGCCTCATCCTCGCCGGCACAAACAAACAACTATAAATGGAACATTAATCTGTCAGTGTTATTATATATATTTTTTTTTTTTTTTGCAAAAGGCCAGAAGGGTCACGTCCAAATAAATGGAAATGCAAAATAAGGCTTTTCTTATCAATCGCAGGAAGCCTCGCTCACAGCTTTAAGGGCAGTCGATGGCAAAAGCATGTGTTTGCTTAGGCCATTTGTAGAGCGAGTAAAAGGATATCTTTGGACATCATTACTTTCACAGATATGCCACCGGCAGAGTCAGGAGGCAGTAAGGGGAGTGACATATTGATGAGTGATCCCAGCCTGTCCGAGTAAGCCGAGTGTGGTGGCGGGGCCTTGTGCTGCAGTGTTGTGGAACCTGATCTGCCAGGCCATGTGTTGAGTGCTTCTGGCTCAGACGCAGGTTGGACAGAGAGAAAGCGAGAGAGAGAGAGAGAGAGAGAGAGAGAGAGAGAGCAAGAGCAAGAGAGAGAGAGAGAGAGAGAGAGAGAGGGAAGGCCACTACATGACATTTTGCCTTTTCACTTTGTGTTCACTTTCTTGGCTCATCATCGGAGTGTCTGTGTGTATCTGTGTGTATATCAGCATTCAGTAACGGGGTCACGTCTAACGTTCCCATTAGAGCCGGGGTGGCTAAATTACTTACATTACTAATGTAACATATTAGCACCTTAGCGGTTTTAAGCTGTTTTAAATGCTGTTAAAATCAAATACAGTGCTAAGTACATGTCTTTCATATCCTGATATACATAAAACCGGTGACTCAATCCAAGAGCCCTATTAATTTAAAGTTGCTATTGTCAGGCACTGACTAGAATGATTAGGTTGTCAAGTTCAGCTTGTCATCCTTGCTTTGAGTTGTGATGGGGAGGGAGGGGTGTGAGTGGATGTGTCGGGTGTTCAATATTTATAAAGGCTCAATGGCAAAGCAGTGGTGCCTCATCTTTTCTGAATGTATGTGTATAAGAGGAATCATATTTGGTTATTTGCAGATCTAAAATGAGGTTAGAAGATTTCTAAGATTTCTAATCATTTGTGTCATTTAGCATTTAAAAAATGAAATGCAGAATTTTCCTAATGCTGCATCAAGGGGTTCTTTGCAAATGTGTTAAGTAGCTTCTGAGATATTTGACTGAGTAATATGTATTCAGCGAATTTAAGTAAATTGCCCAAAAATGACTGATTGTTTTTATAAATTACTCATAGGGGAAAATGGAAACTTAATCTTACAGTCGATGCAAACCAGGCAACAAGGTTAAATACTTCAAAAAATGATGCACACATTAAATTGGGGAAGCACAAAAATGAAAATAGATGATGATGCTTGTTCAGTTGTACTCAACAAAGTTGCACTGACAGAATAAACACTTTTCTATTCTCTGAAAGCACACAAATGGCTCAGTTTATAAACATTTCATAAACTTCATAAACATTAACATCAGTTCTGAAGACTTGGGAAATAAATGTATATGCTTAACAATTTCCAGACCTTTCCTTAAAGAAAGCCCAGCATTCAGTATAGTCATCATTCACAATATATGGTTTGGTTAATCAGTGCTTCAATAGGTTAAGTCAGGTGCAGCTGCAGCTGATGAATGCGGCCAAATTCATGCATATCAAGGAGTAGTTGTAAACTTTGTCTTTTGAATGAGTATGCATGAGTGTTGTGTTTCTTTTTATGGTGATGTTACATTAATATTTGCTTTACAGTTGATCTAATCTTATATGGTGTATGTGTACAAAAAACGCTGTGCTATATGAATAACCAGTAACATAGCAATTACTCAACTAACGCCATATGATTACTTAGACCCTGTTTTTTTAAACACTTTTTTTGTTGGGCTTTTAGGATGTGATTACTTTGCAATACTCAATAACTGCAAACTGTTAAATTAAAATAAAATCTTTATTAATATTTCTGGCCTGTTTGTTTCCAACCTGTAAAGAGATTAGTTAGAACGTTACACACAAAACAGACACACAAAACAAAACACATGAACAATTAGCACTCAGAAACAAAGCTGTGTCTAAAGTAATGCACCACAAATGAAGGAGAGATAGAAAAGTGTAGCAGTTGTGGGCGGTGTACCGATTTAGTTGTTATATCATTTCTAAAATTCTGTAATACGGGCCTGCAACAAAAATACTAAAAGGAAAACTAACTTTAGCATTTTATGTAATTTAGACGCATCATAAACAGCACAAAAAAATTGCACTAATATGTTGCTAGTGGCAGTTTGCTTGCACACACACACTCGCAAGAGTTTTCACATTCGCCTGATTTTAAGGAAACCCACTAGCTACTATCAGCTAACCCAAGATTATGGCTGTTACAGGCGACGTTGTCAGTTAGCGCGTCAGTGAGAATCTAATGGGTAGCTGTCGTACACAAACCGAGCCTTTTCTAACAACTTGCTCTCTGCTATCTTATCTCTCTCTCTCGCTCTCTCTCTCCCTTTTCAACAAACACACACACAGGCAGTGGTACCAAATGCCTTCTGAACATGCTAAAATAACATAAGAAATACGCTTTTAAATGTGAAACTATTTAAAACCTCTTTGTGTTCTTTTTAAAGAGTGTTGTTGGTACACTTTCAAAAGATGTACTTAAAAAGAAAACCTATTTATTGTTTAGTTTTGTTCATATTTTATTTTGCACAATAAAATATTTGATATACACTTCAGTTTTTGTTTGTATTAGCAGTAAAATAGGCCACTGTTATTCTATAAAGACAGGCTTACTGGTTTCTATAAAAAAAATCAGTTTAGTCAGTTTCAAAGTCAGTGTTAAATATACCGTAATATGGATGCTTGCTCATACTGCACAGTACTAGGAGAACCAAGGGAATTCTGACAAAGCAATTGACATTTTAATATCTAGGCTTGAAGGATAACACAATGTGAATTAATATTATGCTTGTTTCTTGTGCAATAGAGCATACTATAGAATGAAGAAATATCTCTTTAAATACTTAAACACTGCATTTTTTGGTTAAGTTTATAGTAAATACTTTGTAAAAGGAATTTTATGAGGCCAAGCAAACCCAATAGTACTCCAAACCTTCATTATATACATGATGAAATAAAATATGTTTTTGTGTATATGTACTCTGACACAGCCACAGTCATGCTAAAATAATAAACACATACAAGTTTTGTTTATACCACCCAGCACTAAGGTCTAGTCTAACTATGTTTGTTTGATTAGATAGCTTTGTAAGCTCAGTAACTCCTATGCTAGGTATATCTATGCTAGCCTAAAGCTTAATTATTACTTGCATTAAACTACTATATCATTCTTACACAGGTAACGTTAAAATGAGATTTTAATAATTTAGTATTTGGCTATACATTGACTGAAAATATAAAAAGGGCTACAACTAAGCAAGACAGAGCAGACATTTTACCTTCATAGCTACTGTTGGCTAATCACAATTAATCACAATTCCTCTCAGACATGACTCTGCACTGCTGCCTTCTAGTCAGCTTCCTTGAGTGCTGGGGAATATTCTAACTGAATTATCCAGGTGCTGTTAATTAATGCTGATAATTAACCCAATGCCTGGGTTGTTACTGTGACGCAGTTGGGAACACAAAAACTATCCAAAAACTACCTAGCATTAAGGTCATTTGGGCAGTTTTTGGAGTTAAACTTTTTTTTTTTTATTATTGTGTTTTTTTTTTTTTTTTTGCTCAGCTTTTGTGTTGGTGCAAAAACTGTAAAAAAAAACCATATAAGAGTAATGTGTTTATCTGTTCGGGATTAATCTATCTACCTACTGGGAAGAGATACAGAGTGTGAGTGAAGGGGATTGCCTGCTAGCATCGTGTGTATCCTACTAGCAGCTAATCTCTCTGGGTGGGAACCACCTCATCTTGAAGGGTTTTCACCAGCGGCCCCCAATTGGCGGCTTCACTCCAACAAGAGAAGGGCCGAAGAAAGAAACAGAAGGGGGAACTGAAATGGACGCGGGAGGTTTCTCTCACAGCTAGCTGTCACCCACCTCACATAAAGGAGCCCAGGATGGGCTGAGTTAAGCACCCCAATATTCCCTCATTTGAAGGGCTTAGGCCACAATAGCAGGGCCTAAAACACCCATCACATGCCTTTGGGACTGAAACCTCTTTTTTAACACCCTTTTCTTTTTTGTGTCCATCTCCCTCGGTGAGTGAATAGCTCGCCAGCAGAGCATAACAGCCCACCTTTTCTCATTAGGCCTAGCGGAGGGAACACCCCGTCCCCTCAATAGAGGATCTGCTGGTTAAAATATCATTAGCCTACATCAGCATTCAAAAGCACATTGCCTGCACACAATTAGCAGCCCGAGCCAGCCTAGGTGCTACAAAGCGCCCACAGCTCCAATATGGCAGGGAACAAATATAAGCCCTCTACATGAATCTGATGTACATTTGCAAAGAATAGACACACCGAGCTATAAAGGGTTTGTTATTCTTTGAGCCTGTCAAGCCTATTCTTTATTTGAGAATAGTGTCTTTAGTAAAAGGTGATGTCTTGTAAATGAAAATAATTAAATCATTATATGAGATCATCATCATAACCACAAGTGATTCGTAGTGATTTGAATGATCATATTTTGCATTTGTAACCCTGTAGGAATAAAAAACGAATTTTATAAATATTCATTATTTACCATAGACCTTGACAGATATGTTAATGGCAATCAATTATCGACATTGATCTACAGTTCCCAAATCTTTGCCCTACTGTAAAAGCTCTTTGCTCAAGCTTGCTTGTGATACAGGTATGTAATAATGGTGGATGCTGGATATTGTGGTGGAATATTGAAGAAAAAAAAAACATTATGATGGCAGTGTGTGACTATAAATATGAGTTTCAGGCACTGTACTGACACCTGGCTTTTAAAGTGGTAGTGTCTGTTCAGAAAAGGTCTGTTTCTTTAGTTTTGCACTGGAGCTACAAGACTAGTGCAGTTATGGCTACCAGTATAGACATTATTAATTGTATAAGACATCATGTAATTGATGTGAATTACTGCAGAGTACTAACAGCACCCCCTTGTGGAGAATCTCCAGCCTGTAAGTACTTAGTAAGTACCTTAGTAAGTACTTGTTATTTTTTATTTTTTTTTTCAGATTAAAAATACAAAATAAGTGATGTGAGTTATATTCCTACTTTTTTGTTCTTATTTAAAATGACAGTAACAAAATACAAATCTAAAAACTGTTGACTGTTAGATCATACTCATCAAGTACAAAGAACATGCATTATTGTCAGCGATTCTTAGTAAAAAAAACATACGGCAGAAATGACATCCACTCATCCGCAGAAATAGGTAAATACAGTAGTAGCTGCTATCTGGAAACTTGAATTTTGATCCTAATTTTTAAATTTTTACTTTATCAGTTTAAGGTTGCCGTTGGCAGAGAGGGATAGCTGTGGATCAGCTTGTGCATTTTTCACTGGTTTGAGAACAGAGCAGAGGGCAGTCAGATGCTGGGGCTTGGGTCTGTAAACCCCGCGGCTGTGAGGGGAGAGGACCCCATAAATCAATAGAGCAGAAAAGCGAGGCCTGCAACAAAGCCCCCCTTCAGAGCCCACACGATTTCAAAACACACACACAGACACATACAACACCAGATACAAGCATCCAGCACATGCATAGCCTGTCTCACCGTCTCACACGTTCGTATACTATCAACCACAAAAAAAAGATCCCCCTGGACAAGGAGAGGAGAGAAGGGGGAAAAAAAGCCTCTATCCACCCAGGCAGAGGGGTTATAAATTAGGAGCTGTCAGTATTACAATGTATATTAATAGTCACACCTCTTTTTAATGAGTTTGGCATTGGCAGCTGAGAGGAAATACAAGTCATCATAGCGCTGCTCATGCACACCCCGATGAAAGAAGCTATAATAAATCTTGCGAGAGTAGGGCTCACCATAAATATGTATCGCATAAGGCATCTGTTTTACATTCTGCATATAAATCAGCCAGAGTGCTGAATAGCAATGAATCAGGGGCTCGACGGTTGATTTGATAACAAATCGACTCTGAACTTGGGAGGGGAGAATTTAAAGCCCCCCGTCTGCACCCATAGGGGAAGTGGTGGGGGTTGAAGGGGAACAGGTAAGACCCCCAACCTCCCAATACCCTCTTATCTCATTGGCTGGAGGGGAAGCCCTTATAGCAGGGGGGAAATCAAAGCTGTGACATGAGCTTGGCTATCACCTCTCGAGCCACTGGCTGCCACCCCTGCTCCGAGATGAGACGGGTCAGGTTTCGGGGCAGTGCAGGTCTTGTATGCACAGAATGTATGTCTTAGATATGGACTGCTCCCTGGAGATGATGTCGGGGCATGGGCGACACTGGTTGTTCTAAGTGAAACAACATACTGAAACCCCCCTCCAATTTCTGTTTGCTACATTTGATTTATGACTGTGGATGATGGTGCATAAACATGTTTGTTTAGTGCAGGAACGTGAACATGTTGGTCTGGTCTTATCTTGCTTATTCAAACTCAGCTGTTACAGTATGGTACCTGGTGTACTGTAGGTAAATGTGTAATTAATATAAATAATGTCTGTTTCACACATTATGTGCTGGATACTCATGTTTGTAAAGTTTTACTATTAAACGTTTGTAGTCACAGTTCAAAAGTTTAGAATTATTGTTTATATATATTTTGTATATTTGTAATTATTGTATATATATATTAGTAGTAGTAGTAGTATATATATTATTGTTTATAATATAAAAAGCATTTTTTGCCAAAATGTGTTATGCTGTTATACAACTTTAAAACTATAAATCTGAAAACATAATTAAGATATCTTAGATGTCCTACAGAATGATGATTGAAGCTGAACATTTCATAATAGAAAGCTGTAGATTTGATATAGGAAAGTATATAAAAAATAAAATCCACACTGCCTTAGCTGAAATCTAGAGGCAGATCATTTTACAATAAAGAACTGTAAGTAGATCATTCAAATGTATATGAATGATTAATTTCTTAGTGTTCCTAAATCTAAGACTAAGGTTTGGGCATTCCTGGTCAATGACCCAATAACAACAAATAGCAGTGTTAAAATCAAAAACAATTTTTTTGTTTGTTTTCAAACATTTCTTCTTTACCATTGTTGCTTACTTGCTATTGCTACAAATGTCAGACTCATTTAAATGTGTTACAGAAAAGTGATTGAATTCTAAACATTTGGATTGAATAACAATGTACTACACAGTGAAGGTACAAGGTAAATGTATAAGTACATAGCAACTGAAGTGAGAAATGTCTGGAATCCTGGGTCATTTTTCTGTTGTAGTACTGCTGTACAGCTCTACAAACCCTGCTGCTGTAACCCTGCTGCTGTATCCAAGGCCAATGCAAAAGCATTTCTGCCATTTACTCTGCTCTTCTTTTTTACTAACAAACATGTTTTATATGACTGGGGACCTTTAAGTACTCTTTTTGTTTTGCAATGCTAAATATTCCATTCTATTGTAGTTCTGAGTTTTTACTTTGTATTTGAGCTGATCTCTCCCATAGCACAGCAACCGCCAGTTCCACCAATCCTTTGATTCAGTGTTTATTGTGATGGCAAATGATTACCAATATAACATCACTGAAATGTGGAAATGTTAAAAGAAAGCCACATTCTGTGAAGTGCTGACAACAACTGCAAATGCTAAAACTGCTCTGAACCAGGAGAGAGAAGCTGGTTAGCATTAGCTTTGTTATCAGGATAACAGTCTGCTCACTACAGAACAAGTTCAAGTCTGTGACAGAAAGCGACCCAAGTGTGTGAGTTCCCGACATAAGTGTTAAGAATAAAAAAAATGTCTGAGAACAAAGTCAAGGGACTGGTAGAGTAACAGAGAGCCAAGTTTAGCCAGGTTCTGCCATGTTTGGATTTGTAGCCAGCTAGCACTATCTAGCTACATTTAGATAAGTTAGCCAGAACGCTAAACACTACTGCACAGTCCGTGTTCTAGCTTACTGAAACTTAAATCACAACGGCATACCTGAGAGTCAAGGGAATGGCCTTAGGAATGTTTTCAACAGGCACATTTGATGTCTTGATGCTTGATTTTCGTCGTTAATGCACAACTACGACAGGCTTATTTTTGCCCTAACTTAAGAGTGTGACATCACCAATCAGTGAGCTCCCACAGCGCCCCCACCCTGCGGCTCTTTAAATACGCATAGGGGAATACGCTAATTTGGCCGCGACCTAGATCGACATAAAACAGTCGTAATTTTGAAATACTGTCCTCATTTTGGTATGCGGTATTACCGCTATACCACCTAACCCTAACTGAAATCCCTTCATATGTGATGTGTGTATAAAGTGTACTGACATCTGTTGTTATTTGGCAACTACAGGTGTGAAATGTGCTGGAGTTTAGTTTTATCCCCACTCAGTTTTTGAAGATTGCTGGTTTAAAACTATAGAAAAGTGCGTGGTACTCCTGTCAGTTACACAAAGCGTTTCTTTTTAACTAACACCTGAAGGAAATTTTGCATAGTTGAACTTAAACAGCAATTACCCTGAAAAAACCCTGTGTTTTTGCCATGGAGTTGCACCATAATGTTAATGTTACAGTCACTAAAGTTTTCTCTGGTCAACAATACCGTCAGGCCCCATCACAGGGCACTGGTTTCTGAACACATTCTGTCACATTCTGCATTGCACAGTTTTCATGTTTGTGCAAAGATTATGTATTACACTTGCCTAGCAAACAAATAGTAGGTGGTTTGGGTTTCCAAGAAATCACCTTTATCACATTCTTTGGTAACTAAATGTGTTCTGATACCTATGCATCTTGCTTGGTGTACATTTGTTTCCTGTGCATGGATCCTCTGCATTTTAAGGTTGTTAAACAGTCATAATACTAATATTGCTACATGCAAGCTAATGCTATTGTGCATCAGTTAGACATTAGTAAGCTACACCAAAGTAAGGCCAGCTATAGCGGTCACATCACTTTGGGGTTTGTCGTCCTTCTTCTAGGATGACCACACAGGTATTAAAAGAAGTGAAAACCACTTTCAGTCTGGTCATGTTGAGCAACATACCCTGAGTTCTGATCAACTTTTAGGGCTTCTCAAAGCAAGCTAAGCCCAGTTTAAGACCAGCTTCTGCTGCTAACTGGTTTCAGATAATCTAAGCTGTTTATTGATGGTCAAGGTGGTTGAAAAGCTGCTCATCCAGGGGGAAACATACCCAATACAGATAAGCAAGCTGGTTTAGCAGCTTAGCTCTTAGCTCTCGGCACGACATATGATTTCATTTGACGTTGATGGTGTAGCTGGTCTATCAGTGTGACCAAGGTGGTTTGGTCAAGCTGGTCATATTAATGGACTAGAGAGTTGAACATCTGTTTATCAAACTTTACCACTTGACTACACTTGTAAAGCATGCTGGTTTGTGCAGTTGCTGCAGTCTAATGGCGCCAATTCCATACTTTTTTTTTTTAAATCCTGCTTAGACCTGGAGTGCTAAATATGGGTGTAACGCTGACTACAAAATTACATACGACTTCAGTCGTCTATAGCAGGTCATTTGAAAGTTTTCACCAAAACCAAAAATAAACCTGTTGCCCTCATACAGGGATACCACTTTTCCAAAAAAGACATAATGTACTGTTATTTATTGCACATTGCTTGTGCTTACAAGTTACAAATAAAAGAGAGAAAATACAGTGTGTTTTTTTATAGAATGCACATGCTTTTTTATTGCAGGTATATGATACATGCCAATGTGGAGGGGTCGTAAAACACAAGCTCAGAAGTCTACTTTCCATTGATACCAGAGCAGCTGTGCTGGAAGTATATCTTGGCCAGGCTATGTCAGTAGTCATTTCTTTAAAAGGATACACGTTTCCACTGTGAATACTAGGACTGAAGAGACATCAGACAACACCCAGATGCTGGTGGGACATCCTGTGCCAAATAACAACGAGGTGGATCTTTAGCACAGTGAAGCCATTGTAATTTACAGTCCTTGGTGTTTGTGTGTGTGTGTGTTGCGCGCATTTCCGCAGGGTGCGTCCGTGTGAGCATGCATGTATGTGGGAAACTCTGAGAGGACGAGAGAAAGAGAGAGAGAGAGAGAGAGTGAGAGATGTAGGACGATTATTGTGAGAAGAAGGGGGGAAATAATCATTGGTGGAGGAGGAAGCCCAAATGGGATCTCTCTCCTCAAACATACAAATGATCTTGTGTTAACAGCTGGGCTCCAACATCTGTCTGCGGAGTCACATGCCCGGAGAGCAGATGCTCCTGCTGCCTGAGCTGTTTGTAATTGTGCTTCGTGTTGCCCTTGGGCTGGGCAGAGGGAAGGTGGGCCTTTTTGTTACATGTTGCATGGCCTGCAGGGTTTGGACTGTAAATGCGAGACAGGCAGAACAATCGATTCGTGATCAAACACGCTGCGAATGGCGGAACTGAGCATTGCACAACTGGTGTATGGCAGTGTTGCCTACTCCACTGCAGAACCGTGGGCAGTGTGGGCTACTTGAAATTGTGAACCATGTCTTTTTCTTCATTGTTTACCCTTGTCCCTTTGCAGTTTTGTTAGATTACAAAAAGGGGGCCGTAATTACATTAGTTTTACTTATTTAACATACGTTTACTTGAACAGTTGCGGGGATCAAGGTTAAAAAAGAAGGAGTGGTGGGGAAAATAACGCAGGCACTGTAACACAAGGCTTTGCAGGTGGAGAAACACATTTCCTTTAGTTTCCAAACAGAAACTTTCTGATGTGTGAAGTTCTTCTTGATTCGTAATATGCGTGTTTGCATCTATAGATGCCTCATTTCTGATAAATTGGCCAATTTATTAATTTGATATTGGCAGATTTGGAAACCATCATAATCCAATGGCCAACTTTTGTGCATAATTTTTAAGTGGCAATATTGAAATGTTTTTTTCTTTAATGAGCCTAACTTACATTTCAATTTCTTGAATGTTTAATCAGTTGTTAAATTAACATTAAATATAGCATAACAATTCCCTGAATATAAGAAGCAACTTCTTCAAAGTTCTGTTAAAAAAAATCTAAGTAATATAATGGCCAAAACAGCCAATCTTAATAAATTCCAGTTGTGCACCCTACATAATGGTTACCACATAGGTCATAGCTCACGCTAAATAGCAAGTCTTTAGATAAATAACTAAAAGGTAAACCTGCCATTTAAGAGGTTAGATAAATGAAGATAAACACATCAAGCTGAGCATAATATATATTGTTTAGTGTTGTTGATGTGTGAATTGTCCATCCTGCACTTTGTGTACTTCAGTGTAATACAAAGTGGCCTGCAGAATGCCTCACCCAATAGATATGGCAAGTCTGAATGTTGACACACATAATGCTGCCTTAATAATCAGATAATAAACATCTTTCTCATCAAGCCAAGCAAAACAAAATCATTAAGCCGGGGACTGCAATTTACTTTCCCTGACCTCGTATTGATTACGCAATGGCTGCTACACAAATATCAAAGTAAGTATTGATTGGAGAAAGGAGAGAAAAAAATGCCCTCGCAGTCAGATCCATAACAGCTGAGTGTTGGGAGAGAGAAACAAAGTGTTGAAAGAAGGACAGGGGAGGTGTTGAGAGGGGGGGCATTGAAATATAATGCCTATGCTGTGGTCAAGCCATCACAATAGAGGCAGTGCAGGGATATGATTAGATGTATTAATTACCCGAGCCGGCCCTGAAGTGTGTTTGGAATGGACAGGGAGGCTCAGAGAGAAGAGAGCCAGGAGGAGGGTTAGTGGCAACAACAGCAGACACCAGAGAGTGTATAGAGTGTATCAGGGGAGTCAGACTTTCTCTCATTCCTCCGGTTGTTTTCTCTCAGATGCTCCACATGCTGCTCAAGCCTGGGGGTCTTTCTCTTTGTCTGGCTGATGGCAGAGATAAAAAAAAAAACCCTACAAAAAAATACACACTTTTTTTTTCTCTGTAATAAAGCGAGAAATGCACCTTGGTCTTAAGCTGTACATAGGTTTATAACAACATGACCAGTATGAGTATAAGGAGTGCAGTCTTCTAAATGTACATTGGAACATTCTTTAGTAACAAACAACAAAAACCTTTTTGGCACTTTTAGCTTGGAAAGCTGTATCCAGAGCAAGTCTTTAAAATTAAGATCTCTGTCCCAGCAAGAGTTACTAGAGTTGAAAGTCACCATGGGAAAATATTAATGGGAACACTGTGATCACCAAATGCACTAATTGTTCTCATAAGACAGGTTCGAAAGTGTTTAGAGCAAACTAGAGCTATCTTCCCTCACTAATGAATGTGAAAAATCCAAACAGATTTTCCCTCTCTTTCCTTCTACCTGCATTTAAATCTCACAGCTACATGCCTTTGGCAGTATAGTCAACCAGATAAAAGAAAGCCTTCTGCCAAACAAGACCTGGTAATCCTTGGAGTTTATGATGTACCTAACCATATGCTTGATAAACAGTTCTCAAACTTTTATTGTAAAACAGCTGCATGGTTCAGTCCAGTGTCTCAGAAGGGTAGTGTTAGGGTTAGGGTTAGGGAGCTACATCATTTAGGATTGTTCTAACCATTGATATTCTGACACCAGTGATTTTCACTCTGATTGGCAGCTGTAAATGTTCTCATAAAGCCCCTGGTTTTAAAAATCTAAAAATGTATTTTACTATTAAAGATATGCCGCAGAATACGCCTTTACCAAATGTATATTATATATATATAAATGCAGTATATGTATTATATATTAAGCACATCTCAGAATGATTGGCAGTGACATCACCACGGCAAATTTGCTATTTGCTTATCTCGCAGCAATCTCGCTTATTAACACAAGTGTTGCTGTGTTTTAGAGACAAGCTGTGTGCCGGGGGAAGCAGGTTAGATGAACTAGTGGAATTAAAGCTGATTGTTGCATCATGTTGGAAGCAGATAGTTCTATGCCGAACATACCAACTCTCTCTCATTCGCTTAATCGAGGTGGGTGACAAACACATTGTTTTTTTTGCAACTCTAATTGTTTTTTTTGGCCAGTCTGGTGCCAGATAGGCCAAATTTAGTTCTGCCAAACCTAAATCCCAGAAAAGAAAACTACAGATGTTTGAAAAAACATCATGAGAATCATAAAAATGAGTAGACAGGGGCCTTCAGCATTAGATCTAAAAAAGTTGGTTACACTTCATTACAGGTCTTGTGAAGTGTGGTATAAAGTGTGGAATAAACTGATTGCTAATCATTACATTTTTAAGCTGTAACAAGGATGGCATGCATTTTTACGAGCATTTGTAATGCTCATATTAAGCCTTATTATGGCAGTAATTTTTACTTAACTGGCTTCTTATTACTAAAGTATTATTTAGTAAATAGGATAAGTCAACCATACATTATCTTTTGCACAGCATTTTAGCTGTTCGTTATAATGCTCTTACTAAGCATTATAAATAGCTAAATAACTCTAAGCTAAAAAACAGTCAGTTCATTACTACATAAGCATGTTTGTGTATCACTGTGATATGTGCCCACATGAATATTTTCACTTTATCTTTGCTGTGCAATGTGAAACACTGGGAACAAAAACAACCAAAAAACATAAATAATGAAAGTGTTGCACTGAACCAGTCAAGAAAATATCAGAAAATAATCTTTTTTACTCTCATACCTTTATAAAGCTAGACTGAGGCTGTTTATTCATGGTCATGAAATTGCTCAATTGCTCTAGAGAATTAGCAGTTATTGATGATACGTTAACCAACTATTGATTTGATCAGGCTTTATAAGGGCATAAAAATAGACATCTAAATATTTTGAGTAACAGTGTAGGATGCATAATACACAATCAAAAATACTCTGATACATGCTTTATTAACCCTAGTCATTGTTGATAATATAGTAATTAGCAGCCAGTTCATTTCCGATTTAAACATACACTACATGGTGATTTTTTACACATGTTACAACAAGACTGCATGAATTAAACGGTGATTGAGAGATGCCCCAGTGCTTTGGTCTATATAGTGTATCTACAATTATGTAGTAGTGAAGAACACTGCATTTTTTCAAAATGAAAACTTTACAGGGGAGAAAAAAATGTTTACTACATAAAAACCGCTTACTACTTTACTTCTTACCTTACTTCTAACTTTTCCTAACCATTTGTTTTTACCCATGGGGGTGGGGGGTCATATTACAGCAACACACCACATAGCGTACAAATGAGATTAAACAGTGGCACATATGCTTGCACTGTCTGCTATACATTGTATATATGTGCCCATATCTCCATAGAGACCAGATGGTACGGAATGTAATGTAGTAACATAAGCAGTCTTGAGGGCTTTAGGAAAAGGAACAAAAGAAAGGAGTAGAGTTTGATGGGTTTTTTTTGACTGAAAGATGTTCCTAGAGGAGAGAGAGAGAGAAAAAGTTGTGCTTAGCAGGCTTTGGTAAAACAGGAAACCTGCTTACCTACATAGGATTTTTTCAAAACTGCTTTCTGTTTATGCTGTACAGTTGGAGGAATTAATAAACAGGAACTGGTATAAACAAGTGGCAGGATGATGGTGTTAGGCATACAAGGTAGAGTTACAGTGTTTTTGCTGTATAAAAGTTTAAGGAGATTTGTATTTGTAATTGAGAAGCAGGCTGTATGCAGTGTACATTGTAATATGACCTCCAACAAGCACTGTTTTTACAAACCGTACATACATTTATGAGCTGTTTTTTTCAGACTCTTATATAAAGATCACTGAATTGTAAGTTGTGTAGATCATCAGTGAGAATAGCACATGACTATAGACTAAAGTTCCGGCACTGTGTTCACTTTATATATAAAAAAACGAACAAAAAGATAGATTGGGGATCAGGAAAAAAAAGAGGCAAAAGACAAAGATTGAGTGAGAGCTCTTGTTTCGGGGGTGGGGGTAGGGGGAGTTCTGGCGGCTTGATTCACACCTGCATGCTCTCTGTGGCAGTGCGTCGGGCTGGGGTCGTCTGTTGCGCGGCGGGAGGATTTGGGGATGATTAATTGCGCTGTCTGCTGAATGGAGCGCTCGAAACAGCGGGATCCTCTGCATATGTAAATACAAGCAGCCTCCGCTCAGCACCAAGGAACAGGATTAACAAAACGACTCTGCTCCCAGATTCCGACCAATTCACCAATCTTTTCTATTAGCATTGACAACCTGCGGGCGTGAGAGAAATTCCACGGAGTCTTTCATCTTCCCAAATAAAAAATACATTAAACTAATAGACAGCTCTTGTCACGTGCAGCAGTCTGGGATAGCTGGTCTGGAAGTTTTGCATCATTTCAACTACAATTTGAAGCTCTAAAACGGCTAGTAAAGGTGCCAGAAATTACTCTTTGAAATGATACTTTGAAATAATGAAAAGAAACACTTTTGATGACCAAAAGAACCTATTTTTTAAGGCAAAAAAACAATCAAAACTATTGTTTATTTCTCTGTTTAAGCCTACACCCATTTTTGGACTTTTTAATGAGAGATCATTAAATGCCACAGGCTAAATGCTTAGGAACATTAATTGTGCATTGTATCTTGCAAAGTGTAAAATTGCTATAAAATATAAGTATGTACTGTATGTACTGGTCATTAGTCTCCATTCCTCTTCATCTTTCTGATACTAAAAACAGAAAGAGTCAAACTGACCCATCCTGTGCTATAAATGTAGAGTTGCTCTGGGTAGTTCTTGACCTAGTGCTCTGTAATAAAAATGTAATCCACTTTAGCACAGGTAATACGCTCCAGGCACACATCAGAGAAGCCCAGGTGGGACATTGTATGCAAAAAAAAATAATAAAAAAATTGAGAGTGTGACGTTGAGACTGTGGGTCAAACTCTTTACTTCAGAAGTCCCTCAAAGGCAAATTCAGACAAGTACTGAACAAGAGAGTCTAGAGATATAGGCCATACAGATATTCCTATGTGATTATGCATGTATTTACATTGTCCTGAAGTCTGACCTCTGTCTACATCTATGCATAGACTAGTGACAAATACCTGTCTTGGGTAGGGAGATTTTCTCTACGTACTTTCAATTTAAGGCACTCTGGGGACGTTTCTAATTGTTGTGCGTCCTAATTTGAAACTCATGCTAACACCTTTGCGCTAGGATGAAAAAAAGGAGAAAAAAAGACAGGGAGAGATTATGAATTGTATTCGCAACTCTAATTAGGGTTGTAAGTTATGGAGAAGGAACACAGCAGAGTTGCAGTCAATAAATTAATCCTAACTGCTTCTGGTCCCCTCTTAACCTGCACTTTGTATACAGATCCACCTTTTCCTTAAGTAAGAATGAAGGGATTTCTGTATTCCCTTAATAGCCCATTCATTTCTCTTGGATCTGTCCCCAGGGTCCATATCACTCCAACAAAATTATTCATTTTGGCCAAATGTCACAAAAGTACAGTTAAGTGTGTGTATCGCTGGAAGGTGTTTCATCTTCAAGACCCACTTGAACTACAGAAGAAGAAAGGCTTCTTAACCCACAATTTTTTTGCCTTTTATGGTATTGATTGTACACGAAACAGATAATTTGGACCTGTAGTTTTTTTTCTCTCTGGAACCCAAGGATGTTAAAAATTCTGTAACACTTTCATCAGAGGAATAGAGTTCTCCCTCTCACGGTGACCTTTAGAAATCCCTCTGAAAACCGAGTCGCCCCCAGAAGTAAGAGATATCATATTATCACTTTTCCGTTTTTATTCTTTCCTTTTTTCCTTTCTTACTGGAATCTATACTTCTTCATGGCATTTGGAAAGGTCAGACATGTGTTGAACATCCTAACTGCTAATGTCTGTAAAACTTCACTATTTGGTGATAGAAGGAAATGCAGCGAGGTGGTTTCTCTAGACATTGTCAATCATGTTGGTAGGAAGGAGCAGAAACATGCTGAGATCTTGATGGACCATCTCTGTTCTTTGTTATTAGAACATTATAAAGTATTGCAGATACAAATATGGCAAGTTTAATAACCATGCATTATGAACGGTAAACCTTCATGTTTATTATAGTAAAATTATTTTCATTTTTTCTATGAAATGAAATAAGTTTATCTTAGATCACACAGATGAATTTACCAGTGTAGGCCTTATGTTAAAGCTGGGGCAATTTGCAATGTGGCAGAAATTTGCCCTTGAACCGGGCTTATTGGAAGCTTGTGCCTCCCTCTGGCAGGCCTGTTCTGGACTCCCAGATGATGTTCCAGCATGAGACCTCCAACCCACCGCTGCTTCCAGTGGGAGGGCCATGAATTACACTTTGGATGAATTTCATTTTCTTTATGGTGACAAAGAACCCCTAGCTCACACTTCTCCCTCAAGGCCATTAACCATTACATACCACCTTTGTTCTGGTCCTGCTGACCTCTCCTGACTTCTAAAAAATGTTGAGTGGTATACTTTTGGTGACTGTTTGAATGTCATTAAACTGAATGAAAGTTATAGAAACACTCCGATGAAGCATACAAAACGTGTATGTAATGTATACATATAATAATGCAAACATTACACTGATCTGTGATTCCTGATCATAACATTAGTACCACTGATTTTGGTACCAGATACCACAGGCCATCCTCAGAGGTCTTGAGAAGTCCATGCCTTGAGTGGTCAGATCTGTTGTGGCGGCACAAAGGGGACCTAATCAACATTAGACAGGTTGTACTAATGTTATGACTATTATGTCTATGTAAATGCACAATAATAAAATAACATAATGGACTTGAATAACAGTTAGCACAACCACATTTAGTAACTCTTACATGAGAAACAAATGCATAGTAGCGAAGTAACCCGGTTTGGACATCACGGTTTTGTATGAGTTCGGTAAATGCGAAATTTATATTAAGCAGGCATTTGTGCAATTTACTGTTTAATTCTTATAATGTTATATATAATATTATAAGACCCTCCTGGTCAGCTTAGGCTAAGTTGAGCATGACATGTTGCTAACTTGATGACTTACCATTTAAAGTATTCGGGTGGAACTTGCACTTGCTTTTAAATTTGGTTTTGCATTGTACTCATCAATCTTTGCACATTGGCTAACACATATTTTCCGCGTGCACCAAATCGCAACGTCCGTACTATGGTGAATTGAGATGATAGCACGTCCTGTTAGACCTCTAGAACAATGTACTGGGGATGCTGGCTGGTTTTTCAGCATTAACCTTATTCCAACCATAAGTAAATGTGCGAAGCATTGACAAGAATGCACTACTTCTTTAATTATTTTGCTCTCTAGTGTCCCAGCCATTTCAAACACATTCTTTAGAAATGTTTTTTAATAATCTTGTTTAATATATGAAAAAAGCTAAGACTACAAGAACAGCAGGTAGGTGTGCAGCATGCATACTGAGATCTTAATTAGTTTATTTTAGCACATTTCTTTTGATATCCTTTAAAAAATAGGGGTACATGCAGACGCACATACAGACACACACTCAGACACACGCGAAACCTTTCGGGGCTGGTAAATCACCACTTCGCCCTAATTTGACAATTTGGTATTAATTAGCGATACACCCCATATAGTTTAACACACTATTATTGATTACCAACCTCACTTAACTCGCCCTGCCTTCGCAAATCCCAGTTAGTTAGAGGCTCTCTGGAGTATCCCCCACTTTAGCATTGTGCCACTAAATGCATTATATCCTCACAGCTCCATCTCTCATACACCCGCTCTCACCCTGGGAGCCTGAACCAAATGCATAATTTAAAAAGTCCTTAATCTGCAATGGCATTCCCATTTGGTAGCCAGCAGACTGCACTTTATGATGTCAGCTTTCTTCCACAAAGGTCAATAGCAGTTTCTCTCTCTCTCTCTCTCTTTTTCTCTCTCTCTCTCTCTCTCTCACACACACACACACACACACACACACACACACACACACACTCGCTGTGAGATCTCATTGTGTAATGCACTTCATGGACTGGAGTCCTGACACCTAGTGACATCATAACCTTCACGTTTCTCCTCACAGGTCTTTTCCTTTCTGGTCTCAGCTGCATCTGCTGTTATACAGGCTGGTGTAGCATTGTGTCATGTGAAGCTTGTTTAATACATTACCGCTGTCTTATCAAAACCTTGTAACTCTCTATTTTTTTTTCTTTACACTATTTAAACCCCAGCTGGCCTCGTGTGAACATTGTGTGATTCAAAAAAAACATTAAAGTAGACTTCAGTCTTCAGTCTAAATTAACATAATGTAATGGTTTTATTAATGTTAGGTTTTGTTATGACATCAGTGGCATGTTTACAAGAAGAAAAAGATAATATTTTAGCTTTCTTGCGCACAATAAAGCTTTTAAAGTAATGCTATTTTTGTATTTTAGAAGCAGTCAATGCCTTTACGAACAGTCACTGGCCTGCTTATGCACACCTGATTTAACCCTCTCATTAATTGTCAGGTGTATTAGAACAGGGAGGTCACCAAACTGTGCTGGATCCTGACCCTCTGTTCCCCACCTCTACTGCATTCCATAAATATCTCAAGAATGAAAAAAAATTATATCGTAATAGGGGTCTACAGGTGAAAACCATGGAGAACATTGTTCTTCATTCACCTCTTGATCCAGATGCCAATGCAGAAGCCATCACCTCACGCCCCGTAGACACATCCTGTTGGCTCCAGACAAGCTGAAAGTAGCATCCCCTCCAAACCCACCCCGAGTGGTGGGGCGTAAATCTATAGAAGATGCTCACGGCCCAATGGGAGTGCACCACCAGGCTCCACTGAAAGGACATCTGATGACACCCAAACTCCATCACTGAGAGAATAAAAAAGACATCACCTCGCAACAAGCCGGTGATGAAGGGTTCCTGAGCATGGGCCGAAATTAAGACTCTGTAACAAGGTCCCGAGCTCCGAGGCCTGACAACCATTTTCTTCTGTATTTATCATCCCTCTGTGCCATTGGCTATTACGGGTGAACTCGCTGTCCCGCGGCAGGACCGGAATTTATAGACGATCCATTATTAGAGGATTGCAGGGAGAGGATGGTTGGGGAGGGGAAAGAAAAGAGAGGCGAAGCGCTATGGTTTTCTGAGGATGTTACAATTGCCTCCTAGATTATGCCACTTGACAGGTTTGTCATCCCTGCGCACTGACGTGCTCCACAGAGTGCTCTGATATCATTAGCTTCATTGCTTCTAATGTGTGTGCTCTCCTCCGCAGCCAGACAGGTCATATATTGTGCAAATAGGTGAACAAGAGCTGAGTGCCAGGGATTACTCAGGGAGGAAAAACATGGCTGGTTGGTTTATTTTGGTTGTTTGGTTGTTAACGTTCCTTGAGCGATGGCAAAATGCCTGCTCAGTTGTTTCTGTCCCCCAAGCAGTATAACTCTTAGATGTTGTAGTTATCATTGGTGTTGAGGAGATATTGTCATTGCTGAGCATAGTCATTAGCGTAGACTGTAACATGTCGATTCCAAAGGTAAATCTAATTTGTAACGGAACTTCCTATTTAATGAAATGTGTAAACACATAATTGCAGACAAATTAAGTTTATAATTGTGGTTTTCAAATCCTTAAATAAACTCTTAGTATTTCTCTGCAGTTTATTTTGGGCAACAACAGGTTAACAGCCTTGACATTTTGCCACTTAGCTGCCAGTGGTTAGAGGGCTGTCAGAGTGAGCTCTTGTCAAAAACAAGTCTGTGACCTTCCGCTACTTCATATTTTCACATTAGCATCAGCCTGCGTTTCCGGGACTTGCCCCGCCGCAAAGCTAAGAGCTAATGGCATATTGCACAGCCCGTGCCAACACATATTGGCCTGCTCTGACAGTCAGGCAGAACGAGGCAAAATAACAGTTAGACACCCCTAGGACAAGAGGCCATGCTACTGCAAACCAGGAGCAGTAGAATTATCCTCTGTCAAATTCAACTGGAAAAATAATTAAAATGTGTCTTATTTAAAAGCTCTTTTGCTGTGACAACAGCAGTCACATTTTGTTTTAGAGTTTTTTTTATAAGGTTAGAACTGTTCAGATGGTGGTCTATTACAAAGTATGCTTAGACAACAGGCAAAACCGTAAACAGACTAATGTAATGTGTAAAAACACTGTAAATCATGAATGCAAGTGTGAAAGTCTATAATCTGTTTGTTTATGTAATGTTGGAATGTAGTATAGCTGTATTTTTGTACTTTCCTGGTAGATGGGTGGCAATTCAGTGTTTACCAGTTTAGGGCGAATAGTGGCCTAGTGAGTTTTTGCTCTTAACATACTTTGCAATATTCTGCTGTGATTCTTAGAAAATCCCACTGAGCCAAAGGAGAAAATGTGGAAAATTATTTTTTTCTAATAATAATTAGTTTGTCAGGTGGAAAAACTCTTCCCAGTGATAAAACTCTTGATTTCAGACAGTAATAAAATGACCATAGAACGAGTGAGTTTAGTACCCAAATATTTGCATCACATTGTCACATGAACACATTAACAAGTTGCGTCCAAACAGCTGAAGACGTAACTGGTCTTTTTTCAGGGCTTTTGTTCAGGGCGAGGGAGAGAGAATTACTCTAGGACCTAATATAAAATGATCTTGTTCAAATAGGGACATGAGATTTGTTCTCATGTGAGCATTAGTTTGATAACATAGAAAAAAAAAAAAATACAGTTTGTGGCAAGAGTGTTGCCATCCACACACATATAAAATAAATATAATTTAGAACTTTTAGCCAAAGTTTAAACTATAATTTATTGTTTTTTTATTGATTTTACCATGGTTCTGTAAGACTAATTGGTACATTGAGCACAGATATCTCAGTAATGCTTTAAGTACACAGATTCTATAATACATAATTCTTGGATCAACTGCAGGATTATTAGAATTAATATTCTAATATTATTCCAATACTATCAGAATATATGAAGTAAAATAATGTGCTGTGATGGTTTTCTGTTATACAAAACCCAAAATGCTGTCTTGGGCTGGCATAGTTTGGACAGTGAGAGTAGCTTAGAGCGGTGTCAGTGTCCAGTTCAGGGAAAATGATTTGTGAGTGCAGGACATGTGGACGTGATGGCTCAGAGTGCAGAGCTTCATGAGATGGGTCAAGTACTCGTTATGTAATGAGCCATGGTAAATGAGTCCAGCCTCTCTCTGTGTCAGAGCAGCAGGCTCTTCATGAGCGCCACACAAATGATGAGTGCTCACTTAGCAGGCCAACATAGTGAGGTTTTAAAACACTCGTCTCTGGGCAGATTGCAAGAGGACCATTGCCTGTTCAGAATCCTTGCTCTTTTACAACCAAAAAAGTGTTTCCTGAGAGCCATATGGCCATGTCCAGTGATCAGGGGTTCTTTGGACATGCTTGATATGGAAGCCCTGGACGATATTTGGTCCACTTAACATTAATATCCATGATTCTCCTTGGAATGACCACCAGAGCAGAATATATATATATATATATATATATATATATAATAGACAAGAGAAAGATCAACAGTATATGTACTAAATAGGCTATATCTATTATGTCTTGTCATATCATATATATATATATAGATAGATAGATAGATAGATAGATAAATAGAGAGAGAGAGAGAGAGAGAGACATACAGAGCCATTATTTAAATTTACAACCCTGCACTGACATCGGTTTACATTGCCAACATTGCATTGCATGTTTCTTTGTATGAGGATAGTTATTAAATTGCTCATACTACAAATGTACTGAACTTATTCAAACTTGACTAAGAGCCAAATGGCCATGTACACTTGTCAGTAGACCTTCGGACTTGCTTGGTAAAAATCTTATCTTAGGTTAGTGGATGTGCTGCAATTAATATACCTATAGGATGTAAAATAGTAAAGTGAATCTATAGTGACGCAGTGGATCTGTGCCTGGTTAAAGTGTCCTCCACTATGAATTAAAAACAGTGTTCCATTATAACTATAGATTCCTTTCTGCCAAGAGTTTAAAATGGCATACTACTTATGCCAGGAGCGATGTGGTACTATTCATGTATGAGAATGAACATTCTGGGGAGTTTGTACCTACAGTCTGTGTGTTTTTACCTGAACTCATATCTTCATGTCTGTGACTATATCGAATACTATGGTAGCAAGTAGTGGCATCTGTAGAAAAATGAAGGACTGACCAGCATTCAAGCTAAGCAAATTATTTGTCCATCAAATAAAACTTGTGAGGTTGTATATATGTAAGGGGATGTATTAATAGACTAAAACTAAATAAAAGAAACAGTCTTGTAAAAAGAAAGTCCAACTGCACCACTAGATATGGTTAATATAAGGGGAACTCTTAATTTTGTATCGATCCTGAACCTGATCTGAAGGTTTTTTCAGTCTTTTTCATTTTAACATTTCATTTACCAAAAACATTTTTAAGAACCATCCGCTGAAAGGTTCTCCAAGGAATCGAAACTTGTTCCTCTGTGAAATTGCTCAAAAGAACCTGTTTTTGGGAGTGAACATACCATTTCTAGCAGTATATCAGTAAATATCAGTGCCGGGCTTACTGTATGGCTCTAGGCTTGCTTTTGGCCCACACTGCCCAGGCTGAGACTCACCCATCCGGGCCCCCTGTCCCGGGTGAATCCGCTGGCAAGATTGTATGGAGCTGATGGAAAGCGCGAGATAAGGATCCGCTGAGGCCAGGAGAAACGGCCGTTCCAGAAATCTGGTGAGGGAAATTAAACCAATAGAGGAAGTTGCTATTTTTCTGGGCCCGACGTGAGTTATAGGGCCAAGACAGGGGGTGTATATTTTTGTTCGGATGGAGAAGGGAGTTGAAACGAGCGAATATTGCTGAAAGAGCGCCGTTCGCATTCAGGCGCGGACAAAAGCTGGAAATGAAATAACTTCCTTTCCTCAGGAAAACACTGCGGCTCCTGACAGAATAATAGCGCTGGAGGAGAGTGAGGGAGGCCGGCAACATTACCCCCACAAACACAGGAAACGCTCCAGCCGCCTGCTCGAGCTGTTAAAAGCATGCAGGCACACTCACAAACATGCACAAACACTCATGCTGGACAAACACAGGGCCGGCTGCGACGCTCGCCGTATCGCACGCCGTGCCACACGTCCTAACACACACACACACGCACACAAATATGCATGTGCGCACAGAGTGGGTTGAAAGTCCTTGGAATGGCAGGACATTTACTTTTGAGTCAATGATAAACAATTCATCTCTGACCTTCATAAATATTCACAGGCTAATCCAAGCTAAAAATTCTAAAGTCTTTGGCTTGAGCCCATTACCTAAACCATTATGTGCTGCAAAAAAACTGTTTAAGCATTTGTTAATGTGGCGCCTAACAGAGACTACTTATTTTATTTGATAAACATTTAATAAGGGATTGATCATGTGCCCTGGGCCTTTGCCACTGCCTAATACCACAGTGTTGTATGGTTTTGTGTATTTATTTTAATACCTTAGTTTAATTGGGTATCGAAAATTGTGGTCATAGAATCTACATTCCAAGTCTATACTAGGACAATCTTACCAGTAAATCTTCATTTCCAAAAGGTAAAATATCAGTTAAAACATCCTGCTATTCATTCATATACATTTTAAAGCTAACATGATTGTGCATTGACTCTGACTAATTTAATAGTAAACAGTGATTCCTTATGGCCCAATAATAATTTGCTGGCAGTATTATTGCATAAATGACATGCCACAATGTTGAGCATTTTCCCAACTTTGCCATTGAAAGGCTGTTTAAACTCTGTGAACACGAAGGTCGGAGAGAAAGACAGATAAAAAAGTGAATCGGGACCTTTAATTAGGGAAGCAGGGGATTAAAGTACATTTTCTGTTACGGCATAGCACACCTGTGAAAAATAGGACCATAATTATTTTTGAGCTCTTTTATTAGCGTCAGTGTGTGTGTGTGTGTGTGTGTGTGTGTGTGTGTGTGTGTGTGTGTGTGTGTGGATGCGGGTGCACCGTTGTGGGTGCTGCATTTGCATAAAAGAACACATTATTTTATTTGCACACAATTCGTTTTAGCAGCCTGCTTTTCCCTCCAACCTTTTCCTTACCGTGGCTGGGTCCTGGACCTTACGAGCCGGGTCCCTATTAGGCAAATAAGGCCTGATAAATCTTTGGCACATCTTTAATGAGGACTCCTGAGCCGAGTGCTGTTAATTAAGAAAGGTTAACCAAGATGTGAGTCGTTATCTCCTCTCATATTTCACCCAGCTAATTTCTCCTCATTGCCACGGCCTTGGTGATGTAATACATTTATCTAGCCCAGAACACACCCTTCTCTTTTCCACCACACCACTGTTACTGAAAACTTGGAACAATATCTTTTTCTTCCCGCTGTGACTATTGCACTACATGTGACACACATAATATTGTTTGAAATAACTCAAAAAGGAGAAAAAAAGATGATTTGATTTATGTACTGTTATCTTATGAGGGAGTCATGAAGCTGTGCTTGATCTTAAATGTGCGCACCTTTATATTATTTACAGTAAGTGGTCAAAAGAAATCTGACATTGTATTCAGTCCAAACTTTCTGGAAATAGTGAACACAATGATAACACAATCCCTCAGTAATTTGTATATCCCTGCACACACCCTCCTCAATTAATTCCAAGGAAAGTGACTCTTCATAAGCAATATTTAGTCGGTCAAAGCCATGTTAGATTTCAGAATTCAATTTTAACAATTGAAATTTACTTTACTGGTTCTGGTTCAAAATTGTAAAGAACTCTTGCATGTGTTAATTACCTGTAATAAGTGAAATTGATGTGTTTACACAGAGTACGGCAGTATTTTCTGTCAATCCTGCATCATAGTGTTAATGAAATGTTCTGATATTGGTGTATTTAGAATGTGTGTCTGTGTTTGAGAGGGAAAGCGAGAGAGAGAGAGAGAGAGAGAGAGAGAGAGAATTGTGTGTAAGTACACACAAGGTGTGTGTGTGTGGGGGGGGTAAGTGTTGTATGTTCTCTTTGGGCATAATCTTTAAAAGCTGTTTTCAATCAAGCAAATGATTCCTCTCTTGCAATATGTTAATGCAGGCCTGATTTATCAGTGTTGTAAAAGTTAATTACCATATGTTTGTGAGTCCCGTAAGATGATGTATTTAATGTTTATAACTGGGATTATTAAAATGTCCTGACTCAATTACAGGAGACTCGATTTTCAACACTAGAGCTAATTATGCCCTTAAATCAAGTCTTTTGGTTCTCACTTGAACAGTGTAACAGTGCAAGTTTTTAGGCCCTTTACTGAGGGACCATGTAGACCATGAACAGTTTGCACAGAAATATTTACATTATGTAAACTTGACATTTTTGAAAAAAGAAACCAGAGTATAATACAGCATGTATATATGTGGATGTGTGGTGATATAACAATGTCAGTAAATAATACCAATTCAATAATCTTTTCTGTTGTATTGTTACCGCTATAACATGTGGACTCGTGGGAAAAGGAATGGAAACATTGGCAGCGTGTAGCTCTGCCGCCAAAAGTCATTTAGAATCTTGAATACAGTCGATAGGCTTCTGGTTAATCTTTCCAACATCTCAAACGTTTCACAATGGGAAGGGGCCTGGCTGGATAATTTTAGCCCCTATATCAGTCTGTTCACTTGGCTGTTTATTCTGTTCTGTGCGGGGCTTTACTTGGGAGGTTTAATTGTAGATGGTGTTTATGGACGCAGAGGTTGATTCTTGACCTGTGTGGGTTATCGTCTTCGTAAACCCAGTTTCCCCCCTCGCAGTGAATCAATTGTCTGGTAATCTCCTACCCGAGCCTTCAATTGTGAGAAAACGTATCCATTACAATATAGCTGCCTTTAATGGCTTGACCCAGTGCTGCTCATTCTCATAAGAAGAAAAGAGAGGTTAGGACACAGAGGGGCCATTCTAATCGGAAGGAAGGTTGACGCATTTATTCCGCAAGCTCTTCGGCTCAGGTGAATTGTTTGAGGACCTACAGGTTTAAATCTGTCCGGTTCCAGCGGTGGGAAACTGCACCATCACTGTTCGCCACTCAGTTACTAATGTGCAAAAGGCACGGCATATCAGCTTCGATTGTGCACGCAAGGACATGGGTATATACCGGCATGCTTTTGTGGTAAAATTACGTACCTGTGCTTTTTTTCTGATCGGTGAGTCATTGAGCAAAGTTCACATACAAGTGTTTCACAAGGATAAGGGAAAACAAGAAACGGCAGAAAACCAGTGGAGCTACTCTGAGGGGATTTGTTTTGTGTCGAGAGCAGCATAATCACTGTATCAGTTGTACAGCAGAATGTGGCTTGCAGCGCAGTATCAGGTATCACCGTCTGTTATGTGAAATAAGGCCACTACACAGTGGCAACATTGTAACTCAGGGCCGACCAAATGGTAAAGCAATCACGACACATTGTGTGGCACTAATTGCTGGGATATCGTCCACATTGTACTGTTAGACATGCTGTAATACCATCTCCAATAAAGTCTTTCAGAAAGAAGGAGATCTCTCACTTCTGATATTTCACATATGCTTTTAGTTTACTATGCAAAGCTATGTAAACACACTGTACTGTGCAAAAGACACAAAATAACATTTATCACCTATTTTATCAGAAATAAATGTTTTTCCACTCTTTCCAACTGTAAATTGATATAAAGACACAGTAACTAATAGCAGTGTAACAGATAACAAAAAGTTTCTGAGTAATGGATAGAATCATTTTTTGGATCAGAAAAAAAGAAAAAAAAGATGGACAAATTTTAGACAGCAATTTAAGCTAATGATTTTCCTTCACTACTACATTTGAATTAGTGACATTCTTTTATATTAGTGACTTTTATTTTGACGTGCAATATGAATGCCGTTTTTTTGTATTAGTGACTTATATGTTCACATTGTCTGTTTGTTTGCATTAAGGACTTCTTATTTTTCTGCTTTTTGTAATGTAAAGGTTGAGTGGACCAACTTCAAACTTCAGCTTGCACCATTTAACAGAGCACTCGTCGGTTTAAGCCTCTCTCAAAAATCTTTATTGGGCTTCAGCACAGCCGAAAGAAGAGCAAAATGCCTGAATGTCTCTCCAACATGGACATAAGGCTAGTTTGCCCTGGCAGAAACACGTTGCCAAAAGTAAAAAAAAACATTTGTGTGACCCTGCACTTCTGCAACGTGCTGTGTATGGTACTACCGTTGCCCGATAGTAGTGAGCTTGATCCGCTTGTGAGGAGTTTTGCAAAGCAGAGAAGGAGCGGAGGATTTCTTTATGTTAACCCCACATCACATCTCTGAATGGAAAGACTAAAGACTTACTGAGCTTCATTTTGGAGGGGAAGAATTCTGTCAGGTGTCATTCGTCCTACTCAACTAGCGCTTCAGCTAGTGTTGACCATTTTTAAACGTATGAAGTGGAAACTTTGGTAAGAGTGTTTATTTGAATTCTTGGTGTATTTAGAATTGGACAGTAGCTTTAGATATTGTTTACAATACGACCAGACACTGTAAAAAACTATTTACACTTCCACATTATTTAAAGGGATAATGGTCTATAGTTGAGTCCAAAGTTGACTTAATCTGTGTTTCACGTACAATCTTTTCTTGGTAAAAAGGAGATGACAGAGCAAGACAATACTAAGTCTTTTCTAAATAAAGTACTTAATTTGTTTATTAATGTAATGCTACTCTATCACTACTATATTCATGAATCTATTTTAAAGTAATATAGTACAGCTCTTTATTATCTTGTCTTTAAATACTTTGTCATTACTTCCCAGTCCACTCCTGTAGGATTACTTGTCTCTTTGCATCATGTATATAATAGCAGTTAACTATAGGTTTAGGATGGACTATAAGTAAAGGATGACTGAAAGGTTAACGTGATCTATTAACTGAGGCATGCCAAGGTTTATGCATTGGTCAGGACATACATATTTAATCTTCTCTTTATGAAGTCATGTGTTGTATTGCCATGCAAGGAAAAGTGACAGTTATAGAATCATGTGCAGATGTTAGTAGTTAACAGAAGTTTTAAGTATTAAGAAGTATTCCGACTTTTATTCACACAGATATTCTACCTCCATTAATAGTGTGGTTAAACCCTGCATCCACCTAATGCCACAACATGGTTCGTTCAGCTAGCAAAGTTATATGGAGGAAAGAGTATGGTAAACTATTAAAAGATTATTAACTTAAATACAGGGTAAATTATTTCCAGTAGTTTTGTATTGATACTGCATTCAAACATACCGTAAGGACAAATATATAGAAAATATTCTTCTGTTGGAGAAAGCGTCTCTACTGTCCAAACTTTCTACTAGATTTTGGAGTATTTGATGTGAGGGTTTTATTGCAATTAGCGACAAAAAGTGGTTGTTGGATGTTGGATGATCACCACTCCACCTAATCCCCAACTCCCCAACTATCGGATGGAGTGACATCATTCCAGAGAACACAGTTCCACTGCTCCACAGCTCAATGCTGGGGGGCTTTATACCCCTCTAGCTCACGTGTGGTACTAGGCATGGTGCCAATAGGCTTATGTTTATCTGCTTTAGAAAGTTCTACTCCATTGACAATTCTGCTCTACAGGCAAGCTGTGTGTGTGCATTTGCACATCTGTGTCAGCAGTGGATGCAACTTTATGTAGCTTAATGCATTCATTAGAAAATGTGTCCACAAACATTTAGACAAATCATTGACGTTGCATTTAACACAAATTTAAACATGAACGTTTCCATTGTGGACATGTAAAAAGTTTCCTTGAGGATGGTGTAAAATGTAAAACCTTGTGATTATGGTCCCACTGTTCATTTACATTGGACAACTAACCCATGATCTGGCTGTTGTAATATACAATGGATTAAATAGAAGTATTTCCAGAGGTTAAATTGGACCAGAGTGCAGAGCTTCAAAAAAAAACAAAAACATATTGATTCTCTCACAACATTTAAGTTTTTAGAAACATATAATCACTTCAGTTTTTGCAAACCTTTGTTAAATAACTCTTGTTATGTAAATGTACCACCTCCTTTTGCTATCCACCTTTCTGTAATTATTATTATTGTAATGCTCATTTGTTCTACTTCGGTTAAGTATTTAAATCTCCTTAACACGAACAGCTACACTGTAACTCATTGCTCCTTGACTGTACAGGAGTGTATACAGACCTTTGGGAAATGTTAGAATGTTTTAATTGGATGTGTTCTTGGATATAATATGTATTCTACACCTTTCCTACTGAGCAGTGTTTTTATTTTTCATAAGCCCTTGTTTATTATTATTAATGTTTATTTTTTTATTTATTGGTTTGCTTGTTTGTTTGCAAATAGGATTTGGAAGATTGGACACTTTATTTGTAGTGTATTATACAAAAGGACCAGAAATGTTCTATTTTTAATGAACCAACTAATCAGTTATGGAAATAGTCGTTAGTTGCAGTCTTACTGTTAGTTGTTGTTTAAGCATTTAGTGGATCAGCCTCTTCTTATATTGCTGATTAACTCACTAATGCAAGCACTCAAAGATTTTAGAGGTCTACTTCATTAGAATTTGCTGATTGTTGGTTGAGGCATGAGTGTGACCGTGCATTCACAGTCTATGCGCCAGGACTGTAGAACAACAAGCCCCTAAATCTGGTTTTGAAACTTACTTTTACAAACTTGTGTTTTAATAAGGTGGAAAAATGGTAGTATTGTTTTTATTCAAGCTCTTTTTGTCCCGGTTGTCCCTATGCTTTTCTCTGTCCCTGTGCTGTTCAATGCACAGTGCTTTGGTCACCAAACGTTGTTTAAAAATAACAAAATCACTTTACTTACTTATGCACTATAACCTTAATTGTAGAGCTAGTTTGTTGTCTCCTGCTCCATTATCTGTCTCTGTTTCAGACATGTAGGCCTATGGCTGGATCCCATCACGTTGAGCAGTTGACATTATTTTATATATGAGTTTTACTACAATTCAATACATGTTGCAACGAGGGATCATTAATATTAATATGCCTTAAATGCACAGTAACACACAGAGGTCTCAAGACTATTTAGCAGACAAAAAGTGTGAGCTTTGTGTCTCGGCAGAACGCATCATACAACACGTTATCACCTTGGAAATTGGAAATTCTACTCATAGCATATTATTACATCACGCTGTTTACTTGATGCATAATTCGAAAATCCGATTCTAAATTCTCCATCCAAAATGTAATATGTGTGGGTTAGTTTTATCTTGCTGTAAGCGCTGTATGCAAAACACTGTTCATCTTTGAAGAGTGAGACTTGATCTGCTTAATGAATAAATGTATATTTTATGCAAATGAACCTGTGCTGAAGATTGATGATCTCAGCATATTCAGTGCTGCTGTTGGAAACCAATCAGACAATACACTTTTAATAAGGCAGCCAAGGTGAAATACAGTTTTCTTGAACTAGCTTCAAGAAAGTGTAGTGGAAAGATTTACTATCTTATAAATGAAGAATAAACATCAAACATGTCACATGAAACCTTTTTGGTATGTATATCGCTAGAGGAGAGCCTCCTGTGGTGCTTCATAAAAGCAAGCTATATTTTATTTCTATGTATCTCTGTCCTGTGGCCTTAGAACGTGCCCTTTGGAGTAGGCACTTCATTTCAGTTACGTATATAAAATATGTGAGCATTTTATGAGAGTAGAGAAAGACTGCGTAAACAGAAAACAGCAAGATAATATTTGGCAGATGTGCACAGTATATGCCATACTTACAGCAGGGGCTTTAGTTTCATTTAATTTTAGTTTAATAGAAAATGACATGGCATATTAGAGTTTAGATCATGTGTTTAAGAAAAAATGGCTTGTACGTAGATTTTTAAAAATGTATTTATTTTTAAGTTTATTTATTTATAAGTTTATGTGTATTGCATTGCTAAGCGTAGGTGATTGGAAGCATCAGTACAAACACAAAAATGCACACACACAGTGAAAACAGAGAGGATTTTTAAGGGCCTTTAGGCCTTAAAAAGTCTTATGGCACATGTTTTATCTTGTTTTCAGTTTATCTCTGTTTTTGTACCAGCTTGTGTTTTATTTTTACAGTATTGCAAATAAATAAGAGTAAGCAATGATGAAGCAATAATGTAAATGACCAGATTTCAGAAAACACCGTTAACACAGTCATTAACTAGCTTACCTAACACCTTTCTCTGGTAGAAATGAGGAACACCCGTAATAACAACACCGCAGCACAGCAGAATTGAACATCTTTATTTACCTATCCATAGCAGTGAACACACACTTTCACTAGTGAAAATAGGGTCTGTGAACAGGGGCAGGTTAGGTGCCTCATAGGCACCTAAGCTATGAATGCTGAGGGGGGAGAAAGCTTACTCCCCTGTCCCCACGTTCTGCTGGTCCGGGGAATTGAACCAGCAACCTTCCCTCTGTCTCAAGCCCACTTCTCTAACCTTTAGTCCTCTTCCAGCCCTCTGAGTTTATATTGTGTGGTAATATGTGACTACAAATCTGGAGTTCGGTTAATGTTGTGCTGTTTCCGAAGCAAGCCATTTCTTTCTATTTAATAATAATTTATTATATTTTTTGTAAAACTATAGAGACCTCTATACAACCTTAAAACAAGTTAAATTACACATTTTGATGATATTCTAAGTATATATAGGTGGAAAAAATCTCTAAAATAAAAAACCTTAAATATAAACATGTAATTTGACCAGAGATGCCCACATGTATGCATAAAACTGTATACTAACATAAAAATAAAATGATTTTTTTTTTAAAGAGTCAAATGATATATGCTTTCATAATACCGCTCCTTTGTTGTAGAGGAGTCAGCAATACAGTCAGCAGTTTAAAATGTTGCAGGGACTGTTAATGTTCAACCGCTAGTTTTATAGATGATAAACTAGTTGTAATGCAAGTCCTGTTGTCTTTGCCACATTTGACCTACAATGCATTTGAAAAGTTATCAGAGCCCTTTACGGTTTCCAAATTTTCTTATATTGAGGCCAAAAAAAATTGCTATGACATTTGTAACTTGTAACTCTGGGGGCTTTCCATTTCACTTTATCATCTTGTTGTCAGTATGTTTCTACACCTTGATGGAGTCCATTTGTGGTAAATTCAGTTGATTGGACATGATTTGGGAAGGTCTCACAGCTGACAATGCATATCAGAGCAAAAACTAAGCCACAAGGAGGAAAGAACTGCCTGTAGTTCAGGGACAGGATTATATGGAGGCACAGATCTGGAGAAGGCTACACAAAATGTGCTGCACTGAACGTTCCCAAGAGCACAGTGGCCTCCATAATTCGTACATGGAAGAAGTTTGCAACTAGGACAGCTAGGCCACCCTACCAAACTAAGTAATTGGGGGAAAAGGGCTTTGGTAAGAGATGTTGCCAAAAGTAGTCACATACCAGAAGGTCAACCATCACTGCAACACTCAATCTGAGCTTTATGGCAAAGTGGCCAGACAGAAGCCTCTCCTCTGTAAAGGGCTGCCTGAAAAAAAAAGCACCTAAAGGATTCTCAGACTGCGAGAAACAAGATTCTCTGGTCTAATTAAACCAAGATTGAACCATTTGGCCTCAATTCTAATCAACATGTCTGGGGGAAACATCACCTGCCCAGTACCATCCGTACAGTGAAGCGACATCATGCATTGGGGCTGTTTTTTCTGCGGGTGGGGCAAGAAGACTGGTCAGGGTTGAGGAAAAGCTGAATGGAGCAAAGTACTGAGATATTCTTACTACTCTAATTGTCCTTGAGTGAGAGCACAACTTTAATCCAATCGTACATCTCTGGAGAAACCTGAAAATGGCTGTCCATCGACGGTCCCCATCTAACCTGACAGAGCTTAAGGGAAACTGCAGAGAGGAATGCATATGCGTATGCGTTTGAACATATACATTTTCAGACACATACATGTAAAGAACAGTTCTTTAGGCATCCAGTTCAGTTTTTTACATGTTACATGGAAAGTTTTGCAAGTGGCAGAGCACCATTTTTAGTGGATACCCCATTTGATCTGCATGGCTCAAGGTTTAAATGCAGAAGCACCTGCTTATAGATTAAAGTAATTTTCTTCACCAATGAAAGTGAACTGTCTTGTATTTACTTCTGACCCGTGAATACGACCGCAGCCCGTAAGTGCCAATATCTCATGGTATAACACAGTCCCCCCCTATGTATTATTGTGCAAATAGTCACCTTTTCTTGTTTAATCGGTGTGACCTCTACATTTCTAAATGCAAACTTAACCACAATTAATTGTGCATGAGTACAGACTCGAGTATCATTTTAGGTAAACTGCAATATAAGCAGTGTACTGTGGTTAATGTTTTATCTTAATTTGATCCTCGAATTAGCTTCATAAGATACTATCTTTATTAGATTTACTGGCTTTACTGGGGGACTTCTGTCCTATTTCTTTGATTTATGTGCTTGAAAACATTTCTATATTTCTACAATTTATCTATATTCACACTTTCCCTTTACAAGAAACGGCCTTTGACCTTTAAAATGGACAAAATTAAAAGCAGAACTTATTGGATAGTGCTGTTTTAGTTATGCAACACACCACAGTTCATTCATATACATAGCAATATAGAAAATTATGTCTAACAGTGCCCACATGTCATTTTATTTTTATTTTTTTTTTATTATTCCTCAACAGGTTAAAGTGGTTTATGGCAAATGTGTGATTTAGATATATAATTTACTTTATGCTAATAATGAGATAAGATTCTATTACTTGGTAACTTCATTAGCCACATAGCTCCATACCAAACACCCAGCATGTACTGAATGACTGATTACATTTAGAAGCAGGTGAAATGTGCATAACATGTATTTTTCACTAAACTATTTGTTTAATGTCATAATAGTATGTGTAGAGCTTTGGTCGTTTTACCAAGCAGTCCACAGAGCATCATGCTTAGATTACAGGCCGCCATACACAAGATGGTGTAATAGCAAAGTAGGAAGCAGACCTGCAAGTATGCCAACGATTTTATTTATTTGTTCTATTTAACAAGATTTCTTAAAAAAAGCTATGAAACAGTTTTTCAGCCTTTCTCCTGTAAATTGGTCCTTATGGGGATACAATATTTTTGCTTGACATTGACAATATGCTGTCCAGTTCATGAACATTTTCATATCTAATTTTATGAATCAGAAGCAAGCTTACTTATAATTCTTTGTTTTAGTCAAATTCTCGAAGAACTGTCCTTGACCTCAGTCATGCTTCATGTTATGAAAGCATATCAACCACTGATATTTTGATATTTTTAGAATAGTTCTTTAGTTAGTTATTGCTACCTAAAACTTTATTTAGCACATTTTAGTGTATTCCACTGGCCTCTTTGTTAAGCACCTAGAGTGTGCTATTAAAACAGGCTTGCTGCTAATTGCTTGGCGAATTATTGCTATTGATCTCTGTTCAAGCACAGCCTGACAAACAATAGCTTGAAATGCTAAGGAGGAGGAGTTTCTGGTAGAAAATATGAGAGGTGACCTTTCTCTTCAAACAAAGGCATTTCCCACAATATTGGACCAGCAAGAAAAGCAGATTGTGCCTCTATATTAATGTCCGTATCACCACAAGGTCATCATAGCCTGTTAGCCATCCAGATCCAGGAGAAGTGTAGTTCATATATAATTTGTTTTTACATCTAGATTTTTATTAGATATCTACTATATTAGTTATGTTTGACACATTCGTCATAATTAAATGATATAAAGAATATATATATATATATATATATATATATATATAACATGGGTATCTGTTTTTGTGACCTTTGGTTAAAAAATATATGTAGTAATTAAAATATATAGAAAAAAATGTTGCTCCTAAAGTTGAGAATTCTGTCAGTCGACTCAGATTTGGCCGTTCAATACCGAGATTCAACAATTCGCTCATAGTTTCATATCACATATGGTAACATGTTATTAGCATTTAAAAATCTTTAAAAGAAATTCTGTGCATAATGGAAGATTGCAGACTATTTTAATCACCAACATATAATGTTGGGTTTCCATATGATATTTATTTTTAACTAATCTCTTATAGCCTATTTTATTTTTTTGTATTTGCTTCTTCGCTTCTTATTATCTTTAGATGAAAAGAAAAATGATAGTTTTGCAGCACCGTCCAACTTGAAATAATATTTTTTTTTTGTCTTCTACAGGCTTATTAGACAACTATATATATATTTTTTCAAAAATACATCTCAAATGTAAATAAATAATCAAACTAAATACATGTGATTTTGTAAAAATTCCCAGTATTTATAATTCTTTATGGTAAGATTTTGTCTGTCAAAAAAAGCAAACAAACAAACAAAAAAAATGATTGACTTGAAGAATCCCAGTTGACAGGCACATCTCAAACTGATTATTTGTCTCGCCGACTTTCAGAGGTCCGCCCTAGTTGCTCTCCAGTTTAATTTTCCAATTCAAGCTTGAATATCAAGCTTTTCAAGTTTTATTCTCTTTATTCTTCGCTATTGCTGCAGACATTTATTTCCCTGCTTTTCAAGTTCAGAAAATGAAATGAATGTATTCAATTATTACTTCCATACAGGTATACTGTAGCTATGTACTATGGAATCAGAAGACTACAATATTAAGAAGAGTTATGGAATATAGACTGTGGAGTATTGACATTAAGTTCGTACAGAGGATTGTAGCTCAGCTTCTAACCAGAAGGCATCCAATTAGCCCAAGACCGGACCTTCGCTACAAACACAAAAAATCTGCTCTGGGCTAATATACATTATTGTCTGTGTGCTAAAACTTTGTACATATATATATATATATATATATATATATATATATATATATATATATATATAGTTTTATATATAAATATTGTTTTATTTTCCCTCCATGAGTACACAGTTAGAGAACACCTGGGGGTGAAGCCATCACTAATGAAGGTTCACTCCATATTGTAAATGAATCCATGCCACTGCTTCCTAATCGTGACATTACAGAGGTGGACATCCCTCATTATGTTCCCACAGTCCATACATAGTTTTTTCATTTTGAATTAAATTGAGTGTTTTGATGGTTCATGAAGCAGAAGGAAGCAGACAAATATATGTGTGTTGATAGTAGCCTGAAGGAAGGTGTTTTATTTTTGGAAATCTTGACTTTTTATTTGTGACTTTTTTTCCTTCTTTCAATTGAAAGCCTGCCATTTATGTGCTGTGCACATAGCAGAAATGATGCTTAATAACTCCAATTCACATTAGTTTGTCGCTTTTCAGGTAGACTCTGCATCATTATAGCAAACATTTCTTTAAACTCTTCTTTTTGTGGGGCAGAATAAGTTTACAGCATGCATCTTTATACAAAAAAAAAAGAAAGAAAACATTGTCCCTTGCCGCTTTTGGCACAGTTGGTAGAAGTAGTAGAGTTCCTTTTAATTGTTGGGTTCCTGGCATGGACATTTTCTGTAGGGATATTTTCCGTAGGTTTGTAGTCAGGCTATTGCAAAAGCTTAATGTTAGCCTGTTTATCCATTTCACACGCACACCTATTGTGTGTTTAGAGTCACTGTCCTGTTGGAACATCCAGTAACCATTTTGTGAAGGGGAATCCCACACCAGAACGTCTTTATCCAGAGAAATGGCTTGGTTATGAATCTCTGGAGAAACTGACATGCCAGCTGTTTGTAAGGCTATCAGGTAAGGCATAAGCCTAAGTGCTAACTTAAGAGCCTCACAAGCCTCACTGACGTGTCCACTTCTTTGGCTAAGGATGTTCTGGTGTTGGTTTCCCCTTCACAGAATGGTAGGAACAGACTATGGACTTTTAGATGGATGATTTAAATTTAGCGTCTTTAACAACAAATGCATGTCCTCTTCTTTGGCAGGGGGTGCATATTAGTTATGTGGTGTATTATTTTATATGTGGTGTATTACATTAGTTATGTGGTGTAAAAATACAGCATGTTTGTGTTGTGTTCAAAACACTGTTGTTCACATGAAATTCTCCTCTTAGCTCTTGCCCAGTTATTGTCACAAATTTTTTTAACGCATACTATACTACTCACTGTATGTTTATTATGACTATGATTATAATCTAGCTATATAATTTTTTAATGGAAAATAATGTGGATAGATGCGCAAGAGAAAGGCAATCATTAGCTTGTTCAGGTTAATGCTTCAACAGCTCATAACTGGTGATATTAACTCACTGTGTGTGCAACGATGCCTGTTGTTTTTGTAACACTACAATTGTTGTGCCTGTCTGACATACTTATACCTAGAAGTGCTGAGCTCCAGTCATCTGACCGTACTAGCGCGATCAAAACACAGCTGAGTCTTTAAACAACGAAGCAGTTACTGACATACGGTGGTGCCAGTTCATGGTTATATACCAATACTGGACTTGATACTGGGAACCAGGACAGTGATCTTGTTCTGATTAACAAGTTTAGTTGTTTACCACTGTTGACATGCTGTGCTAAAACAGGTTGAGTGAGTTTCGTAACATGTTATTTGTTTTGAATACTCAAGGCTATTTGCCAGTGTTCTTGTAATATTAATATTCAAGCAGCTGAGCAATGCAACAGAAATTCTACGCCAATATTAAGCTGGTATCGACTACCCTACCCTATAACATCCCTAGTGTACATCTATAATTATCCTTCTCAAATCTGCACTGAGATCCTTGCACCTTGCCATTGTACTATTTGTTGGTCAGTACAGTGAGTGCAAACAAACCTTTTCATGTGGGCGCAGAGAAGTTGCCAGTTATAGTCAGTCATGATCACTAACAGGAAGTTAGGAGGCCATGGCAAGTTAAAATACATTTTGTTTTTAGCTTGACATTAATGTCCATGATGAATGTATGTAAACATCTGACCAACTGCGCTAATGTTATGACAGTGTTTGAGTTTTTTTTTAACTGTAAGCGGTAAAAAAGCTACATCTTGTAACGAGAAAATAATTTTGAAGATATGTTCCAAAATTATTTGAGATCTTTAATGGCATACTTGTATGTTATAGAGTATATTAAAAGCTAGAAATGTTTGATTTCCTAAACTCATCTCATCAAGGTGTCCACAACTCTTAATCGTGCTTTTCAGAAAACAGATAATTATTACCCATTTAAGCGTTGTTTTATAGTTTCTTTGAAGGGCTAGTCCAGTATTTACCACTGGCTGTGCAAAGCATGTGTACATCATTTAGATAACATCAAATACTTGCCACACAAGATGTGGTTTAACCTTTGGGCAAACTGCACCATACACCATTCTTCAGATCATCTAGCGATATCAGCAGAGTTAATGAGGATGTGGGTTCACACTTTTCTGCACATCTCGCTCTCTCGCTCTCTCTGCTTCTCTTCTCCTCCCCTTTTTTGTCCTCTCAAGCCAGAGACAAATCCCTGTGCCCAGCCCGTTGCTTTTATTAAATTCTCCTCAATAAAAAAGCTCAGACAGGATTTATTAGGTACTCAGCACAGACGTTTAGTATTTCCCCCCTCAGTTATTAAGTGAAAATCAATAGAAAGCAAAGAAAATGGAAGTCATACAAGTGTTGTCGCCCCGATATTATGTCGGCTGTCGGGTTAGATTCATGACAGGGCCTCGGAGCGCCTGTGAGCTGGACTTTCTGCTTACATTGCAGGACCCAAAGTGGAGGTTATTCATTAGAGTAAGCCAGCGGTCAGATACATTTCCAGGCCATTTCACTCATCTATCTTAGCAAGGCCTGTGTGGAGTGGGGAAGGATGCTGATGTACCCTGATAGAGATGTCAGCTTTTACACAGCCACCTTTGGATTTATCGTTATTTTGTTCTTAAGACCTTTTTTTAAGAGCCCTGGCGCTCCTCACGTGAAACATAAACTAAACGTGGCATTGAAGCCTCGAAAGTGTTTGATCGCAATCAAAAGGTGACGCTGGTCATTTTCACTGACTAGATTCTCCATTTAATAGGGTTGTTTTTCAAAAGGTAAGCAGAAGACAGATAGATGTATGTATGCCAAACTTGTATGTACTGTACAAAAATAGATTTTGATTGTGCATAGAGCCTAAATATCTCCTTGTAGTCATTGTATCTCTTGTGTAGCTCCTCTCATTGATTTGCTTACATGATTTGAAAGCACCAGCTGTCCTCTACATTGTGTGGAAATTTCATAATGAATGGACTCATAGAAATGGTCCAAACGTAATTAAAGAACACTCTGATTTGTAAAAGGCATAAAAGCAGACTTTTCAGTTTGAGAAGAATAGCTTATTTGTGTTCTTTGATATATGAATGATAATTATCTGTAACCCCATGTTAACACGTGTTCACTATAGTGTACAGGTGTCCAGATGTATTAAAATATTTTGTAGAAACCAAATTAAAAGTTTTTTTTTTTAATGTAATCATTTATTTTTTTAAAGACAAAACTATCAGATAGTTGTTCTTTCTTGTCCACTGAGTGAGGACCAATGAGCTTAATACATCATTTAATGTATTAAATTTACAAATATCATTTAGCCTTTCCAGCCCTAGCTAGATTGTGACACTATCAAAGAAACCTCTTTTTTTCCATAGGTATATTAATTTGCATTAGGTTTATATTTCATGTTTAAGTCTTGACAGTTAAGGTTCTGGTTAACATACATTAACCAACATGAAACATTTGAACATATTTTAAACTAGAGTATGTTGTATTGTGTTGCACTTGTGTTTTGTATGCACTGTCTATGTTGCACCATGGTCCTTGCACCATGGTTCTGCACCTCTCAGCAAGTATACAACTGCTCCAGTTGTCTCATGTTTGAAGGGTGCCTTTTCCAGATGGCATGTTTCAGGTCCTTCCAAAGATGCTCAATAGGATTTAGGTCAAGTCTCATAGAAGGCCACTTCAGGATAGTTTTTCTCTTAGCCACTTATGAATGTTTTTAGCTGTGTGTTTTGGGTCATTATCCTGTTGCAAGACCCATGGCCTGCGACTGAGACCAAGCTTTCTGACACTGGGCAGCACATTTTTCTCTAAAATCCCTTGATAATCTTGAGATTTCATTGTACCCTGCACAGATTCACGGCATCCTGTACCAGATGCAGCAAAGCAGCCCCAGAACATAACAGAGCTTTTTCCATGTTTCAGAGTAGCAACAGTGTTCTTTTCTTCATATGCTTCAGTTTTCCGTCTGTGAACATAGAGCTGATGTGCCTGTGGGCAAAAAGTTTGATTTTTGTCTCATCTGTCCATAGGACATTCTTCCAGAAGCTTTGGGGCTTGTCAACATGTAGTTTGGCAAATTTCAGTCTTGCCTTTTTATGATTTGTTTTTTAACAAGGGTGTCCTTCTTGGTTGTCTCCCATGAAGTCCACTTTGGCTGTAACAATGACGGATGGTGCAATCTGACACTGATGTTCCTTGAGCTTGAGCTTGAGCTTCACCTTTAATCTCTTTAGAAGTTTTTCTGGGCTCTTTTGTTACCATTCTTATTATCCATCTCTTTGATTTGTCATCAATTTTCCTCCTGTGGCCACGTCCAGGGAGGTTGGCTACAGTCCCATGGATCTTACATTTCTGAATAATATGTGCAACTGTAGTCACAGGAACATCAAGCTGCTTGGAGTCTTATAACTTACCTTTAACATGCTTGTCTATAATTTTCTTTCTAATCTCCTGAGACAACTCTTTCTTTCGTTTCCTCTGGTCCATGTTGAGTGTAGTACCAAACTGCACTGTGACTACCTGTAGCCCGATAAATAGGCCCACTGACTGATTACAAGATTTTAGACACCTGTCCCTTTTGGTCACATTATTTTCAGGAGTACCATCATTTTTGTCCAGGCCTGTTTAACGAGTTTACTTTTTAAAATAATTCTGTTGAAGCATGGTTCAAAATCAATGTTGGATTTTCATTTGTTCATTTTCTTAGAATTTTTATTTATTATTACTTTTGTCAGATTCAAGAATTGTGGGTTTTTCTTTCATTAACTGAGGGGTACCAACAATTTTGTCCATGTGTGTATATACTCACACAGTATATTTCAAATACAGAAAATATATATACATATTTACACAAAAATACTTTGAACACCTGCTGATTTATAAAAAAGTTTGTTATTGGTGTTATGTGGTCTGTACTGTCTAGAGAGCACTTTTTTAAAGATTTTGGAAGCATTGTTGTGAGGATTTAATGGTCAGGATTTGAATATCCTGACCTCCCTAATGCTCTTGTCACTGAATGCAGTGATCATCTCTACACTCCCATGTCATCCCAGAAGTATAGGATGGAGCACCATCATTCCAGAGAACATAGTTCCACTTCTCCAGAACTGAGCTTTATACTCCTCAATGCCTCGCCTGGCATTAGGCATGGTGCCAATAGATTCATGTTTATCTGTTCCAGGGACTCCTATTCTATTGGCAGTACTTCTCTACAGGGACTAGACAAGCTGTGTTTGTGCATTTGCAAATCTGTGTCAGCAACAGATGCAACTTACATTAGCTGAATGCATTCATTAGAAGAGGTGTCCACAAACATTTGGACAGTAAGGGCCCTATCTTATACTCTCAATGCTCATTGCTATCTTACACCCCGACAACAGTCTATTTTTACGCCTTCTGTCTGCATTGCTTAAATAGTAACAGTGCTTGCAAATACATCTATGCCGATGGGCGTGGTGGTCTCTAAATGAAGTGTGTTCAGATCAATTTCTGGCGTATTGCTGTCTTGGCAATGAAAAAACACAGGTGCGGCACTGACAAAAAGTCTGAAAGTCTGAAAGTCAACGTTCAGACGTTCATTGCTATCTTGGCAGTGAATTGTCAACACAGGCCTGTGCCCAATGTGCATACACCCCCGCTTTGCGCCATTTAAATGGCAATCTGCATAAGTCAGACCGCACCTGGCTCTTAAAGGGAATGGCAAGTGACATGCTAATTGATTTAATGCACGTTACGCCCAAAACACACCCATGAATAATTAAGAGATTTAGTACATGCCTTTTGCGTGTCTCAAGGCGTCCTAAATCAAGCTGCATGATGCACGGTTGACGGCTCTTCAAAGATTGCTAAAATAAGGCCATAAATGTAAAACACTAACATTAGAATAAATGCAAATAATATTTGGACAAAAAACATAGCGGTTTTACAGTGTTAATTAAAACTATTCCACATGAGTCTAGTATTTGTCTGGTTTTACTAATCAATGCTTAAATTTTGGTAAGGCGTCTCAAACCTTTGCACAGAACAGTATATTAAATGTACAGCTGTCCATATGTAAACATACTATCATGTAATATTATTAGATTAGGTCAGGTAAAAGTGAACTTTCTTTTTTGATGTGATTTTTTTTTTTCTGTCCAAGATGACTGTCTGAGATGGCCGTAGAACAGCGCCTCCATTAAAACAGCATGCTGTGGCCATGCCACTGCACTAAATTTATCACAGGGGACAAAGCCTTTGTCTCTGTCTGTTAGCCTCTTTACTCAAAGTGAGCTCAGTTAATATACATTCAAGGCAGAGGAGAAAAACCTCTGAAATAAAGAACTTAAGTGCCACGCTAATTTAATTACTCCTAAGACCTCCATGACAGTAATGTAAATATTCTAGCGCCTGGACCTGAGACACTGGGAGTAATTACTTAAAGCTTTCCCTCAGATCTCCCCTGACTTTTTTTTTTCTTTTTTTATTATCCAAAAGCTTTTCAACATTAGCACTTTCTTCCTGACAAATTAAATGAAATTTCATTACTCTAGCCATCCTAATGGCATGAAGCTGTCTGCTGTTGTGTGGAGGGCTTCCTTGCCCACTGCCCAAGCAGATTAATCAAATACTCAGCTTCAGAATCAAACTGAAGAGAGCATCGATCTGCCGGTCTGGGTGCTTCTGGTGATCTGTAGTGTTTGGGGAGGAGGGGTGAACGTGAACTTTGAGAGAGAGAGACACTCACCAACTATCGATTGTAATATGTTAAATGCATCCACCATTTCAAGGCAATTATTTAGTGTCAGAGAGGGACTCCAAATTTTTAAACAGCCCCCCTGAATTTGCCTCTCCATTACTTAGACAAGCATGTTGTATGGAACATCTGCAATCAAATGAGATAGGAGTAGGGTGAAAGAATATGACCAGATGTCGCAAGACTATTGTGTTGTGCCTATAGCTTCTCTTTTTGCATACATGAGCCTCTGTTAAGTGCATTTAAATTTATTTTATCACATTTACTTACAGAATAAGTTGAATTTACAGTCGTAAATATTTGCAGACGTTGGTAAATGATGCAGTGAACAATAAGAGAAATGTACAAGGTCGTCCTCAGCCCTGATAATGATATAATATATTTGTCAGAAGAGACATTAGAGGGAGGTCTTTGAACTTGCTTTTAGATAGCTGTGTGTTTTGCCATTAGCTGGAGATATTTAACACCTTTCGGGGTTTGGTGAGGGTTAAGCTGCTTGGCCTTTGATCTCTCGGGGTGAGGTCTTGGCAAAGGGTCTCTTCTCCATCCGCCGGCCCTCTGGGGGCTTTCAATCCAATTGCTGGCCCAGAGTGGATGCAGATCTCAAGGTTACACCTGAGTGTTCAAGGGCAGGTCCAAGTGTAATCGGCACTTAGATCATAGATTAATCTTATTTGCCATCTATTAGGCTTGATTCTGCCTCCCCTCGCTCCCCCTCCCAAAGCCAGGATTACCGTGATAGTTTAAGATAATGGATTCTTATGGAAGGGGGAGGTCAAGAAGGATTCGTGTTTCAGAAGCTACAGATAATATGATTAATCTAAAAGCCTCTTTCAAAGGGGGTGCCACCTTCACAGGTCTAATTGCCGATGAGGGATGGGGGAGAGGGAATAAATCTGCAGTGTTGTCTGCAGAGCCATCGGACGACACACTCTAAATTCAGACAGAGGGTTTCATTAATTAGGGGCGCCACTGTGTAACCCCAACATCAGTGATGACAAAGACCTTTATTTCTGTATGTGCCTTCATCCGCTTATTTTTTGACAAACATAATCAATACAAGCAGGCTTTTCAATCTGAGCAGAATAGCTTTTTTGTGTTCTTAGATATATGGATGATAATTACCAGCTAACCCCATACAAAGAATGCAACGTCATCACATGTGGCACAAAGTACGAGACTATATATGGGTGAATATTGACATTATCAAGGGATCTTAGCTGGGTACCATTGACATTTTCGTAATTCAACAGAATCATCCGAGACATACCTAGATGGAGAGCTCTTGTCTAGATTTGCATTGCTCTCAAAATTCACTATTAACATTTACCAAATGTATGACTTGGGGAAGAGCAACGCTTGGCCGTTTCACCTTAACTGAGATACGCAAAGGTTATGGCAAGTTGCATCGATTCTCTTAACTTGAGCTTAACTCTTTTTTTTTTTTATGACGAGAGAAACAATCTTTGCTCTTTGCCGTGATTTCTATGGGTAGCCACTAGCCAAACTGATAAAAGATAAACCGCGATAAAAGTATCCAAATGCGACAGCTCAACAGATAACCTCTGAAGACACATTGGTTATCAGGGCCAGTGATCAGTGAGTGAATATTTATCACAAAGAACAGACTCATTGTGGCATCGCTGCCTGCATGTTTACTGGTTAATACAAGCGTGTAAGACCTGTGATCTTTCAGAGTTCAGCTTTTAAGGAACAGTGGCAAACAGACTTATAATAACACCAATGCAAAGCACAGCAACATTAGGGACACACACACACACACATAAAATTGGAACCCAACATTATTGTTAATTATATAAATTACACTGCACTTATGAAGACAAAAATATACACCAACATGTGAAGTGACACCACAAAACAACATTAACAGCATATAGGGCAATAGCAATAGGGGCAAAAAAAACAGTTATAATCATTTAGAAACACTATATGCAAGAAAAATTGCTATCAAGAAAATGTGCTATCTACATAAGCTTTACAAAAATGTATTTGTCTAGGTATGTGTCATTTTTTTTGCAGAATGTATTTGGCAATGTACAGTGGCAAATAGTTATTATTAGACATAGGCCTTCAATTTGGACAATAAATGGGCAGATAGTAATGCACTTGGAACATGTTTTGGCCATGATAGGCAGGCCTGTCATTTGTCTGCCTGATTTCTCAAACTACCATATCTAGCTAACAATGCTAGGTAGTAGGGGTGAGAATCTCTAGGCAGCTTCTCTTTCTATACAGGATTTTTTTTCTCACTGTGTGACTTGTTTCTAAAGTATTTGGTCCATAATGAATTTATTCCCAATATCTGTCATTAATAAAACAAATTGAAGCGATATGGAAAATCACCTGGAAAGTTTTACCCTCCCTAATAGCCTCGACACAGTAAACAATACAGAAGCCAGGTTGAGTGTATAGGCATAGCCTACACACTAAACTTACTTTTAATAAGTAGGTAAATAGCATTTTTAACATAGAAAAACATAGATTACAGCTAAAAGTGTATAACTCTCAGACTGAGGATTGTGGTTAGATACTTCTATTCTATAACCTGGTCTGGACTAGAGTAGCTATTAACATATGTTTGAAAGAATAACATTACTTATGTTTTTAAATGATTCACACACACTGACTTGTACATACAGTGTTTTAACCTTTGTCTGTCTTACTTCCAAAAATAGATTTTCCAGTGGCTAATTTCCCTTTCAAAAGAAAGTGGGTGTTACATAGCATACGTGTTTATTACACATCCAAGCTCACACAAAACACAACATAAGTGATACAGACAATATCCCACCTTAGATCTTTTTCAGTATGAAATATATGTGCATGTCTGCATGAATGAGATCATTTAGACTACATGGGTAGAGAATGAATAGATAATAGAGGAAGTCGGCTTGATTGTCATGCATAGAGTTAGATTCAAAGGCACTCAAGCCTCAGAATAACCAAGTGTATATTGGATAGTGTTTCTGATTAGCATTTTGCAAGAAAATGCTTTTTCATACTAAAGGTCAGATATAAATAATAAATATGTAAAACCATTATTATACCCTCAAATCTTTCCTGAATAGGAAAAAACATATTATATTATAACTATATTATGAGAGGATTGAAAATTATGGGTTACTATATAATGTTGGTGAACAACACAATGTGCAGATGGTGTAAAAAATATGAATATATATTCTCCCCCCCACCCCACCCCCCCGTCTAGTCACAGGCAGTTCAATCTTAAATGACTGACGTGTGCAGGAAAATGAAAAGGTCTCTAAGTGTGCCCTCGTAGGTAAGAGAGGCACCTCTTGTCAAACATAAACCAAATTAATGTTGGACCTTCCAATACCTTTAATATGAAGGCTCCATATAGGCTTTGGACAGCAGGGCAATAGTGTGGGTGACTATTGTAGAATATTTGCCATAGGTTAAATGACTTGTCTTTTTCTTAAACCAGTGCTGACATACTATCCATATCACATGACATTTGTGTGATTGCTTTATAATATGGCGGAGCACAACAGTGACCAAAAACCACAGTGCATCTCGGCATTCAGGGTATATCAAGCCTGTAAAAATGAACGTTTTTCATTTTAAAGATGCATATATCTTAAGTTATTAGACCTACAGGATGTAAGCACATGGGATGAAATATAATGTCAATCCATGCCAAAAACCATATGTTTTACCAGCTGTAGTCTCTGCTGTTTTTGTTCTGTGCCATTATAGGCTGTATTATGTGGCAAAAGAAGACACGCAGGCACATAAAACAAAAGAGAGAATGATAATGTGTCACAGGCACAGGGCTTGCCCTTGAGGTTCTCCATGAGCCTGACTTCCGAATGGACCTCTACGACCAATTTAGGGGGAAAGTTTCTGCAAAGCCAGCATCTTTTTTCCCCTCTTCCCTCTACCACGAAAGACAAATACAATGTTTTTGAGACTGCAGTTCTGAGGATGAAACATGAGGGAAGCGGTAGAACACGTCCGGACATTCAATTTCAAAGCATTGCATACTTCAGCTCACCTGACGGATTGTATTATTCTATGCCTTCATCAGGCCGTCATGTCAGCCCGGGAGAACATCTTTTCTATGATCCATTGTTGCAATATGAGGGGATAACCTTGGCCCACTGGGCCATTCTTTGATATTAGCCCTTTATAATAATTTGCCCTACCGTTTATGTTTCGAGTTCACCGGTTCGTACCCTCCTGTGGAAGGGCCCGATAGGGTGAAATATGTGTTCGCTTAAAAGCATAATTTAACTCTGAGAAAACATGTAAGACTGCTGTTCGCTTTGTAGGAGATATAAGCATCTGTGGCGATCTCTAACATTAATAGTAGGCACGTCACATAACAAGCATTATCAGTTAAATGGGTGAATGGGGAAATGTATTGTTTTCTTTACCTGGTACGTACTGTAATAGCTCAGTGCTATGTTAATGGACGTGCATATTGAGTCTTGTTTGAGATGATATGCAATGGTCATGCAGTGTAAGGATCTGATAGAACTTGCATGAGTATTGCCTATGACTCTAGCTGAAATATTTATCCCACTCATTAATAATTGATAGATGCATCAGCTATTGCAGGCAATTGATTTATAAGGTATGGGTTGGAATTAAACGGCTCAAAGATATTAGATTTAGCGCCGACCTCTTCGCTTGTTAGCATATTCATTTACCTACGGGAGCCCCATTAGCTGTTGTTAATACATACTGCTTTAGTCATCCAAGCTTCTCACAAATTGCATTAATGTTGCTGCCTTATGTAGACACAGAACACAATCATTTGATTGAGTGGCTGTTTTTAATGTAATTAGATTATCATTTGGGAGAAGGGTAATAGTTATGCCCCATCACAGCTGAATCATTGTGGAAAAAGAAGAATATAAAAATGCTGCATTTCAAAATCTTGGCTTATCCTTTTTGTGCTATGTGGCGACACACCTTCCGTCTCTGTTATTTATGCTTATCAATAATCTTGCTGTATCTCTTTGAGGAAGAGTTTCCTGTATTGCTTTATATCTTTTGTTGGCACATTTGAAGAAAGAAATAAAAGGGTTGTTTAAAAAAAATCTCCAATTAAACCCAATCTTTTTGGAAGCAGAGGTAGTAATGTGGCACTAAAGGTAAATATAAGACATCTAAATCAAATCGCATTTGAAAGTGAGAAAATCTATTAGACAGATATGATTGTCAGGCTGGCTTCTCTCATCAACAGTTAACTGTGTTGTTAAGAAAAAGGGACGTAACCTTTGCGAAGGTAGAACGAGGCCCTATTTCCATCAGCACCTGACACTGTCACGCAGCTGCTCTCATTAAAAGCTGTCATTCACCCCCCTTGCGCACACACGTAGACGCGCACACACACACACACACACACACACACACACACACATGGGCCGGCACCTCTGAATGCAATTTATCAACGTCAAAACTGTCAAAAGCTAATATGAACTAAACTTTCACACATGAGGGAAACGGACAATTACTCAATGCACATTCTAGCACAACACAAAAGGCAAGCAGCATGCTTTGTGCTTGTATAGATATGCATATCAGTCTGTGCCATTTCTCATCCAGGTAAAATCAGAAACTTTAAATCCTTTTAACTTCATTCTCACAAGCTGTATCCAGAGCCAGGTGTGCAGATTCAGGCACCAACGCACCATATGACAGTGACTTAGCGGATTAATACATTAACCTTTCAACCCCGAAACTCTGCGACATAAAAACAAGCATTTGATAATGGAGTGACCACGGTCTTTTAAGCCCGCCATTACTGCAGGCATCTGCCTGTGGTCTCTCACCAATCTCTTGCATTTTTGTATCACCCAATCATCGGGGCAGAATGGAGGCTGAATATGCTAATGACTCTAATTGGACTACTAATAGAGCATGTCTCTGTAGTTTTTAAGCCTGCCGATGGCTGTGTAATCAGCGCCGACAGTCGTTAAGGGAATGAAGAGGCGAGTGGCAATGTCAGGAGAGGGCCCGGGCGGTTCCGGCTGACACTACCCCAATCTTCCAGGACCCATTAAATGGCTGTTTCAACGCATTACCTACCATAACATCCTTGAATATCACTGATTTTATTTGCAGTATCAAACATTTCATTTCACGCACCATTAATGGAAAAGTGCTGAGGTTCTAATGCTGCCAAAACATTTAGTAACTACCTGGACTCAGAGAAACCAATTAACTTTAGAGACAGTATGGCCAATTAAACACAAAAATAGGTAATCCCACCATTGTTTTGGACCCAGCAATTCCATCTTTGACTTGACATGGCAAATATAATGTGTATATCATTACAAATGTACATACTGTATATTTAGATCTTTTAAGGAAAGAAGATGGTTCAGTCCTACCTCAACACCAAAAAGCAATACTTCAGCTGAACAGAATCTTTCCTGGTGTCTGTGTAAAAACTGAAAACTAACAATGAGAATCACAAATAAACTTTTTTTCTTTCTATTTGACTATTTGACTTAACTTAAGCTTAAAACAAGTTGTATCCTGGCTTCTTGTGTCTAATGTAGATGAAAGGTTTTGTGTCAAAGTTTAAGTTAAAGTCTATCCACACTCCATACCATCTCAAAATCTGATATCATTGCAGTATAGTAGCACTGATTCCTCCACAAGGGTATTTTACTTTTATTTTGTTTGATGGAAAAGATCCATTTACTCTAATCCAAACAAACAAGAGAGGAAACATAGGGAAGATCTGCCACTTCACTGAGTAATTTCATTGGCAGCTCTAAAGTCATTACTAACCACCAAAAACACTTAATGAAAAGACTCTTGGCTATGGAATGAAGTGATGAAGAGGTCACCATTAGCCATCCCTCCTCAGACCCCTAATGCAGTTATGCCCAACACAAACTTGGAGTGCCACTTCATGAAATGGGAAATAAGCACATCTCCTTCCTCAAATCGATTACTTTAGCGTGTGCATGTGTGCGTGTATATGTGTGTGTGTGTGTGGGGGGGGGTCAGTTGTGTGTATGTTGGGGGGATGGGTCTATATGAGCGTGTGTGTGTATGCATGTGAATGTGATACAGTGCTTTATGTGTGCATGGATGTGAATGCAAGTGTATGTGACTACCTAATACATTTTCAGAACTATATAGTGCAACCTAAAGTGTAATCAACACACATGGTCATCTGCAATTACAGTTGACAATGTCATCTGCAAATTCAGTGACATTTCAGCGGCCTACAATCAGTGCCCCCGACTTAAATCTTTATTCATTATATATGAATAAATTTGAATGTAATGCTCAAGCGACTAAAGTGGTACAGAAAAATACAGATCTGATTGAAATAATATCTCTATCCCTATCTCTATATGATCAGCTGTAGGGTTATAATGTATGGTCAGCATTACACTGGTCACACTGTAACATTATCAGCCATATCTCTGACTGCCTCCCTGGTGTAATCCACCATGTACGACAACCACTCATCATTGTTTACAATGTTCTGTCTTTTTCCCCTTGTGTTCATAGTGGGGGGGGGACATAAGGTGTTGCTCCGTGAACCTTGCACATTGTCCACTAACCTCCTAACCTCATCCGAACTAGCTAATCTTATTCCTATTGATTTTCCAGACTGCCTTCAATAGGTCCTGATGGAATGATGTCAACATGAAGCTAATGACTCGAACGCTAAAGCAAAGAGTAACATAAAATATCATTATTGTGGCCTTCTTCATCAACACTCTCTGATTACCTCTGCAGCTATTATATTGGGATTGTGGTGACCTTGTTCAAAGAGTAAGGTGAGGGAATATGATGTGCAGAGACCTCTAAATTCACAGCGGTTTATGAACATTGTTAAAGTGGAAGCTCTGTCCGGTCACTCGGTTTTCAGCCAGTGTTTTTCACTCATAGAAGCAAGCCTGATAGACCTACACTGTAACTTTTTAGCAGCATTTAGAGTTTAAAGTTGGTCAGAAATGTCAGAAATGTTTTATTTTATTTTATTTTTATATCATTTGAAGATGCTAGCTGACATTTACATGAGTTAACATGTTAACGATGAACCAATAGAAATGCATTGGAATGCATTAACCCCTTAACACTCCAGACTATACAAATATATCTGCACAAACTAGTGGGGCTATTCCTTGGTAATAGAAATGTGTAATAAAATGTTTGGGCCACTGGCCAGTGGTTAAAAGGCCCATGTGAATTTTCTGTGTAATGTAGTATGTAAACACGAGTAATGCTTTATTTGGAAAACATTGAACTTACCTTTAAATTAACTTTAACTAAATATCTATTGAATTCGCTTTAATTTCCCCAAACCCTAAACTTCACACCAACCCTAACCTTAATGTCAACCCAAAACCAAACCTGCTCCTAAACCTAGCCCTGGAAGTAATTCTAACCTTAACACTGTTTATTGATAATGAACATCTGTGAATGATCTGTAGGGGGCAAAAGTGTGCTATCCAAATAAAATGACATCTAAACATGTTTTCAAAATGTACCATTCGTTCCCCAGACCATTCGCCCCCACCCCTCCCTTCATACTGAAGTCAGAAGGAGTTTGGACAGTCTTGAAATGAACACTAACAAAAACAGCCTGTTTAATTCATTCGCTAAAGACAGCTTGAAATAATTGTAAAAATTAAAATCAATTTATTGTTTGGCACATAAACCTTCACAAACAAAAAAGAAATAAATTAGTTAATAAATTAAAAAAAAACTAGGATATGGACCATTTAAGAATGGTTTTTCTACAGTTATCATGTATAATTTAAGGGAAACAAGGGGTTCTAACATGTGTCCTGGGTAATTTCATCATGGACAGCACTAAGTAAAAGTGTGAGCGGTGTCCAGTATGTTTACCAGTATGTATACCTTTATGCTTATGACCACATAACATTGTGTGAATGCTAAATTGTCTGAATGACAAAGAAAGACTGTCTAACCATTGCAGTATGGACAAATGCAGCTGCTTTGTGTAGCTTCTTTTTTCCTCTCCTATACTGTTTGTGTCTTAGCAATCCATGAGATCTAAATGAGTTTGATCACAGTGGGTGGACGTTTGTATATTTGGACTTGAAGATGTTGACCTTTCTTTGTTCCTTTTGGAGAAAGCTTTCTTGTGGTGTTCTTTTAATTAAACTGAAAGGGACCACATACTCAGACACCTGAGCTCTGCAAGGTGATTGCACCAAGTTGCCTGTCTGTGCTGTTAATTACTCCCCCTGTTTCACAACATGGGTGTCCAATAAATTTATCGCCGCCAGGTTAGAGCAGCGTGTCTGTGTGTGTATTGAGGAGGGTTGTTGCTAGGGTAGGGGGATGGTTCATAACATGCTAAACAGTCTTTGATTACTGTACTTGCTAATGTCTGCCTGGTCCGGGGAAGGGTGGAGTATGGAGCTGCATATTTCAGACAGGCCAGGCCCACCAGGAGTCTAATGCGCCAAATCACTCTTCCTCTACCCTGGCCTAGTTTTGTTAATGCCATAGCTCTGTAACTTCCTCAAACCTTTCATCACCCTTATCTGTAGAATTCTTGAATGTTCAATCAATGTATAGTCCCTGTGTACAGTGCTATTTTTTGGCATTCCCCTGCCTAGTGATACAACAAAATAAAATTGACAGGAACAGAAACTACAAGAAAAAAATTACAATTGTAACACTGAAAAATCATTCCAATACTAACTTATGATGATTTACTGGTAGTGTTTGATGATCCAGTCATGTAACAATTATAGCCTAATAAAGCTTACACTCACATTTTGTGATGTCATGTTAGCTATATGCTTCTTCCTGTATCAAGATTGAATGATTAGTAAATAAATTTATTAGGGGGAAGCATTCTGCATGGACAATGTTTACTAGAGATAGATCATTCAGTGTATTTGGGGCCAAATGAGGGTGTCATGTTTTTGTTTTCCGGCAAACTTGGTAATATATCAACCTACAAGGCTTTTATAATATTGCATTGTCTCTTAAAATAAAATGCACTTTGCTTTTTGGAATCAACCACATTTAAAACGCTAACAAATTTAGAGCACCAGCTGTGTTCTGATACTCACTGTACTGTGCTAAGGAATGTACTCAGTGTATGTCAGGTGGTGTTAAGTCATTACTCTGCTTCCCTCGTGAGGCACATTCGTTTTACATGCACTACAATTATTTGCACTCAGAGCAGATTTCAACACTGCAAAGTTTCTGCAAAACTTATAGACCAATTGCCAGTCATATACTTGGGCTAAAAAGTGTCCCAATACAGCTACATATCTGATTGATCATTCCATCTCAACAGTATTTTTTATATTTAGCAGATGTGGGCACTTTGGGATATTCTCCTGAAAGTTGAACTTTCATGTATCCCTCACACACACACACACATTCACAAAAACCCACACTCACATCATCTTGTGTTAGTAGCTGAGGGCCGAACATGGCTCTCACAAATCCAGCAGTCAGACGGCTTATTGTTGGGGTGCGGCAGGACTAGCTAAAGGGCAGCTCTCTAGCATTGGCCTGGTGTATTCCCCTTCCCAGAGGACCTCAGATACAAATCAAGTTGCTCTGACCGCAGTGTCCTCTCCACACTCCCAGTCCCCTAAAGGCTAGGCTGTGGTGCGGGATCCCTTCTAAACCTTATTTATTTTTCCCTTTGTGTGACTGCAGCTAAGAGCAGAAGGTACATACATTTCCTTGGGTAAACTAAACCTGTGCTTAGTGCCTGACTCCAATACCATTTTCATTTTAAATAGTGTTTGCCAGCAATAATAGCTGAATATCACATGGAAGAGCACTGGAGTTGGAGATTGAATACCACTTTTACGGCGGCCTGAATTGTCTGAACCTGTGGTCGTCACAACAGAATTTTATATTTCTCTGATAATTCCATTATCTTTAGGGGGAAAAAAAGACAAAAAAAAAAACAAAAAACAAAATAATAACTCAGTTAGCCAATAATATTTAAGTATATTCATATATATATATATATATATATATATATATATATATATATATATATATACATAGTAAAAAAAAACTCTAGTGGTTGTAACTTGCTGGCAGAAGAAGAAGCTGTTATGGAGTGAATAATGATGCAGTTAGTAAGCCAGTGTGTAAATACCCAAGTAAACACAGGCGCCTGGAGAGCTAAGCAGCAGTGCCTGCTCCAGTGGAGACGAATCCCTTTTTCATGTCACATTGACCTTTTCCAGCCCAGATGAAATCAGTCTTGGCTTAAAACAAATAGCCACATTTCATCTGCTGTTACCCTTCAGACCGGGCCGCGTGACCTTTGAACTTAATTTTCTATCCAAACCCATTTCCATGTGCCGCTAAACCCCCACCCCCAGCTCTATGTTGATAAGTGTCTTGTGATGTATTAAATAATGTTCGATGGCAAAGATGTCTGTTAGGGTCATCTGTTGGTTTTGTTTAGAATGATTGCTTTCTTGGACACTCGTTTGCGTTATATTAATAACTGCCTATTCCAAACTAATCTAATTTATTGTAGATCTGGATTTTATTTTGAATGTGTGAAAACACCATTACTTCACCTTGAGCAAGACTACGTATAGAAAAAATTGTACTTTAGTGTTGCTCTGTTTTTTTTGTTTTCTTCCTGACAGCAAGGGTTCCGTCCTTGCACACCTGCCATGAAAATCAAAAGTGTCTCTTTCATGATAGATGCATATGCATGTAATTTGACATTAATCCCATGATAACATTTTAGTATTGTTGGAAACGTCTTTGCGCATCTTGCAGTCAGCTCTTGGACTGAATATGTCCAGACAGTGGAGCTGCTGGTTTGTAATTGTTCTGAGATCTTGTTCCCTTCCCAGACTCATATGCATCTATGAAAGCCTCAAAGAGATCCTCGGATCTCGCCATGATGATCCCACTAACTTCAACAATCGAAACCAAACCAAACTTAAATGTGTGAGGTCTAAACACAACAGGCTTCTCCAGAAATTCTCTCTAATGGTTAATGATTGCAAGTGATTTGCAGCTAATGTCCAGAGTCAGAGTCAAAGTCGGGTCCAAAGAATGAGTGTAGGCCGCAAACTACTCGATTCTCTCAACTGTCAATTTCGACTGACGAAAAAATCTTCAGACTAGAGCCGACCAGCACACACTTAACCAGACTGAGAATTGGGGCTAAAATTAGGGTTGAAATCATGGCGTGTAACCCCAGCTCGAAAGAGAGAGGGAGAGGTCCAAATGAAAATGTATTTGTAAAGACGTTTAATGCCAAATTTTTTTTTTCGAAAAATAAAGAAATGCTTACTTTTTAGATGGATTAACAACTATTCCATCAACTACATTTTTGAAAGACCCTGAAAACAAAATCTGTTGTGTTTTGTGTTGCTTTCCTTTTGAGTCATTAGTGATCATGATCAAACATAAAAATATCAAATTAACAGATGAATATTACAGAGGTGTCACCCTGCATCTGAGCAATGAACTAGCAATGAGCTTATACTAAAGGTACCAAAGAAGTACACATTTGACAGTGCCATTCAGTTGCCCTAATGAAATCATATCTTAAACTGGCAAAATATTAGTTTGCCTGCCTTGGTGCAATAGATTCTCTGTTGTGTATGAAAGAGAAAATGTGGGTGGCCTCTACCTGAATCCATAGAGAGCATTCTTATAATGGCAGCCAGGCTGTCCAGGAGCAGCCTGAATAAGCAAACAAGGAGATCTATCTATCTCTAAATGCACAGAGAGCCACTTAGGTCACTTGAAAGGCTAATTTTCTGGAAATGTCACGAGGCATGAGAGAAGGGGGGGGGATTAGCCCAGCTAGAGACATTTGCAACAGCAATCGCCCCCCAAAAAAAAAAAGAAGCTGGGGATTAGGAAAGCACCTTGTCTCATCTTCAAACCTATGCACACATTCGCAGGCACACAAAAAGGTCATTTCATACTCATTTCCGCCTGGCTCTGGTCGCTCTCTGGTGGAAGAAAGCTAGGATGCTTAGGTTTGAATACATTTGACGGACGGCAGAAGGGCCTTATCGGCACCTTGAAAGTGCTGCGTCAAAAGCCGTTTCATGTCGCCTCGACTTCACTCGAGCCTTTGAATCTGTTTGATGGCGCGACTTTGCATTTGGTTTTGCCCCTCTTGAGCATCTGCACTCCATAGCTCCAGCACACACACACACACATAAACAGGGGTGAGAATTTGCCAATAGCAGTTTATTTCACCCAGTAATGGTGGAATCAGGGAGATGTTTCACCTCCCGGCTTCTAGTACTCATATCAAAACCTGCAACGCTTAGTATAGTGGACGTCCAGGTGGAATAACGGCTCGCCATACTCCGTAAGCCGCCAGAAAATCTCATATATAAAGCTAAATACGAAAGCAAAATGTGACTAAGATAGAAATTCACTAGAGTTTTATTAAAGAAAAAGATGACTTCAAAGTTTGTTTTGTGTAATAGCATGCATACGCGCTGGAGCGCGTCCAAAGGCTGAACTATCCAAGCTGTCCATCTCAAGGTTAAGAAAATAGAATTGCTAACCTAAAAAAATGTCTTTCCTATCCTGTTGTGGATCATATTTTCACCTCCCAAGTTGAACGAGGCAAGCAGAGAAACAAATTTATTGCAGCATTAAATTAATAAATAAGAATATCACAAGGAGTGACCTTCCCCAGTTGTGCAAAAATAAATGTCTGCCGCACTGTCCTTCGGCTGTGGGAACTCACATCAGAAATATTGCTATTTTCTTTCAACATTCCACCATGCAAACTGGATTAGCGCTTGGCTGCTTATTTAACCTTTTCGAGTAAACAAGATTATTTATTTCAACTGGCTTCTCCCGGTTTTATCTCTTGGTGAAGAGGAGATGAAAAATAAATGAAGAGCTGCACAGTGTTCCCACGCTGGGTAGTGTTTTACCCTGCCGAAAAACTAATTGGGAAGTGAGCGACATCTTTAGCTTTTCTTTGGGGTGGTCCTTCAGGTCATGATCGCGTCCAAATTCTATGCAAATGCATAGTTAGGTTGTGTTTACATAGAAAGCAATAACTTAATAACGTCACTGCCAAACAATTCCTGTTTATTACTGGCACAGGCACTGAACTCTGTGTGGGTCTAATAATATTTAATGGAAATTTGAACGCACAATAAACTGCTCATTAAAAGTCCATAACTTTAACCAACTGAATAATGAAATGATTGCTACTATTATGGCAGACTTTTTGTTTGTGTAATTGTAGAAACATTGTTTGAACAAAGATGTACTGTTGCGACTTCATAGTATAAAACAAATGGCTCTGAGATGAGTGTTAGGTAGGTCAGTCTGTAAGTAATTGATCATTGACACGTTTTTTGTAGTTTTGACTGTTCAGTCCAGCACGTTGGATTTAAAACTGAACAATGTGCGGAATGTCAGCTTTCATTTGTATTTGTATCAGTATTTGGTGAATCATATAGAAAACTGTTCACAGCAATTAGACCATGTGTCCAGCACTCAGTTACAAATCCTTCTCCACAAGTGACTGCCTGCTTGAAGTCTGCAATCCACAGACATTACCAGATCGCCAGATGCCTGGCCAGACCAGATCTGGCCCTTCTAGGCCTATCACTTTTATGCACTTTTCTTTTTTTTTTTTAGTTATTTTTGTGTTTTCTTCTCTATTCAGAAAATGAAATGAATGCTGAGATCATGAAGATAATCTTAATATTATTTTTGTCATGGCCAATACAAAGCATCCCACGGTTTGCATCTGAAAAAGCTTTAGTAGTATGTTTAGGGTAATTGCCTTACTGAATGGAAATGCTGTAATCCAGCTTATCAAATAAAATCAGAATCCACAACGCCATGTTGAACCTGAGTTCTGCTGCTTATTAAAAGCCGTCTCCCTTTAAAAGCACTGTCACTGGCTTACGGGCACGGAAAGCAAGAGAGTCAAACTCTGCAGCGGAACCAATCAGAATCTCTAGTTTAACCAGGGGTGGGAAAACAGATAGTCAAACTCAGTCAGTGAAAGTTCTAATATAGCAGGACAATGGAATGGCTGGAATGGCTGTGTTTTTCCAATACAGTAAACTAATATCTATGCACTTGATCACGGTTTGTGTTGCAAACTGTATCGAATTTACTTAATATCAATTACAGTATTCTATAGCTACCCCACTAAAATAGGACTTGATGTTTTTCAGAGATGTTAGCTAGCACAGTAAGATCTCTGTGACCTTGTGAACTTGTAGGGTCAAAACATAAACTGGACAGTATAGGTCTGACAGAGTCAGTATGTGGAACTTACATGCAGTTAGTTTTAGTCAGTCAGTCAGGGCCCCTGCTGTGTATTATCAGTCAGAGAAAGAGATTTATTTTTGATACAGTCTCCGTATTGGGAAAATAAAGATACCAGATCTTGCGACACAAAGATGACGCAGTGGCTCTGTGGCCATCAAGTATGGTTAACTAAGCGTGCATAAAAGCATTCTGTGCAGAGTGGTGTCCATGTGGAAAAGCCACCAGAACCTCTTAGAACTGTTAGGCCCTTCAGTTGCAGGACTGCTTTTTGTAAATGAGGAGATATTTAATCAGAATTTGAATCTTAGGAAAACATATTGGTGTGCATAGTCTTGCTTTAGTAAGACTTTAGTTTTTTTATTGTTTTGATTTTGCTACTAAAGTACTATGTAATTTAATTAATGTGATTACATTTGTAATGCTTAATATGTACTAACACTGTTAATGCACTTTCCTAGGCTGACCCCTTAAAGTTGCTTTATGCAAAAATGTCATATCAGTCAGTCAGTCGTTGTTCAAGTTGTATGCTTTAGTCAGAATGACCTTAATGCCTATTTTCAAAATATTCAATAAAAATTGGTCTGGCCCCCTTGACATTGGACTGTGTGTATGTGGCCCATTGCCTCAAAACAGTTCTCTGCTCTAAGGTTATGCTGGTATATTCTCTTTACAGTATTCTTTGATATATCTGGGACCATATGATTGAATGAGGTTTTCAGCCACCTACTACCTTGGTGCTCCATGGTCTGCCAGATTGTTGGGCAAGAAACAAGCAGCAAGTCATTGAAGTGCTTGTCCTCTGAATTGGTGGACCATGTTTAAAAGACTATTGTATGGTTCAAGAGTTTACTCTCATAATAATTGTCTAATAATTAATAATAACACTATGTTTGGGCAAAACCAGTCCAGGCCTCTTTTCCACTGCAGGGCCAAATGGTTACTAAGGAAGTATACTGCGTCTGATAATAATTATGCAACAATTAGTTTGTAAGTCTTGCACTACAACCAGAAAAACAAAATTACCACTTGAGAATGTTTTCCGGATTTGTCAGACACAAGAAGGCACCTGAGTGAGTCCAAAAAGTCTGCTACAACTACAAGGCTAATATAGCTGGCTAACTTACTGAAGCCATAATTCATCATAATTTGGTCTACATGCACAAACCACGCAAGGGAGACCATTTTATAGATGTGTTATGCCAAACAATGTTGGAATCCATTTAAAACAAGTCTGTTTGAAACTAACAGACAGCTCATGTTGTTCTAACGTCATGGTAGTGATATTGGAGGAGCCCAGCAAGGGGGCCATACTTTACTAACGCAAAGTTGGATGATCCCAGTTTTAGTATCAGTGCACTAAAGCGTACTTGTCCCCACGCTAATGATCACGCTAAAGAAAAAGTGCTAAAATCAAAAAACTATTCTTGTATTTTTGTGATACAGTCTCCGTATTGGTAAAAATAAAGACACCGGATCTTGCGGCACAAAGATGACGCAGATCTGGAGCCAATCAGTGGTTCTGTGGCCATCAAGTGCAGTTAGCTAACCATGTGTAGAAGCATTCTGTGCTGAGTGCCAGTGTGGAAAAGCCACCAGAACAGATACCCTCCATGCTCAGAACTGTTTTGCCCTGCAGTGGAAAAGAGGCCCATGTTGCATAAAGACTGCTTTTTGTAAAGGAGATATTTAATCAGAATTTGAATCTCAGGAAAATATATTGGTGTGCATAGTCTTGCTTTTGCCCTTACCATTATTTATTTATTGTTTTGCCTCTGCTTGATTTTAAAATAAACAGGAAAGCGTATGCTCAAAATTGTCCATACAGAAAGTAGAGATAATCTGTAAATTACTATGTAATTTAATGAATGTGATTACATTTGTAGTGCTTAATATGTACTAACAGTATTAATGCATTTTCCTAGACCCATCAAAGTAGCTTTTTGAAAAAATTGTCATCTCTGGCTTTTGGGCGTAATTCATGTATAATTCATGCTTTTGGCCACCCCTAAAAGACAGGCTTTACACATATATATCTTGACAAATTGAGAGATGGAAAAACGTCACTGAAGGTGAAAGAAGCATGTGGACCGACACAGTAGTATTAACATTTTACACAAATATGATGATTTTCCACGGCCGTTGTTCTGCCTAATTCACCTAAGTTACATAATGCAGTTACTTGAGTAAGAAAGAAAGAGATGCTAATTCCCCTATTATAAGGCAATAGAGCATTTAAATGGTTTTGAAGCTGTTATGTTAAAGTAGAAATGCCATAAAATGTTGCTTTAAACCATTTATAGCTTTAGGCCAAAACAGCCGCTTGTGTGCTATATGTGCGTGCGATCGAGAGGGATCCATTGACTGTGTATATATAGATTTATTCAGGATTACTTAAAATATGTATTTCAGCACAGATTACTCATTAATTGTTGTAAAACCTAAATGATTATTATTAAAGTAACATAATGCGTTATGTTTCTTTACTGTTAATTAAATGCAGAGAAAACAATGAGCATAAAACAGATAAACAGGATTTTTTTATTAAACCAGCTTCTATAAAAAGGGGCATGTACTGGCTTACGGGGCAAAGCACTATACTGTGCTTTATGTGAGCTGTTTGTACATCTAAATGTAAATGTACTAAAAACATCCTCTTCTTTCTAAAATTCAAAACTAAACTCATGTGGGTAACATATTTAGCATTTCAAATGATTCATTTTAATAAAAGAGTTTGCAAATGAGCAGTTTTTTCTTTAACTGTACAGTTACTTGATTACATGATGTAGTTTTTCGTAGTATTCCGTTACTGCATTTCGTAGTATTCCACTGCAGCCAGTTTTGCTCAGAGGAAATAAAATAAAATGTTTGACAGCACCAGTGATTCGGTTAGTATTGTGTAAAACATATTAAGTACACTAATAACTTCTAACTTCTAAAGGGTTGAATGTGGTAACCAGTAGAAATGCCAACAGTAGCCAATTTAATATTTAAATACTCTTTCTTCAGAGATTTTTGGTGTACCTTAAATCAAGAAACACTAAAAACTAAATACTAATCAAGATTGACATTTTTGCCTAAAGTGAGTGGACCAGAGCAGCATCCTCACCATAATATGAGCGCTTATTGATCTTTATGAGGATGCTTCTGCTCTCCTGACAATCATCCTGGCACCTGAGGCACCTCTGTCTGATGCTTGATGCACATGTGTTCCCGAGATCCATGCAGATGTGTGTGCGAGGAGTGTGTATGTGTGTGTGGGAGGCGAGGTTGGCTTGCAGATTGGAGTTGTACTGACATGCCCCGAGGCCAGCTCACTGACACAGCTCGTTTAGCACAATTTCAGAATTATTTTAATGAATCCCAGTTTGATGTTATTTCTAACACTAATCACAAGGTTACAAAAAGAAGCATTAGTTCCTTGTCACAATTTACTGCTCGTTCCCTTTTCTTTCCCCTCTTTCTACCCCCCACCCCTGCACCCTTGCTTTAAAAAGGCTAATCCTACCTTCATAACCCAATTACATGCTGTGGTTGTAGATGTATGCCACTGTTGACACTCACTGGTACTGATGTAGCACGCAGCAATATTATTTCCTCCAAAAAAGTTAAAGCATGTATCAATGCAAATGTTCTGACGGAGGCAGAGGAAACGAACTGGCGGTGAGGGCGGCCATGTAGGCCGGTATGAATAATGCAAACGCACGAGCTTGTAAGGTTAACACACAACAGACAAACACAATCACCCTTCGCCTTTTTAAAAGCAGAGTGCTTGCTGAGACACTTAGTAGGGTATGAGGTGATGGCTGACCCTTTATATGTGCAGTTCAAACATTCATTATCATACAAATATCAGGCTTCTTTCAAGCCCATCAATACATGGACATGTCAATAAGTTCAAGCCTAGAGGACCAGAGCAACTGATTGACTTGGCCAAAAAAATAAAAACAAATAAAAACAAATAAATAAATAAAAAGGGCTCTCTCTGCTGAGTGTGTGGGTTATGCCAGAATTATGGAGTTTCAGTAACGTTTAAAGATTATACTGTATGCCAAGTGGAAAGCACTTATCGAGGAATTTAAAATATCCTGCAGTGTCCAAGATACATTCAAAGAAATCCATACAGAGGCAGTCACTGGCATCAAAACGCTGAAAATCAATAACTGCGCACATTACACATTCAAAATCGCTATGGCTGGCCAATCGGAAAGCTGTGCACACTTGTGCAGCAGCTATTGAACAAAACAGGGCAATTATTGTGATCTCTTTCATTGTCCCTTTCTGTGGTTCCATCAACAGAATTCACAGGTAAAACGGTCAGCTGTATTTTTGATTTTTTCTTTTTTGTGTGTGTGTGAACAGAGCTTCAACAGTCAACAAAAAAAGCTTGTAGGCCCAGGCACCTGTTCTAAAGCATTCTAAAGAGAAAAAAAAGCCTTTCTCTTCTTCATACTGGCCCGTTCCCCACAAAGGGTTAATTCAATCACGTCAGGGGTCTTTGCTCTGCCGCCTGTGCTCTCCCATCATACTTTAGGCTCAGCCGAGCGTCCCCTCATTGATGGCACCTTTGGCTCCACAATAGAAGCTAATTTGTTAGAATCTTTCACAGGTCAGGGGCTGCGTGGAGGCGAGAGGAGGGCGCATTGGCCACTGGGAAAATAAAGCCATCCACCGAGGTGGGGAGTTTGGGATGGGAACGAGTTTGGCAGAGAGACGGAGGTGTGTGTGTGTATGTATGTGTGTGTGTGTGGGGTAGCAGGGTTGGTTGGGGAGGGGGTGCTATTAAATACCCACATCTCTTTATGATCATGGACGTTCAATAGATAAATATCCATTTCTCTCTCCCATCAAGCATGCGGTGGCCTCTCTGCACCCCCCCTCCGGTCTAGTTAACGCAGGTTAATAGATTGATTCCTATGACATGGCTCATAATGAACAGTAAATTGTTTTATCTCTTAAGTCTTATTTGGTCGGCCGGGAAAACATATGAGGTAATATGGCTGAGACTAAATGGAGCGTATAATAGATCTCCAGCTAAGGCATAAGGATAGGGCCTGATGGCAGGCCTTATGATTAATGAAAATAATAATGCTTGTGAAATTGAAATTTTTCTTATTCTTTTTTTTGGGCCCCCTTCAACTTTTTCTCCCCCCCTCCTTCATTGCTCTTCCACCTCTGGCTCTGACCATTCATGTGCACTATGATTTGTGGGTAATTGCTGGACATCATTTCTTTTCCAGAGTTCACTCTTCTTGCTTTGCGCCGGACTCTGCACAGGGCATTTTCAGACAATACCTCCGTGCATTACTCGCGCTCAGCTTGCTTTACAATCCGAATTAAGTGAAGCAAACAGCATCTGTGGCAGGAGAGAATGCAACGAGGCTAAAATTAAGTCCATTAACCGACGTGCTCAAAAAAGTGACCCTCTTTTCTTTGGGCAATTTACACACCAACAGCCAGCGCATGCTATGCAGACAGAGGGGTCACCTCTGTCCCTGTGATCACTTGGTTCCTATTATAGCTGATAATGCTGCTGTATGCTGTAACAAAATCTCTAGCATGTCCTCCGCTTGTCTAAAACTGTCCTGACAATTCTGGGAGGCGTTCGGCTGGCCCGACGTGGCTCTTTATGACTTGCTGCATCTGGTGCAAATATGCTTTGTCTTTTTCATTCTTTATCTTTGCACTTTATCCGAGTCTCCAGGACCAGATTGAGGAGAAAATAGCCTGTGTGATTTATTGAGGTGTTGTAAATCGGAATTGTATCGTGTTCCTGTGTCTCTATTAGAATGACTTTTGTCAGAAAACTCTAAAGATAAAGTAATTATAAATATATAATTTAAATATATATATATGTATATATATATATATATATATATATTATATATAAATATATATGCATATTTTCTTTGTTAATATATCTGTGAGATAAGCCAGTTTTTTTTTTTTTTTTAAATGACAAAGAATGTAAGTTCTGTGTTGGTGTTGTCATGGAAATTGTCTAAAGAGATCTATTTACTCTTATTTCTCTTGAGCAGGCTTGTTCTGTCTACAAAAGGTTTGGACCGCAGTTGTGTTCCATTCTTTAGCTCTTGCCACAGCCCCTGAATGCCTGTCATTTAGCTCTAAAGCCCCTACGCTTTTTTTCAGGGAGTTTTGATGAGTCAATGCTTTCTGTCAGGCTGCTTCCAATGGCTGGCTCTCCTGTGAGTACTGTTTACTTTTAAGGCAGTAGTTTTAAGGTAGACGTTACCCAGTTATTAATTCTGTTTGATTTCATCATCCTGTTAACTAACTACAGTTCTGCAGCACACCTGAACCGCTATGTCATTTTTTTATACTGCCACAGTTTACACTGTCTTTAAAAAAAAAAATAAATAAAAAAATAAACTTTTTATCGTCCTGTTTCATTTGTTGTATTATTGGGGGTTTGAACTGAAAAGAGAATGGTCTATTTTAGCAGCTTTGTCTGAAAGCAAGACTGCTAGGCTCAAGCGCTAGAGGGAAAAATTGGTATTAGCCCAAGACTGCAAGACTTAATACATTTTGCATTTGTAAATCATTTGAACTTTTGCAACACTGGATGCTTGAAGCGCACACTAAACTCCAAAATGACCTTCACATTTCACACCAAATGTCTTCCATCCATGACTATCCATTCTAAAAGTGCCCAGTGTAAAGAGAATTGACTTTACTTTTGCTTAGTTCGTAACAAAGACCTACAGAGACAGAGAAAGGGAAAAAACACCTATGCACAAATCAATGACTTTTAATTCCGTGCTATTGATAAAGCCCGATAATAGTGCTGTTGAACCGGGCCTTTGGCAGCGGTCAAGGCGCAAGGCAGATGAAGAGTAATTGTGCGCTGACCCGTCCGACGGCACGGCCGTCACGTCACTCGCCCGTCCCATTCCAGTCTTTCCCGGCCTACGCCAGTCCCTGCCTCCCCTCAGCCCTGCCTGTGGCACAGTGATAAATTACTGTTCTTAACTACCATTGATTACTTCAGGCTTCTCCACTCTGGGTGACAAGCACTCCAGTCTCTCCGAATGGAGCCTAATGGCACATTAGAGGTAGGAAAGCGCACGGCTTTCCCCCAACGTTGATTAAACCTGCTTGTTGCTTAATAAAGACAAACTGAAGTGTGCTGGTCCGCCGGTGGCTGGAGACCATACCGCTGGAGATGTGAAGAGAAGTCCTGGCAGATTTTGGAGCGTTGGCTGGGAGTGTTCATCAGGGGTAATTGGGTTGTGGCTCTTAAAGAAGTGCTGAGAAGAAGAGGTTTTAAAACACTGAGGAGTGAACGTGCATTACAGCGGTATTTATCCACCGTGCCAAAGGTAGAGGTCTAGCATTCAGTGTTAGTGAAACTTAGAATCTTTCTGCTAACTGATAAATGTCCCATTCGTCAGATGGAAATAATGTGTAATATTTAATATTGTATTTTTATTGTTTTAGTGGAATGCATATCTTTTTACAAAAAAAGATGAACAAAATTTCACTATAAACATATGGTTCTGCGTAAGAATAGCTGTATAGCATATGGTAGATGTGTCAGAATGTTGAGATTATCTATTTCTTACTGCTTGGTATTGAGCTTTCTGACACTGATAAAAGAAGGGAAAACTTTTGTAAAACAGTTGTCATTGTGCTTCATTCCCATACCACTAAGGTCACCTATAAGAAAAAAGAGAAGAAAGAAAAGAAAAACAGAATACTCAATCGCTGTTGGTCCCAAACTTTGCCTCAGCCAAAAAAAAAAGAAAGAAAAAATCAGCTCTTTTTCCACGTCAATCAATCAGTACACTTTTCAAATAGCTGTCATCAGGCATCAAATAGCCCCAAAAGCCTGTCTTGTTAAAGAAAATATGGGAGTAAAAAATATGGACCAATCTGTCCAACCTGTTAGTTCGCCCGTCACTTCAAATCAGTTTTGACACTTCTGTCACTTTCCCTGACCCTGTAGAGTGTGCCGCTGACCTGGGCCATCCTAGCAGGGTCAAACAACAACCACTCGGGCTCGATCCAAAAAACAAAAGCTGTAAAACCCCCTCATTAGAATAAGGATAATGACATCCCTCCAAAAAAGAGAAGTGCCAGTTGGAGAGGTTGTGAGCAGCTGTCTGAGAGATGGCTTTTGTCTGAGGGGGGTTTGTGGTGGACCCTCGGGCAGAGGTGTGTGCCCTGCCAGGTCAGGGTGGCTCTGGGGGTCGGGGCTTTTTGGCCCTGCTATACTGCAGGCAATGGAGCTATGGTGCTCTACCCCTGAGAGAGGGGCCGGGCCTGGCACTGGCTGTCATCCGCGGATCATGTGAAAGTGCCAAAAAGTCAAGTCGGGTATCGGAAGGTTAAACTGATTAGCCATGCACTTGTGCACCCTTGGGTCAGGGCCGCAAGAACAATAGTTTGATTATGGCGTTCCCAATCTCTTTCACTGGGTTTAATAAGGCTCTTCTCTTTCTTCCCTCGCTTGCTTTCCCTCTCGGTCTCAAGAGCGCAGAAGTCAGCTGATGGCAGCCTTGACGGGGTTTCCCAATGAATGTTCTCCTTCTTCCCAAGCCCTACCCTTCCATTCAGAGCTTTCTTTTTCTCTCCTTTCCTCTCCTTTCCCACTTCCTGTGGCTATTGCTCCCTGCTGGATAGTCAGAGTATCTGCACATTCCCTCCTCTTCGCTCTGTCTGTCAGTATCACTCTCTCGCGTTTCGTCAATGCTCTCCTTTGCTTTCTTTCTTTATATCTTTCTCTTTTTTTTACTTTCATTCTCTCTCCCTTTCTTCCTGTCCATCCCTTGGTCCCTACAACCCACCCCCCCACCACCACCACAACCCTCCCTGCTGCTCCTTCTCGTTGTGTTGCTCTCACTTTCGCCCACACTCCTCTCTGGGAAATGTAGATCTTTTCCTGACAAGTTCCTCGCGGACTGGAAAAGAAGCAAGGCCTCTGGAGATCGTCAGGAGATCCTCTGCCAAGAAATGCGTGGGAAATCGTCTGGATGGGAAGAAGAAGGGCTTTTTAATTGTTTTTTCTTTTTTTTTCACTCCCCCCTCCTCCTCTCTCCCTCCTGGAATTAGTCAGTGGAAAAATGCACTGATTGTTCATTTATTTATCTTCCATGAAATCAGGGGCCGAAAGCTGTGGGTGGCAAAAGGTTGAAATTGAGAAGCTCTGTACTCCAATGAAAGAAACAGGATGAAGTTTATGTCGCTATCCTTTGTTCACATCATATCATGATGCATCTTTTAGTTTTTTTGTTCTTCTCCCCCCCTCAGTCAAGAGAGAAATTACTGGTTATTGGGGGCACTTGGCTATACCTGGTAGCATAATTAGGTCTAAAAGTAAAGGTCTCATTTGAACACGCACTGGTCACTGCACAATGGATCAATCAGTCTTGCATTTACGGCCCTGGCGAGTATTTACTCTTTGTGTTTATACACTTTAGAACCTGCCTCCAAATACAGCTGGAATAACACCGGCTGTACTTTTGGGTTCATTAAATGCACAATCAGATGGTTTCCTGACTGCGGAGTGTTTCGGAGTTCAGCTGTGAGGTAGAGGCCTCTGGAAGTTCATGGATGTCTGGAGACAGATGTTATTTTTGTTGGCCCCGGAGGCTCCTGATCTGTAATGATTATATCCCAGACATCCTTCCCAGTTTACAGTACTGAAAGAGCACATGAGCTGAAGTCTACTGATTGATTTATGTACTGTGTAGATGGAAAGAATTGGGGGGGGTTCAGTGACTTTTATAATGAGGGAGAGAACGTAACATCATGTATAAGGATTATCCTTTTGTTTTGACCTTTGTCTGCAGCATAACCCTCATTAGTGGGGTTAACAGTAACATTGCAAAGCATCATTTACACCTTTGAAAATGGAAATCCTTTCAAGATCAACGTTCATTTGTTTAGTCAGTCATACGTTATGTAATAACTATATGTGTGTTTGATACTTTTGAAAGGAAGACGTTTCGCATGGCCTGCTTTATGATATATGGGTCTCTTCTGTACTGCTTAGAGAGTGAGAGAGAGAGAGAGAGAGAGAGAGGTAGCAGCTGTTGCAGGCAGAGGACTAAAGAGCCTTCCCATGTTCCCAGAAGAAAGATAGACACTCAGACACTCAGCCAGGCTGCACACACACACACACACACACACACAGACACACTCACTCCCTTTTTCCTTCTCTCCACACACCCCTACATGCAGCCACTGCAGCCCAAAACCCTAGAAGGGATCAGCAGAGGTCAATCTCTTGTTGCATAATGTCACTTACCATCTTTGTTCAGTAGTGGACTTAAAAGGGCTTTTTATTGCAGCCACACAATCAGGCTCCGTTCTCATAATAAAGGCACATGACACATCAAAGGTAGGGGGCCATCAGGAACACTGAGGGAAGATCAGCATCTAAGCAACTGTATTAACACATTGTCCCCGCGCATGAATGAGACGGACTGGCCGCCGATTTTCAGCTGTCAGATCAGCTCATGAGCGGTGCAGGATCGAGACCGCTATTGTGCGTGTCTCTATCTCCCAGAAGGCCAGACGAGGAGAGGCCACCGTTTTCAAGATGAGATGAATCCATACCGTGCAGCGTTAATGACTTCATTTGAAGATTTGATCACTCTGCATTTGATCTGCTTACATCACACAGACGTGACATCACCTGCCGGTGTCTAAGGCGAACAAAATCAGATGTTTTCAGACGACAGCGGTTCTGAAATAACGCTATTGATTTTCAGCTCACACAGGAACCTTTAATTCTGCCCTTTCTTTAATTTTCTTTAATGCATTTGTTCAGATTGCAAGGTAGGTAAGGTAAAAAGCGATACAATCAGATTACTAAAGCTAAACAGTTATGATCTTCCTTAAATCACAACTTTTTAGAGATTTTGATGTTATAGAGATTTCCATATGACTGTCGCTCTAAATTATTCTTCACTACATTGGTAAATCCACATGATCTGATTGTAAAGTTTTACGGTATGAGTATGAGTGTGTAGCACATTGCTTGGTTGCTTCCATTGTTTTTGTTTGGGTAATAAAACAACTGGAACAGACATGTTTTGAATCATCTGAACCTAGGATTATTATTTAATAACTACTACAAATTATTCAGTAAGTACTATAACCCTAATATCATCACTTATTATCATTTCTTTTCGTAAAATGTATTTCAGTCAACATCACTGTTGCCATTAACATTATGTGAGCATTTTATGATGAACATTAGAAATGTTGTTAAAATATATATTTTTCTTATTTAATTTTTGTAGGACCGCGACAACATGCAAGTTATTTGGTTATGAGGGGAATGGGAATGAACTGTAGGCCGAAATAAATACTATTATTATGTCAGCTAAATGATATAATATGTAGGCTCTGTCACTCTTGAACATTTAATACTGGTGTATTTACTGGTAATTAAGCAAGAAGGGTTAAAGTGTGAACATAAGCTGTGGTCGAAAGTTTGGTTGCCACAGCAAGACCCAGCGCAATTCCTAGGACATGACAAAGGAGGCTCCTCATTTTCTTTCTGAGCAATAACAGTATATAATAACAGAACAGAAGCATATATATTATATATTAGCCACAAATGCAGTCCAGAATCCAGCTGGCAACATGGAACATGTCATTTTTTTAGTTTCATTTCATGCATGAAATCATTACAAGAGTGTATTTTGTACGTGATTCTACCCTTTTTTTCATCACATGCAAAAAAATGTGAAATTTCTTTATTGGTGCTGCTGTTAACAGACAAGTGGACAGGCAGAGCTCAGGCTGAGTGGCTTAGTGTAAACCAGGAGAGGCCAGGCGGTAAGCTTGTGCTTCTTTTTGGCTCGTTTACAAAATAATAGCTGAATCTTCATCAATCTGGAGACAGGGCAAGTTGGCGGGCTGAGACCCCCACATGTTAGCGGATGGTGGTGCCCATGAATCAGTGAGGAAGAAAGAGGGAGTGAGAGAGAGCAGGGCCTAGAGTTTGAATCAGATCACGGCAGGAAGCTGCGCTGGGTGGTTTGTTTAGCTGGATGTGATTTCGAGTGGCAGGAGGGGGTGTTGCCCAGTCATAAGGAACACAATGGGGCATACTTTCTCAACACGACTAATAGGCAATAATGACGTGGCTGGCATCCAAGCACCTCCACGGCCCTGGTTCCAGATTAAGATACCCTCAAACACACACACACACACACACACACTCCTTCTTTTATTAATTACAGAGGGTCTCGCTTTCTTGCAGTTGCGGGAGAATTTATGGGTGCATATCAGGAGTTAATTTTCTGTGGAGTCATTGCTGAGTCCCAGAACATTTAATTAATTAATTTATTTATTTTTACTCGCCAACACGCATTGATTGACCTTTACTGTTATTGCTCAGCAAGAAAATTAGTGTTTGGGAATCATACAACAAATATTTCTCATGTCCACACTCGCACTCTTAAAAAGAACGGTGCCAATAAGCAATCTTTGAACAGTGCTAGAGCAGAACCAGTTTTGATTTCCGGATTTTCAAAGAACCTCACAATAGATAGTTCTTTAAAGAAATTTTGTGAGTGTGAACATCGTATGTAGTGAGTGTAGAGAACCTCTTGAAGACAAGAAAAGGCTCTTTACCAAAATATTCTTTTTGAGAATTGTTCATCCCAGCTAACTGCTGCGGTCACTGTTCCACATTCTGGTCCACAGGAGGGAAAGTACAATACGAACATACAATCTTTCCAGTGTTGCACCAAACAACACTCTATTAACATTTTATACAAGCGGACAGAGACCAAAAGATAAAAAAGGGAGTGTCGTGTTGCAGGAAATAAGCACTCTCCCTTTCTCAGTAACTGATTCCAGGAAAAGGGCTAGTCAGAGAACAGAGGAAGAAGTGGAGTTGCTGGGGAGGGGGGCAAAAAAAAAAGATTGGGGGAGCCAGGCTCTGGGATTTTTTCAAAACACTGAACAAGATAGATTCTCTCCAAATCCTAATTGGAGAACAGTTGATTTAATTGGTATCCATTTGGCTGACAAAGGAAGGCGCGGGGTAGTGGGCAGGCTGGGAAGGCCCCTCGGGGGATGTGAACATGGAGTGGCTCTGCTGAACGCTCAGGGACGGATCACTTCCAAAGACGAACCGTGGGAGCTGGCAGGACAGATTGCAGCAGGAAAAGGAGGGGGGAGGTGTGTGTGTGTTGGAGGGGGGGAACTGGTGGGTTTGGGTTGGGGTGGGTAGTCTAGTGTCTAGAGAAAGGCTTCCAGCAAAGAGGCATTTCTATTTTCAAAAAGGCAGAGGGACATTTGTGTGAGGCTCCGAAGCCCCTTTCTCCACTCTCACTCTCTCGCTATCTCTCCCGCTCACTCGCTCTCTCACTGTCCTGCGTAACATGACGCTGACCCTCGCAGGACAGAGGGGACATGGTTCAGCAGGCCCCTGCAACCTGAGGCCTCTCGCTGGCCAGACAACTAAATTAAAGTGATCACAACAAACTGCCCAGGATTAACTTGTCCGCTTGGCCTTTTTGAGCAGCACCATCTCGCTGTTTCTTCTTTTTTTTTCCCCACAGGACAAAAACATGGTCACACAATGTCTTTATTTAGACAAAGTCTAAATGTCTTTCTTGGCAGTTATTGCATAATTGCATTTGATTTTACATGTTACAGTTTACACTTCAGACTTTTTCCCTATTCTTTTAGATCAAGAAATGATAAAAAAAGCACTTATATAAAGGTTTCCTGAAAGCATCTTTACCACAGAGATTATTTTCAAATGGTTGAGCAAACATCATAAGGAACACTACCAGTGAAGATGATTGTAATTATTATTTACTCATTTCTCTTTTTTTTTTTTTTTTACACACAATTTTATTAGCCAATTACCCAACCCACTCAGTAGTACTCTTCCCCTGTCACATGTAATGCTGCTGACACTGGCAGGTTAAGAACTGACACAGACGTCCTCTGACACGCACAACCAGCCACCGACTCTTCTGTACTTCGTACTGCTGCTATTTCCCAGCGATTCCCCAGGCAAAGTGCCTTAGTTTACTGCACCCATTTTTTCACCTCTGGAACTGGGACTGGGTATCTACTCCCTGTATCACACAATGCTACCAGTGGTGGGAGGGGGAAGGCTTGCAAGTGCTTCCTCCCAGTCACACAAAGTGAGCCACAGCATCATTGAAAAGTCCCATTTGCACCTGATCACATGCGTCTTGAGGATCAGGATAATGTCTGGATAAGGTACATTAAATGCAAGTGTAAACACACGCCCGTCTCTCCAAGTCCCATTCAACAACCAAACTTTCTCAGAACACAGCGAAATACCAGTAATAATTTGCATATTGCGTCCCGCTCATCAATTAGATCTCAGTCAAGTCGCATTTGACCATCAGGTGCAAATGCATGTGACTAAACGTTTTTCATGTGACTAGTATCTGGATTGTATCCTGAAGTGATCAGCCACCCAGACAGGACTCCCCGATGAAGATGATCTTAACCCTCACATGTTTATCTTTTGCCAAACAAGATGTATACAATATGGGCAGCTAGAACACTTCGTCAGGTTTAAATCATTGTAAAATATATCTTTGTTTACTTCCAAGCACAAATAAACTAACCACAAAAGTTCATGATCAACACTTTTGTCAATCTCATAGTTTTTTTATTGAGTCACAATGACCGATTACACTTTTGCTGCACTCATATTCGCAGTGATGCATTTGTCTTTCACATTAGCATCAGTTGAATTCGATAGCAGTGTCCCACGTAAAGACGTTCACCTTTTTTAAGTCTCACTTTTTTAGTCTGAATAAAACATAAAACGACCGTCTTCATGCAGACAGATCTAAATTAGCTTGATGAAGCAATAATCAAACCCCAACAATTCTTAAATTGTTAAATTGTAGTAATGATGATGCAGTCAATGTGAAATCCAGTAGCTAAGCGTACAGTATAGTTAGGAGTGCTTAAATGGATTAAGAAAACAGACTGTCTTTTCTCACTTGAGTTGCTTGCGGCTGTTGGTGTATTGTATGGTGTTTTTGAAAGTACCAGATGCAGAAAATGAACCGTGTGTTTTCAGTGTTTCTGTTCATGATCCAGACTGGCTGAAGATCTCTCTCAGTGAAATAATGAGCAAGGCTGTGCTTCAAATGCTTCAGTACTGTCCCGATAAAACAGTTAAAATTATTATTTTTTTTTTTCACAAGCAGTGTTTCATGTTTCATCATGAAGTCTTTGTGTATGTGCATGCATGTGTATTTGTGTGTGTGGCTTGGGTGTGTATGTGTGTGTGTAATAAACAGAGTACATCTGTGGGCTTTGGAAGCCCGGATGTGCAGACAGGGAGAGACCCAGGTGCTGCTCTGTTTTCATGGCCTCTGTGGGGAGGAAGGGTATTGGGATGGAGAGAGAGAGAGAGAGAGGGGGGGGGGGGGGAGGCAGGCGAGCAGAAAGCACATGACCTTGGGCCAAGCACCAGAGACCTTCACACTTTACTGGGGGACTCTCTTCACCTCTGCTTAGATCTTCCTTCACTTTCACTCTGCTTTCTTCTTTCTCTCTCTTTCTTTCTCTCTCTCTCCCTATATTCTCCAGCCATTTGCTATTAGTGGTAAAAGGAGTCACTTAGGAACCCTAAAGCACAAGGGGGCCCTACCCTATCTAAATTTACTTAGAAATAAGAAATTGTGCGCAGTGGATTCTGTGTCAATTCTGACTCCAACTCCCACAATTCAGACCAATCACAGCATGTATTCCAGGTTGTTTCCACGTTGCCGACCTACTGCCTCTGTTTTCACAAGCATAAAAAGCATTTATCTGTTTGTTATACCACCGTGTTCTGACCGTCACTTGTTTTTGTGAAATGCTGGACCTGACGTCAAAGGTACACACAACAAATCTGAATCAGATTTTTAACCAGGGCTGCATAATAAGGCAGTATCAAAGTTTTCATAAACAATATTTTTACACATTACAAGTTCTTCTTAAGCCCTTCTTATAAAGTAAAGTACAGTTAGCCACTAAAGGCAGTCCTGGCTGTAAACTAAAATGTGTGTGTGGGGCTTCTGACATTAAGACTCAAAACCAAGACGTAGTACCTGTTTCGCCTTCATCACAGGTTGTGATGTTTGGCCATCTCTTATTGCCTCGTGTCCCGCCTGCAGCAGTGATGCATGGTCCATTCACTTCAGCTTCAATTTACTTAAACAAAAGTAGTGTGTTTACATAATCATTAACTGGCGTAAAGGTGTTTCATTTGTGTTGTGCGTTTTTCCCAGCCAAGTGCATTAAGACAATGGACACTTGCCCCGTTCTTAAGCGCTAGAGCGTCAGTTCGGTTAGAGCGTGGCTGAAAACCTCACCACTTTAGCTAGGAAGGGCCGCGGTCAACCTTAATCCCCCTTACAGTATATGACAGGGCTGCCCTCACCTTGCCAAGCACTTAAAGAAGCAATCTCTCAAAAAGTCGCCTTTCAATTAGGGGCATGTGTGTGTGCATGAGTGTGCGTCCACTAAAGGGGAGACTAAGGGGGAGCGAATGGGGGCCCATTCTTGATGTAAATGAAGAGATGCATATCAGCGTTAATCCATTGCTTTGTAGTCACAGCCATACCCAAAGTCTGTCTAATTTCCCTCGCCCTCCCCTTTCGCAGGCAGGAGTGTATCGATCCGCCGTAATTGAAGTGTACTTGATAATCCGAGAGGCAACAGGGGAGAGGGAGACCCTCAACTCTCTCACTGATGCACAGGGAATGTAGATGTGTGTGTGTCTGTGTCTGTGTGTGCGCAAACGCGCTGCCTCCGCAAGGGTTCTTAGGTATGGGCGGGTTGGGCAACACCCCTTTCACAATTTTTTCTCAGCTGATTAAACTCATTGAGAGGCAGACGAGTGGAACAAATGGATACAAAGCTTTGCCTGCCAGCCAACAGCAATACAGATTTCTTCATTGGAACTGCCAGCTCCAAATCTCCAAGGCACTCTCCGCACCGACATTACCCCTGCAGGAGAGCCTTGCCTGACGTTCTCTTAACTATAGGAACCACTGCACAAAGACGGCTTATACCCAGAGAGTGAGAATAGCTCATTAGCAGGGATATCCCGCTTATACGATTGCGCAGCGTTAAAGTAAATGTTTCTCTCAATGGGTGAATATTGTTGAGATGTGTCCCCCTTTTGGAAACTTGACACAGTGTAAAATTTACACAGATTTCACTGTTTGACTTTGAATGTAGCCCCTGCAGATCAGTCACAGAACTCAGTTGTCTTTATGTTTTAATTTACCAGTGTGAATGTGAAGCAGATGTAACCTTTTGACCTTAAAAACTATGTTCATATAAAGAGCCTCATTGCTCAGTTCTGATTTATTTCCGAATCATATTGTTAATGTAAACGTGCCTGCGCCCTGAAACGACTCGTATGCACTTGTATGTGCATCCTGATCATGTCATGAGAATGAACTAGCAGCACAAACCTTCATTGCAATGGTCATTTTAACAAATTTTATCCATTGATTATTAGTGTCATGTGAAAAAGGTCAGTGTTGCGCTTTGGTCTCCAAACTACACTTCCCATGATTCTCTATGACACTCACGTCACTTATACACTTCCATGCCAACCATAACAAACCCATATCTACATCACTGGACTACAAAATATTTGTCACATAATCTTTATTTGTATGGTTCTTTTTGTAGTATCACTTCCAGTTACATATCATGCATTGTTTTTCAGGTTTGACCTTTTTTCCCCCCTTTTCTATTTTCTCCTTTGGTTTGCAACTTTTTCTGCTACTTTGTTTTTGGATTGATAAGATAGTCCTTTATTAGTCCCGCAGTGGGGAAATTCCAGAATGTTTACAGATGTTGGTCTGACCTGGCTTCAACACAACTCTTGTGATCTCACTCTTTTGTAATAAACACCTTTTGAACACACAGTATTAGGGCTGCACCTTACATCTATTTTTTTTACGGATTCATCTAATAATTCTTTTTTTTTGATTAGTCAAATATCTAATGACAGGTGATGAATGATAAAGGTGTGTGTGTATATTCAATTAGTCATCTAACCATAATAATAAAAAAGAACATTTCTCTCAATATTTCAGTATTTTTATTAATTGTAGTAGCATGCAGGAGTAGCACATCCATATACTTCAACCACACAACCAGCATGAATCCCCATTTCAACAAGTTCATGGCAAGCATATCACTTTTTCTTCCTCTAAACTCTAGAGCAGTTAGCATATTATAACATGAAGTCTCTCAAATTTAGTTCAGAATATTTTGTGAACAGCAAATTGTATCCAACAACTGTATGGTTATACTTCCAGTATTCACAGATCATGTTCACCTCATTTTCATTTGGGAATTTAAGTGGCAGATTTTTATTATGATTGTGATTATGTTATGTTTTTGTTGGAACCTACAACAAAATTCACTTTCACTAAGCAGATTTCTTTAGCCATCAGTAAATGTACTCATTTACATATAAAGTGTCATGTCTTCCTAGTATTTTGCTATGGTGCAAATAACTCATATTTCATGCAGACTGCCCAGGACACACAAAGCCGGCATTATCAGCCCTGTGACGCAGACATTTGCTCACATCCCTGCCTGTTTCCTGTCCTCTTGGCGGCCAAATGTCAGCACATTTTGATCAAGAAAACCACTATGACCGTCCAGTAGCACTACAGTTTTAGGTCCTCAAACACACAAAGGCAGCACGAGAACAACTGCCTCTTTATCAGACATGCTTCTAGAGATGCCCTCCACCAACAGGGTCTCCACCCTTTTCTCACACAGGCATTAATAGGCACTTTTTCTGTAATTAAACAAAACCCAGATTTTGTCATTTTTCAGCAACCTTAGTTCAGGCTGCGGTCGCTCACTGGATATGTAATGACAAACTAACTAGTAGTGGCAGCTAATTAGATGGGCAGCTTTCCAGAACTTCCAGGAGATTATGTGTGCAGCACTTGTATTTGAAGCACTTAGTGGTATCCAGTTTTGACCTTTAGGCTTAGCCACCGATAGTAGATAAATAGTAGTTATGTATTATTTACATTATGTAAATAATATATGTATTTTTTGAAATACATCAATGCATCACAAAAATGGTGCAGCTTTAATTGTGTATTATGTTTCTGATTTCATATTTCATTTAATTGACCAGAATTCACAAGAATTTTTAATAAAATGTGCTTTTTTAATGTAAAAAAAAAAAATGTTTAATATGTCAATATAAGTCAATATGATCTATACTCCATTCTTGTAAAACATATATATGTTCCTGAATTATATCAAAGTAATAAAACTGAATTAAGATCTAAAAATCATATACAAGTTGAGGCGTGGCTAGACATTTACACATCTAGTAGTTATAGAACAATAAGTAGTAGTTAAAGGGCAATGCGTGCAGTAAGTGAAGGCTGCAGTTTAAGGGGTTAAGGGAAGGGGATTTTGGTTGAAATCTCTGATAGTGCAGTGTGTGAGATGTCAGAGCAAATGCTGCTCTCTGAAACTGATTTCTGGAGACGTCTAGTAATTGAGACGATGTCCCCTCTTGAACTGGCAGCAGGGTCACGTCTGTGGCCCACCTCTTGGCTGACCTCAGCATGTCGCCCTGCGGCCCAGTCGAGCACGTTTACAGTCTGCACAGCCCCAACCCATCTCTCTCTTTCTTTCTCTCTCCCTTACTCTCTCTCTCTCCCTCTCCCTCCCTCTCTCTCTTTCAGGCTGCTTGGAAACAGACTTTCACTCACCCAGCTTATTAATAGCCAATGAGGCGGTAAGGTGGAACTAAGGAAAGTACTAAACATTAATCTGTGTTACTTTTCCAATTAAAACATTTTTATTAAAATTTACTTACATATCCTTTCAATGACTAATTTCTAAGATGTAACATTCAAAATACTCATTAGCTACTGTGCATTCATAGATAATAATAGTTATATTATTAGTAGTAGTAAGTTATAGTAGTATAGTATACTAGTCCTGTATTTCAGTTCTTAAGCATTTGACAATTTGAAATTTGAAGTTTAAAAGGTCACATCTGTGACATGTGCACTTTGATCAATCAAAAGATTTTGACACTGATTCACTTTCATTGATTCATACAGTATGATTAGCCCCACAAGATATGCCTCAACTTGATTGGCTACATATCTAATTAATGGCTATGCAACCTTAACAACCTGTCTAATAATGTTCAAGTCCCCCTAGTACAGGCAAAAAGACGCTCCCTGCGCAAATCGATGGCAACCTTGTCGCCAATCCTCTGGTTGTTCTTCCATGACGCCCATTTGGTAGATGTTCTGACCCAGTTTTAAAGCCATCACAATTTGGCCTCTATCAAAGTGGCTCCGATTTGTATGCTTGTTCATTTTTCCTGCTTCCAATGCATCCACTTCAAACGCTAACTGCTCACTTGCTGACTAATATATCCTTGACAGGTGCCTCTGTAGTGAGATCATTAGTATTGTAATGATATTTAATCTGTGTATTTAAAAATATAATACATACATAAGCACATCCATGCAAAAGTATTTTAACAATCTAGAAAATGTAAATGATGCATATAGATTATTTTTAACCAGTTGGACAGTTACAGTCTTTTTTATTATTCGGCCAATGCATTATCAGTACTATATAAAATGCATCCTTAATTACAAACATTACAACCTGTTTTGGCAGTGCTTATTCATTCACTAGAAAAAAACATAAGTATAAGATATGTATCTTGTGTAATTGTGAGGACCACTGCTGTCATACACACACACATACACACAGCAGCCAGACACCTACAGATATACCAGTGCCCTGGCATTACAACAGAGCTGAGATATATGAGGCTTCACACTTTCTCTCAGCATATGTTTGTCTGTACATGTACAAACACACACACAGCCCAGCAGGTATCCAGACCCAATCTGCCCTCTCCCCTCCGGAGCGAATAAGGAATAACCATAACTCCTTCCTCCCTGCACTGCCCTCTACGACCCTTGCTTTAAGTGGGCAGCGGGTAATTGGCAAGGCGGTGTCGCCCATCAGCCAGCACCACCGCATGTGCCTTTCGCGCCGCTGCTATTTATTATATTCTGCGCACTTCCCCAGGCCGGGTAATCAATTTCACAAGGATACAGCGCTGATATCAGCTGCTGCGCACATCATGAGACCAGCCCTTCTCTTATCAAGTGCAGAATTGCCGGCTAGAGGTCAGGAGCAGATAAACAGTGGCACAACGCAAACTCCCGCACACACACACACAAACGCTCCTCCCACTAAAAAAGCGCATAGAGGTGAATTCAGGGCTAGTGGTAGGGTAGAAACAAAGAACACGCTTCAAGAAAGGTCGTGACCCCTGTAATGTTGTCTCCTGTTACAGCCAACCTTCAGAATTTCATCAAGCACATCATGATTCAGAGGCAGAAGCAAGATCATCTTTGTGTGTGTGTCTGTGTGTGTGTGTGTGTGTGTGTGATTGTGTGCATTTGTGTGTGTATGTTGAGGAAGGGTGGATTAGCTTGCAGACGCCCTTTCTTTGATTATCTCCCTGCACTCTCGGCAAGCCTTTATGGACCAAGCCCTACTCCATCAATCATAGCTGCGACTCTCTGGCCCTCTGCCTGCCCCATGTCCCCTCATCTCCACCGGCTCAGCCACCGGGGCAGAGCACAGTCTTAAAGCAGCTGAGAACGGGACTAGCAACAACCCACAGATCTCTCCCCCCTACAGTTGTACTTCTTACATTCATCATGGTTCCGGCTTTAGCAGTGATCCACACAATATTTTAAAAGGTCTCTGTTGTGGCTGGCTAACCAACATGTTGCTTTTATAGTCACACTCCAAGGCAGTGGTCTCCAACCTCCTCCTGAAAAAGCTACCTTCCTGCTGGTTTCATCTCTAGCCTAAATCTAATACACCCCATTCAGCCAAGCAAGGACTTCTGAAGGCAGTAATTAGTTGGATCAGGTGGGGTGGATTAGGGTGGGTCCAACATCAGCTGGAAGGTAGCTCTCCAGGAGCAGGATTGGAGGAAAAAAAAACATTTACAGAAAGTTTTCCACTGATGTGAGTAACCCTCTTTAAGCAAAGGACCAGTTTACCATGCAGATGGTTCTTTAAGTTGTCATGCTTCTATGTAGAACCTATGCTAAATAACCTTTGAATAATCCTTCAAGAATATAACAGTGTCAACTATCAATTAAATGGTTACACTCCAAATGTAACGCAATGTTGCTAGACCTGTTGTGAACATGCCTACTTTCTTCTTACAATGGTATTGCAGTAATTGTCTAGTGGGAGAGCAGCTGGCTAATGCGGAAAGAAGCCAGATTTCTTAATTGGTGGGCTTCCCCATGATGGTACAACATTATTGTTTAATGCGTATTGTATATTGTGGTGAGAGAACATTGATGGAAGAATACAGTAAGGATATAATATGGTGAATGCTGTCAAACCGATGAGGCTAAAGATGCCATGCTGAGCTACAAAATTTAACATAACATAAAATATCACAGTAAATGCTTTCAAGGTATTATGGCCAACTAACTGACTAACTAACTGGCTTCTTTGAACACCATACAGAAAGAGTATTAACACCTTGGCATGGCAGTCCCAACTTAAGAGTCCTAATAAGATTTAGATATGTTGTCCTATTGATTGACAGACTTGATTAAGATCTTGAATCCAAATGGACTTTTAGTACATATCGTCCAATGAAAAACATGTCTCCAAAATAGTGACTTTATAGAGAAGGTAAAATGTTCTTTAATGTTCTTTACATCAAATGGAAGTCAAAGTGAAATAATAATATATTTATTTTTTATATAATATAATGTAATTCATAGCATTTCTATTGGTATGTTTATCCAGAATTATTTACACAGTGTGAAGGGCAGCTACAAGGTTCAAATGATGGAGAAAACTAAAAACGGTCAAAAATAGAGATACATGTTTTATTATGGGTAAAGAAAAAGGAATAGACACCATTAATCATGACTGATGATTCTTCGATTATTATCTGAATTCGCTTTTTGGTTGCACTATTTTGAAGCACCATGTGCACTTTCCCCCTAATGAATTGAAATCCTGGCGATTTACCTGCATGTAATCTAGTACAATACCAAGACAATTACCAGAGGGCTCAAGAGTGAAAAAAGGCAATACACTATAGGAAATTGCAGTGATGTCTAGGGTTTTTGTTTGCTCTTCATGCTGAAGACATCACGTTCAGTTTACTGGGACTTTCATGGCAAGTATAAAGGTGTGCATCCTGGTCATAAAACATTTAAGGGCTGTGTGTGTGAATGACGCAAATATCAGGAATTACTGGTACAAATATCTAGGTAAGAAAGACTTTAGCCGATAAAAAGAAATAAATCCAGGTTTTCCAGCTAAATTTTCAGCACCAGAATTTAAGAATAGCTTCTACTTACATTGTTCCATATACTGCAATTCTCTCATTGTCACATCTACAAGCTAGTGCTTTAGCGGAGTCTCTCATAGCCATTTAGAGCACAGTAACCAGATCAAGTTGTTAGGGATTGAAAGGTCATATCGTCTGGAGTAGTTGTTAACTACTGGCACGGTGCTGTTTAGGGCTTGTCTGATGGCCTACTGGAGAGTCAGAACCAGGAGGATGTCATTCGCTTTGGAATCAGTCTGTGTAAACATTCATTAGGTCGCAGGCCCGACTGTGTAGACACAGCCCAGGATTCTCCGCAAGCAGCTGTGTATATTTGCAGAGGGGAATGGGTCCTAGATGAACATCTTTTGGAGGTGTGTGTCTTGCCCCCCCATTCATCTCCAGAAACTGCATTATGCGATATCAGACAAAACCTGACATGTCTTTTCCTACACATACGTTCATTTGTGGAAGGCTTGTTTTCAAATATATTATCATTTTAAATATCACAATGCCAAAAATGGGTATATAAGAGGCTGCCAAGTAATGGTTTTCACCTTGTTGTTAAGATATCGCCAGCAGTGTTTGAATATTTATAATGCTGGAAACCCAAGAAAACACAACCAGCACTGGATAACTGAATATAACATTGTTCAAATAAAAATATATATAATATTAGAAAATACTTTTTCCCGCTTTTGTTCAAATAACTGTTCAAATAACTGACTTTCAAATAAATTTTCATTTTATTGCATTTAGTGACGAGCATTAGTGAGGTCAGATTATCGTATGATTACCACCCCAACACATTCCCAATTCCCCAACTTATCCCAAAAGTATTAGAAAGAACCTTGTCATTCCAGAGAACTCAATGCTGGGGGGCTTTATACCCCTCTACCCCACGTTTGGCATTAGACATGGTGCCAATAGGTTCGTGTTTATGATCCAGAGAGTCCTAATGTATTGACAATACTTCTCTACAGTGACTAGACCAGCTGTGTGTCTGCAGTTGCACATCAGTGTCAGCTATATATATTTAAACAAAAAATACATTAGATAAAATTATTAAAAGTATTATTGGAAATAAAACTGTTACTAAAGACAAATAATACAATTTGAAAAACACAAATTAATACCCACTGCAAAACATAAGCAAAATGTATTGTGAATGTGTTGTGTGCGTCATGTGCTATGTGTGATAATGTATACAGTATACACCTCACATAATATCAAGTATATCGAACCCTAGTGACAAAATAATTATATTGCCCATCCCTATGAACATTTGCATAATATTCATATTTCTTTGCATTGTGATGGACAGCAATGTGTCACTCTCATCATTATGAAGACATTGTAACACAGTGACTTAAGAGTGCGTTGAGATTTATTGCAGTAAGCCGTTGACACCTGCCACGTTCCTCTGTCTCCTTCTGTGCAATCTCGTCTGACCCAGTGATGGTGATTTGGGCTGAAAACTTTTTTTTTGTCCCTCCCCTCCCCTCCCCCTTTTTTCAGCTTCTATCCCGTCCCTCGGCCTGCTGGCTCCATCCGGCCCATCAGTAAAGCCTCCACACACAGGCATTAAGACATAGCCATATGGTGGTGCTTGTACACTGTGGACAGGGAGACTCAGGGACAGGCATGATCTGATGAAGCATTCTCAGAAAAAAAAAGGAAAGGAGGAGTGTACTCCACTGCTGAACCAGGCCAAACTGTGTGTGCACATACGTCTGTGTGGTGTGTGTGGCTTTATAAGCCCTAAGGACAGAGAGATTCATTGATGTCTCTCTGTGGCACCACCTAGGGGATCTAAAAAAATCTTCCCTGAACATTTTTTTCTTCATATTCATCATAACTAAATATAGATTGCCAGTTAATCTGCAATAATATGTGATTCATTTTAAATAATTACAGTTCATTTTTTTGTGGGGAGGGGATATTTTGAATTGAAGTATGATAAACACTGAGTGTAATACTGAGTAGTAGTATACTGTATGAAGTAAATGCATGACAAAAAATAGAATATGGAGCAGCTGTGGCTTTGCAAAAGTAATTGCGGACAAAGAACAAGGCTATCTTTCAGCAGCCAGTAAGAGTGCTGAGACGGATTAGATTCAAACAAGTAGCAGCTAGGCTTGTATGGTCAGCGAGTGTTTTAGTTGACGTGGGGCTGCCCTTGGAATCTTGAAGAGCGTGTACAATGGCGGAGGCGAACAATGCCGGCCGGCTGTGCAGTTAAGACGTTTGGTTTGTCTTCGGGCGTGTTTAGTATTCGGCTGGCGGAGCATGGAGAGATAAAAGAGGAAATGTCTATCTTGGAGGCCAAAGGAGTCCAAAAGAAGCCATCAAGCATCGAACATACAAGTATGAATGGACCGCGCTGGCATTAGCGAGATGCTATCGGCGTCCACAAGCAAATTCCCCCCAGATAACCAAACAGAGGGCAGGCGGGGAAGAATTTATACGCCACAGGCTTCGTCCATGTGATCCAGACACAACGTATTCCCATGTGTACGTGTGTGTGTATGTGTGTGTGTGTGTGTGTGTGTGTGTGTGAATACACGCAATAACAGCAATAGGGCAGCCTGTGCTCTGTCCAGTTTGATGACATTGTAACCATAGGTCATGTGTCTCTGACCTAGTTTTTTAGAGCAGCAGAGGGGAGGGGCATATACACAAACACACACACTTATGGTGTGGGCCACAGGGCATATGCCGTGATTGGGGAGAGTTTAATGCAATTAGCTCAGTAGATAAGGGGTGACATTTCCCTCATCAAAAATGGCCTTAGACCAATGGAGTGCTAAACGTTAGAGTGCGCGTGTGACACCTGTCCTCTCGGCACATGACACTGTCTGCCTCTGCATCGTGCTGTCTGCCTGTTTTTGTCCTTTTAGGATATTAATCTGTTTGGAGTGACCCAGTGACCTATAAAACGCCAAAGCCAACTGTAGGGCCTAGAGCCATAAGCTCATTTACTGCTGAGCGAGATGAAAACCGGCTTAAGTCTGTAATCACAATTAATGCAGTAAAAAAAGGTTTACTCATTTAAATTGTATTTTTTGTAATGTTGTAAAAATGCCCAAATTATATTCTAAAACAGAATTTATCTGTTTTTTTTTTTTTGTTTACACTTCATCCGAAAGTTGCGTTTCCCTTTTCTATATGGCTAGAGACACAGATTTAGTCAGCCAGGCTAATTTAAATAAAGGGCTTTTACTCTATTAGATAAGTAAACTTTGCAGTGACTAGCCTCTTTCAAAGCATGCCACTGAGCTCCCACAATATCACTGTAAATACAAACTATATTTGTTGAGCACATTATCACCAAGGGATACGGCAAGACTCTGCCGCATGGACACCTACAGACGCTGCCCAGATGAGCAAATTAGATCACACAGGCTGGAGGAGGCTAGCACTTTCCCATGCTTTCACTACTGCTCATTTAGCCACAAGAGACTTCTGGATCTCAAAGGGTTTATGCCTGAACATCCCGAAATCCAGAAACAGACACTTTGGGAAATATTATTAAGACAACAGTTGTCAGGGAAATTAAGAAATTCCTAAATAATCTCTTTTTAGATGTCAGTGGCGGTTTTAGGTGCCTTCTTTCTTCGAGCTCACTGAAGCAGTCCAGTCTACCACCCACCCATGCACACGCCCCAAGCCAACACACTTTCATGTATTTTAATAGGCCTTTAGGCCTCTTGACTTCTTCTCTTGGCTCTTTTGTGTGTGTGTGTGTGAGTGTGCATGCAGGCAAAAGCAAAGGGAGGTGGAGTGCACCGGATAAAGGGAACCATTTACCCAAAATTGAACTATTACAGATGGGAATTATTAATTTGTATCTGTTTTCCTTCAGCTGTACCACTTAGAAGAAGAGAAAAAAGAAGGAGGGAGGTGGGGGTGTCATTCTTTTCCATTTTCTGTGGGACTTAGTCTGTGGGCTTCGGGGCTGAGGCTGGTCCAGGGTCCTGAGTGTTAAATGTCAGGCCTTGTAGTGAGCTGTCAAAGAACAGAATAGGGCCGGCATGATTGATGACTGGAGGGCCCGAAACCCAAACCCCCCAATTGCAAATGCTACCTTGCGTCAGCCGTCCAGCCGAACCGCACGCCCCCCCACCGCTGCTGATAGTTTCCCGCCTATTCAAGGTCAGCCTGCATAGGCCAGCACCCAAACGTATTGGCATCTCACTAGGCTTCTTTTTGCTAGCGAGTCAGAATCACAGGGCTCTACTGGTGCATTTCACACTGTTTAAGAGGAGAAGGGGAAAGTTCTGATCATGTCCCTCTTTCATGCTTCAGTTTTTCTCATTTTGGCCAGAGATGGCCACTGCTGAGACCTCTGTTTGAAAGATCTCACCAGTCTGCCCTCTGGCCTGAGTGGTGGAAGAGAAACTAAACTGGGTGCTGGGTTGTGCTGCATTCCTAACAGTGAGGTTGGCAAAGAGAGTTAGGTAAAGAACCTCCACATCATGTAAAGGTACTATACTATACTAATGGCTTTTCCTAAACCCATATGTCCAAGCTGAAAAGCATTTAAGAACCTTTATTTTAGGAGCGTGAGAGAAGGGCAAGGAGGAAGGAGAGGAAGTGTGAGCATTCTAATCCGATGACAAGATTATTAATGGGGCAGACTGCAGCATATCTGGCCCTTTGCATATTCATGGAGACGTGCTACACATGGCACTGGCGGGCACAGCTGAATGTCTGAGTGTAAGCTGGAGCCAAAGTGCCTAGCAAAGAAACTGATGCTTTTTACTGTTTAAGGCAAAGAGGGATTGTGGTACAGTTTCAACTCCATAGTATATATGGTTCATGTCCTAAATGTATCACAGTGCTTAGAATAAACTTATATATGTCACATTATTTACATATGCAAGTTTATTCTAAGCACTGTGATCGCCGTAACGAAGGCATGGATTCTTCATTCAGTTGCTATTCAAAGGCTCTAGGCAGCTGTGAAACAGGTTGTTCATGTTTAAAGACATTAAATGCATTTGTAGATGAGAACCATACGAGCGAACACAAAAAAGAGTCTGTTAAACATGCTGTACTGCACTGTTGTTATTACAAAACTGGGTCGTTGCTGTTCTTTATACATTTATTTCAGCATATGTCTAATAATTGAGACTCACTGACCAGTGGATTAGAGCTTTTTAAACAGTGGATTGTAAACAGTGAAACCATGGTGAAGTGTGTGGTTAGTAAAGAACATGGTGCATGCTGTACACTTATTGGTCTCACACCCTCGGCTCAAACTGTGTTGGGTTGTTAAGTAGTGTCAGAAAAAATCTCAGAAACAGGGGTGTAGAGTCTAATAAAAGATGCAGAAGTTCTCTTTGAAAGAAAAACAAATAAACAATGGAAAAATATAATAAACACATTCCTAACAAACAATACGAATACAGTAGTAATTCTTATCCACTGTCAAAAGTGGTGGCATAATGAAAAAAGCAGAGAATGAAAATTCATCCCTTAATATAAGGACTGCAACCACTTGACATAAACAGTATAAACCAGAACAAACACTGTTGAGTTGATGACAAATTTTAATTCCAATTTTTAATAAACTCCCTTGAATCTTGTTGTTGTTGTTTTTTTTTGGCTATCTAATGCTTGTAGCAGATGTAAAATACGATATATTGAATTTTGTAAACAAATCCTTCGCAAGAAGCAAGTTCTTCACAGCTGCAGTTGCAATATTTGCCATGATTCTCAATCCAGACATATCGGAATTGTCTTATATATATATATGGTTCTGCATGTTCCAGTGGGGCCCCCTATTAATTTATTTAAACCTGAGAAATGTGAATATTCTACCATGTTCTGTAAACAAATCTTTGCAGGAGCGAAATCCTTTGTGCAACAAAATGTTAGGATTCTCAAGCCATGTTGGAAGCTGCGGCATAGATATCCTAAGCTGACCTCTCTCCTGATGCCTGCAGGTGATAACTAAAATGAGCACTTGTGGTACACCCATCTGGATCAACATGGTCATGATCAAAGGCTACCTCGGTGTAATAATGGCGATGTTTGTCCACTTGTACATATTCAGTGGTTAATCACAGGGCTTCAGTGTCATGGATGCCAGACCCTGCCAGGCCTGAAGAAGCTCAAAAACCGCCACTCTACTCACATTACTTTATCTGTCCTTCACTGCAGGCTCACAGATGCTATCAGTGGCCAGAAAACCGTGCCCTGCTCTTGAGATCAAAGGCCTCCTTCTGAAACCTCACTATGGTGATTATGCTTCATTTGTTGCCGTAAGTGATATTTAGCCTTCATTATTGACCACAAGACTTGTATACAATGTAAGGCATTGAAAGGGCTATAGATAAATGAGGTCTGTGTCTTTTCTCTGCTTTTCTTTCTTGATAGCCTTCATGGCTTTGCTCCACCTGGATTTTTGCTCACCTACGTTAAAAGGGCTGTTTCGCTCTTTGGGTACCTAAGTGGATAAGGTGATAGGGTTATAAAGGTAGAGCCATTGCTGGACGGCGCTAGTAATGCCTGAAAAAAAAAGAAAGAAACATAAAGCTAAATACCAGGCCATGCTCTGTTAACTTTATGTGATTAAGAATGATTGGGTTCTTGCCTCGCCACACAGCGAGGATCAAAGAGCACTGGAGGCCTGTGAGTGCCCCACCATCCCAGCGGAGCCCCTTTCCCCATTTCCTTTTGTATCTAATACATGTAGAAGTGTCACCATTCCCTCCCTGAGCTATCCGAGCCTGCAATGCCCTGTCACATGCAATGAACGTATCTACGAGACGTGTATTTAAACATAGCCTGTAATTTATAGCCTGGAATGAATAGGGCTGCATGGGGAACTTGTAAAACTGCTTTCTGTGCCCTGACATTGAATGATCTGACCTTATAAACTAGAAGAAACTTGCACTATCTTTGAAATCTGGGTTTGTGTGACTTATAGCTGTGAAGTCAGGAAGAAATAAGGATTTTGCTCTACAGTTGATTTGCGAGCTGTATTGTAGGATGTAATGTAACAGATGTGTCTGGATTTATTTGATTTGATAACATGAAGCGCTTAGATCTTTTTGCCCAGGCTCAGAGTGAACATTTGGGTCTGTGAAGGTTTTTTAACGTTCAGTTCTATCAAACTGTCTTAGTGTTCAATCTCATAATAATTGAAATACATTATGCTCACTGTTTTTTTGGCAATAATTCTAAGTTATCATCAGACAGTAACTTAAACAGGCTCAACAGAGTTACTTGTTGCACTGCCTTTCTTTGATTAAATACAGCAATGCCAGCCGAAGCTTAGATTAGGATGTATCACCAGCATTGCATTTAAAGCTTTTGAAGTTGTCTAGCTGAATCTTGATAACAGTGAACATGCTTACTGAAAGCAAATAGTCTTGCATTTTTCATTCAGGAGCTTCCTTTTAAACAACGTGTCTTAGGAAAGGTTGTTATTGCTGCACAGTCAGCTTTTGTCTTCCTCCTTAACGTTCCTCAGCAGGGCAACATCACAAGGCCATTATCAGCCTTTTCAACCCGTAACTGCTGAAACAGGAAAGGAGGATGTGGATACTTTTTCAAAGCTGAAATATTGGGGGAGGCACTTGAAAAGAAGGGATGCAGACGGACGGCTGCAAATGTTTGTTTGCCACACTGCACCCCAGTGTCACACTTCCTCACATTCAAACTCTATGTGTGCACTTTTTACCCTCTTGCCTCGCTCGCACAGGGAAGCTCATTGTTGTAAGCATATAGGGAGATGCCGTGCTTCAGCATGACAGAAAATAAAACAGCGGTAACAGCACTGATATATACATAAACACCAATCAGCCAAAACATTAGTACCACTGACAAATAATCAAAGTGGAAAACATCAATTATCTTTATTTATAGTAGCATCTGTCGAAGGGTGGGATTTGTTAGGCAGCAAGTGAACAGTCAGTTCTTAAAGATAGTGTGTTAAAAGCAGGAAAAATGGGTAAACATAAGGATCTGAGCCACTCTGACAAGAGCCAAATTGTGATTACTAGACGCCTGGAACAGAACATCTCCAAAACATCAGGCAGGTCTTGTGGGGTTTATCTGGTATGCAGTGGTCAGTACCTGGACAACCGGTAAACCGGTGAGAGGGCCATGGGCACCTAAGGGCACCTCACTGTGGCAATCCATGGAGGCCCAACCTCACAACTTGCTGCCAGATATCGGAGGAAACTCTTGTGATCTTGAGATGTGTTGTGGCAGCACAAGGGGGGACTGCTAAGTATGTGGCAGGTGGTGTTAATGAGGAATTTAGCTGCTTTTACCCCTTATGCTCTGTGACTTTTATTACACAAAGCCATACAAACTAGCTGAGTTGTTCCTAAAATATACCATTGAGTGGGAAAAAAAGCAAGAACTACCGGTGGTTCTGCAGAGTTGAAGAGGTTAATTTGCATGCATTGCTGATACAGATGAGCAAATGCACACACACACACAGCTTGTCTAGTTCCTGTAGAGAAGTACTGCCAATAAAATGGGATTCCCTGGAGTAGATAACCATGAAACTATTGTCACCATGCCTGATGCCAGACGTGGGCTAGAGGGGTCTCCCAGCATTGAGCTGTGGTGCAGTGGAACTGTGTTCTCTGAAAGTTGGGGAGTGGGGATGAGGTGAGGTGGTGATCATCCAAAATCCTAAACTCGCAGTCGCGAGTAGCCAGTAGAGACAGATACTTCAACAAATGCAGGATAAAATCTGTTCTTAATACCCTTGATTTCTGAAGAAACAATAAATGAGCAGGTGTCCCAATACTTTTGTCCATATGTTGTATATTGATTCTTGTTATAATTGAGCTGTAATTCTTGTTATAAAAAGTCTTTCAATTAAAAGGGGCATATTTTTGCTTTGTATCATAGCAACTAATCTGGCATGGATACTACAGGTGGTTTAATAGGCTAAACATTAATGAATAATTTGAAGTATTAATAATTGTGTTAATAACTTTCTGAACACATTACATTTGACAGCACTGACATATACTATTGTAAACTATACCAAGCATAATATGTATACACATACTGATTATGACCACTCAAAGTACGTCAAGGACCAAACTAAACGGTGACCTCTTTCAATATGAGTGATCCTCTGATTTAGCAGAATTATGCAAACTGCCATGGTTAAATCAGCTGGATTTGAACACCAAAACAAATGCATGTAATAAAATGAATCACTGGTCACTGGGATTTAGTGGCAAGATGATATAGATGCATTTGCTTGAGCTGTAGGATTTTACTGGGAGGTACAGAGTACAATAACATGTTATATAAAAGCTCAGCTTCAGTTTTTGATCCACTTTGAACCGTTGGTCTTAAAGGGTTAACAATGATGTGGACAGAGTAGATTAGGACATTTTTATTAGTTTTTTATTAGTGAATATTAGTTTTTGTATCCAGCATACTAACTGAACTTCCTTGAATTGTAAGCTAATTAAGCAAATCAACTCGCTGGCTATTTGTTGTGAAATTTCAGCATGTACCTTTAAAAGTCGTAGTGCACATTGGTCTCGAATCAGGCATGTCTGTGTCCAAAGCCAGGCCAAGGGGGTCCATGGATACTTTAACTGTGCCAGCGAGGGGCCGCATGAGGAGAGAGGAGGGGGCTGAAGGAGGAAGCAGACAACTGCAGAGGACATTACAGGCTGGAACAGGTTCATTCTGTGCTTATCTCAGGGCCCCACTGTCAACAAAACTCTCCCAGTCTTGAAGTGCTGGTGTAAAAGAGAAAAAATATATATTTACAATTCGAGGAGGTCAAGGACTCAAGAACAGATAAGTATTAACAGAACACGCCTGTCATGGCCTTTTCACAGAAGAGAGAAAACTTCACTTGAGGCTGTGCAGTTTGAGATCAGAGTTTGTTGTAAATGTCCAGGTGCCTTACTGGGTATTCTTTACAAGTACAATTTGTGTAAAGCTGAAAAAAACACAGAATAGATGGTGATCTGGTGGTTAGAATCTATAAGCCATATTTGTTGTGGTGGACTTTGTGGTACTCAGAGTAGGTGTGTAGCAATGGGCTTGTGTGGCTAAGCCTTAGGCCTATGTAAAGTAGCCACAGGTAGTAAGGCATTTTTACCACCAATGCATACATGTGTGCCTTACTGATCTTACAGTATTGCAGTTTAGCTTGACAGTTCTACAAAAAAAACAAATACAACCTGTCAGGACAAAAGTATAAACAAAATTCAGGCTTCATTTGCTTCAACTTTTTTCCATCCATTTATATATATATATATATATATATATATATATATATATATATATATATATATATATATATATATGTGTGTGTGTGTGTGTGTGTGTGTGTGTGTCAATGTCATACAGTATCAAAACTATATGGCAAAGTCTGAGATTCCTTAAAGGGCCTGTATTATGGAAAAACTAATTAACCTCACTTTAACCTCTCAGTGTGGTAAACAAAAGTTTCATTTACTTTTTACGTGGAACAAAAACCACAAAAACCTCATTTTTGAATGAGCCACAATATAAAGCCAAAAGGCAGGCCATGATGACTCCAAAATGACTCCTTTAATAACTATGTGAGTAGAAGATGAACATTTAAGTACTTTTCTACATTTTAAACAAGATTATTTTGTTTTGTATCATTTTTGAACTGAGAAAAGGAAATGCAACATTTTGGGTTTTTGGGATTTGGGCTCTCAGAAATTTTACCAAGATCTTAAACCTTGATGAGCTTGTTGTGGCTGTGACGTATTCACAATCATTGTTAGTTAGGAAAGGTCAGGTAATCAGCAGTCTTGGGCTTCTCTAAGCAGCTGTGCAGAACTCTGTTAATTAAAATATTTGATGGCTGTGAAGCAGGAGAGTAAGAAGATGTCAAAGTGTTTTTAGTTTGCTGTTTCCTTAGTGTGTAATGTCATTTGGAAATGACAGCTAAAAAAAACGGCTACGATTAGGTTTATGTTTGGAAGACCAAGAAAAATTTATAAAGGATAAATTATTATAAAGGATCGCTAGAAATCTTGTTTGACTGTAGAGTGGTGGAGCATTATTCTACAGTGCCGCACCATTACACATTAAATGTCATATTTTAATTACATTACCTTTTCTCCATCCACAAATCTGCATTAGACGTTTCAGATCAAATCACAATTTCAGCACAAAAGTGAATAATATAATCATATATTTATATTTATGAAAATATGTTTTTAAATAAAATATTTATTAAAAAATAAAATGTATAAGACAATATAAAATATAAAAATATAAAATACTCTTGTTAAGTGTGTATTGTACACTATTATACGTCTTATATATCCAGTGAGTTTACACCTACAAATATGAGCTTAAACACTTCCAAAATAGAAATAAAACAAAAGCTAGTTCATTAACTTCAGTTAATTAAAAGTTTTTTGATATCTTAGTGAATGTATTCAGATGCTCCACTACTGCTACACCATTGATATGTTGTTTATATGTTACTGAGAGTCTGTTGAGTGTTGGTCATCTAAAAATGACCACTCAAAATAAAGTGTCACCATATCTAAGTTAATTTGTTTAGCTTTGTGCACTACATTTGAGAAGACTAGCTCTCCAGTGAATCACACGTTTAATCTGATGTGTGACATATTTGCATGCTAAAATAAGCCACTGATTACTCATGGCTATTAGATAAGATCCTTCAGCTGGGCAGACATGTTGCTCCCCCTGTGCCCGACTGCATACACCAGTCACAACACGTCCCCTCTGTTCGAGGCAGGTTGGTTGGAGACTCCTCTTGGCCTTTTTCCATGGGGCTATCAAATGAGATGGAATAGAACTGTGCCAAGACACTAGAGACAGCACCAGAGCTTTGGACTCGGCCACACTTCCTCCTCATGTTCACTAACAAGCCACAGTATCCTTTTCAGTGTGCATGTCTGAGACAGAGAGAGGGAGAGAAAGAAGGTCAGGAAAGGGAACGAGTCTACCTACAGCAGGTTTATAATCACTCTATTAGAATTTATTTTTATTTTTAGTCATGATACCTAACCTGGTTTCCATGTTGCTGGAGAAAGGATACCTCAAGACCCAATAATCATTAGTAGCTTAACACCAAATCAGAACAAGTTAGTGGTGATCAAATGGTTAACAGTTCATTGCTGACCCGGAATGCAAGTGTTTCAGACACATCAGAGGACATCCTACTTATTTCAGCCCGCTGAGCTTTAGCCCTGCTAAGGTGATTTAAGTGGAGCACACTGATGCAACACACACAGACATTCTCCATCCACTGTTACAGTTTTTTTCCATATCAGCAGTTCATTTGCTGACAGCTCTGCATGCATTTCTTGTTGTTTTCATACATTTTTGCAATTACTACCCACAGTTGTCTTTAGTTGGCCAGACTTGATTGATTTTGTATGCTCACTGTATTAATAATTTCATCCAAAATAGAGCAACCTATATGTCAAACACATTGGTAACAGGTACCAATGACAATCTTCAAGTTGACAAAGTTCACCAACTCAATCACACACTAAAATCACAGCAATGTCAGATTTAGCTAACGGGTTGGTTTCCTAGAAATGACTGAGGGCAGGACAGGACTAACTTACTAATGCATGTAGTAGTGTGGGGCAATGGCGTGAACATAGTAGTGGACAGTTCTTTGAGACGTTCATCAAACCCTTCTGCCTTACAAATAGTACCATATATGTCTAAATGGCACATGTAAAATAATAATTTGTTGACTAAAGAGCAAATTATATACTTTTATACTACTTCTATACTACTTTTTTACAAATTATATACTATTATATTATATAGTGGGTAGCTGTCTTAATAAGACGTGAGGTCAATGTCTGTCATACAGACACTGCTCTATAGCACATTTACAGGCTTTGTTTGAGCCTCAGTGAAATATCAGTGAATTTGTATTTAGAGGTGAATATATTTCATTCTGAAACATGTATCTAATGTTTTACATGAGGTGCGTAGAGGTGAACTATTGTGTTGTTCTGAACTGTAAATATTGCCAAAGCAAAGTTTCAGAAAACATGCCAAAGCAAAGTTCTTCCACAAAGAGCATATATTAATTTATTAATAAAGCTTTTCATAGGCAACCTGGTGAAAACATACTTTTTGTCCCCCTAGCCCTCATTACAGAGTTTAACAGAGCCAAAGCTTTCAGGTAGGATCGTCTCACATGAGGTTTCTAGGGTAATAAAATGTGACACACTCCTGACTGGTCTCCAACATGTGATTATTGAACCACAGAGACCTGTCAGATTCATTTAGATTGTTGCACATTTTTGCTCACAATGTTATTAATTATCTTATAAATTATCTTAAAAATGCTCAGCTCATGAAAAACAGCACATTATAACAAGGTGTAATGTAAAAACAAGGACAGGTATTTCTAACAGGTATAAACCACTGAGAGTTTTAAATTACTGATTACACGGAGTTGTCAGGTTATAAGGAACAGCTGCTCTGTATCTACTAGGGCTGACCAGTATGTTGGTTGACTGATAGCATGGGCCTGGTGTTTTTTTTAACTCACACCTTCTATAAAAATAAATAAATAGTAATAGTAAAAAAGTAAAAAAGTAATAAACGGACATAAAAAACACAGTAAAATATTTACATGATTTAAGAGTTTCTGCTGTTTATTTTTACAATGGAGAACTGACAACTATATGTCAGTAAAGTATCAATTCACCAAAAAATGACATAAAAATAGGAAACTTTTTCACCCAGTATTATCAGTTATCTGAATTTTAGTCCTCTAAAAAGGGTGTTGGCCACAAAATGTATAGCTATGGCTATATATATATATAGTTAAAAATGTATGGTTTTACATGCAATATTTATTGTAGTCCAACCATTTATTTTATTATGTTTTTTTATTACCTTTTATGATTACTAAAATGTTTTTAATATTATTACTATTGTAAAACCTACAAAGTACCTATACATGAGTAAATATATAAATAAAAAAACTGGCAACAGTCACCAGATCTCATGTTTTTTATCTTATGGGTCTTTCTGTCCTTTGGGGTTAGAGCAATTGTTCTCAGTCTTGGTTCTGGAGTACCTCTGCCCAGCATGTTGTAATGGTTTCCAGCTGTAACACACCCACCTAACTCAAAAAGGGCTTGGCAATTAGTTAATTAGTTGCATCATCAAGTGTGTTGGGAGAAACTCTAAACTCTGCAGGGTAGTAGTCCAGGATTAAGAATCACTAACTTCTAGTACCAGTCCCACCACAATACCATACATCATTTACCTCAAGAAGTAATCTGTAGATGTACAGCTTCATTATGAGACCCACCTCTTCTCCAGCCATCTCCCACCAGGTTCGGACATGAGGCAAACAGACTCTTTTTCTTTTGGTGATGTGAAGAAAAACAGGTTTCTGCTTGAGGGCATTCATCCTTTCTCAGTTTCTGCCCACACTATACTCAGAAACAGTAATTTAGTAATGTCGAGAGCTATTCCCAGCGCTGGCCTTTAGTTGGGCTGGCTTGTGGTCTTCCTCAGTGTAGATGATGGGAATCAACTGTTCAGCTGGTACACTTTAATTCCACAATTTCTACTGGCTTTGGATGTTTGGTGCAAGGCTGTGTTTTGCTGTCACATCCTATTAGAATAACAGAAGTATCTGAGAGTCGACACTCGTCCTTTACCAGTGTCAATTCCTAATCTAAATATAAAAACAATGGCTATTTCTTAAATAATTATCACAAGTTTTATAGTGTGTAGGGCCATTTCACTGGGTTTATTTCGAAGTGTTGTAGGCTTTAATAGAAAAAGCACTAAATAAATAAAATAATAATTGAAAATGAGTGATGTGGCATGTCAGGATCATGGATGAATAATGGGATTGCCAGCCCTTGCCTTAACATTGTTATGTAGGATAGAGATCTCTGTGTGATCAGCCTTTTATAACAGTCATACATTAACCCCAAATTTTGACATGGTGTAAAGGGCAGCTGCCAGCTTCAAATAATGTTAAAAACTGGAAAATCAGACAGCAATGCACATTCTCAAGCAAAGCACATTTATCAAAAGTGCAAATTCTGCGGTTTGAGTTGATGCCACATTTGTGTTTGAAAGAAATGTATGTAATTACATAATTCAGTAGTCTCCTTTGTAACAAATGGTTTTTCTGTTCCTAAAGAGTGAAACAGTGTAAAATAAATAGGTTAAATAGATAATTAAAAGTAGTATTTTACATCTGTTCAGACCTCAAAAGCACTTTAACTCAATACCCTGTTTCACATTCTGTCATGTTTCCTAAAAAAATATCATATTCCTCTGTGATTGTGGTTTTGTCCACTTGCTGATCTACAGCCACTGAGGCACTGCAATCTACTGCATGCCTGCTGTTCCCTCTTTGAAGTGCATTAGTCTTACATTGCAGTGATGACTGTACTTCCATGCTTACAACCATGCTTACAAAACAGTGATGAAGTGATCCAGCTGCTGTGTGCAGTTGGCCTTTTTAGGTTGAGCTATCTATGTGTTGTCTGTTTTGGATATTTCCTCAAGTTTTGACAGATAACCCGTATTTACAACAATTTAGCAATTCTCAAATGGACTGTGCCATTCGAGTAATAATTGATTGGTTTTAATGTGTCCAAGAAACCCTGATACAATTGGTAATTGGTTGCCCATGCAATTCCGCCACCTCTACCAGCCTGGAGTGTTGACACAAGGATGGTTCTGTCCATGGATTCATGGCTTGGATGGATTCACTTGACTGAAAGAGGGAAAATTAAAATGGCAGAGATGACAACACAGTGTTAAGCACAACACAGGAATTCTAAAGAAAATGGAAACACGTACCTTTAAGATCACTTAAAATAATTCGCTGTTAGACGGATGTAAATTCAGCACAGTACAGCATCTACTGCCCTGCGTTTGCAAGGGGTCTGCAAGTTGTAATTGGTCAACCTCTGAACCAGACACTCTTGGTGTTCACAGGGCTGCTCCTTACTCTGCCCTGGATAATGGTTTCTTTTCTCACCCCTTGCCTCTGACTGCATTACAGTATTTAAATTTAGACCTTAGATCACAGGACATCAGCTGACTCGGTCACTAATCTCTCTGTACAGTGAAGTCCATTTTTTTTGTTTTACACACACACACACACACACACACACACACATATATATATATATATATATATATATATATATATATATATATATATATATATATATATATGGAGGGATTGGTTACATGTGCTAGAGATTGTGTGTAGGTGACAATAGCCTAGCAGAGGGACTCACTTATGGCAAGGCAGCTGCAAGGTTAGAGGCTGAGATGGATTGTGTTGCCTTTTGGCTAAGATGTGAATAAATCCAGCCTCAAAGGGAGGGTCACCTTATCTGCTTATATGCTTGCGCCATTCACCCTTACAGTGGGAAGATAAGAAGTGGTATACGAATACACCGATCAGCCACAACATTAGTACATAATATTGAGTAGGTCGTCTATGTGCCAGAGGTGACAGATCTGACCATTCAAGGCGTGAAGGTATCCTGTAGTGTCTGGCACCAAGATATTAACAGCAGATACTTTAAGTACTACCAGCTGTGAGGTGAGCCTTAAGTGCCCATGACCCTGTCAACGGTTCACCGGTTGTCAATTTTTGAATCACTTTTGGTAGGTACGGACCACTGCATACCGGGAACTCAGAAAACCTGCCTGAAATGTTGAATATGTTCTGGCACAGTTGTCTAGTCATCACAATTTGCCTTTGTCGAAGTGTCTCAGATTCATATGCTTGCCTGTTTTTTTTGCTTTTAACACAATAAACCTTCAATAATTGCTTGCTTGCTTGCACTGAGACGCATTATCTTTCACAATTTCTTTCTTTTTTTGAGCAATATAATATTTTAATACAAATTTAATTTGCTGATATTATGATTTTGTGAATGAATTTAATAGCATAATAAAGCAGTTACACCCCTTTACGCCACTGCAGCTGTTAACTTCCACTCACATGTTCAAAATGCAGTGATTTTGTAAGTCACACAGCAAGACACACAAATGCATAAATTGTACCATCTAATATTAAAGAAAATAAAATGTAAAAAAGAATTTCTTACATGTGTTAAGGTTGAATTTGTGGATGGTTTGATATGGTATTTTGAAAGCCTAGCTCACCTTTTTCCCTCTCCTAGTCTGCTGTAGAAAAGTAATGCAGCATTAATTGACTAATGCAGGGTGTCCATGTCCGAAAGATATGCTCTTGTGGGATGCACTAGACCACTCGGTCATTTCAAAAATCCTGGGATAACCGTGTAAGATATTACTTCATCCATCAGCGCTCTCTCTCCACCAGGCACTCTGGATTTAATCCATTCAAGTGCACCCTTTCTCTCTCTCTCGGGTCTGACATTGAGAGGCTGGGGAAGGACTCTGTGTTGACATCTTGGTGTGGGGATCACCCCTTTATTCAGCCATCACCTCCATCTCTGCCTCTTTCAATAATATCCAAGCTCAGGAGGTCAGGCCGATGTGGCTTCTCCACCAATCCCAGAGATCAGCTGGGTGAAAGGAGGCGATGAAGGAGGCTCTGCCTGTTGACAGGGGCCGCAAGATCTGTCTAAACAACTGCTCCTGGTAATGACAGCTAATGAAGGACCTCCCATAACCGCACAGGTTAAAACTGGGGAGGAATTCATAACAAACAAGGCTGCAGAGTTTTGGTGGCCATGGGGGTCATCTCTGATAGCTTTGCGTTCTGAAATGAGATGATGTCATAGCTGACAGAAAGATTGCAAGTCAGGCAATTTTGGATATAGTCAACATCTGCATCTGTTACAGCCATTTTTTTAGTGTTGTTCAGAAAACAGCATGGTCTGTATTGACTGCTGAAAACTGAGTTCATCATTCTGGAAACCAGATTTGAATGCAACCATTCCATCTCTGCTCATAGAACCTTGAAGCCAATTGCATTTGAGGATTGAGGAGAGGTTCACAAAGTGGTATAAATTTAAAACTTTAGTGGCCCTTTTTACATCACTGTCAGTGTTTTTTCCCAACTGACCAAAATGCAGTATCCCGGAAAGAGTGAGTAGCTTGATGTCTTTCTCCATCTGATGGGAGTCCTAGAAAGAGGAAGGGAGGAGGAGGAGGAGCAAAAAAACGAGGGAGCTTGTGTCCCTGATGGCCGAAACCCCATGAGGAAATGTTATGTTTAGGAATGGAGAAAAGCAGAGTCAGAAAAGGGTATTGTTGTTGACACTATTTAACATATAACCTTTTGTCTTAATATCCCCGGAAGACGGAAAAAAAGACTAAAGGAGGCAACTGTCTGTGATTGGAGCAGACCTAGTAACCCTGTTCAGGGGTAGAGCAAAAAAGAAAGGGGCAGTAGCTGGTGCTTTAAAGTGTCAGGGCCTTTGTAGCCGTGACTAGTTTATGATGCTGATGTCAAGCATCTTACTCAATGAGGTCTTTGTCCCGGGCCGGGTCCAGGGCAGTGGGAAAGCTGCCCACACTTAGTCGACAGGCCCATCCATCTTTCCCTCTAGGCCTCGTTGTCCCCTTTGCGCTGAAACTCTTGTGTATTAAAGATCTCCTGGGTTAATGTGCTGGAAAATTGGCTTGCATTTTCATAGGAGAAGGCCAGCTAAATGAAAGAAAAACATCTTGGGGAGGGCCGACGAGAGAGAGAGAGAGAGAGACAGAGAGTGCAAGAGAGAGAAGCAAAGAAAAGAGAAAGATCTGGAGGAGTGATCGTAGAGGGCAAGCCCCAAAGACTTGCATCCTGTGACCTCGATAAAAAAAAAGAAAGACTCTGTCGCACTGGAGACGATCTGGCAGCCTGGGCAGAGTGTGTTTCCATCCATTTATCATCAAAGTTCATAAGCGGCGGTTGTTACTGTAGAAGTGGTGACCCGGTCATGATGTGTACAGAGCCAAGTTAGCCATAAATCTGTGGGAACACCAACGGAGGACGAACAGAAAAAAGGGAAAATGACGGGGTAAAATATATAACATGGACAAAAATAAATACATTTAAAGGATAGGTTGTGCATAACTGTGATGGGAGTAATATTCATTTTCAACTGTTTTTGGCCACCATAAAGCATTTTAAAATTTTCGTTAAGATTGATTAAGCTGGTTTTGCTAATAGGGCTGCAAAGCTTTTTCGGTCACCTGTTTGCTGACATATGTGTGAAACCAGTACTGGACCTATAGGTCTAATCAATAAGCTACGAGTGTCCAGCTCATTGGACATGTTTATGGGTGTGGGAGGCTAATTAGGCGAGTCTTCCCAGGCTCTGGGAGAGATGTACACACAACAGCTGGTCAGCACTGGACTCTTGTCCTTAGGTCAATTTTGTGGTAACCCCAAATCACCACCAGGATGGCTACATGTCCACTGAGACCACTTGACTTAATATCTAGCTCCAAGGCCTGAAATTTCTCCAGTATGTCTTTACTGAGTGGCTTCCAACTAACACTAAGACAAGTCAAGACCTGAAGTCTGCTTAAGAGGTTGCGTCAATGTTTTTTTTGTTGTTGTTGTTTTTTTTGTTTGCTTGTTTTTTATGAGAAGACAACACTTATTCATCAGTTAAAAACATGAAGACCATGCCAGTTATTGTCCTCAAAATAGAACACTTTTTTTCAACATGCCATGTTTTTTTATAAATATATATATCTTTTATTTTACAAGTACAATGTGTTTAGTACCATGTGTTTACAATTCAAAATGGGAGGAGATGCTAATCCTTCTCTCATCTATAGGCTTAGCACACAAGCATTGACGCAGTACAAGGCTAATGGCCTAAATTTGTTTTTCTAAAAAATGAAAAGAGGACACACATCCCCTTGAGGGCTTCAAGTCAAACATCGGCCATTGACATCCAGAAATCTAAAAGCTTGCTTCGTTCCCCACTCACTGCCCCAGGGGTCAAAAAGTTTTGGTCCCAGAAGTCTCTTAACACGCAGATGTTACAGTAACATAGCCAGGAAATCATGGCCAAACAGCACCTCTGACCTGGCCGTCAGCTGATCCGACCCGGCCTCTTTTGAAATAGACTCCTCGCTTCTATAAATTACCGTCTTTTCCCACCGCCTTGCCTCCATTCAGCCCGCTCAGCCCCAGCCATTCACCAGAGCAGGGCCCTGTGGTCAGCGAATGGCGGTGGCCCAGTTGCTGCAAAATCTGACCTTCTGGCTCCAGGAGGGTCAAAGGGCTCTCAGTGGGGTCAGGGCCCCTCTTTGTGTCTCTTCCCACCAAAGGCTCGGTGATGAATGGGGAGCCTGAGGGAAACAAAAGCTTTCAGCAAAGACAAGCAAGCGTGGTCTATACATCAGCGCCTCTAACTCGCACTGGCTTTCTCCCTTTCCAAGCAGAGAGAGAGAGAGAGAAAGAGAAAATAGCCTCACACTCTAATTGAGAAACTGGGAGCTGGAAAGGAAAACATGATCCACAAAGAGGCTGTAAAGAAAGGAGATGAGAAAAGGAAGAAGGTGTAGAGGGTCCAGATAATGACGTAGCACCCTTAGACTGTACTCATCATTGGCTCAATGACTGGAACAAGTAAGGAGAGGACACAGAATAAACAAAGCAGCACATCCCTGTCTTACAACATGGGTAATGAACAATCAGCAGGGAAGCATGTGCATGTTGTGTTCCTCTGCTGCTGTAGTCAGATGATGTACGGTTAGTTTAAAACTTTTCTTTGTTTTAGTCAAGAAACTGTCACAATACAGTCACAGTGTGCATGAGAGACGAAAACAAGTCACAAAGTTAACATGATTTTTTTTGTGTATGGTAGAACACATTACGTTGAAGTAAGTCATCAAGGCGGGTCCCTTGCTCTATCTATACCCGCTGGACAGCACTGCAAGGCGGAAAAATTGAGCACTACTTAGAAAGTAGTCTGTGTTCTGTATTGATCTGGAATTTTTTTAGTTAAGGTCAATGACAGGTCTGTTTCACACCCGCAAATAGTTTCAGTTACTGACCACCGGTCTCTTGACTGACGTGACCCTGGAGCACAGACATTCAGTGCAAAGTTTATGTGTCCTTGGCTGAGCTCCCACTGCCCTCAGATGATCACAATTGGTTACATTATTCGCAGAGTTCAAGCTGCACTGAATGCGTCTGGACAGTCATGTGGACAGGTTGCATTGGTACGTGCCTGACTCTCCCACTCTGTTAAGCCATCATCTGCCTGTCTGACAAGCGGGGAAGAAAAGTTGAGTGTTGTTTGGGAAAGGGTATTCGCCACATCATCAGGAGTCCATCATGAGCAAGGGTTTCTCAAACACATGCTCTGTGTTGTTTTCTTTTTTTCACAACTTGTTTTCTCTGCCATTGCATTTGACCCTTGTAAAACTCTATCAGCAAACTAATAACTAGGCAAACCACCAATCTACCACCTCCTCTTTCGCCCCACTTCGTCGGCTTTTAATGTGTTGCAGATTCCAGAGGTCGCTGACGGCAGGGCCGTTTTTAAGCAAATGGCATGTGGTGAGGGGTCAGAGTGTGGGGGCCCAGTGGGTGAAAGGTTGAATAACTTGAAGTAAGGTAGTAAGCGTTTCAGAGGGAAGATTTTTAACAGGTTTAGACTTCTCTGGATCTCTTTTGTTTTAGCTTTAGACTCCCTCTCATCTCACCGAATATTGTAAAACTGCAGCTCTAAACGTGCAAACATTTCTTCTCCAACAAATTGTCTCCTTGCTTAAGTTTCTGACTTAGCAACTGTAATGTTCTTCGAGTCACTCATAACATTTACAAGTAGTGTAACAAATGCAATTATGACTTTAAGCAATTGGATGTTTAAAAAAAACACATCCCCTTTATTTGTGTCATGTTTTGGTTATATTTTACTTTTTATGTTGTGTAATAAACATAGAAAAAACTTATTTGAGTAAACTATAATCTGTGTTCATTGTTGACTTGTTCTTGTTTTTGGAAAAAATCCACATTTTCCTGTGTTTTAAAGAGCAACATCGAAAAAGTTTGATTGCTGAGGGGAACGGATCACAGTTTCTGCAAAGTTCAAAATGCAGGTGTTTAGAGCGGAATGTATACTTTTCCCCTAAATTAGGCGTTGAGGGCTTAGGGAGAGGGGCAAGGAAATTAGTGGAATTACTGGTTGATTTTAACCAGATGATTGCTAGAGTTGGACACCAGAGAGTTTTCATTAGAGGCCCTAATTTAAAGGCCTACCTCTGCATTCCAACACATGGCCAAATTCCCCCAGGTCTTAAAGTTCAGTTCAACACCAAGTGTCTGGGGCTGGGGAAGTTTTTTGGAGGTACGGACTAGCCTTTTTCAGCTATCTAGCATTGCACACATAGTGAAGATATATTTGTCAGATACCTACATGATAATATTTGTCTGATGTTAAGCATGTGGCAATATTGTTTGATTATTGATACACCTGCATCCTTTAGCTGTGTCTTAAAATTGTAAAATAAATCAAATAAATTTAGACATTACACATTGCACCAAAAACCACTCGCAATGAGGGTCCTGTATGTAATGTGAGGATGTAAGCAACCTCTTTCCCACCAATCACAACAACATAAAACTACATCTGACTAACAACAACATTGTAATTATTCTACCATTTGGTGGCAAAATGCCCAGACACTTGTAGTTTAACCTTAGTTTAACCTTTAAGCAGAGGGAAAGGGTGGTTACTTCTGACTTTTCATTTACTGTAATATCTAAAATCTCTAAATCCTGTCATTGTGCTTACTGACATAACAAAGCTGGAAATCTTAATGTAACAGAAAACAAAAACCCTGGCTTCTCCAGGCTGCTCCAACTGCTTTCAGCTGTGCAATATTTGTTTGTCTATTTCTATCATGCAGTGAAAAAACATAATCAAAAACATCAAGTCTATTTGAGGTTGCTTAACAGTATGGCTTCTTTTGATGCAAGTATCTGATGACTTATGATATGAGGATGATGATGATATACTAAATAAATATTTCAAATATGTTGGGCCGAAAGATAGTTTTAGGTAAATATGGATACATAAAATGTATTTATAAGCAAATAACTACATTAAAACATGATTTAGACTTCACACAAAGGAAGCGCACTGAGTAAAGAGGTGGGTTTTGAGTTTTGATTTAAAGGTCAATATAGAAGTGGAATCACAGAGACTTTAAACGGGGGGAGTTCCAGAGTTTTGGAGATATTACACTGAATGTGCTGCCACCAGTTGAGCACAGTCAGATGCAGTAAGTGCAATCAAAACAAGTTGGAGCCAATAAGAGGATTATATCCGAACTAATACCAGTACCAGAAGGATGGACAGGTATGGACCTGAGAGTAGGGATGATGTTGAGCAAGTTCATGGACAGCTACGAAGACTATTAGACATAGCTAATATTGAATACAGAGAGGTGTAGTGGTGTAGACTATGTGTAATGTGGGCAAAGTATTTAATTGAGGTGGTAGACGTAAAGGTGAGTGAGCTCACCTAGCACTTCCTTGACCACGTATTGCTGTTTGGTTGAGCACATTTTTCACCAAAAGGTATGTTTGAATTTTTTCTGAAGCCGTCACACAGTTTAACAAGATGAAGACTTAATGGGGGTCTGCAAGAAGACTCTACAGTAAGTCGACAATTTTCCATAAAATATGTTAATCAAAGAATAAAATTTGACAGACAACACTGACTTTTATAAACTTTTAGAAGAATTTCTGATACACAATTATAATTTAGACAGGAAGCTCAAACTGCAAAGCATATTGACAAACACAATACACATGAAAATAAACACTTTATTTGGTTATGTTGTAACTATAATGACTTTACTGGTCATTCTACTATTTTCTGAGCATTTTATCTTAAACTGTTAGAGAGGACAAGTTTTGTTCTAAAAGTTAGTTCGAACCCTCCCTAAAGATAATAAAAGCACGTATGAAGTCATGGTCAAGAAGCTATTCAGATTTGGTCAACCTACATCTGTTGCATGAAGAATCAGGTCATGCTTGTTTGGCAAACAATATGTAACTTAATTCGTTATTATTTAACAACAACTACTGTAGTCTAAGAAAAAAAGAAAAGACAAAAGGGGCCATAAAAGAACAATGAGGGTCTCTGGCATCACAATATTACCAACAGATCTTATTAGATTTTATTATATTATTCCAACAACTTCAAGAAATGACTGTTCATTGGCTAATATATCACACTCCCTGACAGGTGTCATTGTAACAAGATAATCAATGTTTTTTACTTCATCTGTCTTTGGTTTTAATTTTTGCTCTTTGGCATATATTGGTGGTGGAGAAGCAAGTGCCAGGGTTCAGCACAGTTTGCTTATTTTCCTGCTTTAACACACCTACACCTACCTGGTAATTAATTGGTGAGTCAATAAACAGTAAAAGCGCAAAACAGGAATCTGCAGGAATTCCACGACCCCTTGTGTATTTAAGTCTGTACCAATTTATTATCTTTGAATAATGTGATGGTTCTTTGCACATTTCAGATTTCACATGTGCTTTTTAGTGTACAATTGATGAATATCTGTAAGCGTTTGCCAGTGTAAGTTCCACATGATATTAGGTTTAATTGGGTTTTGTGTGTGCAGAACTTCCAGTGGGATATTCAGAGCAATCAACACAAGCTGATATACTCAGCAATGGCTTTGGTCCATGTTGTAACTAACAGCAGAAGACCGCAGTGGCCAGCTGAAAGTAGCTGAAAGAATAGTCCTCTGTCTTCTGGCTGCAGACTGCTGCTTCTTATAGGCTGCTCACTTCTCATCTCTGCCCTTGGAAAGACCTGGAGATGGCCTCTCCTTGGAGACTGGTGCTTTTCATCAAACACTGTAAAGCACAAACCTGGCGACTGTCTAGAGTATGATTCTTCATAGACCTTTGTGTCGACTTTAACTGACAAAACTTTGACTGTATGCCCTTAACCGAACTTAAATCACATATGGGGAGGTGAATAAAATAATGCAACATTATTATTGCCAGTGCATAAATATGTCATTTATGGACATTTAATACATTACGGTCAAATGTCCAAAAAGTGTAGAGTCACACCTTGCCCTTAAACCTGTTGTGGTTCATGTTGTGCTCCAGATCATGAGCTAGTTGGATGAGCTAGATGGAAACCATCTTTGCAATTTGCGCTCCAAAACTTTGGCTATAGATTACTCCCCAAACATTTCTCCCCAACGTGTACAGTAACAGAGGAAACTTAAGTATTTGACTTCATACAGGGTTACATGAAACAACTCTTGAATTTGTTTAGAATCTTGGAAAGTGGGAAAATTTTGAGGAAACCGTGCACCTGGTCCTGTAAAAATGGCCTCATATTCCTTTGTCATTATATAACCATGCAGAGTAATCAACAGACCTAATGACTCTCAGGAAATTGCTGCCTATAGCACTGCTGATTCACCAACATGTTTAATACTTGGCAAAAACATTGTAGGTAGATAGTGGTCTTTTGTCTTTGGTCGTTTTGGAAAGTAAATACAATGTCTGTATTTGCACTGTAACTATTGTGACCTCTGATTCCTGTCAAGCTGTCCCCAAATATCGGTTTGTTCTGAGCTGCACCTGCATTATGGGCATTGGCCATTTTGTCTCTATAGAGTTGTGTTAATTTCAAGCAGTGCCTCACATTGCTCATGTCAAAGTGCTGATTGTGGAACCTCTTTCATAGCTAACTCATGAACACATGAGCTAAAACACACCCTCATAGTTGGCTTAGGAAATGTGATATAAATACTTTTTCTTACTACCATTTCGTCTGTATGTGTGTTTGATGTAGGTTTCTTGATGGTGAACACCACACAGAGTTTAATATTCATTGCTCTTCCTCTTTAGCATCTGTGTCAGACAGAGAAACTTGCTGGTCAAAATTGCAACCAGCAGTCCAAACAAGAACGTTCTTCAAGGCTGCTAAACTTTGAAACCCACCACTCCCTCACCCCATTAATTTTCCTGCCCGATAAATCAAATCTCAAGCTCTGTTGTCTCGGCAATGACCTCTGATCCCTTACAAAAAGAGGTCAAAGTGCCCAGTGCAAATTGTAAAAAAACGGGCAGCTATGTAAACACCATCAATTGCCACTGTAAGAGAAAGCGAGGGAGAGAGGGAGAGACACATACGTCGTATCAAAGAATGTTTCAGATGTCTGGAAATCTGAAGGTCTAATGGTATTTCATTCATCAAATTGTCTGGCCTGGCTAATAGCTGCAGGCATTTAAGGTTCAAGTGGGAATGACCAGTTGATGGCATGCAAGCCCCCCCCCCCCCCCCCCAACACATGTGGATAAGACTGTGGTTTTCCCTCTACTCTGTGGTTTTCTTTTTACTCCGATATCACAGACTGGTAAATCGAGTAGTGTGAGATGTTTCACCCTTTTTTTCTCACTGCCGTTCCTGAGAAAAGGTGTGCAGTTACCTCAAAAGTGAAAGTTTTAGAATCCCTTTAAAATTATGCACTTAATGGACCCTCTTTATTATTAGCAGACCACATTAATTATTTTAAAGCACTTGTTACTCTTCCCTCCCCCAATACACATAAATACATTTACACACTAACCACTTACAGTGGGGGGAGGGGGTTAAAAGTGTGTGTGTGTGGGGGGGGGGGGGTTAAAAACAACCTCTTCACAGCCTGCATTTAAAAAGTGGTCTTTCCCCTCTGCTTCCACACTCAGAGTACAATTTAATGATCCTGGTGGCTTGTTATTGTTTCCAGGCCATTACGTACTAATGCTAGGGTACACAAATCTGCAGGTTGCAAACAAGTTCACCTATCACGTATTTGTGAATGTGTTGGTAAACTGTGGTCAGAGGGGGGTGGAGTCCAGGGCAGACCCTGCCTGAGTGCTGTGTGGCCGCACTGCTAAAGGCACAGTTTAGTGCCTGCTCGTAAGTGATTAAGAGTTGGTGTCACCTAAAGTCCCGCTGGGACTCTCAGCCCGGGTGTGCTTCTTTCTGTCTGGCCTTTACACGAGGGCTGCAACTAGCGATTACTTTGAAGATGGATTAATCTATTGACTATTATTTGATTAATCGACATATTAAACAATTATGCCTTTTTTGTCCTAACATTTCTCCTTGTCGCCACCTTCATTCAATGTTTTATCTGTGCGACAAGCAATTTCTTCTTTTATGGTGCAGTGATGCAACAGAAACCACATCACTCCAGTGATTCTACAAAAAGATTATGGCAAGTTGTTGAATGCTAGTGTGTATTACATTAATGTTAGACAGATTACAGACATATTTTAGTACTTCTGGCATGTAACAGTGTTTTATAATCAGGATACAAAAAAAACAGCCATCAATTTACATATACAATATCAAATGGAGCAATTATGGCCAGAATAATATTAAAATCGTGTAATGTCTTGAAACAGTATTTCAATATTTTGCAATTGCGAAACTGCAATATGATTTTATTTGCTCTCTGCTTGGCAGACTGTCACCACAGTTATCCTTTGCTTCATCGTGTATGTTGTTGCATCTCCACATCTAGCAGCTCAAACTGGACTTAATGGCTTTGTTCAAACTGGTATCTCTAATCGAACGTTTGGTATATTTTACCAGGGCAGATTTTTTGCTGTCTAAATGGAAAAAAAATAACTCAAGAAATCTCACCTTTTCCAGTGAAAGCTGGTTTCTTGACATTTGACCAGTCAAGGCTGTTTTTCCCCAAACGCATCTCAGCACAAAGTTGATTCTAATATGATAGAGTGAGCTTTACACTCAACACTTTGGATACATTTCCAGTTACAGCCTGGTCCTAATAAAAATGTCCATATGCAGTCCATGTCCTAGTAAAATTGTGTCTTAACCACCTTGGGTTAATCACCTTAACCCAAACATAACCTATGTCTTAATCTACACCTAACCCTAACTTTAACCCTCATTCTTTCCAAACTTTAACCATAGTGAAATGATGAATATTTATTGCTTCGCAGTCAGTGTCGGTCCATTGATTTTCGTTTTATAATATCCAAAAAGTTAATAAACGATTGGTTTGCGAATTGTATGGTGTATAGAGACTGCGTGGTGACATCACCAGAAAGGTCACGTCTCTTGCAGTTCCAGTGCAAAACGTTCTATGCAGAAATGAATTATAATTAAAAGAAAGAAAGTTTTCAAATAAAATCGTTTCGAATGTAAGCTTCCTTTGCTTTGAAACAGCCTTCACGGCGTAGCAGCCAAGAAATGCAGCCTTGGCTTTTGAACTTAGCAATTATCTCCCATGGCTGTTTTTTTTTAATTATTATTCTGTTTTGAAAGCATTTTTGTTAGGAAAATACACAAGTTTGTGTATATTCTTCTCGACAATGCTGCCAGTGGATTGGTGTAAAATTACCAAATAGGTCAAATTTTTAACTGAACAGTTGACCTATGGACGTTTTTATGAGATCATGTTGCAAAAATCATAGCAATCATTTTGTTTGGTTACTTTACAGATTACCTTTTAAATGAGTAACCAATAATCTATGTCAGAACACAATACAAAAGTAACCCGCCTAGTTTTTCCCAAATACTTACTCCTACACTGGGCTCCTTAAAGTGGTACTTCACAAAGTCATGTGGGGTTAAATGGAAATGAAAGCGTAATCAAATGTGTATGTTCTTGGTAGCTTTGACTTTTATATTAGCTGTATCAGCATGTCAGGGCGACATGTGCCTTTACTGTCAGCGGAAGTCAGTTTTACATGCTGGGGCCACTGGGGTTAACATGATGCCATACATTAGCATTGTACAAGCTAACACTTTGCATTGTCTTAATGTGCTAAATGTTTCCTTGTTCATTTTTAATATATTGTATCCATTTTCTGTATTGACCTTATGCTTCAGTGTAATTTCCAGCATTTGTCTCATGATGCAGAATGTACAGCATCCATATGATCTGAAAATGCAGTGTAAATTTTGCATAGGCATGCTGTTTCGTGTTGATTTGCAGGGCTTGCAAGAGGTTTAAGCAACAAATGCAAGAAGAAAACATTTTCCCCTTGTAAAGGAAACAAAACAAACAGAAGACTAGGCAGTGGGTCTCTGCTACTGTAAAGCAATTGGGAAGCATTTAAAGTTCCATCCATTTGGTTTCAAATGAACATCCAGAAAGTCAGTCTATCCCTGCTCTTATTGACTGAAGATAATAAATAGTCTTTAAATTGTCCCTGAAATTGTGTCCAACAGTGATTACAACTGGAGCCATGCTGTGCCTGTGTACAATAGAGAGAGAGAGAGAGAGAGAGAGAGAGCAAAAGGGAGGGAGAAATAGGATAAAGACTGAGGGATAGATAGATAGAGAGAGAGAGAGAGACAGAGAGAGAGAGAGAATGAGAGCGGGAGGTAGAGAGAGATGTGTGTGTGTGCGCACGGTTTCCTTTAATCACGGAACTGCATGTTAAGTTCAGGGTGGTGTGTGTGTGTGTGTATGTGTGTGTGTCTGGCGGTGGAGGCCCATGCTTATGCAGTGCTCTTTCACACATCTCAGTCAGGATTTCACAAGCTGTCACTCGTCTTTTGAAATCCAGTGGGGTCTCTCCCTTTGACTCCCCTCCGTCCCATAGAGCTGGGGGACAAGCCCCCCTTTCACAATGTCTTTATTATGTACCCGCAAATTCTTTACCCAAATTTTTCTCCTTTTTTTTAAGGTAACAAGCAAATGGTCTAGAACTAATGAAGACTAGTGGTTCATTAGAAAAGTGCAGGGCTAATAATCTGAGCGATCAATTTCCACATGAAGTGATTTTCATCTTTTTTCTTATTTTTGTGTATCGGTAGAAGCGGATAGTCGACCTGAACTGCTTCCCAAGGTGACTGCCAGCTTTAACGAAATGGAGGGAACAACGACTGAAACGAGCATTTTGGTGTGATCACGAAGATAAGAGGAGGACGCTGGCACAATTTGCATTTTTGCTTTATCTTCTGCCTGTCTCCAATATAAACATGCCACAGATATCACTCTGTCTACAAGGGGTGCCTGAGAGAGAGCAGGCAGTTGCAGTCGGGACAAAGCTCTGAAGGCCTGTAGTGGGAGGGGAAGGGGGGTGCAGGATAGAAACTTGGCTCTTAGCTCTGGGAGATTTCGACACATTGTTAATCGGTGTGTAATGAGGAATTTAAGAGCAGGAACGCAAACACACAGAGAGTGTCCAGTTGGCGGAGAGTGTGAACAGGCAGAAACAGATTTGTACTGTAATGTTACCAGGATAAGTTAAATCCATTTGAGACTATAATAGGTTTGTAGCTGAGTGTCACCAGGGTTGATCGAAGTGTTCCCCAGCAGGAGTTTTAATCATGATGGTGCGGATCAGCTTTGCCCGAGGAAGCTTGGATCTGACCAAAAACTGCTGACTTGACAGCATTATGAAAGACAATAAAGCTGATGTCATACAACATACATGTGGCAAATTGCACCAATCAGCTATACATTTAAAACTACCTGTTTAATATTGTATCCCCCCCCACCCTGTACTGCCAAAACAGCTCTGACCCGTCGAGATATGGACTCCACAAGACCTCTGATGATGTCCTGTGGTTCAGATCACTGCTTACTGGGAACATCATTGAAAGCCCTGTCTAATGTTTAGGAGATGCTCTGACCCAGTCGTCTTTACAATCTTTAAACCTGGCCATTTCTTTTCTGTTTCATCTTCAAGAACTGTTTAGCCCCTGCCTTATATGTATATTCCTTCTCAGGAGGCATATATACGTTTATTGAGATGTAATCACAGCACCTGTCAGTGTTTTTAATGTTATGGTTTGGTGTATATTACATCACTATTCTCAATCATGCAAAAGTATGAAATTACAGTTTCTAGTAAAATAAACTCCATTTGGTTGCAGATAAATATCCAAAAGCATGCTAATATGCTGTTTTTTACAACTACAACTACAAATAATAAGTAGGAAACTATGACTTTTTTAGATAAAGGAATCTGTAGATGATTCTAAAAGTAATATTAGAAACGACGTGCTGCAAACTTCATGATAAAATCTCAAGGCATATTATTTAACAGGAAAATAAGTCTAAAAGAGAATTATGGTATATTTGTCATCCATTTTTGAATGTGTTTTTTTACAAAATACTCAAAGTGCTAAATAAAACATCAGTTATAATATTTAAATAAGTTACTGTTGAATTTGTTTGAATAAATTACAAAATTTACTTCTTTTTGTTTCTTACCTTTGAATGATAAACAGAGCATTTGTTGTCTCTGGGGTTTTGTAGTGTAGTGTAGTGTAGTGGCCTTGCAGGTCACATAGGGGTTAAATTGTGCTCTGATCCAAGTGTCTGCTAATGATCTCATTATCTCCCAGATCCACTTATGGGCCAGTTCCAGGAACACGGGTCGTGTCTGTGCAGCTAAGCACTACAACAACACACAAGATCATGGATTAGCTTTACCGCGAAAGAGCAAACTCTTTCCCTTTATTTACTATCGCTGACTGCTCACACCCGTCATCTTTTCTTTTTTTACTTAATATCTACTAAACTAAGCTGTGTGGATTTGTTTTTACCAGGGAGAGGAATGTATTGGCTTTTTTACATGTTGTAAATATTAGTTTTTGACACTGAGATTAAACTCTGAATATTAAAATGTAAGCTGATCATTTAGTGTGCTCTAAAAAAAAAGGAGATGGAGCATTGTTAATTCAGGGGAAGCGAAAGCGACATGATGGCACTTGTAATAGAAACAAGATTGATATGCTGAGGATCTGGAGAGATTTGAACAAAAGTGGCATTCTCCGCGCCTCAGTGTGTGTAGGGTCGGGTTGCACGAGGGGGAAAAGAGAAGCTCCACTTTCATTGCGCTCCTCACCCCTTTTGGCCCGGTGCGCCACTGCTGCTGCCAAAGAGGCCACACTGCGGTGCTGCTGGGTGCTGAGGAGGCATCTGATATTGACAGAATGCTGGGGCAGGGACGTGCTGAGAGAGAGAGCGAGAGAAAGAGAGAGAGAGCAAGCGAGTGAGAGAGTATGAGAGAGAGAGAGAGACAGAGAGGGAGCAGGGCCAGCGCAGGGCCTTGAGTCGCGCCAGCTGCAGTGTGTGTGTGTGTGTGTGAGTGTGAGTAAGTGAGTGAGGAGGGTTTGGAGAGAGGAGGCGGCTGGTTGTGCGGAGCCGAGCGAATGCTGCCTTGTAAACTTTCCCCCTGCCTCTTGCTTTGATTGTCCTTGGACATCTGCCTGGCCCTCCCGTTAGGAATGCGGGGCAGCTGTTTGTTGCGAGTGCCTTTGCACGGGGCCCGGCTTAATGAATTGAGCCCAGCCTAACCAGGGAGTCCCGGATGCACTGGGCACAACGTTGATTGAATGTACAGTTATAGATGTATAGGAATATGTAAAGCTATGTATGTGGGCAGAGTACGTTTTGTATTCATTCGCAAAGCATTCATATTTACACAAAAAAAACAATACACTCTTCATGTATACATTTTACAAACTTATGGTTAATTTGATTTATTCTGATTTATTCTGTTTTAAAGACAGAAAGATTTTTTTGTCAATAAACCAAGATAAATGAACCAATAGAAATGCTCAAACAAGACTTGAAACAAAAACATTTTACATTAACTTCTATTAACATTCAAAGAGATTTTTTTCCTTCTCCTGTAAAGTCATTATTTTGGAGTATGCCGTTCTCATTGAGAAGCAGTAAACACAGTCGCAGTACTCAACCAAACACAATATTTCAGAAAATTATAATGCACAGTTATATTTCATAAAACTTTTATGTCTTTATGCCTTTGTCAATTTGTTCACAGCAATATGATGCTACATAATTGTGTATGTCTTGCTTCTTCTCAAGTTTTTTTGCTTTTACTCCGAAGAGAATTTCTTCTTGCTTAAAGGAGGCTCAGACCTGGATCTTTGTAAAGCTGCTTTGTGACAACACTGTTGAATCACTGTGGTCTTGGCCAAAAAATTAACACTCTAAGTATTGCCAAGTTTTTATTATATTATATATATATTTTTTTTACTTCTTCAAACTTTGTATTGACTCAATCATGCACTCTTCTTTGCAACTGATCTGAAAACGTACAGTTCGAAATGTTATTAAGAAATAGACCCGTGGAGATTAAGATGAGACAAAGAAAACGCAGAGATAACTGCTTTTATTAACTGCAGATCCCAGTCCCAATATGACTGTCAAAAACCTGCGTGAAGGTTCAGGCAGCAAAGTTAAGAGTGGTGGTGCACTGTTTCACTGTGCAGCATTGCTTGCAAAAAACTTACCTGTGACCCTGTCACAAGACACCACATTTAAAGTCTGCTGCAGAATATATAGACAAGCCAGATGAGTTCTGGAAACAAGTGCACAGTGGACAGTGCACAGAGGTAGATTAATCATGCTTAAAGGTTTGCAGTATTGCATGGGTGGAGGGAAGAATGGATTTCACAAAACTGTAGATTCCAATTGTTCAAATTGTCAAACTGTTAAATTCTTTAAATATTCAAAGGCTAAAGCTGAAATGAAGATGGGTTCTTCAACAAAGACTTTAAAAAGCACCACCTAAGGAGACACAAACTAAAGCATTTGAAGTGACCCTTACAGTGCCCTTGTGGATTGACCTTAAACAAGCTGGGCATGTAAGACAAGCTATATCTAAGACAAATTTCTCAGAACTAGAGGCCTTCAGGAGGGAAGAGTGGGAAAAAATCCAACACCAAGAACTGAAAGAGTTTAAGCTGCTACAAAAAGTGATTGCAAGCTTGCCAAAGGGAGTATTACTAAGTACTGACCCTGCAGGTTGTCCAAACTTTTGCACAGGCCACATTGATTGTTTATTTATTTATTTATTTATTTTTACGTCATCAAAGACAGCGTAACTTCAAATACAAGTCAGTGTAAAACTATTTTATCCCATGACGTTTTGGACCATTGCTGAATTTTTTTACACAATGTAAAGAACAGTTGTCATTTTCAATTTAGATGAGAACAATAACACAAATACAGAAGAAGTTGTTTCCTGCATAAAGATATATAGTTTTATAAGACATAAATTAATTTATAAATTTGATGATTATTTGTAGTTAGATTATGTCCATTTTGAGTTGATCACCTTTTTTCAAATATGAGACGTGTTAACTACTCTTCTTGGACCTTTTCACATTACACCTTATACATTATAGAGCTTTATTTCATTTTGGACACTTCATAACATTTTTTAATTGAACTCACAGTACCAGCTTCATATCACAATTTTTCTTTGTACATGAATTTTGCAAACTTTGTGGTGGTGGTGGTGTATCAGAGCCTTTGGTTCACTGTGTCAGCAGCAGTGGAAGAAGGGGCTGGGAAATGTATATTATAGAGGTTAACCATTTGACCTTGCACTGTAATTGGCTTAAATTGTCTCATGTCTGGATTTGTGCATGTGTTTGCATGCATCTGTCTGTGGATGTGTGTGTATAATCTGAGGGGGGGTGGGGTGGGGTGGTGCGGGGTGCAAAAGTTTAGCCACGGATAAAGGCATTCTGCACATGCACTTGTGCTGTGTGTGTGTGTGTGTGTGTGTGTGTGTGTGCGCGCGCAAGTTTACAAAAGCAACACAACTTCTCTTCCACATTACACCGCACAACTTCTAAAGCATCCCTCATTAAAGCATAACTATTTAGTATCATGAACCATGGCAGGCTTGAATAAAAGAATCCACAAAAAAAGTAGGATAGAGAAGAGCCGCCGAGGCCTTGGCAGGGCGCCAGATAGAGGAGCACCAGTCTTGGCACTTTGAGAGCAGAGAAAGCCTCTGTTTACTTGCTGTACCTGATCTGCACACACTAAGACAAACACACAAGTACAGCTCAGCAGAGACGTGTGTGAAAATGAAGATTAATCATGCAGCTAGCAGACACCGCACTTCAGTAGAGAACAGCAGCAGCCCACTGCACTTCCAGCCAGTTGATACGTGTTGAACCACCATTACAAGCACAAACAGATTTGTCTAATTGTGTTACAGATCAATTGAATGGTTTAAATTACAATCACTGTATAATGATGTGTAAGGCGTGTTGAGAAACAGTTACAGGTATAGAGTTATATTAATATAAACTTAATCATCGATATTGAAATAATTTCCACTCTTCTCTTAAAGGGGAATTTCACCCTTTTTTTAAGAAATATATATTTTAGTCACTAAAGAGTTTCTTTACGATGGTTTGGGGTTAAACCTAACAACTAAGAACTTTATTACAGGGGTGGTGATGGGAGTGCAGTGCTTTTAGACAGTCAACATTTCTTTACTATACTAAAGAAAGCTGCTTCTTCGAGCGATGCCATAGAAGAATTGCATTTGTTTTCCTGAAGAACCATGGGCCTCATTCATAGACATAGAGTTTTCACAAAGTTTTTGACATTCACCAATGTTTTCTTATTTAGGATATGTTGAATTTACAAGGACAGTGGAATCCATCATTTAACGTAACGTGAATGAGGCCCCATGTTTGTGATAGAAATGTGTAAGTATGAACTCTTTATGATCTACTTTATGATAACTGTATATTTAATTATGTCTAATAGTATGTTAAATGCATATTTAAGAAGTATATTATCTGTACTTGTAACACTATTATCTGTATTATCTGTTTACTTGTGTTACTTGTGTATTGGAATTATATTATTGTTAGTTTTTTACTTTTTCAGGTGTTTTTTTTGTATTGTTTTTAAAAACAATTTTGCTTAAGAATGTATTTTGATTTAAGAATTTTCTATTTTAGAATTGAAATTGCCAGTTTGATTCATATATTGCGCAAACATTGGCCATGAGTACCAGAAATGACACAAAAAAGTAAAAGAATGAACCATTATCCAATTTTGCTGTAGAGGAATTAGAATCAGAACTGGCCACAGAAATGTTATCATGATGAGGTACTAAAATCACAGAACTCTGAGCTGTGAATCCGTACACCCCTGCTGTATTCTGCAGGGAAACGTTCACTGTGAAAATGAATGTCGAACAGTGATGTGAACTAATACTAGTTCACTTGTTTGGCAGCAGTGTCCATTACTGTATGTTCTTGTAGCTTTTTTTTTCTTCCCTCCTTAAGACACCCACCCACACACACACAGAGCATGGCAGCCGCTTCACACCAGCAGATTTGTGTTCAGAACACACATTGTGCTGAGGGGTAAAGTTACAAAGGTGTGGATACATCGAGGATGGGAAATCCCTGATGCAATGAGGAATGCTTTGATATTTCTCTCTCTCTCTCTCTCTCTCTCTCTCTCTCTCTCTCTCTCTCTCTCTCTCTCTCTCTTCTTCTCTTACTTTCTCCCTCCCTCTGTCTTACTCCTTCTACCTCTCCCTCTCTCTGTGCCTCCCTCCCTCTCTCTCTCAAATCTTAAAAGCAGATAAGAGGTTAAGATCCCAACTCTCAGCACTTCTGTAAAGCAGACTGTGGGATTAGTGCTAACGTGGGTAGTCCCTGCTCCAAACGAGCTGGGCTGAGGAGGCATGGGGGCCGGTGGAGGAAGATGGGGGGAATCTGCCCATTTGTTTGAAAGAGGGGATTAAAGGGAAAACGCAGTATTCAGGAGAGTAAATAGGGGAGAGGGGATTTGGAGCCTTTTTAAATGGATCCATGAATAAGCAGTGACGTGTGTGAGAGACAGAGAGAGAGAGAGAGAGAGAGAGAGAGAGAGAGAGGGAGACAGAGAAAGAGAGAGAGAGAGAGAGAGAGAGAGAGAGAGAGAGAGGGAGACAGAGAGAGAGAGAGAGAGGGAGACAGAGAGAGAGAGAGAGAGGGAGACAGAGAGAGTGAAAAAGAGAGAAGCTGTATCACTCAAATCACACTTCCTTGATTTGAGTTGGGTAGTTTTGCTTCATAGCAGTCATGCAGCTTATTATTTTCTTTCCAAGCTGTTGATGCCTCTTAACGGAGACCATTATTTCAGAACACAAGGACAAGGATCTGTTCTCTGTTGCATCTGCTTGCTTTTGGTGTCTGTGCACTAATGTAGACTTTTGGGACCTCTACAGCAGCTGCAGCTACAGGCTGAATGTTTCGCAGCAGCGATAACCTTTGCTTCTGGAGAGAAAATGGACAGTGATGTTTAGTAACAAAGAGAAAGGAGGGTTTGACAAAACTGATTCTTTATATGTCATACATCTTGTCAGTGGTAATCCTTAGACATAGGGTGGCCAGTGGGTGGGCAAAGCAACTTTGGAGAGAGTCCATCAAAAATGACCAGAAATAGAATGTTTTTATTTGTTCCCTTTTTATATAACCAGCATTTTTGTTCATACACACACTGGAGGACATCACTGTGATACTTTTAAAAATAAATCTTGGTCACAGTTTCTGCATCTTGACTGATTTCTATTAACTGACATAACTAAAACTTTTCCTGCTGGCTTGCTAGGCTTATTATTAAAAGTTTGGTCACATTGTCAGCTTCATCTAGGTAGCCTCATTGTTTATATACAGTGGCTTGCAAAGGTTTAGGCTACTATGAGTAGCTGGGTGAGTAGACGATTAACTGAAAATTAAAACATTTTTTCAACATTTTAAGCAACATTAGAGTATTATTTTTGTTTAAAAAAGGTAAGGAGCACAATGCAAAGGGCTCTAATAAAACATTCACCAAGGTTTCAGAAATTCAGCTTGTTAGGGCTTTAGAAATACTCCTGACTCCCCAAATCTTGTCAACAATCAGAAGCCATAGTCTTCTCTGAGCAGCTGATTAAAGAAGACCACTGCTTTTTTTTAGTGTTTTCAGGTAACCGTTTCCTTCATAATTTAATTAAGAAGTGGAAGTTAACAAGAATGGTGGCAGTCGAAGGTCGAGAGGAGTTAAAGTCTGGAAGACCAAGAAAGCTTTAAGAGAGAACGTTCGTAGAAAGGCAGATTGCACAATACCTACAGAAAGATTTAGCAGAATTCGGAGTGGTGGTGCACTCCGTTTTACTGAGCAGTGACATCTGCACAAATATATGAGTCTTCAGAAGAACTGCCTCACCACAAAAGTCAAGTAGACTGATAAAATGTAACTTTTTGGCTGCAATGAACAAAGGTACACTTAAAGAAAAGTTCCAACTGTTAAGCATGGGGGTAGATCAACCATTCCATGGGCTTGTGGTGCATCCAGTTACACTACACTCTGGTAGTGATGGAAAGAATAGATTCAAGTGAATACCCCCAAATTAGAAGCAGGGTGGCTTCTGCAGCAGGATAGTGACACATCTCAACATTCACAATGGACAACTTCAGGAGATGTAAGCTGAAGGTTTTATGGCCCTCACAGTCCCAGAGCATCATTGACAATCTGTGGATAGACCCCAAAAGAACAGTGCATGGAAGATGGCCAAATAATCTCACATAACTAGAAGCCTTTTGCAATAAACATTGGCCACAAAAAGTGCTTAAAAGTTGTTATACTTGCCAAAGGAGTGTTAATTGTCCATGGGAAAAAATGGGAAGCTACTCATATGAAAATGTTTGATGGTCATTCAGAATTTCTTTAAGGTAGCCAGTGCCCATGTTGACTGTTTTTGTTGATTCTCCTGCAGATCCTAAACCCTAATCATATCCACCTGATCCTCTTATTCAGATGCCTCTTAGCAGCTTGTAAAGAATTAGTAAACTGGTCAATTTAAGGAACTGTCATCCACACAAAGTGTGGCAGCTTCCTTCAATTCATACATAAGAAGCTTCTATGGGCAAAGGAATACACCATGTTTAATCTCTACATGCTTTTTTTCAACACACAGTCGGTAAAATAATTTAAAGGCATTTCTGTGTGCTTATAAAGGAACAGAAAACATGTGGCTTAGAGGCACTTCATGCAATAGGCATAGAAATGCGGTCCAAAAGCTTTATTATAAGGATATAATAGGTAATAGATTTTCTGTTCTTTGTTACAGGGCAACACCTTTAGATACCTTAACTGTCTGTACTAACTAACAATATGCTACACACACAGAAGATAGAGATTTGGGTTAAGAAACATTGGAAGGGTCTTTTTAACTAGATGTCAATAATCACATCAGTGTCATTGGTCAAACAACAAAACAACAAAAACTCCAAAATGTTAACTTTTATAACTTGTAAGTATGATTCTAAACACTAAGGGACCAAATGCAGGCTCACAAAAGTTCCTCACTTTTCCTAGTTCAACTATTTAGTTTTCATAGAAGTTACTAGTAGTTTGTTGTAGTCACTGCGTAATAAGTCTTAGCATTTGTAATATCTTATATTGGTGTAAGCAAATGGTCCAAGTGGTCTACTTTTAGACCTTTTTCTATTGGTCCACTGATCATAAATTTTTCATATTGCGTAAAGGGCTGCTTTACTTTATACTGACTTAACTGTAACATTTTAGGACCTCCGGTTTGTTTTGGCTTGTAGTGTAGCCTGCATCCTATCTGCAACTTTTCCTTTTAGGTTCTTTTTTTTCCTCCTCATTCTGTCCTATGTTTAGCTTCATGATGAGACGTGCTCGGCTGTTCTTCGCTCTCCTCGGAGCTCGATATGTTGTTTAAAAGCTAATCAGAAACTAACTTGTCCCCGGCTATTTGTTTCGGGGGCCCCTTGTGCTTGAGAGTTCCCAGATGTGGTGGAAGGTAGGGAGTCGATTGTTTATACAGCGGCGAATCTTTCCCAAACACACACGTTCTATCAGCCCCGCACGGCTATCTATCAAGGGAGGCAGAAGTTACAGTGCTTTTTTTTTTTTGCCCCCCTCCCCTCCCCAACTCCCCACCACCTTCCCCTTTTCCCTTCTTCCTCCTGAAGTCGGGCAGACGTGAAAGCCCTTCGGCTAGCAAATTACAACTCCCACCCCACCTGCTGAAGGCAGCTCGCTGGCGCTCAGACGCGCGGACCTGCCTCCGATCGATCGGTTGTTGTTGCAGCTGGGCTCCGCTTGATGGTTTATTTAAGCGGCTCCACATGCTTGCGGAGGGGTAGGTTGGGGAAGGGGGGTGTTGGGGGTGTGTGTGTGGAGGGGGGTTTGGTGGGATGGGGGGTGGGAAGCAGCTGAATACATAAAACAGGCTCTCAGAACCACTTTGTGGTCCGGGGGAAGAGTAAATGGAATAATAAAATCCAAATGGTTTCATCCTATTTTCTGGGCTCGTAAATCCGGGCAGTCACCGTTTACCTTTATGATCGGACGCACGTGCAAAGGGGGCGGGTGCGTCCGTCCGTCCATCCTGGGAGAGTCTGTGTGTGTTTGAGTGAATGTATGGGCATATTTTAAAACCTCTTAAACTTCAAGGGGCGTAATGTAAGCCCAATCTTCAATTCCTCGCCCACATAACTATGTCACCTATTTATTAGCTTTGTATGAGTGTAGTAGCTGTAGTACACTGTGCTGAAAATATTGATATAGCTAAATATTAATAAATATATAATAAATATGTCAAATTTAATTCATTCATTTTGCATATTTATAATTACAGCCTCTCTAAAACAGAAGGTCTTGTGGGGTGTTCCTCATATGCAGTGCTTAGTATCTACAGAAACTGCTCCAACAAGTTAACCGACAGTAGGTTAGAATGAAGGCCGCACCTCACAACTAACAGGACTTAAAAGATCTGCTGCTTGGTGTCTTGGTGTCAGATACCACAGGACGCCTTTAGAGGTCTTGTGGAGTCCATATATTGTGATTTGAAAACTGAATACCCCACCACAGTACAGTAGTAATAGCTACTGTGTAGTAATAACTAATACTTTAATAATATGTTGAGGTTAGTATATAACAAGCCTGCAGTTTTAATTGGGTTCAAATTTGCTAAATGAACAATTTGGCTATGAGAAAGGGGGTCGAAGACTAAAGCTTGAGTGTCAGTTTGCACTGTGTCACATCTGCAGCAGCAGAACCCATAATCTGAAATAGTTTTAGCCTCACAGTTTAGCGTATGACCTCAGATCTTTGGCTCAGGCAGCAAAAAACTGGGGTAATGAACGCTCTGCTCCAGGAGGTTTAAATAGCTCGTAAATGTTAACAGAGCTTCCAGAGAAATCTGTATACACCAGTAGTGCCCCTACCCAACATAAATAGGCTTAATCCTTCATTTTATTTATTTATATATTTATTTATGAAGCCAGCCGGAAGAGGGGGAGCTGGGTGGGAGGGTGAAGTGGGGTGATTTTTCTACATCTATGAACACAAACCTTGAGCCAAGAAGGACTTGGGATGTTTGCTCAAGGAAATTGGCCGGTGTAACTAAAGAATCGCAGTAAAACCCTGGTTGCATGTCAGAGAGCACATGCCATACAGTTCATTGCCAGCCGTAGTGACGCTTTTGCAAAAATGAAGAGGCTCACTGCCTATTGAAACGCGCTCTGGCGTGGCTGCGCTGCCTCTTAGAATGCTTTTAAGGAAGTCGAGTGCAGAGAAGTTTGTTTAAGCTGCGTCAAATATTTGCGAGGCTTCACCTGGCCATAATGCTGTCACCATGTCTTGGTGAAATGCTCCCTCACTGAAGCTCGTCTTTTGCATTACCCTTGGAGTCTTTCCCTTTATCTCACTTTTTCTTTCAGTGACAATATAGAGCAGATGATCCTTAGCAAGTGATATTGCTCCTTTAGAGCATTCGTAAAAAAAATGGCCTTCTACAGGCTAATGGTCCTTGGTCCATAATAATGATATAATGGTAGCTTCTTAGGCCTGACCCAGCTCATTGAAGTTTAAACCAGCAGGGCAGTCCTGAGACTGCTTCCCTGTGTTTTTATGAACAGATTTAAAGGTTTATGGCTTAGCTCTCAAACAGAACACTTGCCTTCTGCATGGGCATTGTCACTGTGTTCCACGCTCTGGATCTGCTGCCTAAGATTATGTGCTTTTAGACTATGGACACTCACAGCTCACAGTCCAAACACAGCTGTGTGGGTGTCTATATACAATTGTGTGCAGACTCAGGTCTGCACCCGTGTGTTCCTATACTTCTGAATATGTGTATGTATATATAATGTATGTAGGTGTGTGTGTGAGTGTGTGTGTGTGTGTGCTCATCCTGAATGTGTTGAATGCTCCTGAGCTGCAGAGGCCCAGAGCTGTCAGCGAAGCGTCAAGGTTGACTTGTGACTTTTCCTCGTGGAGAGGTCACGGACCATCGCCGCAGCACCCGGCCTTGTTTCCTTCCCGTGGGCCAAGGATGTGTCCCGCACTTCCTACTGCCACAGACACTGGCCGGATACCAGTAGAGGAAACCCACTGCAACTTTTACTTTATCGCCCACTGCAGAACGTGCCCGGCTTTTTAGAAATCCTACATCTCAGCAGAATGACTGATGACTTTCAAAAACTTGCGCTTGACCTTTTGTCACTGTTATGCAGAGGAGGACAAAAATAAGGTCAGAAAAAAAAGTTTAATCTTTCGGGTCAAACCAAGTTGTGGCTTTAGGTAAAGCCACAACTTAGTAATCAACAAACTAGCGGATTCTAGCAGACTAAATTCTATGATTCCGGAGCAATGGTAGAACAGGTTAACGTTTACAGGATGCTACTACTGACCAACATTATAAAAGAATGTGATACCCTTCTTTATCATTATCTGGCGTCATTTCCGATGACACTGATATTCATGTTTACAATCTTCAACAGGCTTCCCTTTTTATGCCCTGAATAATAGTTCTTAGAAAAGCTAGTATATTCCAGGTGAAAAAAAACACAGAAAAAGTGTAATTAAGCAGCCTAAATGAATGATCAAAGTTTGAATTTCATTTAATATAACTTCATTACATTATTTTTATTTTATTTTATTTATTTTTACTCCGCCGTTTTATAAAAGCAGTAACACACTTTAGGCCGAGTGTTACAATGATTTTATCATGGGAAAGATGTTTTTATGCACTCCACTTTGCATTGTGCCTTGTTCATGATAAAATCATAGCAGCACATACTCTAATGATTATTGTTGACTTGTAAGTCTGAGGTAAACTCTGTAAATGCTAAATTCCTAACTTCCTCTTAGCACCACCTGTGTCATAGAACCTCATAGGCCTCAAATATGAAATATTTTTCTGAAATTATTGTCTGTGTCAGCTCTTGGTTAGGGATTCCCCCCTTAATAGCCATCCAACTTTGTATGACACAGTTCTCTTTTATAGACAGTTCTCTATGTATGATTGGTTGGTTGAACATCATAAAAAAAAGAAATTCAAGATAGCTGCCAAACTAGCTCTTGCTAGTCCAAGTGGTTGTGTAGACTTATTGCATTTACGTTCACAGACAACATTGCGTTGTTGTGGGCGTGGCTGGGAGTGGTGAGAAAAGGAGCAGCATTGACAGACTGTGGCAAGTTCAATGCTAATATGGACACTGCAGAAAATAACCTTCTAGTCTATAATCTAGCAAATTCTTATTTAGCTCTTTGTGAGTCTTGTTTCCTCGTGGTCCGCTAGCAGATGTTCTGCGGCCCGGCACCAGTCTGCGGCCCAGTGGTTGGGGACCTCTGGTATAGTGGAAAAAACCAAAGACAAATTGAGTTTTATTTCTTTCACTATTATTACAAATGAATGTTTTTTTTTCTTTTTTTCCCCTTTTACAGGAATGCAGTGTTATTATTTTATACTGTACTGCTCAGCAGACTCTAATTTAAGTTTACAATCCCATTAAAACGAACACTGCATGGTTTTGTCCACTAACTACATGTGAAATATTACTTTCATTTCATATAAAACAATAATGGACATAAAATACAGGCCCCCTCAAAAGTGCAAGCGAGCGAGTTTTGTGGTTCCCCTTTGCTGTCAATTGTCAAAACAGTTTCAGTTGACTTTTGGAGCCCTTGGAAACAACAAAGGTAAGTCTTGCAAAAGAGCCAGACGCTCTGATATTTGGGATATTTCTGTAAAACCCCAAGAGAGAGAGCCTGCCCCAGAAAACGCTGAGGGCTGAGAAATATTACAAGAGCACCGCTGTTTATTCAGACCTCAGGTTCAGTGCAAGAAAACAAAAAATAGCAAAACACTCAGAGCTAAGCCTTCACTTACTTACAGGACAACCGCTTATAAGGAGAAATGGAAACCACGTGTTTAAAGGACATAACTATGTATGAATGTTGTGGTACAGCTTGTTTTTGTTGTACTACCATGCTGCAGCTGGCATGTTTATGGTTAATTTGATTTTTTTCCCTTTTAAATGTCCTGTGATAACATGTAGACAGTGTCAGTCAGCACAGATGAGTAGCTTGAACTCCCCTTTTAGAAATTGTTCAGTTGATTTGTAGTATTTGTACGCTGTCTCATTTCAGGTGATGCATGCTAACGAAAAGTAGATTTAAGAAAGATATATCAAAAACCTGCCTATTTTTAAAACTCCCATAACCTTGAGTTATGCTTTTATGTGTGCTGACTTCACATATTGGAAATAACTTATAGTAGCGCTGTTTTACCTGGAACTCACTACTGACTCTTGGAAAACTCTGGGCACTTGGCTTTGCCATATCAAACCTTTGTGTGGTATTATATAGGTTTATTTTCATGGTGAGGCCAGTAACTTTATATTGGATGAATAACTTAAATTATATTGGGTTATCTTGCGTTCCTCATTCTTCAGTGTTACAGTGCTAATTTTCAGAAAGACCTAAAAGTAAAGTCTTTAAATGCAGGTAAATGCATCTTTCAAACAGTATACAGGTTTGTCCAATGAATAAATGTGGACTGCTAAAGCTTATGGCAGGAACACTTAATCAAAAAGACTATTCTGAGCACATCCAACTAGGAGAGGGTTCTTGACTACGTTTCAGCTTCATCTAATCAATTCATCTGTTATTAACTACTACAACCGCTGTTAACATCAACTTTCTCTGTTAACCCAGGTTTACACACTTACTCTATGGAAATTCCTTATCCACATGACAACAGGGAGTTTATGACAAACAGCCAATTGCTTGAAACATGAGGAGGAGTTGAGTGGATTATTGTTCAGAGAAGGACAAAGAAATCATTCTACATACAGTACCCTGAAAAAAAGTATTTGGCTTCTTTTCGGTTTTTGCATATTTGTCATTCTTAATTGCTTTAGACTTTCAAACTAAATGTAATGTGATACAAAGATAACCCAAATAAACACATTTTTTATTTTAATAACAACTATTAATTAAAGAGGGAAAAAATACATATACGCCAACTGGCCCTGTCTGAAAAATAAATTGCCCCCTCAGTTACTCAAACAAGAAAGTAATTGAAATATATCCATCTAGAAAAGGTTACATAAGTCTGGGAATCCAGTGAACCACCATGAGAGCTATTATCTTCAAATAAAGAAAATTAGGAACACTGGTGACTTGCCGTATTTGCAGTAACAAAATTCCTCCAAGAGTTCAGCAATGACTCATCCAGCAAGTTGCAGAAGATCTCAGACGCACATAATTTCATCTTTAGAAATGTAGTATCCATGGAAGAGTTGCAAAGTGAAAAACCCTGCTAATCAAGTGGAATATAAAAACTTGTCTCGCATAAACACCTTGATGGCCCAAAGCCTTTAGGAAATATGCGGGACAGGGGTCCCGTCACATGTGGTGTTAAGATAACACAGCATTTCACAACAAGAACATCAAACAAATAGTTAAACATGATGGTGGTAGTTTGATGTGATCTGTTTCTGAATAAAGAGTATAGCACAGGGATTTTTATCTGTAGGTGTCTACTTCCTAGCAGGATAAGATGCTTGGAGCTCGCTCCCTGAGTTTACTGCACTTCCCACACTTGTGCTCCACTGCTCATATTCACAAGCTACACTTAGCTGTTGCAGAAATACAGATAATCTATATAGAGGACATTAATGTGAACATATCAGATGAGTAAAGCAAGTAACTTACAGAGCCAATGTGCACTGTAATGTGATTGCAATAACTTCAACTATAATGTGAAAAATTTTATTACACTACATGTAACATTACTTTGCCTAATGTTAAATTCAACAGTGCTTATTTGAATAATACCTGCTTTATATTCTTAATATGTACACTAAAATAATTTATCGTTTTTTTCTTAATTGAGTCTGATGTAAATTCTAGATTACTCTTAAGTTCTGGTATCTGTTTTGAACATACAGTATTGTGGGAGAGGATGGCTGGAACAACTGGCAACTGTTAAATCTGCCTGCCTTGACCAACTAGCAAAATTAGCTTAATTGTTTTTGTCAAATTAGTTGTTCAATCTCATTGTAGGATAATAAAAACTAGAAATGAAACCAACTGATATAACTAGTATTTGTAGTAAACAAGTTGCTAACAAGTAGGCCAAAGTGAGTGAATACTAGCAAGCTAGATGAACTGTTGAGACATTCTTTATTGTTGGTAGGTTGTGGCTTTTAAAATATATGATTAATATAAGTCAGTTGGCAGTTAGACCAGGTGTTTTTTTTCCAGTTCATTGGTAACAAGACCTTCACTAGACTAATACCAGCCTGGTACCTTAGCTATCTAGCTGGCTACCAATCCCTTGCTGTTTAGCTAAAACATTTCTTAAGCGCAGTCAGAAATAATAGGGCGATCTGATATGAAATTATTATGTATTTATTAAGTAGCATGTAAGCGTATGTTGTTTTTTTGCTCCAAATAAACACATGGCACTGCTGACTGAAACATTGCAGCTAGATTTATGTTAAACTACAGTTTTGCAGTTTGCTGAAGTTTCTAGTTGTCTGAACATGTCTTTCATAACAGATCCTTAAAGTTATATTTAGTTACTTGCAGGATTTATTAGTACAAAGTTGAGTAGATTTTGAGTTGCTGTTGAAATCAGATTATGTTTTTTTCATTGTAAACACAAGTTATATTTCTACAGTGTATGTAGTATGATATGATAATTTATGTGGTTGGCAGCACAAACATCACTGAGGGAAAACAATCTAAAAATGACCAGAGGTCCACCTCCTGTTTGGTCAAGACCCTGACCCTGAGAGCTGTTTAAAATCCGAAATACCAAACATAATCTGCCCTGCAGCAGCATATGCATGCATCATAATTTGGCATGGCAGCGGATCTTGTCAAACAGTGATCCACCATTGCGAGACAGAAAATCTAGACTTGGATTAAACTAAGCTTAAAGTTAGCTAAGATTATCCCACCATTCACTAAGAGTCTTTTAAAATCTAAGAGCCTTTAAAGATCATTTTAAAATGATTTTATTGTGTACAGTTTCACATAGACAGTAGACTATTTCTAAATTGCACCTCCGTAGCAAAGGCCAAACCTCTGCAGAGCAGAGGTACTTACAGATGGTAGCAGTTGCCAATGGATGTATAACACATTCAGGCAACCAGGCCCTTAAATGCTTATTGTGTGTCATCACTTTCTGTACCTACTGCTCCCTTTTTTCCCCTCTGTTACCACCAGGAACATCAAAACCTTCCTGGATTTGTGACAGGCTCTCTAATTACCTCTGCTATTTACGGTGCTCAGGCAGTCTGCTACTGATTTCTCCATTATCTTGACAGTCAACAAACTGGTCCCATTAGAACGCTGGCGCGCGAGACTTGCCCGGGGCAGCCTTGGGCTTTGGCGACCACAAATCGCTTCTGCATTAAAAGTCACCGTGTAATAACTGCCTTCAGCTTTATCGCTAAAGCGCCTGTTTTTCGAAGGGAAGGATGGGGGAGTGTGGGTGGGGGGCTCTTTGTGGTAGCTTTATTGACTGACCCACACGCTCTGTTTGAGAGTGGCAAGCTTTGAAGGTTCCAGAGGAGGGCCCGGACCATTTTTTGCTGGGCCTCTGATCTCATCTTAGTCTGTCTGCAGCACTTGCCTCTTGCAAAGGTGCGAGCAATAAGTGAGTAGATTCTCAGTAACCAGAAAAAAACCCAAAACAAAACATGTTTTGCTCTAGTGTGCTATGGCTGCTGTATTCTGCTGTAGCTGTGGTGATGTAGTGTACCCTGTACCACTTGCAGAGTACTAACAGAATATAATGCTACATGTATTAAGGCTAGTACAGGATAAGGCAGGAAAACACATCACAAACTGATTTTAACAGAAATCTTACTCAACAGCTGCATGATCAGTTTTAATATGTCCACTCTTTCCAGTCTTTTCAGTTTTTAAAAAACAAAGGGGATGCAGGGACAGTGATCTTCCAGCCTTTATTTTTGAAGATTGTTGGACATGTGTCTCTTGGGAACTAAAAACTTGTTCCTAATGCATATTTAACTGGATTTTTGCTCTGTGATTGAAATGCATTGAAATACCAATATTAGACGATTCGTCATGAAGTGTTCACACAATGTAAAAGACAGTTGGTGTTGTTGTTTTCAGGCGTTAAATCCTATTTATTTTTCCTTTTTTGTAAAAAGTGTCTTTTTTTTTACCAGGATAGCCTAGCTTGCAGTTCACCCCACCAATGCTGTCTCCAAGCAAAACCATGTACATAATTAAGTAGCAGAGTGTGTAGTCTACACAGATTACATTCTGTTAACACGCTGTGTATAGTCAAGCTGTTGAGAGAGCTGCATATTAGCCGAGTAGCTGAAGAGGCAGTTCCCACACACTGACCTGGAAGAAATGTGGCTTTCCAGGTCATGTCTGTACTGCGCCGAGGGTCATCCTCATTAAGGATGCTGCTGCTGCTGCATATGTGGATGCTCTGAAGCGCTGCCTCTCTGTGCCTTCAAACTACCGCATCTTTTAATATTTATTCACAATACAAGCCCTTCTCTGGCGTTAGGCATTGACTGCTGTTAGAATTAAATGGCACATGTCAAACTACTTCTGTTTAATTTAGTCTTTTTTAAATCTGCTTTTAAAAGCCTTGTTATGTAATGATGATTGAGGTTTTGTAAGTCCATTGTTTGCCATGCATGCTTAACATTTGGCTTAATATTAACACTGTCTAAAGATGTCTAACATGTGATACCAAACAACTATGTATGCTGAACGAAACAGTGGTTCATTCTAAGTGTTTAAGTTGAATAAACTTAGGTCAAAGGCTTTTTAACTACATGTAGTGATAACTTTAAGGTATGTACTATATTATATTCTAGATGTACTTTGCAACTTGCACATACAACTATACAGGCTGAATTCAAATGTTTGTAAACAAAGGGCTAAGACACTTATGGTTGGATAACGGTTAGCAGACATGAACAGCATAGAGCTCTAGCAGTAGGCAATGAGGAAACTTTTAAAGACTAGAGCACACAAAATGCTGTTTTCCCCTGTTTATCTGCTCAATTTGCATCCTCATCTCATGGGTCTGTACAACATTCCTGCCTCTGTACTGCCTGCCCCTCATTTCTCACATAGCACTCTAACAATAATCACTCTCTGTCTCTCTCTCTCTCTATTCACATGGTATAACACATGGCATACCAGTAAAAGTCCTGGAGTCATGTAGATTAGTGTTAGAGAGAAATATATATTGTTAAAAGGGCAGAAGTGCAGTAAAGAAAAATGTCAACAGTAGCACCCTGTCACCTAAAAGTTTTCCTCCTCTGGAATACAAAATATCAGTTTGCATTATCGGTGTAATGTTGATGCATTTCCAATATATTTTCTTCAACAGTCATATGCAGTGATCTAGTGATCAGTATAATTTGTTAGAATTCTGTTATCCTATGGATTATGACCAATAGGGCCTTAATTAGGACCATTCCTTGGATAGGTTATATGGACCAAAAGTGTTGGTTTTCATTTAGAAAGGTGCCAATGTTATTTTCATTCAATGATTCTCTGAAGCAGAACCTAACCGACATGCTCATGTGGGGCCAATGTTTAAGTAGAACGTGTACTAGGTGGGCTCCAGGTGGGCATGGGCTCTGAGTGGGTTTGGACATGTGCTCTTATCAGGACCCAGTTGTGCTTCCTACATGGGCCCATCGTTACAGCCCACCCAAATTTCATAATGGTCCCATCTAGGCTCTGTGTTCACTGTACAGCTCAGATGGGGCCCATGTTGAACCCCTCCTGGTCCAATCACTGACCCTGATGGGCATCCCTATGTGAGGCCAATCTGGGTATACTTCTTTTGAGCATAGACATTTTTTTTGTTTCGCATGTGTCTTAAAAAAAGGCACATTTTGCTTTCCATAGTAGGTTAATTTTATACAGTGTACAAAACAAATGTGATTTAGTATGTCTTGGTATGTCTAATTTACTGTACACATCAACATTTCTTTCCAGAACTGGAGTAGCTGTTGAAATAATGAACTATTTGGCGCAGCCACTAGCACAGCTTCTCTTCAGACAAGCCAATATAGCCTTCAGATTGCTGAAGCTAAACTTCAAATGAGTAAAATGTCAATCAAGTGGTGACCAAGCATGCCCCTGGAGCATAAAGCTGAACAGACAGCTACTTGACAGCACATGACGGTGTGGGGGAGACGTGACTTTAGACTAAAGGTCAGTGCTTCTCCGCCATCATGCATTTGCATGTCACTCCGAGGAATGGCACGATGACCAATCAGGGCTTGGCATACCTAAAGCTGTAGCCCTGGCTCTAGGGGTGGTCAGAAGTCCTCAGGATTGGCCGTGTGTGGTGGAGGGTAAGGGAGGTCAAACCTTTGACATTTGCTGTGACACCAGCCCTCTATTTTTACGCTGGGCCTTCTCTTGCCAATTACTTTTTTTCTCCCTTTCGCCCTGTATAGGGGTATCAAGTTGCAAATGTCACTGATAGAATGGACTTTGTTATTAGAGACATTGTGTGGGTGTGTGTGTGCCTGAGTGTGTGGTTCTGTCCCCTCTCGCTGACCTCTGTTGGTACAATTTAGTCGTCCTTCTGTATTATCAATTTGCCATCTGTGTGGCGCGCTATGAAATGTGCGACGGAGCCCTCGCTGCATCCAAATATAATCATCAAGCCAATTACCCTGACATTCCTGACACGGGAGCGCTAAAGATAAACAGGCCAACAAATATCAGAAAGGGGTCAGCCTGACATCGCTGTAACAGAGCATTCAGTCAGAGCTGTGGTAAAAAAATGATGAGCAGGGCTGAGGGGGGCAAGTCGGAGGCCCTATCCAAAGGGAGGATGCGATATGAAACGGAGATTGGTGAGTTTAACTGCTGCCCGTAAATGACATGCAGGAATGGACAGACTAGTTGCTTAGCTTGCTCTGTTAACACTGAGGTGGTGTGAAACCTTTTTTTTATTTTTTTGCCTTTTGTTCCTATGAGCTCAAAAATAGGTCTGTAATAACTGCTATCCATATATATGAATTGTAGCAGTATATTATAGGGGTCCTATTTTAGATTTTTATTGTATTGTATTTTTTTCAACATTCAACATTTTTGTTAAGACAAATGTATTCAAACAACATCTGTTCTTAGCTGCCCTGTATTGTGCCTTATATAGAAAAGAGTCCATATACTGTAATGGGAATATAACTACGCTATATCATGTTTATTGGTGTGTATGTATACAGTTTTTCATGGTGTGAGACCTTTAATGCTCCTGCCTTTACGTAAAATGAATGCCAGTGCTATGCCCAGTTCTGTTCTAATAGAGTATTATGTGAATGACATGCTAACTCTCAAATTATTTCCTGTCATAGGCAACGCGTGTTTAGAAGGAGCTAACACGTAGAAAGCAGGAATTCCTCTACCAATAAGGTTTTAAGTTTAAAGTGGCCCCTCTGGCTACAAAGAAAAATGGCGGGCTACAACTTTGCAACAACATTATGTTTAATAGAGCAGGCATTAAAACGATCCTGCTGAAAGGAACAGAAGAGAGCACATCATTCGGAGTCACGGTGCAGAACACAAGCTCCGCAATCAGTTTGTGGCGAGTTTCTGCCAGACTTGCGGGCCATACATTTTGTTAATAGGTCAGGTAGTAGAGGCAGTAGTGCACACACATTACAGAACATAAAACCCACCCTAGAGGGGGGCGCAACTCTGAACGTTAGAAGTCTGGAAAGATATCCGTACTATTACCGAGAGAACCTGGGGGAGAGATGGGTCAAAAGGTTGTATTTTTGGTGCTGCTTTTTAAAGCTTAATAAAAATGTTAAGCGCTTGCCGTCCCCTCCCTGAAGCATCAGCTTGTTTTATTATCTTTTCAGAAAGTCAAGTTTTCTTAGGGAGGGTAAATTCCTGAGAAGTGGTGTTTTCAAATGTAACTATAACTCACCTGTCCCTTTGGGGAGAGAGCCTGGTTTTTGGCGACAGGGTAATTGCGGTCAATATGCAACAGGGTTTTGAGTGACTCCCTGTGGCATTAGTGACTGGAACGTATTGATTCTTGCATCTTCACTACTGCATTGACTTGCTGTGCCACTGGAGGCTGTGGGAAGGAGTCAGCCGATCCCAGAGATATATGTAACAGATTTGTTTTAATTATGTGTGCAAACAGTGTGGAAATTGGATCGTTGACTGAAGCAGTGCAACTGGAACGATAATAGCACTAATTGCTGTTGCTTTGCTTCTTCCTCAGATCAATACTTAGAGACGCATTGTATGGAGCAGCGGCGGTACAGTAAATGGCCTGGAAAGCTGAATCGGACAGAAGTTAGTTGTCTTGAACGTGTCATGTTGAAGCGACTGAGTGAAGTGGTGAACTTCCTCAAATTCACAGGATAGTCTGTGCATGTTTCAGCATCTGTCACAGGCCTAAATTATTTAAACTGTTCTGTTTGTGTGTGTGTGTGTGTTTTTTTTTTTTTCGTGAGCCGTGTGGTGTCTAGCTGTCAGATGGTAATTATTTCATAAGGCACTTGGCTTTGCGGTGCCCTTTTTGCTGCTGTCCCCGGCTGAGGGCCCCACCATCCCAGAGCTTAGTCCAAAACGTTGCTAAACTACAAAACCCGGCGAAATAAAACACTCGGAGGATTAGAACAATTTAGAAAGCAGACCCCCTTCCTTTCAGATGTGCCTTCCCTGCGCCGTGGCTATTTCTCCGCGCCCAGCATGGGCTCCGCTTTGTGGCTTTTAATAACCTGCCTTTCCGAGCGCTACCCCCTGAGACACATTTCTCTCTCTCTCTCTCTCTCAACCTCCGTCTCTCTTTCTCTCTCTCACTCTCCCTTTATTTGTGCCGCTCTGTTTCTATCTACCAGCAGCTGCGCAGAAGAGAAGCAGTGGAGGTGGTGGTGGCGGCAGCAGCGGCAAATTTCTTCCAGTTGCTCAACACGCTAATCCTCCTCCTTTTCTGCCCAGCTCAAGCATTATATTGCAGTTTCATTGACTGGGAGGTGTTGTGTTGCGGTGGAATCAATAGCCGAGGGGATCCCAGCCCAACGATTAGCTTGTCAGTCAGGCCTATGTGGTGGGGGGAAGAGGAGGGGTATGGGGAGGGGGTGGGGGGTGTATGGGGTCGAGGCGGCGTAAATCCTGGAATACCAGGGGCCACCGGCACGAACAGGATGGAATGCTGGGAGCCGCCGAGTGCTCCACACCACCTGTTGTAGAAGGCAACATGTGCTGAGTGTATTAACCTTTCTGCTACTGGGGTTTTACCGCTGGCCGCTGCCAGGCAAGCACCCTGGCCTAGACGAGACGTCTCGTGCACACACACACACACACACACACACACACATGAGAAGTGCTATAAGGACCTCAACAACATTTAACCCGCCATTGCTCTGGCTGCATACTTCGGGTGTTAAGAAGTACTTATTTATCTCCCTGTGTTTATAAGGTGTACACCATGAGTGCAAGGGCTTAGAAGAACTTTGAAGTCGGCTAGACGTGTTTATAGGTGTTATGTCTACATTTTTGTAATTGTTAAAGCACTTTGTCATCAGAAAATGTTAACACTGCTAAAGCCTGCACAGATTTTTTTTATAATGAATGCATAGAGCATAGAATGATTGTGATATGCCTTACTACATACAGTTTTAATTACATATTGGATCAAAATACTTGAAGACTAGAATTTTTTTGGTTTAATTCATACTTTTTTGTTTTAGATCTTCAAAAATGGTGCCTGTCTAAATAATCTAAAATACATTTGAATTTTCAGTTGGATTTACATTGCTTTTACTGTATCACAATCAGAATTAAGGGTCAATTTGTTATTTTTTATATTTAAAAAATTAGTCTTATAAAAAAAATGCACTTTCCAGAAAATAATTTACGATTGAAACAACTGCCAACATGGCCAGGTCAGGTCATCATACTAAGTCCAGCCCAGGAGTAGACCACAAAATCTGCAAAGAAGTCTCAAACAATCCTAAAATGTTATTACAGGTACCATCATACAGGTAGCTCTTGCCACAGTTGATGTCTAAGTATGTGCATCTACAATCAGTACGACACTCAGGTTGATTTTAATGGGCCAGACAAGACTATAAAGCCAGAGAACCACTGGACAAAGACCAGGACTTCTGGAACAATGTGCTTTGGACAAAATAATCTTTAGACTGTATACTCACTCATCCAAATCATTGATTCAGGTGTTCAAGATAATTACATGGCCACAATTGTATAAAACCAACCTTCAAACCTTATGTGGCCTTCAGATTATCTCAGGTACAGTGTGTAGAGTGTTTAATGGAATGGGTTTCCTAGGCCAAGCAGCAATGTAAATCGGCGGATGCAGTGGTGTAAAGCATGCCACCACTGGTTTGCCTGTTGCCAGCAGAACAGTACTTGTCTCACTGTATTGTGCCAAGTGTACAGTTTGGTGGAGGGGGATTATGGTGTGGGGTTATTTTTCAGGAGTTTGGCCCCTTAATTCCAGTAAAAGGAACTTTTAATGCTTTAGCATACCTAGAGATTTTGGTCAATTTCATGTTCCTAACTTTTCAGGAACAGTTTGGGGATGGCCCCTTTCTGTTCCAACATGACTGTGCACCAGTTCACAAAGCAAGGTCTATAAAAACATGGGCGAGAAGTTTGGTGTAGAAGAATTTGACTGGCTTGCATGTGACCCCCGATAGAACATCCCTTTGGGATAAATTGAAGCGGAAACTGTGAGCCAGGCCTTCACGTCCAACACCAGTGTCTGACCTCACAAAAGCGCTTCTGGTAGAATGGTCTAAAATTCCCATCAACACACTCCTAAACCTTGTGGAATGCATTCCCAGAAGAGTTGAAGCTGTTATAGCTGCAAAGGGTGGCCCGACATCCCTATGGATTAAGAATGGGATGTCACTCAAGTTCATATGCGCGTGAAGGAACTCCAGTGAATACTTTTGGCAATATAATGTAGTTAAAAAAAATAACTAAATTCACTTTGTCTCTGTACCATACAGAGATCCCACTAATCTACAGTAGCAATTTTTAACAATACTGTTTATGTGTATGGTGATTATGACACTGAAATAGTTATATTTGTGGCAAATTTGTGAAAATGACCCTGCTGGATCATGTGAATACCATGATTTATCAAACCCCCACAAACTAGTCTGACCTTGTTCAAGATCCCCACAGCACACAATGAAAAAGTCATTTAACAGAGGGCATATTAAATATTACAAACTTCTGTGATATTGGTATTGTAAAGGCTGATCGAAAAAGGATATCACTTGTCCCTAGTAAACAAGCCTGTCCATTTCCACACATTTGTCAAATCAAGTTGCCGTCTAATTCTGGGCAGAAGGTTCATAAATGAACTCAAACACTTAGTATTGCAGTTGTTTGAGGATTGTTTTGGTGCATTAAATCAATTCTTCAGGGTTGATCCCAGAAGACAGCAAGGCCTAGTCTTATTTCAACAAGTACTAAAGGAAGAGTAATTGTACACTATTTGTATATATGAGCCAGAAGCAGAGGGAATTTAGACAGAGCAAATCGATGACCTTTGGGAAATGTTTTGGCCTTCGTCCCAGAGTTGACGCACTGTTCATCATCAATAGAAAGTCATTTGATACATAGAAGATTCATAGTGCGTAGATAAAGATGAGCCTATATAACACATGTCCCATAATGTTTTTTTCTCTGGGATTAGCTTGAGGGTCAGAGTTGGATTTGTGTCATGTCTTCGTTCTACATGTGTAGTTATACAGTGCCCTCCATAAAGGTTTGGACAAAGGCATGTTTTCTTTTCAATTTGTGCTGAAACTAATCACATGCACATTCACCATTTTTAAATGTGTTAAGTGTACTGTTTATACATAGAAAGCACATAGCCCTAGCATTTCAAAGCACCATAATGTTTAATAGCTGATTGGAATTTAGTGTCTAGTTTTGAATAAAAGTCAAGAAAACCATCAAAGTATGAGATACACTGATCAAAGAGCCAACCATAATCAACGGATTGGGACATTAGAATTAGATGTGGTAGTCCTCCATAGCTGATGACAGAAGAATTCTCATAATGAAGAGAAATTTGCACACGTTAATTCCACACCTCTGAACCACTCTTCAGTAGGCATGTGTGGAACTACCAATGGCTGCTGTTTGCTGAAAACGTAATGAACAGAAACACAGAGACTACACTGCAAGGTGCAAACCAGTAGTAAGCCTTAAAAACAGGATGGTCAAGAGTGGAACACAAAAATCATTAGCACCTGCCATTGATCTGATAAAAGTTCATCTTAATCTTATCTGTCTTCAAGGCCTTTGTCCAGAACTCCTCCAGAAGGCTTCAGAAGTAGTTTTTAGTCCAGCCTGGCCACCCTAACTAGTGGTTTGCATCATGTAGCAGAGGGCACTGTATGTAAGGATCTATATATAAATATTGTTGCTATCCAGCCACATAAATAAATAAATGAATGAAAATCACATTGTGACATAACAAGATTCTAGCAGTTGTTATTTATTTGTGTGATGACTGCATTATATATGGCCCAATAAAAATGCTTGAAAATGACTTTTTACATTGACCTCCACTAAAAGTTAAGAAGGAGTGTGTCTCAGTTGCTGCATACTAATTACTAACACTAACTAGTTTTTGAGTATTAAGTATTTAGCATAGATAAGAGACATACTCACTACCGGACAGTTCTTGAGTGTGGTTATGATGGACACTATTACCCCATGTTGCAATGCGAAATAGACAGGGAGGACTAACTCACGTCTGGAACAATTATTAGCAAAAAATGGCAGATAATGATGCAAGGGCAGCCCCAACGGACTAGCAGTGATGCCTGTCACTTCCTGTTAATATAAAATAGGTTAATACATTAATATTTTGTGTACTAACCTGACAAAATCATACTATTAAGATTAGTATATAGTATGTACCTTATAGTATTAAGGCTTAGTTATACTTTCACTCAAGAGTGTCTTGCATGACTGCTCCAAACACTATTTATACTTGACTTCCATTGTTGCATTGTTCTCCAGAACAACAGGTGGCAGTGCAAGGAAATAGCCATGGAAAAGTACATAAATTGTCCATTTTGAATAAAGCAAGACACAAAAAAATTTAATTGCATATCCAGAGTAGGCCATTAAGAGCTTGACTTTGTAAATTGGATGAATATCAGGTGTATTTTTAGCTCTTTAATTAAATCATGTTAAAATTGTAGTGGGACTAAAGCAAGCATTTGCAGCATATACACATTTTGCTGATGCTGAATTGCAAAGTTGGAAATGTATTTTTATGTTTTAGTGTATGATGAAGTGGCATCCACAGCTTGACTTGGTCTACAGTATAAATTACACTTCATCATCATACTGCTGTTGGAAAACCCAAGATCAAAGATCACTGTGACTGTGGCAACATGATACTATTGGCATTGACTCCTAGTGCAGTTTGAAAAGTCTAAAAAGAAATGTTTTCCTAAAATCTGCTGACTTTACCTTGACTCATTAATGAATTGTTTTATTGAACTAAACCTTGACTCCTCTTAGAATCCTGTTGTCACTCAGACACTGTTTTGTGCTGAGTACGAGAAATACAGTACCTTGGCCATTCGCACATTGAGAGATCCTCAAAGCTTTGAGTGGGAGCCAGATAAATGCTGCTGCTTTTCCTGCCTATAAGATCATTGTCCATTTGTGTGTGTGTTCCATCAAGCCAGGCCACTGCTGCAATGCACTTGCTGAACATGATGCACAGTGCTGCTGAAAGTCCCCTCAGAAAGCCCTGACCCAAATCACATCTTCTTTTTTCCTTTACTCTTTTAGATCTATGACTTATTCATCTTGTGCCTCTATAAATAAATGACGACAGGTTGTGAATATGCAGGTTCACTGCACTTCTGTATGTGCACCTCTTGGGAAGGGCCCAGATAAGCAAAGTGCATCAGGCTATATGGAGGTGAAGAAGCTAGTGATACAGTTACATTACACTGCAGTGTCTTCCAACTAGGAGAGCACAATATTATATCATAATCAGGATCAATTATGTTTTCTTAGACTTTCAGAATATATTCTGAGCATCATGAGTGCACTTCTGGAACATTGAAAAACTACTTGTATCATAAACAGTATTGTTATTGTTGACTGCACTTATTGGTCTTCCATACAAGGGCTGTGTATGTCTATGCACATATTCTACAAAAAGTTGTCTTCAGTAAGTAAAAAACACACTCAGTTTGGTTGAGGTCAGGTGACTAATTCTGGCACCGATCTCTTTTGCATCATTCAACCAAATCAGCACCAGTGACCCAGTTCCATTGGCTACCCTACATGCTCACGCAAGACAGTGTCTTCACCATGTTTGCCAGATGATGTGGCATTGCTTTTAGTCAGGAACCATACTTTTTCACCTTCATACACAGGTTAATCTTGCGTTTATCTTTTCAAAGAGAGCTATGTTTATTTTATGTATTTTCTACTAGTCAAATCTTGCCTTTCTGTTCTTGATTTACCGGTAGTTTGTATTTACATTCATAAAAGCATCTCTTGATTGTAAACTAATGAAAGGCCTACCTCCTTGAGAGTGTTCTTGACCTGACTAAATGTTGTGAAGGGGATTTTCTTTCCAAAAGAAGGAATTCTACAATCATCCACTTTAGTTCTACTCCATGGTCTTCCAGACCTTTTGGTGTTGCTGAGTTCACCAGTGCATTCTTTCCCTTTAGAATCCATCAGATGGTTTGGTTTTGCTGCTCCTAAACTTTCTGTTGTTTTTCTGTTTTTAATTAGGTTTATTTAGTCTGTATTACTGTAATTAAACACCTTCTTGGACCACATATTGGGAGTTCCCGTGAATAGCTACCAAACTCCAGATCTGTTTGCCATAAAATAACGACATAGCCATCCAAATCGTTAAATTTTCCAATTACTTTTAAGCCTATCAAAAAAGAAGGACTAGATAGAAAATGACTGTAATTGGTAAACACTTAAAGTGGTTAATGATAATGAAGTCTACACTTTATTCACATCTTAATTGCTTCATTACAGATCCATTCAAGTGGTGTATAGCGGCAAAATAACAAAACATTTTGCATAATACACATTATGTGTTGTAAATAAATCTTTAATCCTAATGCTAATGTTAACAGTGTTGAACTGATGTACAGTTTGTCCTTTATATTTGCAACACCATCCTTATAGAAGTGTAATGAGTACTTCCATAAATACTGTGATAAATACTTCCAACCAAGTAAAGATGTACTATCTATTTCACTTGAACTTTTTATGCTCAGTTTGGAGAGTTCAGTACCAGGGGCTGCTGTTCTGTGTGTGATAGAGAGAGAGTGAGAGAGAAATAGACAGTGAGAGTGTGAGAGAGTGTATCTGTGTGCATCTGTCCTTAAAACAAGCTGGACAAGAGGGTTTCAAAGCCACGCGTTTGTGTGTGTGTGTTTGCGAAGACGCGCAGCCGGTTGAGGGTTGGAGCTAATGAGCAGGGACTTTGCAGTGGGTTGGCAGGTAGCGGGGGCACTGCACAGTCAGGCCTGCTGCTTGTAATCACTCGGAGCTGCTGTCATCAAGCGCCGTCCCAACACGGGTCCAGCATAGGCCCAGCGCAGAGAGAGAAAGAGTGAGAGAGCCATGCAGGAAGTGCAGGCCAGCTGCTGCCAAGCTGTCATCAGGAGGACGGCATGCTGCTCTGGGGAGGGGAGAGTAAGGGCACTGCCGCAGGAGCCATAGGAGTCAAGGGCAGGGTGGAGTGTCCTGATGAGGTGTGTGTATGTGTGTGTGTGTGTGTGTGTGCATACAAAAGAGAGCATAGTATGTGTTATAGTGAGTGAGTTGTGAGAGAAAGTGAGAGGGGTTGGCTGTAAGTCCAATTTGATTTCCTATTTTCTATGAGCAGGACTGGTCAGTGCCATTCTAATCAGGGGTGGAGGGTTGGTGTCAGTATCCAGATGCGAAAACATAAATGCTTATAGGGGCTTTCCAGCCTAATATGTTGCCATGTTACATCATTTTCTATAGTGCAGCCTCATCAGTTTTCCCATTTTTGTATCCAGTACGCATCCTGCATAATACAATAATTGGGAATTCCCTCAATAGCGATAAATAAATCCGCTGATATGCTACTGATGTAGAGGTTGGAAAATACAGGCGTGATGTTCAGCTCCCTAGCAGTAATGTTAGCTGTTTTATTCAGCCAGTAAAATCTATAGTGAATATAGATGTGTACATAATAGAAGAAGATAAAGTTACAGTTGTATGCAGAGGTTTGTACCTTGTACCAACACTCATCAAACATGGACTTCTGAAAGCAGCTGTTAAAGAAAATAATCAATGCCCACAAGTCAGATGAAGGCTATTATAGGAAACACAGCCAAGTATTTGCAGCTTGCAGTATCTATAGTGTGATATGCTGTTTAAAAAATGGCAGTTTATGGAAACTATGGAGCTCAAGATGAAATCTGGAAGACAGAGTAAACTCTCAAAGAGAACTGTCAAAAGTCAAAAGTGGTGGTGCACAGTTCCACAGGCCTGACTGTCCTGCTACCTGCCTCAGACCAGTTGCTTACCCTAATTGCTGCTATTATTATTGTTGTTGTTGTTGTCCATTAGCATTACTTTTATTATTATAACCATTACTACTGCTAATCATATTTGTCATTATTTAGTATGCCGGAGCTTATGTGTTGTTAAGATGTTAGTTCGTAATTTCTAAGTGGACCAAAGTAGGATGGTCTCCCTTTGTGAGTCTTATTACTTCCCAAGGTCCTTCAGCTTTAGGGTTTTTTCCTTGCCACAGACACCTTTGGCTTGTTCACTTGGGGATACATGTTTTATATTTTATTGTTTGCTTGTGACAACATCAGTTGTAAAAAGTGCTGTAAAAATAAAATTGATTTGATTTGACGGATGAAGTAAAAACAGAATGATTTGTCCACAAACAGCAAAGATATGTTTGGAGAAAAAAAGGAACTACATTTCATGAAAATGCCTTGTCACCTGTGAAGCATGGGGGTGGATCTATCATGCCTTGGAGTTGTGTTGACAATATTGCACTGGTGGAGAGAAGAATGAATTCCTCAAAATACCAGAAAATCATGGATGCAAATCACAAATCATCTGTTAAAAAGCTGAAAAGATGATGGCTTCTACAATACACACCTCAACACCAACATGGGCATACACTGAAGCTTTTGTACGGGCGTTTCCTGACCTAAACATTGTAGACAATGTGCAAAGCTTTGCATGCAAGACAACCCAAGAATATCTCAGAATTAGAGATCTTCTGCAGAGAGGAGAGGAAAAAATCTGCTAGAACTACTGGACTTTTAGCTAGTGCTGTGATTTTTGCCAAATGGAGTGTTTTTTTTTTATTATATAATATATATTTTTTATACAGTAACATCTAAATCTTTTATACAATCACATCTAAACATGATCTATAAGAAGACCATAACTAAGAATAACAAAATATGATTTGCTTGTCAGGTAAACTTAATATTTCCTGGCCTACATGCCCCCACAACTAAAGCTGTTTCCTATTCACTATCCCCTACATGCAAAAATCCAGATCACTATTATAGGCAACAGAAATTGACAAGGTAGCAAATGAATTTTGAAGCATTGTTATGTATGTGACCTCACTGCTGTGCGACAGCAGATTGCATCGCATAAACAATCTGAACGCAGGTCTTCCTCAGAGCAGTATGTGTCTTCAAACTTAACAACGCAGTGGATTATGGGTATTTCCTGTCCGTTTCGTGTACAACAATTGTACACTATATATTACGGCCCATTGTAGTTATATGTTACAGTGCACTTAAATTTTGGCGCTAAACTTTACAAAGAGGCAGAACCCCAAACTAGTCCATGATGTAGTGAATAGGGCACAGTTTGGAACACATCTCAAGGTTTTAAAAATGTATTTTTGAAAACAGAGTAAATACTAGCCATATTAATGACTGGGGGTTACATGGCCAAGTTATGACTGTTAAAAGGGCACCCCAATCCCACTTACAGCTATGTCTGTCATGTTTGTCCTTATGTCCCCACTTCTCTCAGACTGGTGTGACTATGCAGTTGTTTATGTCAAGATGACCCCTGAGCCGGTCTTTCTAAGTACACTCCAAACGTCATGATCTTTCCATGACCGCAAAACCAAAAGTGTCAGTTTTGTGTACACAACAAAAGAGTTCCCGGTCTTCCAGAGACCTTCCACTCACCCGTGGCCACATTACACGCTGCTCCATATCAAGATCTAGCATGTTTGCCAACAAAATCACATTTTTTAATGCCTATGGTAAAGTTTAGAAACTCTGCAGATTTTACCTTTGGGCTGTTCTGTGAAGTGGTTTTTAAATGTCAGTATGTGAAATTAAAAGGATTTATAATTCCATGACAACAATATAGTGCTTCTGACTAGTGTCCTCAACAGCTTATCCTCGATGGGCAGATGTATGTATGTGTGTGTATGTGTTGGTGTGTGACCATGCATGTCTTATGGTCCCCTTATAACGTGGACAAGAGCTGCACTGGTCCCTTGAGTGTCCTTGTGGAAAGATCTGGGAGAATGTCCCAGGTTCCTGGGAGAGGAACGCTCCTCAAGTGGGAAAACACACCAGCGTGTTAAGTTATTAAGCCCCACTTTGGGCGGTGTGTGTGAAACAAGCTCCCACAAGAGCTGGTGAGAATCCCTTAACTCGCATTACTCCACCCCCTGGCTTTGTCCCTCATTCACTACTAGGTTAGAAGGGTCACTCTCTCCATGTGGATAGGTCCTCTGGCCCAATTACACCGCTACAGTGCTCAATTAGGCCCAATCCCCCCCTTTTTAAGGTCACATTTGAAAAGGGCTTTACATTTTTCAAGTCTTAAGGAAAGTAGGGGGACCCCAAAAGAAAGATGAAATTAGGGGTATAAATGGCGACTCAAACGAAAGCTTTGTCTCTGAAGTACTTGCCGCTTTCAAATATTCATATGAATTGCTTTAGAATTTGCTTGAAAATGGCCGGTAGCACATACCTATTAGAATACAGAGAAATTATGGTTCTAGTTTTAACTTTGTAGTGTTGCACATCAATGTAGAACAAATGGTCATGGATAAATGAAAGAGAGGATAATGACCTGTTGTAAGTAAAAACTGAAGACCCAATGCACAGGAAGCAATGCTTTACAATTCTATACATTAGACTATGCGAAAAGAGAATGCAATGTTAAAAGGGAGTTCCACTGATCTCTTGTAACTCTAAGGACAATGCTTATCATAGCCTGATATAATGTAAGTAATCAAAGTCATTTAAGTGGTTAATTTTACCAGTTTGGATTTCTTCATAGTAGTGTTGATACAGTTGTAGGTTTGCCTTCCAAAGTGAAAATAATTGATTACATTTTAAATATGATAACTGAAATATATAAATTTTGTTCAGGCAGATTTCCTGTAATATCCTGTGATTACCTTATGCAGTCTTCAGACCTCTGGCTTCATTCACCAGTTCTCTATATGTTTTTGTAAAATGCATTTCACACCAATTACCCTGAATAACTTTACCATGTAGTTATACAAATATTTTGAAAAATCATTGGAATTGCCTTTAAAATTTTTTATTTCTTATATTTTTCTTGTTTCGGATATTATAACATGTAGAAGTCTGGTGATTTGAGATGGAAAATATTTCAAGTACTGCAACCTAAAAATAATCAGCCATGGTAAAAATAGCAATAGTAATGACTTTGCTTAAATGTTTTTTGCTTTTAGTGTCGTTTTTCTGCTATTAATCAAAATAAGATTGTCCTAAAATAAAGCCTTCAAGATTTAGCATAGTCAGCACCACTTGTGTTAATTATGTTCTTTGCAAGTTAGAAGCCTTTATTTTGACCTCTTGTCCTGCTGATTATTTCTCCCTCTATTTATAAAAGACCCGGCAGCATTCCTGTTACTCTAAGGTCAGTGCCCTATCCAAGCCTGGCTGTAAGCAGGCAGCCCAGGTAGCCCAGTCCGCCACAGCAAGGTCACATTCTGTCTCCAGGTGCTCAATTAAAAGGGGCATTAATCTTGTTTACACAATAGAACAGCAATATGGAGCAAGGTAGTAAATTTATTGTCGTTAAACAGTGGGAGGCTTCTAGGCACTGGCACTGTGCCCAGCTGATGCCTGAACCAGTGTGAAGGCATGTGCATTGGTAAAAGGGCCCAAGACTCACCCCTGGGTGAGCAAGCAGCAGGCTGTGTCCAGACGCTCTCCTCCTCTCCACCTCCCGAACACCTTCTCCTGGAGGTATATTTAGGACTCTGAGGTGTCGACTGCTGTGGAAAGTGCCTGCAGTGCTTTATGACGTGGGACCAGTGGCAGGGGACCAAGTTCATTGCTTCGAATTAAATGCACACACACTCACATACGCATAAGCACATGTTCTTACACACAAACACACACATGCACACACAGCAAGACATAAAAATCTGCACTAGCCTTCTGATTGAGAGATTGCCAGGGCTAGTAGAGTGCTTCCCAGAGTGTTTAGCCTCACTTTCGAGCCAAACTTTGCCACTTAAAACATTCCATCAGGTGACATTAAACCCACGTTTCCCTTGTTAGCCGATATTAAATGGTATTAGGGTATTCACGTCCCAGACAGGGACTTATTAGGGCTGTTGTTACTGCTGTCTTTTTTCCAGAGCGGCTGGATTTTAGTGACATTTTTGTGCCCAAAATTAAGCTGCCACAGTCAAATTACAGTCGGATCTCCTCATCAGTATCATCATATACAGTAGAATGGTTTTATTTTTTCTGTAATTATTTAATTATTAAATGTATATTTCTTTCAACTGTAGACTTGTTCCATTCTTTTTAAGCCTTGAATGCAAACAACTTTTTTTAAATCTAAAACTGGAAGTAATATAGATCCAGTTCTGTTATTTAATTCCAAGGGAATAACTTAAACTAATAAGTTAGACCTTTTCAAGATTCATAATGTTTGAAGTGTAAATGATACAAAAAAACCTCACAAAGTTCTGAAGTGCAGGACAATGAATAGTTTAATCACTTGTGATGCAGTGGTGAATCATGCAGTGATCAACTGGTGCTACTGATACACAAAGATAACCTTAACCTTAAAAGGATTTTTTTTAGATGTTCAAATGAATACATTGAAATTCACAAGAACTGACGGTTAAGAAGACCTAACAAGCACTTAGAAAGTCTAAATGAAAATATAAACAGTGAAAAGTATGGGGTTAATTTCCCCTTTGAAAATGTAAGCAAGCTAAAAAACATATATTCAATTTTCGAAATAAAAAAGTTGACTATTTCTAAAATAATATTTAAGTACAGGATTGAAGTGCAATTATTTAAACCACCAATAAACTGAAGTTTTTATTCCTGGTTACATTGATGTGCATTACCGTCAGCATTTAAAACTAGACTGACCAGACATTCGAGGGAAATTATTGATCAAGTAGTGCTGTGATGATGCCCATATGTGGTATTTGACTGAGTACCAATGGAGTAAGGATGTTAATACTCTTATAAGAAAAGAGGAAGTGCACATTTAGAAGGATTTTAGATAAGTATTTGGGGCCAATCCAGGTTTCACATCTCTTTACCCTTTTTCAATTAGACTGTTTATTGCCACTGTGACGTTAAGACTGATATACACTGATCATCCATAACATTACATAATATTAACACCATATCCTTGTTTCTGCATTCACCTTCCATATTATCAGCTCCACTCACCACGTAGGAGCACTTTGTAGTTCTATAATTTGAGACTGTAGTCCATCTGTTTTTCTGCATACTTTGTTAGCCTCCTTTCACTCTGTTCTTCAGTGGTTAGAAAAATCGATTAGCTATGTATCGGATTGGATTGGATGATCATATTTCACATATAAAATATGAACATATTTCAGACAAATATGTAGTCAGTGATCTGCCAATGTGTCTCTAAGCCGAATAGATCATATTTGGAAGTTAAGAATCATAGCAGCTCTGCTCCTCAGAGGTCACAGGACACGTCAGTTCCTTATTCAACCGCTAGATTGAAGCTCACGCTGAAGCTCTAGATTAAGCTTGCACAGCTGCAGAAGCCCATTAGAACCAGCCTTGTACTCCTTTTTATGTGCTGTTTTTGTCAGTCTGGCAGTTTGCCATATCTGACTTACATACAAATATTGGTAGAATACATAAAACTAATGTGCCACATAAAAAAAGAAGCAGAGTAAAGAGTAAAACACCAGTAACTGGATACCCCTCTCAAGAACATAGCCTACAATGGTGCATCACCAAAAGTTGGCTTGGAAAGATCAATGCGGTATCGTACTCTTCCCTCGACTGGTATTGTCGATCGGCCTATTGAGCTGACAGACGACCGGTATCGCCCCCAAAAACAATGACGGCAGAGGCAAACCTGGCTCTAAGCTGAATAGAAGAATGTATGTAAATATGTTGGTTATTGCTTTGACTTGGACTTTATATGATGATATGATTATCACAATAAACCATCCATATACTTTATATCATGGAAATCATCAGCGCTTTAATAACACTTGAATTGCTGCCTCTGTGATAAAAACTAAGTAGTAATTTAGATCAATTATAGGGAGATTGTAAACAGCAATAACCTGTGTATTGGAACTGATTGGATGTCAGAAAGAAGTAACTGATTGGGTGCCACTGTGTTGTTTTATTCTCAAAAAGTTTGTTTAAATAGATTTGATTTGAAAATAAAAGTGTATCTAGTCCTTCTTTCATTTAAACATTACTGTTTTGATGAATTAATTAAATATCATAATGTATATTATGTATTTCCTGATTATACCAGATTTGACTATTTGTGGTTGCATGCCTGTTAATACACCTACAGTGTCCCCTCCCATCTTTTCAGGAACAAGACGCATTTGCGTAATCCACTACCACACATGTCAGAACAGTACGGTTTTCTTTAACCATTCTTAGGAATGCAGTGTGGTGTAAAGAAGTCTGCATTCCTTTCATTCTGACCGATGCGACTCTCTCTGTGTGAAAGGTTAATATATCACCACAACAATGAGTCTACTGCAATCAAAGCGCATTGCTCCCTCTGTACATTAACAGTGACTTGTTAGTATTCCAGCAACACATGAAATGGCAGCACTTCACACCTTGTACATGCATCCGATGGCACCTAAGACCTATTCATGGAATAAGGGTTCCCTTTAACTCCTTTCAATGGTAAAAGAAGCCTGATCATTCAAATATGCTACTATGGTTATTTTGTTAAACACTGAGAATGTAAGTGCTGTATTTATTATGTGATTCCACACCAGGCCTTTATATTAATCGTTTTCTCCATACATTCTTTGTACTTTAAAAAAAGCAAGGCCCTTTGTGTATGTTGTTTGTCCTGGAATGCTTCTGTTGATCTTGTGGTCGGTGTAGCTGTGTATCATCACTTTTTTATTATTAAATTGATTTTGTTTTTCTTTCTTAAAGAACACAATAAACCTCAACTTGGGTCCATTTGCTCACCTCCAGCCACTAACCACTCCCTTTCCACCATAAACAAGGTTTTATTTCATAAATGGAGGCAGTGTTTATCCCTCACACCCTCTGTTTCCAAAACACAACTGGAATTCAAAAAATGACTTTTTTTTTTCTTCTTACGTCCTTACACTGATTAATACTCCACTTACCCTGGATTCTGTGCGTATGTTGCACTGTAAGTTGGGTCATTTAGGTCACTACTGCGTTTTTCACAATAATATTATGTGTAGGCTAGCAGTACCTCAGCCTGCAGTTTCAGGTAGGGGAAGTTTTCTTTAGATGCGTAATTATAGAGCCATATGTCCCTCAGTTAGACTCTGTAACAGGTGCCTAACTGCCTCCATGTTACAACTGTCACTGTTATTCTTCCAGGAGTGGCACGCAGTTAACCCAAAATCGGAGCCTGTAATTTGTGGCTGATGGTGCACTCTGGGATCAGGCCGATCTCAGTGCTCCGGGCGTCTATGTGCAGGACTTGATTAGGCCAAATTACATATGGGAGCTACTGCGCTAACCACAGCTCCGCTCGGGGTGACAGAGAGAGTGTGTGTGAGAGCGTGTTGGTTGCAGTGTGCCGCTTCGGGGACTGTGATTTATGTACATTCAGATGCAGACAATCCATTGATTTGATGAAATTGAAAATTCAAACAAACTAAAAAAAACATTTTAATTTAGTCATTTACAACAAGATTTTTAGAATAAACCCAAAATAAACAGAAAGATAGAATAGACAGTTTTGCAAATGTTGGCCACAGATAATTTTGTAGGTAGGTGGGTAGATCAGTAGATAGATATATATGGATGGATGCGCATTGCATAATACCCATTCTAATGTACACCAGTGTCCTCGGACGCTTTTCAGATCTTTAATAAACACTGTAGATCTCATGTTTACTTCTAGTTAGTGCTTTGTAATGTTGTCTTTTGAAAGCTGATGTTTTGTGCATCCTGAAGTTGTTGTGGCTGTTTTGAATCATTACTTAGGCCCCAGCTCTGCTTCATGTCTGTGCAACAAGTGCCATGAAAAGCTGGTCGTAAACGTGGCGGATCTTATCAGGGTCTGTGCTGCAGGAGAGTGGGGGAGAGGGCCAGCCAGTGCACAGCCTGCGTCTGCATGAGCCATGCTGCTTTCACTGCCATGCATCACTAGTAGCAACATGTGGTCAGATTGATACCAGCACGGGGGTAATTTGTCTCTGAGCTAATATAAAAGAGGCTAATGTTCCCTTCGTGTGTTTCGTGTGTGCATTTATCCTCCTATTAGAAAACCTTGTGAATAGCTGAATTTGTTGTTGCATTGATTTGTATTGATGTCATCATTTTTTATTTTGTTTGCAGTGCTCACACTGATTGTCAAACACAATATCTCAGACCTTTTCCTTATGTTATCTCAGTTATAATACCAAAGGATGAACACTTCAAACCAATACCTGGCCTAAAAAGTTATATAGTGAATCATTATAAACAGTGCAGCTGCAGGCTAGACAAATGCTAGGATCCATCAGGGTTACCAACAGAATTGGCAGTTGGACTGACTGGATCATGTGACTAGTGAGTCAAAACTAATATTCTCCTATAGAAAAAATAAAGATAACATAAACATGTGTGCATCAGAATACAATAGTTTGGCCACATATTTTTTTACTGTATTTTTATTTTTTTTGAGAAGTAGTAAACACTGCTTCTGTAACTAATCAAACATAAAAGGCTGTATTTTCAGCCTATTGTACCTATCTTGGCAGAAAAGGAAGAATGAAATCAATCAAATAATAAAAGTGCCCTGTACAAATGTTTTACAGGACACCCTGATCATTGCAAAGGCTCAGATTGCTGACTAGCAACTCAGACCTGAGGCAGGTCACCAAATGTAAGTGTCAACAAGGAACTGTTAACTGAATCAAATTTCCAAGCGTTATATTTTCTCTGCCTCTTCAAGCCTTGTACTAACGCTCACTGAACTCCTCGAGGCAATTGTCTGAAGATTCTACAGTGCGACAGTTATTAAGAAATGGCAGTTGAGCCAAGCCAATAGTCAAGATGAGATCTCAAAGACCAAGTAAACACTAGATGAGAGAACTGCTCATATACTGGAAAAAAGGAAAGCAAAATAAAAGGTGACTTTCAAGAACCTGCAAAAAGATTTAGCTGAGTCAAGAGTGGTGGTGTACTGTTCCACTGTGTAGACAACTGCTGTGGAGTGATGAAGAACTATTCAACCACAATTAGCCAATGTACATTTGGAGAGATTTAAAATGCACACATTGCCACCTGTGAAGCATGAGGCTGTATTGTCACCAGTGGGATTGGCAATATTGCAGGGGTGGTGGGAAGAATGGATTCCACAAAATACCGGCAAATCTTGGATGTAAATGTCAAAGCATCTGTTCAAAGGCGGGGGCTAAAAAAATGATGGCTTCTAAAGCAAGCTAGTGATCCACAACATACCTCAAAGTTATACCATGGACTTCCTTGAAGACTTTTGAATGGGGTGTGCCTAAGACTGACACTGCAAGCTGTCCAAACCTTTGCACAGGCCTTGTTAATGATTTAATGTATCTATTCTTTTTTTTAATTTGATGTATTAAAAAAACTGAAACTTTGCAGTACAACTGTCTGAAAACATTCTACAGAATCTGTGTTTACTACTTCTCAATTAAAAACAACAAACAAAAAAGTATCGCAATAAATGTATATTGTGCAATTATTTTGTCTTTACAGGATGTTGTATTAATTCTAAATCACATGGGCTATAATGTAAATAAGACCTTATAAGAAGATATACTGTATATGGATGAGGAGCTGATTTCCCTAAAGATTAATTAGAATCCAAACAGCTCTGTAGTTTTGCACTGTATACTTTTGCACTTGTATTGATTAGTGTTAAACCTCTAGGGATAAGTGCTGCTTTTGAGGATCACACTCTCTCCGTCTCTCTCTGTCTCTCTCTGTCTCTCTCTCTCTCTCTCTCTCTCTCTCTATCTCTCTCTCTCACTCACTCACACACACCTCTCACACCCCATCTCTTCTTGAGGAATTAGAGGAGAGACAAAAGAGTGAACATTCTTTAAGTCCCATTGGGCGGTGAATAGGAGCGTTTCACGTGTCAGTAGAGTGGTGTTTCCTATAGATTCATTAGCCTCTTAGCTCCCTCCCCCCAAACACCCTGCATGGGCCTCTCTCTCTCTCCCTCTCTTTCTTTCTCTCTCTCTCTATCTCTCTCTTTCTCTTTGTTTGCCATCTACGAGAGGTTTTTAGCGCGAGCAGTGTTTGTAATTAGCTCTGAGTGCAGATTTTGGAGCATGTTGCGGTGGGTGTTCATAGGTGCCTGTGTTCTCACACTGCAATGGAAGCTGAAGGGGCCAGCCTTTTGTTCCTCACACGCATGGGCAAGAAGAAAAAAAAGTGTGTCTAGATGTATACAGAAAGACCTCTGGAAAATATTAGCGGGCATTTACGCTCAGAAGAGGTGCAGATGTATTCTGGCTGCATAGCTAAAATGATGGCAGCTTTGCAGTCAGTGTTTAAGGGAGTTTTGCAGCTTGTGCCAAAGCCTTTATTAAGTGAATGTCGGCATTTCATTTAGCTTGTTGCCCATCTGATATTTTGATTGTACTGGTGAATGAATGTGCAACTGTGGGCAGGGGAGAATCGCAGACAGAAGATAAGATGTAGGCTGTATTTATTGCAGGCTAATTACATACAAATTGCTTAAAAACTAGGGAGAAAAATGGATTGTCAGTGTGCATTGACTTTGCCTTTTACAGCGCCGTGCCTCCACAAGTTCAGCTGCACATTTTCTTGGACATATTCAACAAATTTCCATCGGCTCTCTCCGGGTCAGGGTTCGTCCGCTCTGGGAAAGCTGTGGGCGTTATTCCCAAACCCTTTTTTAAGATCCTTCCCCTGTTTTATTTTTTTTTCTGCCTTGCCTTTTTTTTTCTTCTTTCTTTTGCATTTACTGCTGTGCTGCCGGAGCAATCCATTATTGTGTCACGGCTCCAATTCCAGTGCGGTCCGGCAGCATGGCACAACAGCTTGTTTTAATTTTAGCCGGGGAAAGCCAGAGCCGCCGCTCCGGTTCCCTCGCTCCTCCAGATGTGCCTTGATCAAGGGAAGTTGACTAAGCGCTTTGTGTCCTTTAAGACACTAATGTGATTATGTCACATATTTTCAGCTGATTCCCATCGCTATCGGCTCTTTGTGTGGGGTCCTCGCTCAAGGCTCCCTCTCAGGCCTGCTAGCGGCGAGATGTTTCTCTCAACAAAGTCTGGTTCCTAGCCAACCGAAAGCAAATGGAGGAGTATGTGCTAGAGTGTGTGTGTGTGTGTGTGTATGTGTGTGTGTGTGTGGGGGGGGTGGAGTAAGAGTGGAGGACATGGCAGAATAATGTCTGACAGACCAGAATGAAAAATGAAAAACTAGTCTAAAAGGAAGAAAATACATACTAACAAACAGCTACTTGTTACCATGCAGTTCATTTACACTAATTGTTGTTGTTTATGGACTTTATAATTGGTCTAAATCTGTGCTTTTCATCTGATACATGAAGTTGTTTGATACCTGACATTTAATCTTTCATCATGATAACACTTCACACTTAACTGTGAATAGCATGTGCTGTTCTTGTTTTAAATGACATTAAGACAAAAAAGGGAAGAAGCACCATGCAATACTTTAGACACCCTTAGGTCTCTGAACCCAATTAGGTTGAGCTTGTTAGGGTAATGGCTTGGTGAGTCAGGTGATGCAAATTTTCAAAGCATTATAAATAAACCTTGTCCCAACAATCAGCAGTAGTTTCTCTAAGCACTCTTAAAATTAAAATAATTGATGCCCACAAAGCAGGAGAAGGTTTTAGGAAGCATTGTCAGGTAGTTGTTACCTCAGTTGGTCATTTAATAAAGAAATGGAAATTAATAGAAACAGTGGAGGTCAGGATGAGGTCTGGAAGAACTCTTTCTGAAAAAGATCTTTCTGAGAGAACTGCTTATAGTATTGCTAGAATGTCCAAGAATATCACACAACTAGAAGCCTTTTGCAAAGAAGAAAGTTTGCAGAAAGTTTGACCACTTATTATAGAAGTAATTGTTTTCTTTTAATTGTATCTTAATATATTTAATCTGAACATAATAAACACTTCACACAACATCATCACTGTAAAAACAATACTGACAAAAAAAGACAAAGTGACCTGGGTTGTATGATGCTGTCTTTTCCCCCTTCCTGCACACTTTTGATCGAAACAAAATCTCAATTCCACATAAATGGAAATTGAAATAAACAAAATGAATGTCCCGAAATTGCCTTGAGTCAAATAGAGATGCTGTAACCTTGAAACAGGTCTGCAGAGAAGATTATACTACAAATGTTGGTTGCAGTTATCGCTTCTAAACACAATGCAATAAGTTGTTCCTTTTGGAAGTTACGTTTTCACACAGGTGGTTTACCCTTTGGATAAATTCTTTCCTTAAATGATTAAGCAAAAATTGTATTGTCTTTAGTGCTATTCGGACAGAATTAAGAAAAGCTGTGAAAAGCTCTTTTTACAGGATTTGTTGGAATATTATGCAATTAATTTAACCCCTCATTATTTTTACGGCTTGTTTTACAGCAGATAAAAGACACCAGAATCTTCACTGACATTGGCTGTAAAAATGACTAACATGGGACATTCAGACAGGACTAAAATCACTAAGAAACTCAGATAATAATTACATTACCCAACCTCCCCATATCAAAGTAATCCCGTCTAAACATATCTTCAGTTTTTTTATGTTTTAAATTTAAAGAAAAATAAGGAAAAATAAGTTCACGAAGAGAGCAAACACGTTTTCACAGCACTGTGTACATAATAAACAACTGTCCAATTTTTACACAAGAATGTTTAAACAATGAACAATAAACTACTGGTGGATGTGGTAAGATTCCTGATATTCATATTCAGTTTACTATGTGCCTAGTGGAAGGGCCAGAAGTAAGCAGCGTTCACTGCTGTGCAGTTATGAATCAAGTTCTCTGATTTGTTACTTTGTCAGACCTTTCATACTTTATTTAAAGCAACATGAGCTCTAAACTGTTCAGCAGAAACTGACAACCATCTGGCTGAGAAAAGTGTTAGGTGCCTCTTTAAATAAAATGAAAAGGTTTCTGAAGTCCTTCTCTGAGAATGCCACCTGGTCACTTCATGTGACTAGTATCTGAATTGTATCCTGATAAGATTTTAGCCACATGCATTTACACTTGGTTGTCAAATGCAGGTCCGGTTAGTCAGACTGGATTTCAATTGCTGTGTGGGACAGAATATGCAAATGCGTTCATTGTGTAACAATTGTTACTGATGTTTGAGCGATCAGATTTGTATCCGTTCTAAATGCGTCTTGGGTGCGTTTACAGTTGTATTTTTACGTGGCTTGGCTATATCTACATACAATCTTCAGGAAGCATAAAGCAACAGAGTCTAAGTGAGTGCCTACATTGAAATACAAAAGTTAATGTCTCATCTGACTGACTGGCTTGCTATTTGTACTGTGCAGTCAGCCTTCTGCAGCTGGCTAGGACTCTTATATTTACAAAGATAAGGTCAAATGAATTCTTTTCATGTTAGAAAACAAGTTAAATTGAGCGTTTGGTTATGTAGACGCAGCATATGATTCATGATATGCTGTATTAACAAAATTACAACTTTGCATCTGAATTCTCTAGACAATAATTCTAATATATTATCATGTAGTGTGAGGGTGTATTGTGTATTGTACTGTGATGACCAGACAACTGGGTCAGAGCATCTCCAAAATAGCAGTTCAAGTGTTCCCAGGATTCAGTATTTAGTGCCTACCAAAAGTGGTCCAAGAAGGACAACCGAAGGTGAAGCTCTAATAGGGTCATAAGTGTGTAAGATTCATTGATGTGATCTATGGAGGCCCCACCTCACAACAGAACTTGCAGCACTTGAAAGATTCTGCTGCAAGGGGCAAGGGGTTTTATTGTTATGGCTGATCATGTATATAATATATATTATAATATGCTGTAATTTATGTGTGATAGAGTATATTGTTGTTTTTGTATGGACCCCCCCCCCCACACACACACACACACACACAGTAATAACAAAATTTCGGAAACCAATGCACATATGAAAGCACCAGCTAACAGGCCCACCAACGAAGGTGACTATTATCGGTTTACTGGCATACCCACAGCCCACTCTGTCTATATAATTATTTACTGTTTGGGGAATTCCACTTAGATCCGATACAAAAGCAGGAAGAACAATATAGATGGTAAAATAACTGACTTAAATAGGGCAGGAGAAAAGCTGTGTTATCATGGGTAGTCTACATTCTGAAATCTCTATTTAGATCCTTAAAGGCTCTCAAGGATTTAAGGGTGTCAGGTAGACATTCTCCCATTGTCAGTATTAGCCGTTAGCTAATGTGTTTTATTTACTGACCTTCCAAACGGTCTCCCACATTTGGGTAAAACCTTTCCCTTTTTTTGCAGAAAAGCGTGTTTTGGAAAACAGTGAGCAGCCATAGTCTTTACAAGGCAACCTTGTGACTGTTTTGAAGGCCTGTTCTTCCTCATCTGAGTCCTATTTGAAACAGTCCCTGAACTTCCCCCTTTTACTCATCCATTCTCTGGGACAGTGGGGGCTGCTCTTAACATTTAATTGCATTTCTCAATCTATGAATACAACATCGGTGTGTAAAACATTCAGAAATAAGGAGAGAGATTCATGGCTGTGGCTGTGAAGTATTATTCTGCCATTTACAATGAGATGCCTCACTTTGTTGGACTAAAACCACATTATGTGAAACGACTGTCTGCCTCTCAAGGTTTATTATTGTAGGCCTTGAAGAGGGGGCTTGTTTTTCAAATGTTGTGTAAATGAGCATTGCCTTGGGCCACTCTGTCAGGCTCTCCACATGGATATATATTTTGCCGGACTACTGTACAATACCGTTATTTGAGAAAATAATGAAGATTCAAAGAATGGTTCACTTTCCTCAAAAGGATAGTCTATACTGCACTCACCATTTTTTTTCCAGCTGTGAAACTTTGCATAGTAAACAATGCACTCTCCTGACCTCTGTGTTATCACGTTTCTGAGCGTCTGTACACATTATACAGTCATCATAGGCTAAGGTTCATGCCACATGGCTTTGTCAACAGCAGAGTGGCACAGGTTAACGTCCATAGCCAAGGTCATTCTGCTTTAAAGAAACACTTCACCCAAAATTGCTTAACTCACTGATATTGAAGGAAGGCTATTTGTAGTCAGTTTAGCAATATGTAAATAAGATTATACTAACTGGTTACTACTTGATTTCCATTTCCTGTTAGCCTTTTAATGTTCAGCTGAATTAAAATGAGAAGTCATAAATGTTTGCTCTGACTAGCTGATTACAGGTTCATTAATTGTATTGATTTAGGCTTCAAAAGCAATATCTTGCATTATCTTAGTGTATGATAAGGAAATAGGAAACAGGACACACTGTGTATTTAGTTTATCTTATATAATCTATATTTAAATATACTGTATATCTGTATATTTTTAATATTTAAATGATTAATTACTTTTTTGTTTCATTTTTGTCTGCTTTCTAAACTTTAAATTGACAAACAGAAAAGCTATATAATCACTTCCTTTTGATTTATTTGTTTTAAATGTTAAAAGGTTTTTACCTTCCCCTGTTTTTTGTGTGATATATACATATAGACACTCTGACCAGTCTGCAGCTACGCAGATAAATACACAGCGGAGTCTGTTGTGTTAGACATTTTTAAAAATGTTGTGCTTTGTCCAGCTTCAGGCCACCGGAAAAGCCTTACTGCTCCTCATATATATTTCTATCTAATATATATCGTAGACAATGATATGTGTTATGAGACAATGAACTATAATCTCTTATTTCGAAAGTGGTCTCAATGTTTCGGCTCATCTGTGTGTGTGTCATATGTCATGTTCATGAAGGCATTGATTTGCATCCTTGCAGCACTTTTATTATTACTCAACTATTTGGATATTGGTCAGTATTAGGCCATGTCAAAGGAACACTGCCCCCAGTCTGGTGGCAGAGCCCTTGCTGCCTGTGTGTGTCATTAGGACAGAGGGGATAAAGCACTCTGTGCCTTTTCTACAGAGCGGGGGAGGAATCAACATGGATGAATGGATAAACACAATTCGGGCGCAAGGCCCCAGCACGTGTGTCATCGAGACATTGGGATTACAGCCGTTTGCGTTTTTGAACTTTGCGTCGTCGCAAACTGGATAATCCGGCTGGAGACAGTTTGTTAAATGCAAGAGCCACTTTCTGGGTTCATCAGCGCTGGAAGCAGATTAGCGGTGGCTAGTGGATCTCATATGCCCTGGTCAGAGGCCATCCCTGAAGGGCTTAAGGGATTAATTCTCGATGAATTTTCTCTCTCGCCCGCCACCAGCCTCGCAGATATTCAATCAAAGTAGAATCGGATCAGATGGAGCATTCCAGACCCAATAACTGGGCATGCGTCAGTACAGTAATGCATCTATGTGGAATTTCAGCTCGTTTTTTTGTATCAGCAACATTCAAGGATAATTATGGCGCTGCCACATGTCTGCACAGATGTGGCAGCAATCCTGAGTCCTGCCTCTGCTCATTACAGCTCTGACAGGGGTCTTGGCAGCATTAAGGTCTTCAATCCCCTGCAGTGGGGCTCGTCATATATAGCTTTGATATGTTCCTCTGCTGTGGCTGGGACAGCCTGGGTGAGTGACATCAGTTCTCCCCAGGACTCATAGACTGATCTCCAGTCAGCATTAGGGTCTGACATAGCTCACTTCGCTGTTATTACCTTTAGCTTGTAGTAGCTCTCTTAGAAAGTGCCATGATCACATGAGTAGGGGAAAGAGAAAAGGGGGAAGGGAAGGAGAAGGATAAGGTCGGAGGCTAAGTCCCTGTTTAAAGACACCACGAGCCCAGCTGCATCAACAGACAGCCCATTTGGACATAGAGCCTTGAAATGAGATGTAATTTCCCCATCTGCTTTATGGGCAGTTGCGATCCCTGGGCTCTTGTCAGCGAAGAGCCCACAGTAAAGATATCATCAGTAATAGAAGGAAGACTCTGGCAATACTCTCGACCTTAAAAGGCGCTGCTCTCGGCCCGGCTCACTGGAATGGCTTAAGAAACGGCGACAACGCAGGTCACAAGTAAATGCTTTGCAAACACTATATCGTATTGCGCACAACATGTGAGCTCGGATGTACAGTTAGATATATGTGACTTTCGGCCCAAATAGCTCTGTTATATTCTATGACCCTTCATTTTTCCCTGTGAGTAGAGGAGCTTGGCCATGGAATGTGGACGTTCTGGGACCCTGGCTGCGTTTAGTGTTCATTAAATGAGTGTATGAGGGGTGAACCAATTTATAACATACAGTCGTTCTGAACAATATGCACAGCAATTCCCTGACAATTTACAACAAAATCCGTGAGCAAACTGTATGCCATCCTAAACAAACTACATGGAAAATTACAGTCATATACTTCAAATCAAAACCATTAAATTCTTCTTAAATCAACAGCTAAGGCAGCAGCTGATGAAAAGGCTTAGTCTTTGGCATACCTGGGCACCCTTTAATAGTTTCACGCAAAAGTTTACGAGTCAGAATATTTGGAACATGCAATTGTGTAAGATTGCGGCGCTGACCCACTGAAACACCTCTTTTGTGAGAGGCTGCTCTTTTTCCTTTCACCCATTAGGGCCAAGCAGAACCTTGGCATGTGTAATGACTTATGAATGCCCTGTTAAGTCGAGTATATACTAACCAGCATGGGTTCTGGCCTGGTCCATACCGCTGGAGACCTAATGTGAAACATTAGCTTGGCTCCAGCGCAGCATCCCGACACATGTTATTGTTTGTTGCCAAACGGCCTTTTAATTGAGAACAACAGTAAATCTGAGGTTGGATAATTGGCACACTAGTTAGGAACATGTGTTCGCGTCCCATGTCGAAGTTCGCATGGGTTAGCTTTGTTGTCACTGCCGGTGCTATTTGTGGTTAATGTATTTCAATTATTTTGACAACTTTAGTTCAAATGCATTTAAAGCATGTCCATAAGGAAAGGGGGAATTAAAACAAGAAGAGCCAGCTTATGGAAAGCACTGTGGAGGCTATTTATAATCTACTCCTCATATAACCATGCCCACACATTTCACTCCATTACGGCCGGGTTTTGTTTTTTAAACATAGCAATGGATGTCTGTTTATGTTTCCATGGTACATTTCTCAGTATCTCACAGTACATCAACCTAAGGAGGTCCTGCCTGTTCAATTAGTTTTTATCGCTCGCCTGGCATTTCGGATGAGCCGGGGATGCGCGGACACAATCTTTCTGGCGCTCGCCTTCGTGTTTTGTTTCCCCGGAGCCGAGCTTCTTCCTGAGCACCCTGACCAAAGACAGATAAAGAAGTCAGCTGTCATAAGATTATTCCGCAGTGGGTGAATATGCGTTGTATTTGCACAGGTGACTTCATTTTCGGCCTTTCAGACATCTTCCTGGAATTTGCCCCCATCCCCGGTTTCAGTTCATCTCATCTCGCAAATCAGAGGCCACGCTTCCCTTTTCCTGTCTCTCTCGCGTTACATTTCCGCTGGCTTCGGACGCTATCTGTTTCTCGCTTGTTTTCCTAAACTGCCAAACCCGACTCCCCCCACCGCAGTCTTGCAATGCTTCATTATTAGTTCTTCATAATCTGTTCTCCTCGGTCATGATCTCGATCTTGTCCTCCTCAGTTTCCCTCTATTTTTCTTACTCCCTTGTTTCGTGGCTCTCATCCCAGTGACTGTCTTCCCTCTGGGGGTTTTCGTTCCCCCTCCACTTTCTGCTTAGAAAGCAGCCCCCTCCTCCAACCCAGCCCCTAACAGCCATCCTGCTTAGTGAAGCCAGCTGTTTATCTTTCTTTTTCTGTCTCTTTCCCTCTCTCTAGCTCTCTCTCTCTCAGGCATTCATACGGGAGGGTTACACTTACGACAATAAAAATCTTCAGGCTGGATGACTCTTTGTGCGGGTTGCGTATCCAGCTGCATCTACTCAACTATGATACACTTCACTTGTAAAACACGCTCATTAGTTACTCAACACTCCTCATGCTGGCCGACAAGGAGTTCCCGATGACAGTTTTCCCCACCCATCTCCCTCCCACACTCATCCGACCTCCCACCATCAGTTTTCTCTTGCTCTCACTTTCTTCTTTTGCTCTCTTCCCCCATGTTCAGGCTCAACCGCCAGTCCTACACATCAAGCAACAGGGAGAGACGTTTGGTATGGACCTCCATACACAGTGTGCCAAGTCAATTTAGTCGGGAGCCTTAACGATAGAATTAGACTGTAATCTCCCTTAAGCTCCCACTACGCCTTTGACATCATGGAAAGAGGTCTGCAAAGCCAGTGTCATCATTTGGTGTAGCTTAACTGTTTCACTGACACTATGGATGCCAGCTATATGATTTGCACATGGGGCTGCTGTTTGGAAAGTCCACTCCCCTTTCTATGCCCTGTTAAGGCAAGAAAGTGCTCTTGTTAACAGTGATCATCTTGAGATTCTCAGAAAGCTATTATATGGAATATGACTAAAGAGCAGCTGACTCTGACTAAGGGACCAGCACACTATTTAGAGAGGCAACAGACTCTTGCCCCAGCAGCACGTTTGAATATCAGTGTTGTATGTGAATGTATAATGACCAATAAAACCATTAACAAAGTTAATAGTAATTTAAGTAAATGATAATATAGTACACATCAGTGCCCACAGAGACACATGTGAATACAAACACTGACACAAAAAAATGTATACAATCCAGCTTCCATTAATGCATTTGTGTATGTCAAGACACATTCATGATTTTAGGATTTATGATTACAGGCAAAAAGACTTGGTTTACCATGAAGGGTTTATGCATAGTCCTGGACCAGAGAGCATTCTGAGTGGAGACTGTTTTCATTGAAAGAAAAATCTAGTCCAGGACCAGGAGGGATCAGAGAAGGATGTTCTGCCCTTATTATGGGCTTGTTTCATGTTTTATTACATCTCATGCAATATAAACAGTGGTAAAATGAGTACTTAATTTGCTTCAGTCTGTCATCTGGAATAATTTATTATGATGCTCTGTATTTTTATATCCCTCGTGTTAGGGATGTTATAATACATTGAGATGCACAAATGTGACAAGCAGCCCGCACCAACGTGTTCAGTGGCGTTCATCCCAGTGCCAGGCCCCAGCTTTAGTTAGTTGAATGCAGCTGGTTACAGTCATAATTTTACATACACACTAATGACCAGTAAGTTTAACTTTGTCTGCTCTTCTCTGTGTAAGCTCTGTCTTGTCTTCTGGGAATTTGTACTAGTCGAAAGCCAGTTAAACTTCCTAACGAGCCCATTCACATCCAAGAAGGAGAGCCTGTCCTTCTGTATGACATTGAGTCAGCCGAGGACACTGGTGCAATATATCATGGAGCACCTGCCTAAACTAAGCCATCAACATCTGACCTCCTTCTCTCACCACTGCGGTTGCCCGCTGAACTTCAAGTGTGTTTGTCAATAGCATACAAATTGCCGGGGGGGTGGGGGGTGGTGGTTAGGTCTTTCAAATATTTGATAGTTTGAAAACTTGGATACTTGTCAAGTATGTGTTAAATTCACTGTACCACATCATATGTTTTGGTCTACATCTACATATGCTTGCTGATTTTTACTATTTAGTATTACATATTTCCCCTTTATTCATTTATTGAATTTATTTTAGCATTTAATACATTGACATTCTCTGAATGCCTCTGAAAGCCAAGTCAAGTAATCTTCTGATTACGCTAGACGTCTCATCTCATGAATAAATGACTATAACACGGTTCCATTGGAGTGGAGTGTGAATTCCTGTCTCTGATAGAGTGCTGGACTGTACACTGAGGTTTCAACCCCCCCTGTGAGCTCCATCTCAGGAATGCAAATGCCTTGGGCTCTGGACAGCCTCGTGATTTATCCCCCCTCATCTATCCTTGCACACATCTGCCTTTGCCCTTGTGTGTGCCTGTTGCTCATTCTTCCCTCCTTCACTCTCTTTCACCCCCTTGCTCACTTGTTCTCCCAGGAGGCCAAGAAAGGATACCCCCAGCCTTCCCCATCTCCTGCCGTCCAAGTACTCGCCTAGGGCACCACGACTGCCACTGCTGACCCCCTCAGTCGCTCACCCGCTGCTCCTCACAGGTCAGATGGGACAGCAGCAGGGCCAGAGGTTCCAGCTCCTGAGGGAGATGAGCTGTTCTGGGCAACCATGAAGCTGGTGCAACCCTGCGTTTGCCTTCGCTGAGTGCTCTACAGTGCAGCGTGAAAACACGAGTGACCTGATCTCCACACTCGCTTTCTGTCAACAAGGATTACTTTCTGCTGAGTGTGGGAAGGGTGCTGGCAGGGAATGTGGTGTGTGAGAGTGCGTGTGTGTGTTTGGACAAATAGAGCGTGTGACTGAGACGATGCAGGTTAGCTGTCCTACTGTAAAAGCTACAGGACACTGGCAGCTGCTAGGTTGCTAGCCAGCCTCCCAGTGGATCACCCTCAAAACTGGCCAACCAGAAAGCTTTTAAAAATAAATCAATAAAATAAACAGCCAACCAAAATCCTTGTAACAGTTTGTTAGCATCCACAACATTGCGAGCTGGGATATCTGCAGATAGCACACTCTAAAATGTGAAGATATCAACAGTGAGATGCTATACATTAGAGGTACCCATTTCTGGTCCTGGAGATCAATAAGTCAATCATGTGTAAAAGCATGTGCTATTTGGGCTCCTTAATATTCAGATGTTCCTGCAGGCCTTAATTACCTTGATCAGGTGCATTAATTGAAATGATGTGCAAGCTGTCTAGAATATACATTTTGGACTAACCACATACTCTAAGGAAAATGGTTCTTTATATTACTGAGTTCTTTCACTTACAGAAATAGTGGAAACATTTTGGTGCTACTGTGTATTACTACCTTTTAATGCTGGTTCATGTAAGAAACATTGCCATGTGAAATTGTATTAGGTGTTTTTGAACACTTTGTTTTATTAATTTATGATGAAATACTCTCACATTGTAGAAAGCCTTTACGTCCAAAAAACTAAAAATTGGCAGTGTTGTCTAAAGGCTTTCTTTGAGGTGCAAAGAAAAGAAACAGTCATGTTCACTGAGCAACAGATAAAACACTAGCTATAAAAGTACAGCTGGTTAGTATGTGTCATATTGGTTGTGTTTACACACAAGACAGCTAGGACAGCACTTAAAATTGTCTGAGAATATTGACTAGCGCTGTTTTTTCAAACAGAGTTAGCAAGCTAACCAGCTGATTTGCTTAACAGGTAATAAACTGTACAGTACGCTGTAATGCAGGTAAGTAACATAACATTCACATCAGTTGTAGCCTGGTTGCCTGTTTTAGTAGCTAGTAATAAAGTATAGTTAAAGTAAAATAAAGTAAGTTAAATATCTTCAGTGATGCTGCTTACCTGTTCAGCATCACTTTTAAATGCTTTCAGGTCGCTGAGCTTGTGCCACCATTCAAAAGTCAAGCCAGTGTTAATCCTGGTTTTAACAAGGAATCTGTCATGCTCTCTTTTTGCTTGTCAGCTCTCTTCAGTTCTAATTCTGTGTTTCCCGGTTTGTTGATGGGTGAATGAGCAGATGTAAACTGTTCTGATATCCATGTTGGGACTACCTCTTCTACGGCCGTTCTGTTTAAATCAAGGCATTAGTAAAGCCACGGTTGCTTCGGCTGTGTATGTGACACAAGAACGTAAAGGCCAGAAAAACTCCAGCGAAAACCTACCAAACCACTTTGGTAGCAATGCAAGAAGGCAGGGATGATTTCTTAGAATGTTTCATCCCCTCGCTATACTGCTTTCAGTGAACAAAAAAACTTAAGGACTTTCCCTTGAAAGAAATGAAAAAAGGCAAAGCAAAATTAGCTTCTATGAGCAGTTATGATGTAAATGAAAGCAATGAAAATTAATTCATATTTCTTTCCATTTCAATATTCAATCAGTTATTGACCCAAAGCTTGTATCGGTGGATGGTTCTTTAAAATAATACCAATGTAAACAAATTTATATTATACGTGTTCCCCGGCCTCCCACTTCCCAAAAAATACCAATTAAAGAGATAAATACAGAACTAAATGCCCAAGCTGAGACCACTCAGGAATCTTTATTCTTTGCAAATTATTAGTATTTATTAACTTTTCATTTACTTTTGTTATTACTGTTATAAGTCATGTACAGACACAAATACAGATACACCTGACCAGCTTGAACACAAAAAAGCACAGACCACCCCTGCCCCAGTGTGAACAGTCACACGTACACCCCAATCCTGATTTCCCATTTACTAGTCCGCACTTGTGCACCGGCCGCTGAGAAATGGGCACCCCATGTGAGGTCAGGTGTGATTCATCACGTAGCATCTGGACTCAGGCCTGACATTCTTAAAGGTACTCGGGCTGCTGCCATTGTAATTGAGTCTCCTTGTCTTTTCTAGGACACCAGCAGATATAACTATGTCAGGACGCCTCCCAACTATATATTACCCAGCTCAGCGAGGTAGACAAGGGGTGAGTTATCATTCCAGTGGCAGACCAAGAGTGGATGAGAGACTCATCTAGACACAGGGAAGATGAGAAGGGAAGGAAGGTGCTGCTTCAAAAAGCGTGTAGAGTTAATAAAGCCTATGCTAGCTGAAAACATACACTGTGATACACTTAGGGAGAGGAGGCTATTAGTCTGTAAGGTATATTTCAAGACACTAGACTCTTAGCAGAACGAATTCTATGTAGCAGTGGTCCCCAACCCTGGTCCTGGAGGCCTGCTGTCCAGCACATTGTAGTACTTTCCTTACTCCCAGCCCACCTAACCCAACTAACTATCACATTAACAAGTTCAAATGAGTGTGTCAAAGCAGAGCAGAGGGTATCCAGGGACAGGGTTGGGAAGCACTGCTGTGTAGTACTAAAAAGGTAATAGTGATAATAATTGTAATAATAGTAAAATAATTTTTCTACTGTTATTTCTATATATCTTTTTTCTTTCTCTATACAGCCATATACAACAGTTTTTTTTTAATCTTGGAGAAGAACCAATAGACCATTCATTTAAATGTTTCCTTGAGTGTTGTATAACTATTGCTTTACTAAAGAAACCTTGAAAAACTGTGTTTAAAGTATGTACTTCTATAGTGATGTATTGGATGGGAATGTATTCTTAGCTTGTGAACTTATGAAACTGCCATCTTTAGTTGTTTTTTTTTTCCTCCCTTTTTGTCAGGCATCTTCTATAGTTGACCCTCAGTTCAGCTGTGGTCAAAAATTTCACTCTGCTTTAGCAGGAAAAGTGGAGTTTGTATATTTCACCATGCTCTCGTGCTGTTTTTATCCCTGAAAAATAAATGTAGCCTTCTGGGTCAAGACCACAGCTGGGTCATGAAGTAAAAAAGAAGAAGAAGAAAGAAGGCCAGGCCCTCAAACCATGTTGACATTTACAGGCCAAAGGGCCCACGCACATTTGCGGAGGTCATCGGAAAGTAAACACCTATTAATGGTTACCTGCTTGATGAGCAGATAAGCGGGTCACGGTAATGATTAAGCCCCAGCGCTCTGGGTTACAGCCTGTGTGTGCGCAGATGCATGTTGGGCGACGCTTTTGCCAGTGCTAAAGAAATGGGGAGTAATCATTTTAGGGCAGGGGCCTTTGACCTGTGATGTGTGAAAGCGGCGGTTTCATAGGTGTGGCACAACTCAAGTTGCACTCATGTGTACTCGCGCACATGCTTGCTTACGCGTGCACACACACACACACACACATGCACTCTTACTTGAGTGGAAGGAGTGCAGTAAACCACACCTGTCAACAGCCATCACTGCACCCATGCAGGTACTGTATAGTGGGTGGGTTGTTGACTGCTAGAGGGAGATAGAGTGAAAGAGAGAGAGAGAGTGAGAGAGAAACTCTCAAGTTCACAAGGTCAGTTCCAGCCCAGGGATAAAGTAAACTAAGCCAAACTACACAAGCTGCAACTTATCAGCCAGCCTACATGCCAGAGCTTTCCCTCCTCTTGTATGTGTATGTGTGTGTGTATGTGTTTTTTAGAAAACAGAACAGAGCAAGCTGATATTTTGCAGCTTAAGTACAAGTTCTGCAACCTAAGACCATTCATTTGGCTTTATTGGTAATCATTTGCTTCCTCATAGCTTATAATTGTCAGCCTCAAAAACTGCCAGCTGGCAAAACGTTCATATATTCATTAAACTTTTGTGGGGAAAAAACAACCCCCTACAAATATACAATAAGGACAAAGATTTGGTCCTTGATGGAAAAAGCATATTGATTTTATGTTGTAAAATAAAGGAAACTCTTTTCTTTTGTTCAGCCATGTTTGTACCATTGTTTGACACAATCAAAGATGCTCAGGGGAATTTCTTTAGCTCGGTCAATGAAATCACAGTTTAACGAAAACAAGGGGGTGGGGAAAGAACAAGAAAAAGGAATTCAAGGCTACTCACTATGTGGTGACAAGATCCAGACAATTCCTTGTGTGTCCTCTTCTTTTCTACTAAGCATTTATCAGCCCTTGGTGGTCTGGCAGCTACATGGCGGCAGTTGTGAGCTTCAGTGAAATTCAATGGAATGGACTCTCATGGAAATCTCATGTTGTTTTTGCATTTCTCATCGTTGACCCGCACGCTCCTGACAGTTTAAGTAATTTGTCAGGTCTTTGAGAGCTTATTTGTGCATAAAGCATTTCAGTTCAAGTCACTCGTACGAATCTCTGATGACACACAATCACATCAGATCCCAGACTTTTCCACAGGGAATGAGGCACTACCAGAAATGTCACAACAACTGATAATATAAACCCCAGTATCAATGGCCATTTCTTCTAATCCTGTTCAACAGGACTGATTTTACAGGTAAACTGACCTATATGGGAGCATTACTGGGCTCTGCTGGGATTCAACATATTTCTTTTTCCAGAAAATGTCTGCATAATGCAATAGCTCAGATGTAAACAAAGCCATTCAGAGTGTTTTGATGTGAAGCAGTGCACAGTATAACTTACTGACTCTGTAGAGTAACTTACTCTGACATTGTATTTCGTTACAGTGCTTTCAGTGATAGAAACCAAGGTTCATTATGTATACATTGCAACTATGGCCATTATATTTACTATTTAGGACAAAGTACAATGCACATTTTTTTTCGATGAAAATTGTATTCCAAATTAGTTCTGCAGCATTTCTTTTGATCCATTCTTAAGGATATTTTACCACAATTTAAAGAACAACTGCCAGAACCCTTTATGTTGTTAACCAAATAACCACACATACAATACCCTTGCTGAACCACAGTAGACATGCTCACATGCACACACACACACACACAAACATACACATGCAAAAGCACGTTTTTACAGGAAGCTATGTAATAATAATAGTATAAATTTTCATCTACACATTTGCAAACAAAGGCCATCAAGGTGAAATCTTAACACACAGTGCTCTACACAACAGTTACTAATTATGATTAGGTTAAAGAAATCAGATAATTTATCGATTTGAAGGCAAATTTATTGCTGCTTTGTGTTTTAGTTAAAGTGTGCATTCCTCTGCAGTGTTTATCTGTGCTGTCAGTTCAAACACAAAGGTCGCAGCACAAACCTTGTTGCACTGCACTAATTCCTCGGGTCAGGGGTGTCTTTAGTGACTCAAGTTGGTGTTAATTAAGAAATGAGATGTTTTCGTTGGCTGTAAGCCCTCGAACCTTGAAGTGCAGTTGTAAAGCCAGTGACAGACGAATGGGCAGAAAGTGGGGGTTGGGTGACAAAGACTAGAAAAAAAATAAAATAAAAAATAACATAGCTTACTTCTGGTATGGTAAAGTAATAGATAATTTAACATAAATAACCGAGAGTGAAAGAGTTGAGTAAGTCTGTTTCACTTCGAAAAAAATAAATTAAAAAAAATATATGAGTGGGTCATCTGGTTTCCATTAAGAAGATAAAATGGTTCACTTGGAGTCTTTTACCAGCCTCTTTGTTACTGGGAGGTGTCCATGCTGTTCTCTCCATCATCGGCAAGTTGACACAACATTAAAGGCTTCAAACGGCCAAGCCGGGTCTCTTAATCAAAAACTAATTGCAATAGATATTGGGGGAGTGTTAACACTCTGACTACTTGGGCTGTTATCAGTAGGCCAAAGAAATGGGAAATACCATCTAAACACAACCCAGACTCTATAGCCGGGACAGGGTGAAGAAATAAGGGGGGCTTAGAGTAACATGGACCTGAGAAGGCGCATGCACTGTGAAACTTCACTCCCTCAGATATCTTCATCGCTAGCCTGTCAGGCAGCATTAGCTTGCAACACACACACTTACTCACAAGAGAAGGGAATTTGAAAGCAAAACATAAAAGTGTTCAGCCTCTGCGTTGGCTTGGGAACCAGCTGGAGATGCTGAGAGAAAACACCAGGTTGGACAGAAGCCGTGGCTAGATTTCGAGTTCTGTCAGTCTCCAGGGCATTGCTCTGTGGGTTTTTTTTTCCATTTGAGCTATATGTGTGAATGTTCTGTGACATATTTGTGTTTTTGTCATGATCTGATAACTTTAATAACAGAAACACCTGGACACTAACCAATAACTTTTCTTGTGTTTTGAAGTGAATTACTTCTCAGTGGAGTCATGTCATTTGTACTGCTCTTATGTGCCTTCTCTTCTCTTGCTGCTACATCCTCCATATTTTATATCTGAGATGTGTTCTGTGTTCATCACTTTGCATATGGTGTAATGATCATTTAAAGAATCATTACTTACGTCAGACTTTGCTCAGCAATTTGCTCAACAATTTGCACATAGATGTTTTAAAGTGTGTCTAAATATATCAGTCTAAATGTATCTTGGTTACAGTGAGTGATGTAATAAAGAATAAAACATACATTGAGTGTCAATTCTACAGACAAAAAAGCCTGGTTATGAGGGAGGTCAATGAAGTCGATCACTCACACTGTGATAAAGTGATAAAGGTTAAGCTGATTTAGAATGGACAACCTGATCATTTCTTTTAACATCTTTCCTGTAAAGGAACTAGGTAAAGAAACCTAGCAGCATTATATCAATGGGCTGCTTTCACAAGTGTTTTCTTAAATGTGTTCTTGTTGATTTCTTTTTAGGTAGAAGTGGAAATGTTTTTTAAGTTTATTTTCTGAATTTAAGATACTGTAGGAAATAATCTGTCAATCTAGAAAAGTTATGGCATATTTACTATGCTGTATTGTTGTTATTAAATTCAGTAAATAATTACAGAATGTTGTTTAAGATTAGCAGACAATAAAGTGTAATTTAAATGTGAAAAGGTACAAAACATAGTAATATCCAAACCTTTGCATACAACTGCCTTACCTACTGTGCCAAACAGATCTTTTTCTCATTCACAAGTTTGGCTCTGTGTACGTGTGTGAGTTAATATGTGTGTATGACTTCATGATGGAGAGGTACACAAGGTCCAAGTCAGCCTTCCTACTCTTAAAAATTAGAAGTCATTATGTGTTACCAGATTTAATTAAACTAATTGATTCGTTTGCATTTTTATTCGTGATTGACATTGGAAGAGCTAGTCCTCCAGTCGGGCAAAACAGATAGGAACTCAGGACTTTTTTTTCTCATGTATATTAACCTCACTGACACTCCTCTGCTTAGCATATTGGAATCCTTGTCGAAATTCATGTCCAAGGCTGGGGCAGGCTGTCTTGTCAGAATGATCCATAATGCAATTCCCATAGCCAGCAGATGATTGAGTTAGGAATTAGGAGTCCAGATACACTCGTCTTTCTTACAATGTCTATCTCGTTGGCAGGGCCCATTCTTCTGCAGTTAGTCATGGAACGTTCTCAATGAATTTGTCTCCCGAGTGAAAAGTAACCATTGAAATCTCTGCACGTTTGACTGATGCATGCTGGCTTAGTGAGAATGTGCTTGATCCAACATGATGATCTTGGGAGTACATTAATAAGTAGGGAGTGTTATCGGAGTGCTACATTGCAACGTTAAGCATGATAGGATATGTGTTCACTGTGATCGGGCAATATCGCTAATGGAGAAACTATGTGTCAAAAAGTCGTCATTCTATTACAATAAGATTTGGAAATAGTGAGAGACACTTTCCCCTCCTGCAGTCCCATCAGTCCGCTGTCATTTCTAGTAACCTGGCCTGCCATCTCAGGATCTGTGAACACATTAAAAGTGAGACGATTTCTGTTGGTGTAACCCCTCAAGAAAAACATTTCAATTTCTCTCTTGAGGATAACATTTAGAAGTTGTAGTTATAGTGAAGCAGAGAAACTTAACAGGAAGTACAGATTCAATATTGTTTTTGTGAAGTGCTAAATAGTCTCATTCCAAAACTCCATTCACAACTGTTTTAGTTATTGCTAATTATCAGTGAGAAAACACAAATCTAAGTCCTAGACCTTCAGTTCAGCTTATAAATGTTAGGCTATAAAAGTTAACAGCAGTACACATGAACATGTTTAAGTTTAAGTATGTTTCTAACAATTGACTGAAACACATCAATTAGGCTACAGCTTGTATTCAGTCAGTGAGGTATCTCGAACCTCCAGAAGACCTAGAGGAGTGAAATTGGTCCCACACACTGGAAATCAGAGCTTGATTGGTTGATTCCACTGTCAGTTTATAATCATGCAGGTGGGTAATCTATATCATTAGACATTCAGTTCTGCTTGTGAAGTATTACATGGAACAGCTTACTTGGCTGTATCTACCTAGATACCACAGAGGGGAACAATCGGATTTGGAGATTTTTCATTTGTCGTTTCAAAAATTTAACCCTTTTTGTTGCTAATCAAAACTGTGAATACGTTTAGAGTTTAAATACAATCATCATTCTACTGAATAAAAATAAACTACAAAATACAGGCATGTGTGTATTAATGCCCAGATATCATTAGGTATTTTCTTAACCCCTGAGGGTTCTTCACTGGTAATTGCATGTGTAATTGTAATGAAAACACATTGTATAGCACTGGAATTCCTGTGTAAAGTTTTTTCACAAATCAATACATTGAAAAACAAGTGAAATAGCTTTCAATGCATTTTGTAATTAAATTATGGCAGGTGTTTGTCGCTTCTTCTTTTTTTGGAATTAACACGAATGTAAAAGGTTAAAGCATAGACTTAAACCTGCTGATGCAGAATGCAAAGAGATAAATTTATTGTTATTAAATGTGTAATTATATAATTACATTTTCATTGTATAACAAAATGGAAGTAAAGAAACTTTGTACGTCTGTATGCACTTCACTTAACTATTTGACTAGAGGGTTTGCAAGGTTTCTTTTTTATCATTTGTATAATTATTGCATAATTATTTTTGTTGTATAAGTTAGGATGTAATGTCTGCATATTTTCAGAGTATGAACTTGTTATAAGAGTATGCACACATACATACATTTGGAAATCAATAACAGCATTGTGCTTACAAACTCACATAGTGAACATGCTCCTTAGTCTTTCAAAGCATGCCTTCTCTTTTCTCGTCTGCACCCAAATCTATGCCTGTGCAGTGTAATTGTGTGGCAAATGCATGCCATTCCCACCCAGCCTGGCTAAGACCCGGTCTGCCGCACTCCCCTGTGGATAACAAATGGGCCTTTTCTCTGCGAATTGAGGCTAAACGATGGTTTCACTTAGAGAGCAAAGTGACTGTCCATCTTCATAACAGTGCTCTCCATCAAAGAGCAATGAAACCCATCCCATCCGACTGCCTCTGATTAAACACAGGCAATGGATATCCCCTCCTACCCACCTCCTCCTGCTCACACAAGACCTTGTGAAGCTGGCCCTCACACCTGCGACTGTCTGCTACTCCTTCTGTAATAAAACACCACGCACATCTGGACTGGAGAGCTGCTAGCCGCTAGCTGTTAGCTGCTCCACACCAACCCGTTTGGAAATGACACGCCTCCCATTTGATTTGAATTACTGAATGCAGTTCTTATTGGAAAGGTCGCATGGTAAGGCCCACAGGTCACAGAGTGCAGTGGCTGAGGGCAGTTAGCTCATTGTTTGACTTTGAACTTTTTTTTTTTTCTTTTTCCCTGGCAATTCTTTTTTCTTTCTTCCCCCCGTCCTCCAACTTAGGCTGTCAAGCTCAAAGAATTCAGTGTTTTCAGAGGTTGCGGTTTCATTGGAAGCTGTTTCATACTTTATGCTTTGCTGCTTTTCAATATGTGTGGAGAGAGAGAAAGGAAAATGCATTAGATCAACATTTCTTTTGATTAGTTCAAGCCAGTTCACTGACTTTTATGACTTGTTGCCCTGTTATTAACATGTCAGCGTATTCTTACGGCACAGTCTTGCACAATTAAAACTCATCAAGTTCTAAAGGCCATGTCTGGAGCAGCCACTTAAGCCATATTTGAACTGTCACAGAAACACAATGACGAAGTAATCATGTGTTAAGGATACGCTCTAATGCTTTTGAACTGTAGAATGAATGTTTAACTGAGAAAGGCACATAGAACAAAGTTAAATGTGGTCTAAAGATAACATGACACATGAACACAATGCAACACTTTTTTTTAATAATGTAATGTGGATTTTGTAAAATTCACTTCTCATTGAATTACTCCTTATTAATTTGACAAGGCAAATTGCAGGCGTTTCATTTGCAGTTTAGAAAAATACATTTTGTTTATTGTCTTCCACAGCTTTATGTAGTTGTAGTGTTATAGTTGTTATATTATTATTGTAGGTAGATGTATGGATGTATATATTCATGTATATATATATATATATATATATATATATATATATATATATATATATATATACACACACACACAAATAACAAATTAACCTGGTAAGTGCTTATTTACAAATCAAATCATGCCAGTATGTAACACACAGAGCACTGCAAGACACATCTCGTTAGGCCTGTCTTAGTTTAGTGTTGGGTTACCATGATCTTCAAGGCAGGGGGTTGAGGAGTGGTAAAAATCTTATACCAGTAATGCTGTAGGCACAAAATGTCCAAGGTCTTTCCTGGGATCGGAGCTCAGAAGCCCCAGGAACATTAGCCAATATAAAAACAAACGCGGGTCAGCTGAATTAACCTAGGGCCACACAGCCAGCTGTTAAGAATTATGAATTAAAAAATAGTTTTTGTTGTTATTGATGATGATGATTTTGTTTTTTAATTGATTTCTTTTATATGTCTCATCTGCTGAAACGGTATAAAAGTATAGGAGTTTGGTAAGTAATTAGCAAGATTTGCCTATGGTGATAACACTTTAAAGGCCATGCATTTGAAAGACAAATAAATATAGTTCAATTTCATGTGTGAAGTATGTTGCTTAATGTTTTGTGATACTAAAAATGAATGACAATTTTGACCAGTATCAGCCAGTAACTATTGCTTTTTCTTCACGTTACTACACCAGATTATGGGGTAGATTAGTAAGGTATATTTTTTGTGTTTATTTAACACATCATTGTGATCATGCAAAAGCATGTGTCTCTTAAATGGTAGGTATACAGAAGAAGGGAAAAACCTTATTACACAATGTTTTATTACAGGTAGCGATGACATCACAGACATTAATGTTCTGAAATTTGTTGAAATGTGACCTAGTAAGGGTCAGAAGTCACCAAAATAAATCTTCACAATTTGTTTCATTCTCTTAGCTGGTCTACAACCAACACATGCCATTACTGATGACAAAACCTTGTTTACCTTTATTTCGAGTTAAAAATATATTAGGAATTTGTAATATCTGTTTAGTTACTCTAATGTGCAGTGCAGATAGACACGAATCATGTCATTTTAATACAAATAACAGCACTGCTGCACACTGCCAAAGACTTTTACAGCCAAGTATGTGCATAGTGTGTCTTCACTCATGCAGACACTCAATGTTAGCTTGGAACGACAACGCAATATCACCAGTGGGAGATTTTTTATGGAAATATCTTTACCCAAATCAGGAATGGATTTCTGACAAGGCCAGTGGAGCTAGTGCTCAGAAACCTCAAGGCCTAACATGGCTCAAATACTTCAGACAATCTACTGCAGATATACATGTTAGATAAACAAATAGGCCAGGAATATGTTCAAATGACAACATAAATTAAATCGATGCAGTAACTTGTTTATATTAGCACCAGTACTAATGTCTATAATGATAACCACCAAAACAGAACTAATCTGCATCCATAAAAGTGGTCATATTTGATCATATATTTCTGTTGTTCTGTCAAGTCAAGTCAAGTCAAATTTATTTGTATAGCGCTTTTTACAACTGTTGTCGTCACAAAGCAGCTTTACATAATTATTACTTAATAAAGAACAGAGACAGAGAAGAAAGAAGAAAGTTCTGTAAGTTCTATGAGTTCATCATGGGGTTATGCTACACACCACAGTACAGTAACAACATTAGCTAATGTCTTTATCATGTCTGTGAGGTCAAAAGGCCTAATCTGGTGTTATAGGATTTGCTAAAGCCAGGAGCGATCTTATAGGTAAACTGCTGGCTTGATGTCAGAGGCTTGGATAACAGGTTTAAATGCCTTAGCTATTCCCAGTACTATCGATAAATGTATAGCAATTAACTCACATTTGAACTGAAGTCTAAGGAAATCTCTTTAGCTAAAGAAAGAAACTCAAAATCTCAGTGGCTTTCCATGAATCACTGTCGTCCTAGCCTATATTTATTAGCTCTTCACCCTCCATTTACCTACCAGTGTCTGTCAATATGTCTGTCCCTTTTATATTCTCTCACTTTTCTTCTCAGGAGCAGCCAATATAAAATAATCTGTAGTTGGCTGGCTGGAAATCATTCTACATGCAACAGTTTTTATAACAATTTTATACCTGTTCAACACATATAAATATACACTTGTGGCAAAAGCCAAGGTTTCCTCACTGTTATCAAATGTAATTTTATTTAATGTTATACATAAATTATCTCAAAATATATTTGAATTACTTTAGGGCTATTAAAGTTAGCACAATAATAACACATTAAAACAATCTCATTGTAACGCAGTAAAAAAAATTGCAGTTTCTTTTTTTCTTTCTTTTTAACCTAAAGTTTAAACAGCAAATGTAATGCTGTTCCTTTCAGTGAAGATTGTATTATATTCTATAGTACATAATATTACATGCACGCCAAGTACACATCTAACAGCAATAGCGTTAGCCATGGTAATATGCGACAGACCCCACTCGAAAGTGTTCGGCAGACAACGATGGACGTGTTGACCTTTGCACCAATCTAACAACTCAGTTTAGCCCTGCAGGTAACACACTAACGGTGAAGTCATAACATTACATATGAAGTCATATTTCAGCCTGAACTACCTTTTAAACAAGGCACAATTCGGGGCAGCCAATCAGTGTAGAGATGATTTACATACATCAGTATAAAGTGTTGTTAACAAACAGTTTCATGTAAATCACATTTCTTTCATAGTTGAGCCTTTTTCAAAAAGCAGACACGCTTTACACTGAATAGGTGAGGCTAAACTGTTGTAGGCTGAAGTTGAGAATATATGTCAGTGGTCTGTTTTAAAGTAATATTATGTGTTTACATACCACATCAAAAAATAGTATGAGGGCCAAGGGGTTAACTGTTACTACAGCCCAGGAAATGTTTGTCAGCCACCCAGGCCCTTCAACTCAAGTGCCTCAAACATTTAGCCACGACCATTAGGTTTCTTCTCTTCCCCTGGCTTTTGCATTGTGATAACATCACACTCTTTTTCCTCCCCTAAGCCACAGCAAGATCTATTAGTCCCTCTTCGCCCATTTCCCCATTTGTCCAAACACAGAGCCGCTTGGCTTACAGGTGTCCTCTCTCAATGACTCTCCACCTCCCATTATCAAGCACTACCTGTGCTACCCGCCCCGTATTAAAGTGTCATTACCTCCTCCCTCACCCCACTGTCTTCTATCTTGTGTGCCATGCACAAAAAACAGCCATGGAATCCACAGCTCTTCTCTTTATAAAACCCTTCTTTTTTTCTTTTTCTTTCTTTTTTTTCTAGGTATAAATGTCAGCCTTCCCCTTTTGTGTGGATTACAGGCATTCCCACATCAGCACTGATTGTTCCACGTGGAACGGTGGGAGTAGAATAGAGCGTTTGATTTCAGATAATGTAGAAGCAGACAAAATGCCAGTGGACCTGGCAGGGCCCCTATTGTCTACGCCGGCGGGGCCCTAGCCGGAGACCTGAATCTGAGACTCGGCCACACTGGGGGAGCTGTGGCAAAAGAGCACCTCGCTGGCTTGGATTTCACTAAACTGTTATAATACAATTTGTCAGGTTTGATGATGGCTATGGCAGCTGGAATTCAGCCCCTTAACCTTTTCAAGTCTCAAGTATTATGTCAGGCAAAGCCATACTTTGTCACCTAATGAAGTAGCATTCACTTGGGTTAAGCTCACCTTTCCCCCAGTAGGCTGCCAGTGCATGTTGTGATAAGATTGTTAAACTAGGTTTGCTTGAGAGCTTTGACCTTATTTTTGTTTGAAAACTCACACATGTATAAATATATATTTTGTATAGTTTTTGAGACTTGAAATAGCAGATTTCATGTACACTTGGCAAAAAAATACATATTACTTTTTTTATAAACAACACACAATCTTGTTATATTACCAGACACTGAAATGCATACAATTTTTGATCCTTCTGTACAGTTACAGTAGTGACAGGATATGGAAATCCAGGCTATATAAGTCCAAAGGTATGCAGACCCCCATTTAAATTCAGCTGCTTTTATATGTACTCCCACTGTTGATGCTGGCATTTGACAACACACACACAGCTTGTAAAATCTCCATAGAAAAATATTTCCAATAGAACTGGATGCTCTGAAGCAGCTGTATATGGACAAGTGTTGACTAGAGACTTATAAAGCCCCCCAGCATTGGGTTGTGGAGCAGTGTAACTGTGTTTTCTTGAGTGATGGAGCACCATTGAGAAGCAATCAAAGCCTCACAGAAATACTCTCTACTTGATAGCCTTGATTTCAGAAGAGATGTTGAATGAGCAGGTGTCTACAAACTCTTGTATGCACAGATGCACAGAGAAGTACTCCAAGTTGGTCTATGGAATTGGCTCATGCATACTGCAACCTGAATGCTGTGAGTGTTGAAAGACCTGATGAGTTTGACAAGGTTGTTTGCCCAGTTCACTGTAAGGTTGTGCCCTTTCCCTTTCTCCAGTACTTACAGATCCACCATGTTTGCCCATGTGCACCTCATCCAATAACTTGTTTGGTAATTAATATATTGATTGCTTGTGTCATCATGTGTTGGTATAGCGAGAGTCATGCAGCGGATAGAACAATCCACAGGCCCTCCTCTCCAACCTCCATTGTTCATTCATCAGCTGCACTGATTGAGCCTATGTCTTGGTTAGCTGCAGGCCGGCCAGATAAGGATCAGTAGATGATTGGGCGCACACATTCTTAACATGGCTGACCCGTGACATCTCGGGGGCAGGCGGGGGTAGCCTGTCATTATCTGTACAATGTGCCGCTTTCTTCCCTCTTATCTTTACTGATGACATTGAGAGTTTTTGCATTAACTCATTAATGACAAGACGCATCGTTACAGGGGATGGGAGGTGGAAACAAGGCGCGTCACTGGGCGGGTGGTGTTGGTCCGGGTGGAATTTGGGCTTGCAAACCACTCCTTCCCCCTCGCTTTCTTTCAGGCTTTGATTTTTGAAGTCCCAGCAGCTGATAGATGGATGGACCTGACAAGTCTAGGACTGGCCTGTGAGAAAGAAGAGACTTATGTTGGTTTGTGTCATAATGTTAGACTGCCTTTTTTTTGTGTGTACATATTTTTGGTGGTCCTTAAAAACAGTAGTCGCTCTATGCTTTACAGACAGTCTTTAATAAGACCCATATTATGAAGAACCATTTGTTCTTGTGTTTTTTCTTCTTCAAAGAAGAGATGTCACATCATTTTTCACTCCCTCTGCAGCGCATACATGTAACCTAGACTGTTTTGTATTGATAATGGTTGTGACATCACATTATGTTAGACCACCCATCTAGCCTAAAGCAGTTTACCCTACTCATTCACATTGAAGTAAAAAAAAAGAGGTGTCAAGAAGAAAAGGTATTGTTGCATCCACGTCTAGACAAGGATTTTGCCCAGTTGTTCTTTTTGAACAAGGCACAAAACACTGCAGCCTGTCAGACCAAAGATTACACATTCTAACAAAACCAGCCTGTTTCATTCTAAGTATTCAAGAAAGGTCACAAACTGATCATGTAAAAATAATAACAAATTAATTTAATATAATAAAATGTTTAGAATTTTCAAAAGTTTGTCTGCATTCAAAAGTTTGTCTGCATTCATATTGTTTAGCTATTTATCCTTTAAACTGGCAAACAATGTGTAACAAATAGCATTTCTACCTGAAGACTCTGGAGACAGTAGGGCAGTAAATTGTAAATTTAATCTTTAGAAAATAATGACATGAGAACAATGTTGGCAAGTTAGAAACGTTGATTGTCTTTGGCGTGGGCTCCGTCGTCAGCCCAGGTCTTGCACCATCGGGACTCTCACAGATCCTGCCGAACTTAGAGGCAGGGGGCCGAGCCTACCCTCCGGCAACTGTCTGGACCAAACTGGTGGCGGCGGGGAGGAAGGAGGGAGAGACGTGACGTCACTTCTGAAAGCAACAAAAAAAGCATGTAATTAGAGGTCTTTTAACACAGGAGGAGGCTGGTGACTGGATGAAGAACGATGACGCTGCATTAGAGTGTCCTGGTAGAACTTTCGCTCGAGCTTGCAACAGATAAGGTGCACAGGAAAATCAGTGGTGTTCTTTCGTAGTGCAGTGGTGGCTCTGTGGTCAGAGCACAGGGCTATTAATGACAGGGTTGTGGGTTCAATACCTGGGCTCTGCAAGGCCCAGAGCAAGGCCCTTAAAGCTTGAGCAAAGCTCCAGGCATGTGTGTCGCTGCTCACTACTGTGTGTATGTGTGTGTTAATGCACAGATGGGTTAAAGGCGGAGGCCAAATTCCATCTGTGTCCAACACAAATGGTCAGTATGGCTGTTTTGTCTTGTCCTGCCTAAAGTGAGTGAAGGATTCTGCAGTGCACGAGTGGCACATAAAAGACATTCTTCAAATGGAAGAGGGAGGAGCAAGCTGTGAGCAGAATTTGAATAATGCTTTGTTGACAGTTGAGTTTTCTTCCAATGTCACACATCAAGACAACACATCGCCGCTGTCCCACAATTATTACATCTAACTCTACCTCAAAACATTTACCTCTATTTGTGTGGACAGTTTTAACTTTTCAACGTAATTTGAATTGGATTTCCTTAATATTATATGAAATTTTCATGATGAGTGGACTATTTTATTGAAAGTTGAAAAAGTTTTGTTCTTTCTCCTGTAAAAAAAAAAAAGTGACCTTTTTGGAGGTTTGAGCTTACCAAGTGTTTCCACACATAGAGCTCCTCATGGCTTTGACACACTACACGACTACACGAGAGTCATCAGGTGGCTGTATTGTTCCAACTACACAACTCGATCTCTTGTAATTGTGAATGGTTACGTTGTTGTGGTTTGCACACTAAACAAATGTTCAACAACCGCAGGAGTCCCTTCATGTCTTCCTTTTGTCTTTCCGCACTCCTTGTGCTCTTATTGGCTGGAGCGTGATAACACATTCACTGTCAGTCATAACCTGATCGTGACACTTTTTACACTACAGGATTTCAACTTGCTGAAAAATTGCATAGAATTCACACACAGTGATCTAGAGCCGATTTTTGAGCCCCAAGGGTGAACAGATTTGTCTCTGAGCTGATGTTTTTCTCTGCGACTTCCAAAATCTGTCAGCAAATTGTGTAGTGTGAACTCTCCATTAGTGAATGGCATGACTACTAGCTTGACTAGTTTTCTAAAGTTTAAAATGCTGGAGGGCTCACAAAAAAAGTTTTAAATCAGCATTACCCAAGAATGCATTTTTGCTTTTATTTTTATACCATTGTCTTAAACACAAATCCCCCTTTAAGCCCCCCTCGTGAACAACTGTACACATAAATTTGTTGACAACCAGGAGAAAGGGAAAAGGGAAAGTCATTTTATAGGATTTTACAGAAATATGATTGCACAGTTCTCGCAGGAGGACTTGTGCAGCTCCAACAAAGTGTTGCACATGTAGTACAGTAGCAGATCTTCCAGGCTCAGAGTGGCAAAGACAGAGTTGTCATTCTCCCTTTTCCATCAAGTTCATCAAAAATGATTTAGAATGTTATTTTAATTTTATATATACAATTGCTACATAATATTCCTTTATTTCATACTATTTGGAAAAATATACATAGAAATATATATATATATATATATATATATATATATATATTTTTTTTTTTTTTTTTTTTTTTTTTTTGTGAGTACACAGGGAATCTCTCTCCTCAGACATAATCATGTTTGATCAAAATATAAGCCATACCAATATATAACACCATTGGAATTGACATTTTTGTGTATTTATTTATCATATAATTTACTGCTGGTAAAGCAAGGTGTTCACTAAGTTGTCTAGTTTATAAACTAACAACAGACAAGTTTAAATTAATAATCTGCTTGGTGGTTCCCACTTAACCTAACTTGCACATTTTATTCTTGTTTTTAAATCCATGTAAGCCTATGTACAAGAACATCAGCCCTAAATGGGCTATGTGAAGATCAATTTGAAATACCTCATTACAGAAAATGATTTCTTAAGCTCAGAGGTCCTTTGCCTGCTCGAGCTTGGGGTGTTATGCTGGGAGCTTATGAAGGCCAGAGTCTTTGGCCTTTTATCACACATCGTCTGATATTCTGTTGTCCTCCTCAGCCCTGAACAGCACCCTTTGGCCAAGCAAAGAAACTCAACTAGACCATCTTCTTCATCAGATCCATCAAAGCCACCCCCCACCAACCCCCTCTCTTTTCTCGTTTGTTGTTATGTGAGCACAATTACACTAAGGAGAGAAAAAGAGGAGCGAGAGGGAGTGGGGAAAAAAAAAAACACTGTGAAAGATTGATAGCTTTGGTCTGCGGTTCAATTGTAAATTAGAATGCAAGTCCCTCTGGGATACAAGGGCTCTATTTGTGATTAAGAAAAAAGGCTGCATAATAGAGTGATGGTGAAAAAGTTTGCTCCCTCTAACGCACAGGCAATTAGCTTGATGAAATGGCCCCTTACTTTTTGTGTCCTGGATATGTAAACTGATATAATAAAGTGTCTGATTGTTTATGCTATTATTTTCACCTTGAGCTGTACAGGAAGTGGCGGGTGGTGTATGGAGGACATTGTCTTGCATAATGTTGCTGACTGTAACCCCCCCTTCCCCCTCCCCCCAATTCCCTCACCCCAACTTGGCTAGCTTACGACTGCAGCCACAGTGCAAATTGAACGCAATGCAAGAAACAAAGCAGGCTCTCATCAATGATGAAGGTGGACCTGAGGAGCACTCTTGCTGCCAGCGGGATGAAGGTGACAGAACTTTTGTGAACCTTTTAAAAACTGGAGTGAAGTTAGCCAGAAGACTTGGCCCTGTTCCTCTCCCCAGCAAACTTCTCACCTACCTCATTTTTTTCTTCTTTTTTAAGTGTGTATGTGTGTGTGATAAATTATACATTATGATCTGTTGTTATGAGGTGCTTTGAGTTTAAACAGTTTATATATTTTTTAAACCTCATACCTTTTCACACCTGGCTCCAGTTGTTGACATTTGGAATGGTAATGGTCTGAAAATGTTTAGCAGAGGAAGTTGGCTCTGAGTAAAATAGAATGTTAGCCTGTGCATTCTGTGCTTCTTTAAATTTAGTTCAGTTCAGTTGATTTGCATTGTGAACAATGCCTGGAGTTTCTTATGTCGTGCTACAAAAAGTCAAAAATGCTTTGTCAACCTGATTCAGCTTTCAGTATTAGGTCAGAGAGTCCATCGGAATAAATCCCTTGTACAACAGCTGAACAAAAAAAAAAAAAACTTACTTTACCTAGACATGGTTAAAGAACTGTTTGAAATGAGTTTGAGATTTAAACAATGTTGTCCCCACATATCCTGCCTTTGAAAAAAAATAATGCTTGGATTTTAGATCAAAATTTTGTCTCACAGATGTCATAGATCTCACCTCAGTCTGAGCTGAATAATCTTTACACAACAAAAGATTCTGTGATGAACATTAGAGAAGGATAGTAATATGCTACATTTACATCATTCTATTTACTTAGATAACTTTTTCAATGAATTTTACTTGAATTGGTTGTTATAACAGAGGACACTATTACTGTTACAAGTACTTACACTTTTATTATTATTTTATTTTTATTTTTTATTTGTATTAATCTACAGTATTCCTATTATATTTTAAAACCTTTTTAATAAACATGTCAAGTGTTTCATTCTGCTGGAGTGCTATTCTGGTTCGTACCTTTTTGTCCTGTCACATCAGTGTTAGGGATAGCTTATAAATATGATGATACAGAATTCAGCTTTCTTTAAAATAAATAAATAAATAAATAAATAATTTAAAAAATCTGAGACTGAGTGGTTGTGGTGCATACTTTTTCTTTTCACTTCACAAGTTATTATTTGGAATTATTTGGAAGTTTAGTACAATTCCTGAACTTGAGTGCAGTTTCTGGCTGAAAGAGAGAATTCACCTGCAGCGGACAGCAGTGAACAGTTTCATGCTCCTGGTGCAAATCGATTCCACAGGCATGAGTAAGGAGCAGTGCTGCGTGATGTTTTGAGGAGAGGAGCAGCGAACCAGAGCACTATGGCAATGTGAATGTAAAGCGAACGCATTGGTAACACATGGCTGTATCGCCGGAGATGTCAGAGTGGGATTTGCTTTCATGGAAGGGTGAGAGGTAGAGCAAGAGAGAGAGAGAGAGAGGGAGAGAAGGGGGTCTAATGTGGAAGCAATTACATAGGCCAGTGAGTCACCATGCTGGAATCCTATACAATGTTTTCCATTTGCAGGTCAATGTCCATGGCTACGTAGCGGCACGGATATGCTAGCATTAAGAGTTCTGTAAGATCATATTCTTTAACATGAGTCTGCACTTTCGTTCACAAGGGAGCGAAACCTGCACTCCTCTGACTGTTTCTGTATTACGATATGGAGGGAAACGACTTCCAGGTTTGAGCTCTCTTCCGCTTCTGCGTATAGGGTAAAGGTATAGCCTTAAATGTCATCCACTAGCGGACTAAATTTCACATGCACACCTCGCTGCTGGATTACATTATTCACTGACACCTAAGTTCATTAAAGCAGGCAGCTGACAAAGTATAAACGGATGATTATTCAAGAAAAATGCAAACAAGCCCGCCTAATAAGGTCCTCATAGTGTTTACCTTTGGGGAGAACGCTGACTTCCTGAGCCTTCATTATGTAGAAGTAGATTTCATTAGTATCAGCCCTGGTTGTAATTGAAGTCAGGGCTTATGTACTGGCCGGACTGGGAGAGGTATCCCCTCAGCAGTTTTCTGTTTGACTTTGTGTGCTCTGCAAATTGACACAGGTATAAGAGAAGGGCATAAGGGCGCAAGCCTGGGCTCAGTGCTAGCGCGACGAACAAATGGCCACACCTACGTGAGCAGAGTGCCCTCTGCTTATGTTTCATTCATAAAAGAAAGTCTAGACCAGTCTGGGCCAAACGGAGGTGTTAGTTAACACTCTGTGCTCACTAGTGTACCGATCTTGTGAAAAGATTAAAAGCGAGAGGAAAAAAGGGCTCAGACATAAGTTACATAAAGGATTATTTTTTGTCTGTGTGTGTAGGTGGGTGTGTGGGCACAATTTAGACAAAGGGTACGTAATCTGCCCCTCCTCGTATGCTCTCCAGCACCCACAGATTTGAATGAAAGTATTAGAAAGGCACGTTGATGGAGGGATTAGCCGGTGCATGACCTGATGTGTCAAGGCCTTGGCACGAGGTAATGAGCACCACTGATCAGTCAGTGTGTTGGGTCAGACCTCAGTGTCTGATCATTCTAGTCTAATGGACTTTGGTGACTTTGAGGTAGTAGTGCATCTGATTCGGTGTGCTAGCGGCACCTCCCAGATTAAGGTCATGCTGGATTTCAGGATGTTGCTCAGCAGTTCAAACAAAAGGCACTTTCTTTTATTTTGTTCCCCTGGAGCTTAAGCCTAGGCCATATTTGAGGGGTAAGTTCTGGCAGAGGCTTTGATGTGATGGGCTTCTTGAACTTTGGTTGGTGTCTGAGATGGAATCAAGTCGTTTAAGGGAGTGCATAATCTAAAAATGCTAACATAGCAAATTGAACAAAAGCTAGTGGAGAGAGCATGTGGCTTGGTCTCATTTACATAATGCAAAGTCCCTATTAACTTTGCTTTATTAGCAGTGTTAGCATTTTGCGTGAACCTAAACAGGCTTACCCTTTCTCCAGCTGTATATGTTTGTTCTCTCAGCAGGACTCCAGCAAGTGGCCAAACGGCTTAGCGTCAGTGTATATTTTAAGAAAGAAAGGTGATAATGTACCAAAAGAAAAGTGAGTGCATTCACCACAGTATTTACACTAGCATATCCGCTCACTATTATTTATTATAAGGATTATACATGTGTATTTATGCAGCTATATATTCTTTGCTGTGGAGCTGTGGTAGGGCAACTCTCAGTTGGGGACCGTCTACACTGCAGGGTTCTTTGAGGTGAACCACAAATTTAATTTAATAGAACCACAGTGAAATTTAGCGCTTCATGTGCTACAACACACCATTAATCAGGAAAGATTTACTGCCAGCTATCCTGGTATTTTTACAGTATATGTTAAGCTTTGCGGCAGTCCTCTCATATGGGTGTTGCATTTGGGTAACTGTTTTATGATTGCGCTGATAAATGTGGGGCACACAGCTGAAATGTAATAGTTCTCTTGGTAGAGATTAAACACACAGTTCCCTAAAGGCCTACAGGAAAATGCTAATGGAAGAAGCTCACACACTGACCGCCATGGTGTCGCTGGTACAATCCCTTGCTAACTTACTATACAATCCCTTGCTAACTTACTATAGCAATTATTTACCTGTATTTGCACTGTAACCTGTCTCAAAGCAGCAGTTTCTTGCCAGCATGTTGTAACCATTGACCCAGTGCCCGGCTCTTCTGACATCCAAACCGCTTACTCTCACAGAATGGAATGTGGCGTCGATGCTTTTGTTTACATCTCTCCATATGCGGAAAGGCAGGAGTACATACTTAATCCACACATCTTCTGCTACTCTTGAGATCTGATGGAAAGTATGCCCTTTAGATCCCTACTATCATTAAGCAGCGGAAATGTTGAGTCTCTAAGTATAAAGGAGGACTAAAAGGGCAGAGAACGAGCAGACACATACACAGACCTTTTAAACTAAGGTTAAATACTGTGCCTGATATCATTAATCCCCTTCAGTTGGATAAAGACAGATTAAGCAGTTAAGTGTTAACGCCCAAATCAGTAGTCGCTGCAAATACAGCTGCCAGGCATGTTTTCGGTATGATGACAACTAAGACCTCCAAGCATTGCCACTCTTAGACTCCTCCCACCTGAACATAAACTATGTAAACCTACAATTGTGGTTGTGTCAGTAAACAGAGCTAATTCAGGGGTGTTAAGTCTGCAGCTCTCTTATGGAATATGTCTAAAAACGCCAAACAGTTAAGGAAATGGTTTGGCAGAAAATCTAATGTACATACTTGTCCACAGTATTCGGTCAACCAAGACCTGTTTGGTGCCCAATTTGTGCCTCTTTAAGCTGAAGCTGAAGCTTAGAGGCTAATGTTGCTAACCAGTAGCAGAAAGCAATAAAACATTTTTTTTGCTAAAATACAAGCCACCTATTTCATGTTTTTCCTAAGATCTACAGACTTGTAGATGTAATTTAAGGCACAGTATGACTGTGAACAATATAAAATTAACAAAACTGTAACTGAAGTGTAACTAAACACTGGCAGCAGCCAGTTTACACAACAGGTGTTGTGCTGACTTTGGGCTCCCCTTTGTGTGCATGTCCATTGCACAGGCAATGCAGAATAATAAAATTTCTGAAAAAAAGACAAAAAAGTCTGAAAGGCTTAAATTATTTAATTCATTATTTTATTAATCATTCAAGAAAGGCATAAACATTATTTTAAGTGTACATTCAACCTTAATAACAAAATACACTTTGTTTTCTATGAATAATCCTCATCAGAATGGAGCTTTCCTGAAGAGCCTGTCTGTAAACGGGATGTCAGCTTCATTGGGAAAGAGTCTCAGGAGTCACATTGGAACATGTTTGGTCATGTTGAGAATCCCACCAGTATGTGGTATATGTGCACTAGGATGTGTCTAAAACTGCACTGTCTAGGCCTAGTAGACCTGGAAATGCACTAAATCTAACATTGTTTATTTTAGGTTAGACACAGTTTTGACATATTTCCTTTTTCATGCTGCTTACGCAGAAATAATACCCAGAGGTTCTAAGAGCTGCACAGTATGACCTGGTATTTAATTCACTGAGACCTACACCTGCTGTGCCCTTTTAGTTTATGAGCCAAGCTTAAAACATTTGGTGTGTCTTTCCTCTAGGGATGGGATAGTAGTATACTGCGGTATAAAACCCAGTGATAATCATACTGGTTTAAATTTTTATATTTATGAGTACTGTGTGTATGAGTATCATCTACTGGTCTACTGCTACAGTCTATCTGCTAAACAGGTGCAAGAACAATGCATTATGTAATTTGACAAGTAAACGGTATATATACCCTGATGAAAGTTTCATTGTCATTTAAACTGTTATTGCTATTGTTTTTTTATGTTGTAAAGAAATCCGGGAGATCAAAGACAAAAAGATCTGGGTGTGTTAGCCCTATTAGCATTTAGTTTAACAACACAGTAATTCCAAAAACTGTAATAATTTTGATCACTGATAGTGTAATACCATTTGCGTACCTCCCTGCTCCTTGATTTGACTTACCTGCATTTCTTGTAGATTGGGATAAATGGAAGGGTTGAAGAACCTGGCATTCTAGTGACAAAACGGAAGTTCTTTGTGAAGCCCCAGGAGACAAGTCACATGAGCACTTGGGGTTGGCGGGACTGAGGTTTACCCCAGCCCAGGCTTTTTTCTGAGGAGCCTGGTATAAACATTACACACTCCGTCTGGATAATTGATCCCAAATCTTGTTTGACAACGGGTTTTTTCACAGACACTTCACAAGCTTCCTCAGTGTAGCTGAGCTTTTTTGGCCACTTTGCAAATACCACAACAACTCAACACTCATTAAATCTTGTGTCGAGTGTGTGAGACTGCCTCACTTCTGTCTTCCCCACCACTTCTGTGTGTGTGTGTGTGTGTGTGTGTGTGTTCCCTCCTCCCCTTTATGCTTTGTAAAAGGAACACTCTGTGACATTTATTCTCCCTTAGAAAATGTTAGGAACGTCTTGATAATTAAAGACGGGAGAAAAAAAAAACATTCAGTTTACAAAAGTCACAAATCTGCCCAGTAGCCACTAAAACCATTCTCAGAATACAGCTACAAAACTGTACTGTTAATGTGCAGATGCGATCAGTAAAAAAAAGGCTGAGGGATAGCGCTCTAGTCAGCATGCGCACACCAACTTGACATGATAGCTATAATAATAAGGACTTTTCTAATCTGCCCTAAACCTCCCCAAACAAAACTCACACAAGACTGCTCAAGGGGTGTAAAAATGCAACCGTAAATTGATGGGCCTATTATGATGATTTAACAACAATGATGGTGAAATATTATAACTGATTACAATTTTAAAAATATTCAGCAAAGTGTACACTCATTCTTGAGGCAAAAGAAATGTTTGGTGTGTTGTTTTCATTGTCTGTAATATTGTTATATAATTAATCAAATTAAACTGTCTTTAAATCTAAAATGCCACTGAATCGCTTCTTTAAGAATCTTAAATCAATCTGAGGTCAGAGATTTACACCCCTAATGTCTGAGTGATAAATAATGACTGTATAGTTTCTGGAACATACATGGTCTTAATTATACAGTTCACACTAAGGGTTTGTTACAGTTTTAAATATAATTTATTACTACTTTTAACCACACGTTTTACACATGTTTGTGTTCAGGTGTTGCACAGCAGGGTGTTGGACACGCGTTGTGAAACAGTCACTCCAAAATCTGGGCTCCAGGGAAAATAGTAGGGATAAATATTAGCGGCTCTTCATCAGGCTTGTGTTATATATTCACCCATTTATCAATGATAACAGAAAATCAATCATAACCTAGGTGTGATAGTGTGAGATACATAAAATAAAGTTTTGTGAGCCATGTCAATAAGAAATGTGCTAATTCTACACTGGGTGAAAATGCTTTTTATCAGCTGAGTGTGAGTGTTAGTCTCTCTACAAGTATAGTACAAAAAATAACAAATAAATAAATAACATTCGCTGCATGTAGCGGCAGGGACGAGCACAACTTTTGTCCATGCATCCCAGTAGTCCTCATTAGAAAACAAGCTGCTTCCAATTAGGGCCAGTCCACACACTGAATCAATCTCTCTGTCCTTCTGTCCTGCCCTGACTCTTTGATTACTTCTGAAAATATTTATATTTCCTAATAACTTGAGTTTAGTCCAGCGGTTCAAAGATTAAATCCAGACTGGGAGAGGAATTGCAAGTAGACTGTGTGGAAATAATATCTATATGGAAACCCAGCAATTTAATGCAGTTAAAATGTCAGCTGCTGCTCTGAAATACATAAAGATTTAGCGTTTCACAAGGACTCACATATTGTACAAAGTGGCTTTGTAGTGTAATATTCCCGACACCATTAAAGAAGAATTAAGACAGATGAAGACAAACCTCTCTTTGTTTTGAAGTACTGTTGACATCTCGTCCCATGGTGGTGATTAGAAGATTCATGGTAGTTTGTACATTCCCATTTGATAATAAGGACAAAAGGCTTGTAGGATATAAATACAATGCTCACTTTATTGGATTGCTGTTAATTTGACAGAATAATTACATAGTACTGTTTAGAATCAGTTCTGCAGTATGCTGCCACAATATGCCTTGTGCTCCACTAATCAGTCGGCAGCCCGAGCTGTTTCATTGATGTGTGATTGATAAATGAATATGTCTCTTTTGTTTCCCTGCATTATTCACTATGGAGACACACAGAGCACTTTATTAAACATCAGCATGACAACAGTAAGACATATGACATGTCATACATAGACGCAGACCTACACGTTTCACGTGCACTGTTTGGGAGTGCCTTGCATCAGTTCGACGAACCCTGAGCTTTATGAACCTCACTGTGCGTGTACGCTAATCCTTTAGGGGGGCCCATAAGTAAAGTTCAGACAGTTGTTCGTTTGTCGGGCCGGTGTAGGTTTACAGCAAAGCGTCGTTTTCTCTTACCTCATGAGCCCTATTAATCTTGCTCAGCCACGTTTCAATAGGTAGCTATATCCTCCACCATGTGACACCACTGTCTCAGTTGACTCTGTGTGTGTGTCTCTGTCTACGTGTGCGTGTGTGCGGGTATGTGTCTGTCTGTGTGTGTGGTATCTTGTCACTATGTAGTACACTACTGCAGCATGTATGTTAAAAGCTTCAACTGTGTCTTCTGATGAAAGAACTTCATGTAATGAATCAATACTAGTATACATATAGTGTGTTTAGAGTGTGTATATATATATATATATATATATATATATATATATATATATATACACACAAAAATTATAGACACACTTACGATCAGCCATAAAATTAACCCCACCTGCCTAATATTAAGTATTGAGTAGGTCCTTCTTGTGCCACCACAACAGATCTGAGCATTCATGGACTCCACAAGACCTTTGAAGGCGTCCTGTGGTATGTGGCACCAAGATGATCCTTTAGGTCTTGTAAGTTTGGGCCTCCATGGATTGCATCAATGAGATATGGTAAAAATATTATATCACTATATTTAAAGACAATACAATATTTAGACATGCATACAAAATGCGTTGGTAGTGGCAGATTCTTAAAATCTGCTATTTAAATACTGTCCCATAACTAATACAGTGATTTTTCTTTAAAATCTGCAGCACTTCCTCTAATTAAATAGCACTAATTACAATACTAATTGTAATGAAATGTGGTTAGTAATCAGTGTTCTTTAAGAACTGATAATATCTACAGTAAACTCAGAAAAGCATATACCCAGTTGTCTTGCCATGATAATTTGACCCTTGTCAAAGTGTCTCAGATTCCTAAGTTTGGCCATTTTTTCTGCTATTATCACCTTTTAGAACTGACTGTCCACTTGCTGCCTAATATATCCACCTGTTGACAGATGCCACTGATTTTCTCGTGTTAATGTTACGGCTGAGCGGTGTGTGTGTGTACGTCACACAAAAGCCTTGTATCTCTTACATGGCATTTTAATTTTCAATTGAGGTCTTTATCTGAAACATTTTGAAGCATTTCTGTTGGTCCATTCATCATGAAATCTTGAAATAATACAAAGAACAACTGCCAGAATTCTAATGATGTCAAACTATAAAAACAGAGACAAGAGTTCAAAGTTGTTTTTTTTTAATATCTGGGTGAGCATCATTGTTCTGAGGTACTTATTCAATTTAATATCATATTTTTCACATATATCTCAGTATAGGTATATCAGGTATCAAATTATATATAATAATGATGCTTTTCTGTGGTAAAAGAATGCAAAATAGTTTTGTTTTTACTGGACTGCTTGCATCTCTTAAAATTACAGCAAATTAGTCTTGAGTTTGGGAAAAGGCACTTTTCAAAACTACAGCATCAGTGGCACAAGCAACATACTAGTTGACTGACCAGTCCTCGATATGATGTGTAAATTGGCCAAAATGCAATGAAAAAATGGTTAAAAGAAAAGGCAGACTGCTTAACAACAGGGACACTGGTATTTCATCAAATATAGAATTGTCTTCATGTCTGTGAAGATTATTGAAGCTGAACATGAACATAACAGTGTGCCACCAACACTCGTACTGATATAAAATCTCAAACTAACCTGTTTCAAACATGACTTCCATTCTGTATTATTTCTCAAAGTGTTTCTCCCATGCGTTCGGCTGTGACATCATCACTGAACGTTCTTTGGTGTCCGCGGCCGTGGCCTCTCCACATCATCCATGCTGCTCCCGAACCTGCACACACTTAACACAGCAGACAGCTGACCTACTGTCACACTTTCGTCCATCCACAAGCCTCAGGTTCAGTTTGAGGCACAGTTTAAGGTTACTTCACCTTTAGATGATACTGCAAGTGACATCCGTGTTCCCACTGAGGCTTTAATGTATTTACGGGTCTTCATACATATTGCTAATGTGCACTCAGTGGTCACTATATTACGTTTATGTTTTACATACGATTAAAATCTTTTGGAAGAAACTAGAGCTAAAATGACGCAATGTCATTTTGACTCTTGCCACCTGCAACTTCCATCATTACGTCATTACAGGTGGCCTTAACTGGGTGAGAAATACTCTAGCATTTAAGAAGTATGTAAAACATTAATGAATGCTGTAATTAGCCATTTAAATAAAAAACAGCTTTCAATCCTTAATAGTGTGTGTTCTATTTTTTAGCTTTACAGCTTTAAAAAATATTTTTGATGCATTATTGTGCATCACAGCAAGTCACAAGCACTTTCATGCAGTTTACAATTCTGTGACTTGAAGCTGGATCATCCTGAGTGTGTACTGAATGAGCACGGTTGGTATTACACCACCAAATAGCTTACCACAGCCATGCATGCTATCATCTTCACCACTTAACTCTACAGCAAACCACAAACTTGTTGAAAATGGGAGAGGAGTAAGTTTTTTAAGAGGAGTAAGTACTGCTTTCACACTCGCCGCACAACAAATTGAAATGGCGTTTCAAGTATTAACAACGTCCGTAAACAAGACTTTTAACACTCTTCTGCATGAGTGCAGGCGTGTTTTAAGATGTGTGTGTAGATGCTGTACACATATACAAGCAGTACTGAAGTACACATAATGATGATTTTAATCAGAATGATCATTTATAGTCATATGCTGCTCACTTACGAATACAGGGCACAGCTGGTGGAAGCTGTGATTTACATAATGTTTTAACAAATAGATGCTTTATTTCACATTAGCTTGCTTACATACTCCCTTGTTTGTGTATATTGAATGCTTCATGTCTCATTTTTTTACTTCCACTACTTCAACCAAAGCATAAACTCAGAGTGCTTTGTAAGTGCTTTAGTATGATGCACTAAATGAACTAAAATGTTGCTTTTAATACGTTTAAAATATAGGCCCATATTTTTACTTTCTCAACAGTACAGACAGTAATTAGACATGTGTAATGTAATAGTTATATTTGTGTAGTATATAAGTATAGATTAGAAGCTGGTTGTTTGTAAAAGAATTAATCAAAGCCAAAAGGGCTGAGAGGAATCAAAGTAGTTTAAAATGGAGCCTTGCTATTATTGTGTATTATTGTATATATATATATATATATATATATATATATATATAAAACACATATGTTAGTCAACACATATACTTAAGCCAAGCCCTGTAGGTATAAATATAACTTCATGTAAATATCTGTGTAGTCTTACTGCAACCTTTGAAACTTTTCAATTAATGTTCCTCCACCAGCCCATTTCACCCACCTTGTTAGTAGCTAAGTAATGTCCATGAACATTATCAATTTGATGTGGATTATAATAGTGTCTTTCTGCCACCACTAATTTTAAGATAATATAACTTAAGATAAAGTATAAATTAATTATGTTTTTTCTCTCATTTTTAAACAATTTCTCACAGGTCTGTGCAGGCAACAACAATAGGGTTGTAAATAAAAATAATTTTCTTTTTGCTTCCTGACTTCTGAATAGCATACAGAACACTCCGCTCCCAAATTTAAATGATTAACTGTGTTTAACTAACATATTAGCTTCATAGAATGTACTAGCTAACACCCACGTATTCAAATGAATAACTATATAACACGATTTAATATGAAAAAAATAATATGCGAAAATGTTATGGCCCCGTGAAAAAAAAAATCGCTCCAATAGTCACATGCATAAAGAAAGAGTGAAAAAATAATTTCACAGAACACAGACTACAAACATTGCCTTAACCTACTTTTGTTTGTGTTGGAATTATCACATCCAGCCTCATCGTAAATCCACATGGTAGGCAAATTGTAATATAGCATATTTAATTTGCATATATTTGTTTATTTATTTTATTTATAAAAAAACAACTTTCAGGTCATTTTGTCTGAGATACTTCTTCCCTGCTGAATGGGCTTATAGTTTAAGGTAAACTCCTGCTTTTATTTAGACTACAGCTTGCCACAGTACCTTGTCCAATCATCACCCACGCAGTGTTGTCAAATGCCTCATCACACACTGAGGAGGACTGGGACACCCAAACTCTTGTTATTTATCCATGAACGCATTTGATTGGCTGGGGCCTAGCATGCTCATGTAACCATGCAAGCAGTATGCAAACCTAAATCAGAGCGGCAGGGCTCATCCTGTACTTAAAAGCAATAGCAGTAATTTATAATATATATATATATATATATATATATATATATATATATATATATATATATATATATACACATATACACTGACCTTGAGATTAGGACTTTAGTGAAACCTGTGGTAAATGCTGTACACTAAAACAACTTTAACTGCTTGTACATATGCAACGACTTTTACAAGAATGGAATATTTTAAATTGCAAGAAAAAAAGATTAAAGTGGATGGGCTTTGTGCATATTATTGTCACGCTGAGCATGGACCACTGAGAAAGCTTTAGTCCTGAGTGAACGGATTGAGCATTAAAGACAAATCTGCAAGACCGAAATGTAGTGAGGGCTTATTGTGCCATGAGGAAGCACTAAGTCTTCTGAATTCCCTAGGCAACAGTGTTGTTTTAAGACCGAAGGTAATGTTGAACAAATTACAACATATTTGGGCACCGGTCCAGACGTCTGTACAGAATAAAACCATAATCCCATTCAATTTGCCTGTAAGTGGTATCTGAGGCTTTCGAATGAGCATGGACACTGAAGAGTTCTTCTAAGTGTGTGTGTTATGTGTGTGTGTGTGTGTGTGTGTGTGTTTGAGTACATCAAGTTAAAAATGTACTTTGTTAAAATGTTTTGGAACTATGCTGAAGGATTGCATACAACATTTACTGTAAGGTTCTGCATTTGTTCAATTATAGTTATAATATAAAGTAATGATTATCTTAATTTATTAGTTAATAAAAAACATGATATACATGTTAGCTGTTTACTCTCTTTGAATTGTGTTTGATGACTTCAGACTTTGGATTTATCTGCTTGTTCTAAGCACTAAAACTGAGTGCAAAATAACCTACAGGTAAGAAGACTTGATGATTACAACTGATTTCAACAAGTACTGATCCCAGTTTCCAAATCTGTAAATCAAATAACTAGATTCAAAGCAATAACAATGCGTTAGATAAAATACTAGCTGTAAATATTTAAAAGTTATGAATATTAAAATACGGGATATACTGGGCATATGCTTCCATTAAAACTGTAACCTCTGTGCCTCTGTGCATGTTAAACCTTCAATCATTAATCAAGTCTTTTACTTTTCACACCTTAAAGAGCCTATAATTGACAGTAAGAGGTTGCATATCTAGTAATTGGTTTATAAAGAATTTTACAAAGAAAATGTTCTGTTCAAAGTAACTTTTAAAGCTACTTTTCCCAGTTATTAGCATGTATAATATGACCTTATCAGGCTCATCACAATATACATTAAGTCTAGGAAAACCGGCTAATCGTTTTCTTACTATATTTTCTACATTTCATAAAAAGGTATGGAGAGCACTGAACAGACATCATACATTGTTGAGATGCTTGTGGCATCAGAAATTGCTGTCTATTTTGAGGACAAACAGGAAACCTTGTTTATACAGATAGGAAATAATAAGAAAAGGAATTCTTATATAATCGGGTAAGTAATCAGTGTAGTACCAACACAGCTCAGATCAGTGTCAGTTGGGAAAAACAATAACAAGTGGTTTGTTTATTCTCACTCTGATACACACTGATATTAAGGAGTGATGTGCTGATAAATACGCTATCCGTCCTACTGTCAGGGACCAAGGGCTAGATCTGCGAGGGGACAATACTACTTTAGAGAGCATACTGTAGTTTTTCATTTCTGACTTCTCATCATCTAACTTAATCAGCCTCTTCATGTAGATTAGCCTGGTTAACCTTTGATCCATCCAGGGCCTGCAAGGGTTAATCAGGTCGGCATCTTGCTGAGCCCTGGGTCACCGTCCCCCTATATCTCACATGAAGGGCTCAGTAAATGCAGCGATAAGATTAAGGTGAACTTTTTCACTTTGCCATTAAGTCAAAGCATAGGACTACACAGCATGGACTGCACACCTGCTCTGACTGGACCAGGAGAAGAAAGCTGGACAGCCATGCGGAGCAAGCATATATTAGGGGCCTCTAATCTAAACATATGCATGTACTATATATATATATAATTCTTTTTTTTCCCACGCTTTACTTTTCTCCTTTTTAGTTTATTGATTTCACCAACTAATCTGCAGGCTAACGCACCCCCTTTTCCGTGCTCACTTTTTAAATCGTCTCCATCATTCAATCACAGCGCTTTGCCCTCCTCAAACAACCCTACAGTGCTTCCCCTCTTCTTCCGCGCTTCGGCCACGGGGAGATCGTTAAAGACCCTGCTATTTGTATGTGTGTGTGAGAGAGAGTGTGTGTGTGTATGATCAGTAAATATTTAGTGTGACTCCATCTCTGGGTCCTGTCCTAATCGATGCTGCTCGCGGCGGGGGTGGTCGCACACTGAGCCCTGCGGGTCACCACTGTTCCTTATGAAGTGTAGCTCGCGCGGACACATGCACTCCCACCATTCAACATGCGGCGCGCTTACCTCCATCAATCTACCTCAGAAGTGACTGAATCGCCTCCAAATTACTGCACAGAAATTGTTGCTGCTGGGGTGTTTAATGCAAGCTATTGGTCTCTGTGTTGGTTAACATATGTTATTAATGCTTCTACATGTTGTGCGTGTGCAGTGTGTGATGTAAGACCATGTTTATAAGATTGAAAATGTTTTAAATGATGTTGTCGCAGAGACTTATTAACTCACAAAGGGAGATTTAGAAACTGACGCCCTCAATCGTTTTTTCTCAAACAAGGAGCACATTTATGGTCAGTGACACGTCTGGCGCTTTAGTGTGTTTATATTCTGAGCTTTCTTTAGCATCCTGAATGTTAATAAAAGCATGTAAGGCTAATTAAACGAATTGCAGATTATTGCCGCTCACGTATTGAATTGGTAGTCTGGTATGCAGCTCTATATTATGCAGTGTATATGTATATAGTCTGGTAGGTATTAACTGATTAGGTATTAATGAACTTTTTCTCATCGCCGAGACTCCTAAGGATTCCCCGCACCTACATAAGCGCTGTCTGACTAGTGGGGTGCTAAGTTTGCTCTGAACTTGGCCGTGGATGGAGGTGGTCAGAGCTGCTCGGTGCGAGCCGGTTCGCCCATAAACAGACAGGTGTGTGTCCTGCCTGCCCCCCCTCTCCCTCCACCTCCATCCTTCTCCCAGTCCATCAGCCCACACAAAGCAGCAGCAGCCAGGCGCGTTTGCACCTTCTGTGCACCAGAAAAAATATCGCGCGCCGCCGTCTTTGCCATTTCTTTTAACGAAGAAAGAAAGAAACTTTTGTCATTTCAGGCTTTTCAGTCAATCGCCACCAGTTCAGTGTACGTTCACGAAGATGTGCACCATATAACAAAGTTTAAGCTGCGCAGAAGAAAAAAAAAATGTTTTTCTCTGTCGCTCTGCCAATTCTTTTTTTTTTTTCCCTTTTTGCTTAAACTCCATATATTTTTTCTTGCATAATCATTTCAATAAACAGAAGGGAAGCGTCTTTTTCTTGTGTTATTCGTCTGTGTGGGAGAGGAAGCGTTGCTGCTTGCCTTGACTAAAAACAAAAAAAAAAAATCTAAAATAAAGAAAGCTTAAAGAATAAGAAGACTAAGCCCGTTTTCTCTAGGAGAGGATGCAGCACTGGGAAGACGAATCGACACCATATGCGTATGGTACGTCTGGAAGCCTGCGTGTGTGTGAGAGAGAGTGTGTTCGTGCTGCTGTCTGCTTCTCTGTCTGCTTTGATTTTGGTGTGAATCTGACTTTTCTTGACTTATCCATCCACATTAGACACGATTAAACAGCTAACAGTCTCGCTCTGCGAAAAGCTTAAATAAGCTCCACTTCTACTCGAGCATTGGTACATTGGTTAATACTGACTGAGTACTTTGCGAAGGAAATGCTGTATATTTTATATATTGTTAACTCGTATGTATCTCTGTAGTTCTTTATCTCTGCACTGCCGAATCTACTGTTATTTACCTGCATCGTCTTTTATACAGCACACAACAGAATCAAAACCAGCATCCGATATCTTAAACGAACAGAATGTGTAAAAAAAAAGAACCATTTACTCACCACTGATGACTGTAAATTCCCCCAAAAGCGCGTCTTATTTTTCTTGATTTTTTGTCTGTGTACTTTTTTTCGGAACGGGGGGCTGGAAGTCAAAATACAGCTCTCACTTAAGAATAATAACGATAATAAAAAAAACTGTTCAAAGAAGGTTTAAAAACTGAAGTGCAAAGCCGAAGAAAACGTCTGGGAATGGTTTCCGTCGCGCGGCAGAGGAAAAGGTGCGGGAGATACCTATACGCGCAGCTCCGCCACGTCCGAGTCAATCAGGAGGAGAAGCTCAGCAGCATTAATCAGATTAAAATGGGCGCCTGAGAGTTCGCGAAGAGGCGAGCAGCTCGGAGCCCCCTTGTCCGTCCATGTAAGATGGCTGTGCCACGTTCGAGCGCTCCATCCGCTAGGGGGCGCCCATATACTGTAAGAGATCCAGCCTCTCTCCTTATTGGCGGCCCTGCTTTCCAGCGCTGTCATTTTTTTTTTCTTTCAGTGGACCCCCAAAAACTCTGACGGCCCTTGGCGATGCTCGAAGTGGCCTTCGACGAGCCAGGTTTTCCTTTTTGCCCTGACCGCGTAGCCCCCGAGCGACCACACGGGACACACTAATTCTCACAAGTTAAAGGCTGACCGTGAGGCATCTCGGGTAATCGGTAGTAAGGGTATCACAGTCCTGCTAACAGGTCATAGGTTGGTCAGGGCAGTGTGCCCAGTTAGCCCTTCCCCGCTCTGCTACCTGGGATTGAACTGGATTATTTGGTTGCACTTATTTGCAATGATTCAGATTTTACAGTGATCCTGAGGCCCATTGGAAAGACTATGAAGTAATATTTTCTAGCCTATTCAACTGCATGTGTAGTAATTGTATTTTAGACTATAAACCCGCAAAATCTAGCCAGGTGATTAGACTTTGGAGACTTTTGGGAACAAGCCCACCAAAGTAAACCACGACATTGTGGTGGTAAATGATGTTTTTTTTTTCTTCAGGTTTATGTTTTGTAAAGCTGCTTCAGTCTTTTACAATAAATGTAAGTCGCCCGTGTTGTGCGAATTGTGTTCATCTTTCATTTATTCTGCTGTGAAAGCTAATAAACCCCCTTTTTAGCTGCACGGACGTTGCTCATTAAGAATATGTGTCGCACACAATCTCCAATTTCTATTGTTAACCTTAGTAATGGCTATTACAGTAAAAGTACAGTACAGTAAAATAAGTAATGCATTCACATTTAAAGGATAGACGCATCTGTGTATGAGTATTATAGTGGGCTGACTTGTGTAGATATCACAAGGCAAAGCTGAAAAAATCTACTGTGGGTATACTGTGGGTGATTGTCCTACCCGTTGTTACATATAATGTAATATGCAATTAATTGTATATCTTTATTTTTATATTTTTTCAGATAGTTTGTATTTATAGCAGAATAAAGTAAGCGAATATGCAAATGTTCCTCTCTTTTACACACTACGCTCATTCACATAATCTGCCCAAGATATATTTCTAAATGCATTATTAGTGATTATTCACCTGTGCGGCTGCCATGATAATATGGGTTTACCTGATTTAGAAGTAGGCTAGTCTAATCCGGTTGATGCCTAATGAAAATGAACTCATATTTTGTGCACTTTGCGCCGCACTGGCCAGAGGCACAACAAGATCCAACACATGCAGCAAATGTATATATAAGCAGCTCTTTTTTGTCTACTGATAAAATTTGGGTATTAAAATCTTCCACGCAGGAGATATAAACCCGATCATTTTATATTTACCCTGATGGTGCACGTGCTAAATGCAAAATAGACCTCCAGACCCTCTGGGAGAACAGTGCACAACGTCAAGCGTTTCTCGTATTTATTTAGTATGAATGTTTTTGTTTTTTAGTTCGTGGTTTATATGTGATTTTATTGTATTAGGCTTGACTGCGACTTGCTTTAGGACCCAGCGGCTCCTCGGCCCTCTTCTTTCTCCCTCTCTCCTCCTGCTCTGGCAAAGCACCAAGTAGCACAAGTGCCGACCAGCCAATAGGGTTCAGGGGGCGGTCCGTGAGCTCTGACCAGTCAAACACAGTCACTTTCCATATATGGCAACTCATCTCCATGGCAACGTGTGCTAAGTTGCAGCAGTCGTGTCAAAGTTCACTATATAGAGAGCTCGGTGAGCTGATCAGAGAGAAAGCATTCTGCCAGCCGAGCGCCTCCAAATCGCGATCACTTCCTAACCTTCCCCCCCTTTTTAACATATTTGATCACTTTGATTCTCTCCTTCTCCTCCTCATTATTTTTTTCTCCGCGCACGAAGGAGGTTCTATAGGTTGTGATCCTCTCTCTCTCTCTCTCGCTCGCTCTCTTTTTGTTTTTATTATCGCCGCTCGCTCGCCGGAGAGTTTGACTTCGCGTTTGACTCGAGCACGGGCTTCATCCGCGCGCAGGCTGCTAAGCGCTACCTCATCCGAAGAAAAGGGAAAAAGAAGAGCAGAGACATTTTAAAATATTTTTTTCCTGCGCGCGCGTGTGTGTCTGCTGCCAGTTGTTGGTTTTCCTTCAAGACTCGCTGGAACTTGGTGTCGCCCGTCGCCAGTCACCTCCACCAGCCGTGTGTGTTGTTTTCGCCGCGCGGGTGTGTGTGTGTGTGTGTGTGTGTGTGTGAAAGTTGTCGGCCCGTCTCCTCATTATTTTTTACGTCGTATTTATTTTCCATTTTTTTCTTCTTCTGCACCCTTTTTGTTACTTTGATGGGTTTCCTGGATGGCTGACTGCAGGCGCCCCTGGACTTGGCCTCTAAGAGCAGGATTCGGCTCTCCTTCTCCTCACTTCTGCTGACCATTTCTGACCAAGTAGGCTAACGTTCCCCTCTCTGTTCAAGTGACGGCGTTGCTCGATCGGTGCCGGATAAACAGTCGCCGTCGTGCCGATCCTGCGTTAATCGTTTGACTGTTTCGAGAGCGAAAAGCGAAGCCCGTGCTGTGTTGTTTCTGTTATTTTACTATTCGATTTTTTCGACACCCCCCCTAAGAACGCCAACACGGAAGACAAAAAGTTTTCCCAACGCTGACTGATAGATATGGCAATGGTAGTGTGGCGAGGCTCCCAGGACGATGTGGCTGAGACGCAGGGCGCGCTCTCGTCGCAAGCCCAAGGAGGACTGTCCCTGGCCGCGCCGCAGCCCGGCCAGCTGAACCTCGCCGCTTCGCAGGTGGCCCCGCCGACCCCGCAGACGCCCGTGCAGCCGGGCGGCCCCAACGCCAACGCGCAGTCTACGCCGTCCAACCCCACGTCGCAGAGCCAGTCGGACAAGCAGCAGCAGCAGCACATCGAATGCGTGGTGTGCGGCGACAAGTCCAGCGGCAAGCACTACGGCCAGTTCACGTGCGAGGGCTGCAAGAGCTTCTTCAAGCGCAGCGTGCGCAGAAACCTCACGTACACGTGCCGCGCCAACAGGAATTGCCCCATCGACCAGCACCACCGCAATCAGTGCCAGTACTGCCGCCTCAAAAAATGCCTCAAAGTTGGCATGAGACGGGAAGGTATTGGGAATTTTTTATTTCTTTTTTTGTTTGTTTGTTTGTTTAGTTGGTCGGTTGCTTTCTCCTTACTCTCCTCTTTCACCTTCTCTCACTCTTCTCGTCTTTTGTCTGTGTGTAGTGGGGCTGAATGCATAATGCACGCTACGTTTCTCTTCTCTCGCTCCTCTCCCCCTTCTACACCTCCATATTCTCTCTCGCCGTGCTCTTCTTCCCAGGCAGCCCGAGCAGAGCACGCGAAGGAACCGCCTTCGTTAAAAGCCCCGAGACGGCTCTTGTCATAACCCGACACCCCCCGCTCGCGTTGCTCGAATAAAGCAGCACGTTCATACATTGGCGTGCATCGCGGTTAAGTCTGTTAATCTGCGCTCACGAACGTATACATATGGCGTCCGTGTAGCCATCAAACGACGGGATGCATCTGGGTTTGAATAATGCCACTGCAGATATGGCGAGCGGAGTGCATGGACATAGAGCATTAAGCACACACACAATACGACATTCACTTAGGCATGCACGCGAGGTTATAGTGTCCATACCGACCCCACGCCGCCTTATGCAGGCCCGAAAGTGGATAATGTTAAGGTTAGTCATTGTATGTTTAGCTTTGGGCCGGGAGTCCTCTACGGATCCGCTTCGGTTTCAGTTGCTCGAGAGCAGGAGTGAGTCTCGGGTTAGCTAAGTAGGTTAAGGGTTAGCATCCATGCCTCTCTTTGTGCATGCAGTCTGCAGCTGTAGTGTTGTTATTGTCCTATAGGCCATAGACCCCTAATCCGTTGACAAGACTAAAAATAATGTTCAACTTTGCAATGTGGTCCCATGTCGCTCCTAAAGGTGGTTGATTTGGACTAGCCGTGGGAGCCACTGGGCTTAAACTTGGTCAGTTATTCAGGGAAAGGGGTGGGGGGTATACAGTGAACTGCATTGTCAAGCTGTGTTATTATGTTTTGAATGTGTGTCACTGAGCAGTGATGTTCATAATAGTACATATCCTTCTAGTATGCCATTACTTTTCACTTTCTATCTCTTAATTAACACCTGTGTAGCTTGCTATGCTGTTATTATTGATTTTAAAGTTTTTGTGTTGTTGTTGTCAGCGGTGTGACCATAGGGAAACAGGAGCAGACTAAAACGCGAGGTCACACCGCGTGTCCCCATGTTGTGCGGTACATGCATCAATATCTGCAGTCTCTCTTTTCACTGCAGCCGTCCAGAGGGGAAGGATGCCACCCACGCAGCCCCACCACGGCCAGTTCGCCCTGACCAACGGGGACCCGCTGCACTGCCATTCCTACTTGTCCGGATATATCTCCCTGCTGCTGCGAGCGGAGCCCTACCCAACGTCCCGCTACGGCAGCCAATGCATGCAGCCCAACAACATAATGGGCATCGAGAACATTTGCGAACTGGCGGCGCGGATGCTGTTCAGCGCCGTGGAGTGGGCCAGGAATATCCCCTTCTTCCCCGACCTGCAGATCACAGACCAGGTGGCCCTGCTGCGGCTCACCTGGAGCGAGCTGTTCGTGCTGAACGCGGCGCAGTGCTCCATGCCTCTGCACGTGGCCCCGCTCCTGGCCGCCGCCGGCCTCCACGCCTCCCCCATGTCAGCGGACAGAGTCGTGGCCTTTATGGACCACATTAGGATCTTCCAGGAGCAAGTGGAAAAGCTGAAAGCGTTGCACGTTGACTCTGCCGAGTACAGCTGCTTGAAAGCCATCGTGCTGTTCACCACGGGTGAGTCCTGCTCATTTTGTCAATATTATTGTGTGTGCTATTTTTCATTGGCAGCTCAACCCTGATTTAGGGCTGTATTCAAGTGAATACGTCTTTCGAAAAATTTCATATAAAAATAGCATGTCACTCTAGTTGGTTGTGAGAATCTAAATATTGGAGAGCTGGACAGTTTTATTTTAGTATTAAAAAATCATTTAAATTGTGGTTCAGTGACGAAATCGTTTGCATTATTATTTCTCAGTATAATTTAGTATAATAAAATATATATTTTTAAAAGCTTAAAACTATTTTGCTTTCAAGCACAGTAACGCTAACATAAGTTAAATATGTATGTTTTCACCATGCGGTTTATGGCTCAGAAAGGCCTACAGACCACTTATTGAATACATCATAAAATACTGTACTCTTTTTAATCACACAAACATTGCAAGACTAGAAAGGCTTGGTCTTTCAGTCTGTCTTGTGTGTATTATAAATTCTCTACATTTAAAATACTTATGTATCAGGCTCGGTTAAAAAGGCAGAAGGGTGCCCGTAGTTTTGCTTCGTTTTGAAATATTTACCATTGGCATAATTTGACGTTTAGGCCCAATCAATTATTTGTGTTTATTTGGAATGACAGATATTAATGATGTCACGCTTGGTGGGGGGAGGGGAGATGGGCCGCCTGGTAGGAAGAGGAAGAAAGGCCTAATGCTCTATTTACACATATTTAAGCACAACTTTCCGCTGGGAGCTCGATGCTTTAAATTTGATATATTGCTCCGAGTTAGGACACATCCAGAAAGACCTGATTGGTTTAACTGTGCTTCTTCGTGGAGACATTTCGTCCCATGTAGTTTAAAAAAGCGCTCCCAAGTCTTCCTTGTTTTGTTGGGGGTGGGGTGGGGAGGGGGGTCTAGGGATCCGAGACACATGCTGGACTCGCTCCAGATCTGGGTCATGACCCTCACTTCCTTGCTTTATTTGTGCGTTACAGACTTAAGGCTAGCGTCCTCGAACACAGCACCGAACATGTCCTCAAGTAAATGTCTGATTGAAGGATCTTTTAGACGTATGTGTACAACGAGGCTGTGGAAGCTTCAGGCTGTTTATGAATTACGCCATGACACTAAACCATTTACTCAGACTGCCTTTAAAGATTTTAAAACACCCACCCCCTTTTTAATATAACAATAAATCTAGCCTCATTGGTAGCATGTGTTTGTTAATGTAAAGCTAGCATCTAACTCCTACAGGCTCCAGGCCTACACCGTTTTTGTATTTTGCTCATTTCTAAACAGCACAGTGTGTTCAGGACACAAAGATGGGCTACGCTTTCGTTCTCGCCATATTTTGCTTAAGTGTTGGCACCAGGACTGTCTGCCTGCCCGGCTACCTGAGAATGAAATGGCATTTCGCTTGGTGGTGGTCTTGGAGCAGTGTGCAGGGGTCAGGTCAAGCCCCCTGCGTGGAGTGCGGGTTGTGTTCAAGGAAAATAAACCTTTACACTCACTTAGCGTAGATTTCAAGAGCATGTTTTTGAAAAACATTATTCCTGGCATGGATTGATTATACATTTTACAGTTTCTCTCAAACATTTTTCCCCTCTTTTTCTTGTTTTGGTCAGCCATTAGATTGTTCTACCATTTATCTTTAAACGAGCTGACCTTGTTTAATGGAGTTTCTATGTATAATTATATAGGCCATTATATATAGGACATTTCTTCTACCACTAACCCTGCAAACGAGCTGAAATATCATATAATTTAGATTATTTAATTTTAAAATATTTGTGTTAGCCTATTTTAAACGCAATGGCTTAGAGTTTACACTAGGCGTTTGGGACGTATTATACACTCTATTATCTCGACTGTGTGTTATTGCCGGCCTAGTGCCCACCAGGCAACACATTAACCATGAATGCGAAACTGAGTTTGACAGATCTATGACGTTTGATAGCCTGGACGTGCGTGTGTTTTTATGACTGTCCCTGCACTGATACCCTGCGTGTGCCCACACTGAAGCAGCATAAAGAGCGGCCAAACGCAGCCCAGCAATTTTAGTGCAACCTGCAACACTGTGATCGATGCCCAATGCAATGGACGTCCCCAGGCTAGACTGTAGTGAATGTAACCCACATGTGTCTTTGTCTCTTCCTCTATAGATGCTTGTGGTTTGTCAGACGTGGCCCATGTCGAAAGTTTGCAAGAGAAGTCCCAATGTGCACTGGAGGAGTACGTTCGGAGCCAGTACCCCAACCAACCCACCCGATTTGGGAAGTTATTACTACGCTTGCCTTCTCTTCGCACAGTGTCCTCTTCGGTAATAGAGCAATTATTTTTCGTCCGATTGGTAGGTAAAACCCCAATTGAAACCCTCATCCGGGATATGTTGCTTTCGGGGAGCAGTTTTAACTGGCCTTACATGTCGATTCAATAAGCAAAAGAAGCGATCAAAGGGAAGCTGTGACTACAATAGTTAGCGCTTCTTTTGTAGAAGGAAACGGCTGTTACACGAGTTTACTTTCACGAAGAAAAAATGACGTTTTCATAAATGACTGTGAATTTAAAAAAATCGAGACATTCAGTGAACTTTCAAAAATCAAGATTGCTCCCAGTGTCATTCTGAACAACTTGTTCGTATGTTTTTTTACAAAAGGAAAAAAAGAAAGAAAGAAAAAAATGGGACAAAAAAGAATAATGGACAAAACGTACAAAGGATTTTGATAATCCTTGTTTGGGGGGTATTACACTATAAAGTGCATTAAAGCGATAATTTGGAGAATTTAGCAAGAAAGAAAAAAGTCCGTTTTCTTTTTTTCCCAAATGGCTATATTGTCCTGTGTCCATGTATCTATAGCTGTTTTGTATTTTTTTCCCTCCTTTCTGGTTCCAAACCGGCCTATGTGATTCTGTAGAATGCAGTTGTGTTCTGGGTTTTTTCTGTTTTTTTTTTGTTTTTTGTTGTTGTTTTTTTTTTTTTTTAAATAACCACGACTTTTAAACCAGTTGAGTAATGTAAAGACGTTCTTCAAGAATTAAAAAAAGGAAATTTACAGCAATATAGGACAAGGTTATACTTAAATGCTGCAAGCGCACTTACTCTTTGATAGCCCCTTAATAAACGTGAGTAGGGATTTCTGGACGTCAGGTTCCAGCTATCAACTCAGATGAGCCAACCAGTCCATTAAAGGCCAGATTAGCCGTAATGCACCAGGGTGTCCCTGTCCATGCCACTGCGTTCTGTGTGTATTTCTCAAGACACCCGAAAGCATCACCATTTCAACAGTTAAGCTATAAACTGTAATACATTGGAGCTGTTATCACTGGACAGTTACAGCTAGTCATGTTCGTATACGTTTGTGTAGAAGCTGCGAGTTGGCCTTACGTTCAGTAGGCTGTAGAAAACGGAGGAACTAGGTTTACTGTAAACCTACAGAACAAATCACCGGCTCTGAAGGGTGAAAAGTTGCATCTGTTCAAGATATTTGACTAGATTTCACGAGGCCGTCCAGTTTTATGCAGTGCGGAATCGTCGCTACAGGAGAAAAACTCAAACCATCCTAGGCTGTTTGAAGGTGGGAGAAGTAAGGGATCGTCAGTTCTTTTTTTCATGACAGAGCAGCAGTATTAATGAAGACATCTTGAAAAAAGTCTCCCTTAACTCTTCAAGCATTAAAGTGCCTGTAAAAGCGCAAATATCACTGATTTGTCGTTCAACGTTTGGCTATAGACGACGTGGGGACACGCTTCAATTTTACAACTCAGTCTTATGATTGTGTATTTCACTTGAAATAAAAAGAGACAACGATTAGAGGCAGTATTCTTGTAAATATAGGTCAATTCATTTCAAGGACTTTTTTCTTATACAAAGTATATGTGATTAAGAAAAAAACTGTGGTTGCCATTTTTTGTTCGATAAAAAAAACAAATGTCTTCAAAATGAGTGGCAGACTTAGCTAGTAGCACTGAAAGTTCTGTTTGTAATGTATATACATATTAAGACAAATGGTTTTTTTTTTCTTTCTTTTTTCATGTATTTAGACTGTGAATGCATGGCCACAGGTCGCTAACCTATTTTACCTTTGATATATATAAATGTAAATGTTTTTGACTGTATAGATATAATCTGTGCATTCAGTACACTAGCCCTTGTATTTAAAAAAGGACAAAAAAAAGAAACAAAACGTTCAATAATAGGCTAAGACTTAACAGGGTGAGCTGGTTTGGAAAGGGGTGGCTATTTTGACTTAGTGTTCCTGCTCCTTTTCGGTCTGTAACAGATGCCTTGTGTGTGTATGTGTGAAAGCTTGCAATTTCGTCCTTGTTCTGAGGCTTTTCTTCAACACACAAGACACCATGTTGTGGTTGGATAAAAAGGGATCATATTGTGTAGTTGATTCGAACAGTTATCTCGGGCTGTTCCCATTGCCACATATGGACCAGAGAATGATACATGATTGTAATTATGAACAGTTTAAACTGACCCACGTTTTTATATAAATATATAAGAATATATTACTGCAGGGTATTGATAACGTATAGATACTTTTTTATTATTATTGATTATTATTAATTGCAAGTGATATACGTGAGTGTGTGTGGAAGTTTATAGTTGAAAACAATTCTTGTTTGTTTGTGTTAGCTTATTGTAAACAAGCATTCTGCTGTAAATTTGTTCTTGGTATTAAATTATAATTTATGAATTTGAAATCAAAAGCTTTGCCATGTTTGTCATTTATGAGATGTCGGTCCATCAGCGACTTCTGTTTCTAATGGTGTGTGTGTGTGTGTATGTGTGTGTATGTGTATTGGTGTGTTACACTGCTAAGGGGTGTGTGTGTATGTGTGTGTGTTGGGGGGGGGGGGGTCGTGTGTGTATGCTATCAGTGTGGGGTATAGAGAGTGGGAAAGATTGTAAAAAAAAGCGACTGGCTTCGATGTTTGGCGTGTAACTGGTCCAAGTTACGTTTAATACTTGCTACAATGGGACCCGTTTTAATAAGTTATGTTTCTTTGCTTTTGAAATGCATTTCTGAAAGACACAAACTGGTCACTGTCTCGACGCTTTGGGTGAACTCGACTACATGCATGTGCAAACTCTGTAGTCTTCTTTGGGGGGGCTTCACGCGCGTCTGAATTAGCAATGAAATGCAACACTGCGCCTCTGAACGGGCTACATGTCAAATGCTGCCATCGTCTGTTTTGAGAGCGGAACATGACAGAAAATGGCAAACAGTCGCGTTGTACTGCGGTCACGGCTTCCTGTTCGGTTCCACAGCTCTGTCTCCAAACGAGTCCGTTTACACCTTTCTGCAGCTCTCTGAGAAAAGGAGAGCCCAACCGTGTGAAGGCTTTCCTCAGAGCTCGCCTCTAACTTGGTGTCCTATTAGTTGAGTCAATATGGCGTCTTGGAGTCCAGTGCAAGTACTGCTCCTCGGAGCACAGCTCTGGCTCCTAATAGAAACCACATTGCATAGAGAAAAGACCCCCCTCTTTCTCCCTCCATCCACACTGGGGGCTTCAAAAACTTTTCCTGACACAAATGCAACCGGTTCGAGCCCCTGTCGACTGTCCGGTCACAGAGCTCCAGAAATCAGGCAGGAGTTTTACAAAAATTCAGTTTTTGTTATTTTATTTATTCCACTTTGTTGGAATAACAGAGTGTGTGCTAGTGTGATCAATGTCGCCCGCCCTACTAAAGTTTGCCCGACGTTTGAGGGGTTATGCGCCTTAGTCCGGTCATGTTTTATTTAGATACTACTACTACTGCCAATAACAATGATAAGAAGAAGAACAATAACAACGACTACAGAAACGATAATAACAAACAAAATAATAATAACCATAATGAAAAGAACACAATTATTATTATTATTATTATTATTATTATTATTATTATTATTAATGTCTAATGCGAAACAATGCGAACATTATTCACGTCTTTACTAATACCTAAACATAGACGTTATCAAGATTATTACGGATGACTGCAACACTATAATAATAATAATAATAATAATAATAATAATAAATAGCTCACACTGCTTACTTCTTGGTTGCTTTTTTCTTGTTTTCTATTATATTGTCTATACCTCCTTTTATTCGTGGCGAGGCTGTCATTTTATATAATTACTGAAGTAACTATGTGTAATTTGTATTTGGTGTCATTCTTGTAGGCTGGTTTAGATGGTCGGAATTGATTGATGACTGTGATGGTCTTTTAACTGAAACCTAGTGTCTGCAACTGATTATGAGCGTAAAATGCATGCACTCTGCAAATATGCTTAGTTATTAAATACCATATTTTATGTTTTATTTCTGCAAGCATTTACTGATTCTTATTTCGCTTTTTTAAATGTATTTTTTTTATCAGTGCACGTTTTTGGCGCTGTTGTTGTGGTTGTAGTGCTGCTTGTGTAAAATCTGTCCATCACATCCTAAAATGAACACGGCTTTCTCCTTGTTACACTGTCCGAAGCTAAAAAAGATCTACTTTGTGGATTTTAAGGCAGATTCGCCTGTTTGCTAGAGCTACCAGTAGAAGTGAGCAGTGATTTGAATCAGGGCTTCAGCGCCCTGATTTTAGTTGACAGAGCGTGTGTTGAGGTTGAACTCTATAATTTGCACTTCTGTTCTTTTATTAGCGATGGACAACGAACTAATGAGGTTCTCCCTCCGTACAATGTCACTTTTATTTATTTTATCTTGGGAAAAAAACACTTCACGGCGGAGTTAACGAGCCAAACGCAATGTGATTTCTAACCGCTTCTTCATTGATCAAACCGAGCCTGTCCGTCAAATACAGCGTTGTAGGTGATGTATTGATAAGCTTGCATGGCCTATGCTAGACTGTTGCTAGACTATTAAGACTATTGCTTTTTAGGAGGTGACTTTAAAAACGTGTGTGCCAAAAGTGAGCAACCACCGCCCATTGTCTTGGTCCTTGTTCTAGTATAATCCTTTCTTTTTACAATTTCAGCCTGCCCGTATGATCGGACCTCATCGAATTGATACAGTTAATAACAAAAAATTATTTGTTTGTTAATATTTGCACATTTTAGGCCTAATTCTTTAATTTTAGATAGGCCACTCAAGCCACAATGCATACACATGTCCGAATTTTCTAACGGTTCTAAATAGTGATTAAGTGCGACTCAAAGTTTTATTTTGGTATTCTGTTCTCCGTCGTTTGCACCCTTTATTAAAACCCATCGCGGGTTTAATATGCATCATGCAGAGGACCCATGTTATGCTTATGATGAGCTCAGCTCCATGAAGGAAGAGCCGGCAATCGGTTTCCATAGCGACCCCCAAAGAGATAATAGGCACTGCCTAGTACCCCTCCACACACACAACCACACACACTACATATGCACACCCCAAAAACGACACTTTAACAATTCTCGCCATAGTCTGCTTTATTTGGCACCAGCTGAAGATGAAGATACTTTTTCTAAAGTTTGTGATCTGGCGTCCGTATAAAGCTTCAGTGGATGTAAAAGCAAACAGGACTTTCATTTCTCTAAATATTGTAAAAGACAGAGGTCTGTCAAGACAACGTTTTCAGGGCCCCCTTCCAGAAACCTTAATCAGGGTTTGATATTGAGAGCGTTAGAAATAAATGGTCTTATATTTATTTCAAATTACATTAAACACATTTATTGTACTATCCTATTATCAGATTGATTACATATCGATAGTCTTAATCCCTTCAGCTGTTGGTTTAGCGTCGCTAGAATCATTCATTTCCATCAGCTTGATCTCGATTCATTTATTTATTTCATAATTTTATCTGGAAAACATAAATCGAATCATAAACAGCTTTGTGAGGCTTCTTCAATACACTCTTCGCCAGCGCTTCTCTCAGACGTGGCCTCTGTGCATTTCGACCGTCTGTCAGAGCTATCTTTGTTATTTTGAATAAAGTGCTTTAAAATGGACTTGCTGCTCTCGGCTCGGTGGGTTCCTCTCTCTAAATGTTAGAAAATTGTGCCATCTACCCGCTATTCACAGAACTGTCACTTCCAGGACCTCCCGAGACCTTGAGCCAACTTGCACACAAAGGGAGACTGAGGGGGTTGGTGAGATGCTTCGCGGCGTATAGTCGGCCCAGTCTGGCCTAAAACAGGCATTAAACAAATAACACCAAAGATTCCCAGCTTGATCTATGGCGCTACGGCTGCCTGGAACTGTTTCTGCTCTAGAGCAGCATGCAGAATTCACCTCATAACCAAGACGTGGCCTCACATCCCTTGGCATATGCGAACAATTGCATACCTTTTACACCACCCCCACCCCCACCTTCCGAAAAGGAGATGCATTTGACTTTTTTTCTTTAATCACTGCATATGCACTTATGAAAGCTAGAGTCTGTATTGATGCTACGCGCCTCTGCATCTTAGGAAGGACAATAGAAATGAGAGGGCGACGGTTTAAGCTCAAGCATCATCTTAGACTCGCGTTTTAAATGTAGGTCATTATTGTTTGTTTATTTATTTATTTATTTGTATGTTTTTTTATTCCACTGTCTTTCTGTCTAACCTTCTAGCAACGTTATCTCTTATACCCCCGTACTTTCAGCCTGATTCGTTAAAACGCATACATTACACCCCAGCCATTTTCATCCTGTCAAAATCATGGGTTTTACCCCACAGCTGAAACCCAGTAGTTATCCTGTTGTAGCAGCGGCGGCGGTAGTGTGCCATCAAAACTACTGATGTGTTTGGCATGCGCAGGTTCTCGCGCCCTTTCATAATCGGCTAAAACCGCAGAGCAGCCTAATACAGACTTTTGGCGCACGTTATTTTAAGACTGTCGAGAAGCGTTCTGTGGTGTATTTATTATTATAAGATCTAGAGGAACAGACTTCTGGTTCTAAGCAGACAGGTTCACCTGTCAGCATCGCTTTGTCCAGCGTCTGTCCTTCTTCTTTATTTTGGAGATTAAACCGCAGACAGTCCATGTGCTTTCTGCCATAGTTCGGGTTGTTGGCCTGCGCTGCGCCGTTGGGCTACATTTTAGCACCACATCACACCACTGATCTGTGAAGTAATTTCTAACTTAAACGCGAGACATCTCTTCTGGATTCCCCCTTTTCCCTTCCCGTCAACAAAAGCCTATGTAGATCGTGGAGGGAGAAGAAGGGGGCTGGTCGACACCGAAATGGCAAAGTTCATGTCGAAAAAACTGCTCAGACTTACAAAAGGGGCACGGCGCTTTGTAGTGTCAGAATAGAGGCAAGAGAAAAGACAACTGCAGTCGAGGTAGGGGTGTGAGAGTGTTTCAGTGTATGTATATTTGAGTGTTTTTAAAGATTTCTTTTGAAGCTCTTTTGTGCTGACAGGGCAGAGCCACTTGGCAATGCTAGTCACGACGCAGGCAACTTTGCTAACCTCTTGAAACGAATGAATCTTTTTATTTGGGGTCTTTTGTGGAGAGGATTCATGACTCCCATACGTAAGAATGTGCTAGTCGATAAACTGCATTTATTTATTTATTTATTTATTTATTGAGTTTAATAGAGGCCCAAATTAAGTGATGAGGCCATATCAGAGAATAATGGTGGACAGATCGCTCACTGGAGATCAGCTTTGGAAGCAAGATGACTGTAACAAGAGGTTACAAACACAATTCCACTTTGCGCACTCATGTTTTTAAGACGCACTGATCTAAAACTGCCTTAATGTCGGACTGGTATGGCTGACATATTTGATCTTTTAATTAAAATAATTAAACACATGCGGTGCGTATTGGAATAGTGGAGGTGTATGACCGCATTTCCAATTTCACGTTTATTTATTTTGTTATTATCGTTTTTTCATGGTTCAGACTTCAAGTTTAAGGAGGTTTGTTATTTTTACTAAGGCATTTTGTGTAACAAAAGCACATCACTATGGCTGCCTGTGATTGAGTGTGTCAGCATTGCGCTATAGCTGTAATTTAATCATAAGTGATGAGACTGTTTAAAAAGTAATAATAACAATAACAACAATAAAACATAACAACAACAAAAATTATGCACACGTCCTCCAAAAATCTTCTTCTATTTATTTATTTATTGATTTATTAATTTATTTATTGGGGTCTATCAAGTCTGTTGAAATCAAATATTTCATTATGTTGTAATAGTAATCAGCTTATCCTGTAAGTGGTGTATGACATCTACAGTCCACAGCTCTGCAGTCACAGGATCACTTCAGGGTGGCAGACTGTGTGCGTGTGTTTGTTTGATCATAAGGAAACTCGCGATTGTATAGCGGATAATTTGTAGTTTTTAAGGAAAGGTAGTCGTGCATGAAGCACTGCACTGTTACACAACACTGTTCTAGTGCTTATTGCCTACAAACTCTCTCTTATACACACACACAGGTCAGAGTGTTTACAATATGTTTGAGGCGATGGACTAGCATTAGACGATGATGGACACTAGAGTATTCTCAGTACAGCCGTGTGGGGATCATGTGGCCTTGGGCCGGTGTATGGGAAGTGCTTATACGGTAGCTCTTTACTGCACCTTTACCTTTAGCCTCGGATCTCATCACATCAAGTGTTAATGAACACTGTTTATCGGAAAAGAGCTCCAGTCTGACTGTAAACATTTGCACTGATACAGATCAAAACCAGCACATACTTCTGGATCATGATTCAAATAACAGAAAATAAATGGGTTGTAAGAGACAGAAATAACCGTCCAGCAATCGTCATCATCATCATCATCATTATCTTCAACACCACCAGCAATATGATGATGATGATTATTATTTATTTATTTATTATTTTTATCGTCATCATCATCATCATTATTATTATTATTATTATTATTATTATTACCGTCTAACAAAAACACAATTATTATTGAAATACAAATACTAATGTTACTAACGATAAGAAGATATGCACTACAGCGATACAGTTGTGATCATCATCATCATAATCATCAATACCACTATAGCAGGTCTACACTTGTTCTCTAATCAGCTGCCACCCTCTGGTGTGAAAAACCACCCAGGGGCACTGTTAGGCTGAAAGCAGGCCTTCATCCTGGAGCTGACTCTTCCTCAGGCTGGATCAACAGCGTCCCCTCAGCGCCTCTTTGAGTGACCAGCGTACCCTGACCGCAACCTAAAGCCCTTCTTCATGAGTTTTCATCAGAATGTTCGACACTCGCTGCTTTTATTGAAAGCGCAACCAAACAGTGAACTACCACACTGAAAATACTGCCTTCTGTGATTTTGTGCTTCTGTTTGGTTTCCGTGCTGAATCTCCAAAGTGAAAAGTCACATTTCTGCTGGGAATCAGATTATATTATACATTTTATATGCTGATTATTAAGACGCCCAAAATTCAATGTTCACAGTTTTTCTCTGCCCAACTCTCACACTAGAAAGCAGAATACGTGTCATCCCCTGTTTCGAAGCGAGATGGCGCTGTTTTGTGTTCCAGTCAAAGGGAACCTTTGATGAACCCGACCTCCAGTTGCCTTTTCATTTCTCCACGGTCCAGCCACAAATTACTGTTGGTGTTCTTAGCAGTAAAATGCACACACATGTCTGATGTGATTACATTTTAGTCACCACCAGCAGGTGATGTGAAGCGCGCGCATGTATTGTTATGTTTTTAACGCATGTTTTCTGTCCTAAAACAATACTTTATTCTTTAATTAATTTATATTTCTTATATTAGACATCTTTGACATGACTAATGTAAAATTAGTAAAAATTAATAAAAAAACAATAATAATAATAATAATAATTCTTCTTCTTCTTCTTCTTCTTCTTCTTATTATTATTATTGTTGTTGTTGTTGTTATACCGTACAGGTGTTGGAAAGCTAGTGATGCATCCTTTTTATTGTGTTATGTTTTAATTGTCAGTAATACCAATACCACCACCAACAACAACATAAACAACCATAATAATAATAATAATAATAATAAAAACAACAACAACAATAATAATAGTAATAATAACAGTCATTATTGTTATTGTTGTTGTTGTTGTTGTTATTATATTATTATTATTATTATTATTATTATTATTGTTGTTGTTGTTATGCTGTTATGTAATTTTGAATTATGCTTTTGTTGCTGTTGTTGCTACTTTTTGTATGTGTCCTTTATATATATTTATTTATATTTGTTGAATATGGCGGCTTGAAATAAACATTTGATCTGTGCTAAGTTAAAATAATAGATATTTTTGTTTTTATAATAATGTCATGAATGTTTTGAATGTATATCAGTTGCTTCATAACTACTATTTTTATGTTAAGGCTCTTTCGTAGACCCACATGATGATGATGATGATGGTTAGTCGCAGAAATGTGGAGTCGATTTTATGTGTTTTATGTTGATTACTAGAATTATCTTCTTCACTATACCCAGAAAACTGTGAACTAGATTTTCTGAACAGCTACAAATCGATTTCTCCCCACCTTAAACCCTGCAAACTGAACACTGCACGACCCTCTAAATGCTTTGGTGGAAGCTTAATCAACTGTTAGTAACTTCCTTCAAAATATAATCATTAAGTTAAAATAAAAGAGGGGAAATGAGCTTCACGGTCGCTTTTTCAAAAACGCGTCGCCAGATGGAGTTAGCATTAAAATACCCTCAGTTATATACATCTTTTTTTCTACGTGTTCTCTTTATTTTGCCTGTAGTTTGTAGCAATGTAATTTCTTTTTTATTTCTTTAGTTTCTAGGTCTTTATTAGGTTCAGCTGTTTGGAGAAGCGTCAGTTATGGTGTGACGAATTATAAAGAAAAACTATGTTTATGTTACATTCCTCTTCCTCTATCTGCAGGCTGAATATAGACTTATTTATTTATTTATTTATTTATTTAAAATATTTATTTAAAACTCTATTTAGCGTAGACAATCAAAAACAGCATGTGTAAAACTGTATTGTATAGTGTTGCGATTTGTTTTTTCCACTTTTTTTATTTTTTCCTCTCCATTTCTTTTTCTCCTGTCACACACTCGTTTAGGGTTTAACTGTGAGACTGAACATTGACATCATATTTTTGGCTTGATAGTTGATCGCAATTCTGAATCATAAATCTGTCTTTGTTCAGTCATGAGAAAAAGAAATCGGCTACTTCGTGGTGGATAGACAATTTCTCTCAGTTCCATTAATAAGAAGGTGTGTGTTTCATCAAGCGCACGACTGGAAATGCTGTGTTTTTATTGTTCGTCTTCCCTTTCTCTCGTTTGTTGTCGTGGATGGACGGATGGCTTACAGGTGGTTGTACTTGTATTTTGTTGCTACTCCAATATGATACACAGAAAAGAGTACATGCACATACACACATACACACACACACACATAGAGAGAGAGAGAGAGAAAGAGAGAGAGAGAGAGAGAGAGAGAGAGAGATAGATGCTATTGGTTTATATTTTGTACATAAACGGAACACTGCGTTATTCCGTGAGCACACAAGCTGCATTATGGCCAAATATCTTAATGGCATTAGCACAAAGGTGGACATGGTTCCCAGTGTGGACGGGGGGAGCTTTAATCTGCTCTCTACAGGCTTTCTCTTTACACTGCTAGATTGAGTGTGCACTCTCTAATCACACACCCTCAAGTCTTGGCCAGTCCTCTGAACTTTACAACTATATGTAAACAAGTTGTCAGTTTGGAAATAATCTTCTTTACTTTTTATTATTAGAATGAAAATTCAATCTCCCAAGCTCAGATTAGGCAGATGAGATTTTTTTCATTCCTTGTCATTGCTTGGGCCGGACTTCGGTGGGCAATAATGTGGCAATTGTGGATGCTTTCTGACCCATAAAATTTGAGGGTGGCTATTCTGGCTTTGGTATGTAATTATGCAAAACACTTTGTATAAAGACTTGCCATCCGATCTAATGATAGAGCCTGCAGTCCCGTTTCAAAAGAGGGAGGGTCCCACTACATATACACTCTCAGAGTGGGTGGAGAAAGCTACATTCTAATGCATTCATCCCAAAACTGCGAATAAACATTTTATTATGCGTCCCTTTGAAGGCACGGTTTAGGTGTTTGTGTGTCTGTTTGGTAGTTGCGCAAATGTTGTAATTTAAGGGTAAAAGAAAGTATTTCGCCGAAACCCATAACCACCTCTAATTTTGAAATGTCCAAACTTGATTTGAAACGAAACCAGTAGGCCAGTGTGTATCACTATGTATCTGAATAAGACGACCTTTTACAAAACTAATACTGTTTTAATAATGTAAAATATTATCTTTGTTTGTTGAATGTGTTTGCATTGTGTCTTTTGGAATATGTATCTGACGTGAATAAAATCAGTTACCATATTACATATTACACATATTGAACAATTTTTTTTAAATAATGTATTTACCTACACACATATACTCACGTGTAATTGGTTCTGATACTGTCATTTGTTCATTTTAATTGAATGCGAGGAAAGAATGAAGACAATAAAAACAAAAAGAGAGCTGTAATCGATATTCAGTTTTTTTTCAAAATATGCTACTTATCGTTCTAAATATGAATCTCTCTCCCTCTCTCTTTCTCTCTTTCTCTCTCTCTCTCTCTCTCTCTCTCTCTCTCTGTGTAACGGATGACACAGAAAAAAGGGCGCGTCCACTGGAAACTCACCGATGGCCCGACGCTGAAAACGTAAAACAGCGCGTGACGGCCTGGATTTAGTGGGAGTCCGCACGGCGCAAGGCTCTCTCTCTTTTCTCTTTGGTCATATTCACAGTGAGCTATTCTGTGTGTATGCACATAATAAACACTTGTGCTGACCGGCAGAGGTGTGAATCTGAGAGCTTTTCTACCAAATGAAGTGGCGGCAGAGAGAGAAATAAAGAGATGTGCAGCTGTCAGGGGTCAGGCGGGCTGAGATTGCTTCCAGAGATCTTTTGAAAAAATCACACGTTTGAAGGCTTAGTGCTGCTGCCTTCGCATTTCAACTTCAGATCAGTGAAATAAAAAAAGGGAGAGAGAAAGAGAGGGAGGGAGAGAGAGTTCATAATGTAAGAACAGGGTTGAGAGATTTTGGAAGGCAGGAGACAAGCTGCTGTCTTGTCCACAGAGAGATAAAGGCGTGGGGACACAGGGTAACAGTTTTTTTTTACACACACACACACACACACACAATTTTTTATATTTAGGTCTTTTAAGCTAGTTATATATATTATATATATATATAGTTTATATATATATATAACTTATATATATATATATATATATATATATATATATATATATATATATATATATATATATATATAATAACTTTAACTAGCTGACGTATCACACAATTAAAGGAACAGTGTCTCTAATTACGTTTTGCCTCATTGGGTCTGTGTGTGTGTGGGGGCGTTTTGAAGGGTGCGAGAAAAAGAGAGGACCCAAAGCGAGCTCTGAATGTGCTCTAATGAGATATACCTGAGGAAATAAAGCTCCCTGCAGACAAGCACGCGAGCCTTCTGATCCATGTGCCATAATAGAGCCGTTTCACTTTCCCTCTTTGTTTTAGCTCTGGGCTGTGTTGTGACACACCTTGCTTTAGAAAGTCGTCTACTCCGCTGTTAATACATTTCAGTGTTTATATCCTTAACAGAAGCTGATTATGATGAGTTGGGATATCTTTGGAGAAGATGAGAATATATACAAATGCAAAATAAAGGATAACAAGAAAATGCAAAGACGAATAATTAAAGAATGGGCGGTTTATATATAAAAAAAATAATATATGTATATATATATATATATATATATATATATATATATATATATATATATATATATATATATATATATATTGGGAACATTGTGTGTTGGTGTATACTGTATTGAGGAGCGAGATTAAGAGAGCCAATGAAACGAATTAAAGCTGTGGGTGTGATTTATGAGGCGCTCTGGGCGCTGACATTGCCATTACGGTTTCGCTACATTTATTTGTGTTATCTGTGGAAGAAAAAAAAACGGGCGACCAGGACCAAGCGAAATGGATTATAGCCTCTTTATTTTCTGATGCTGGCCGTGATCAAGGCTCAAAACCCGTGCGTACACCTGCAGTCACATATACGCACTAAAGCTTGAGCTGAACTTCACACATGCTCAAAAAAAGTTCTCGTTTAACACACAATGCATTTACTTATTTCATTAGGAGGTAGTGGGTCAGAGAGGTTGTAATGGCTAATAAACATCAGCTCTGAAATTGTTCTGTTGCGAAAATGATTTAGTGAAAAATGGAAGTGTAGAAAATGAACCTGAGCTGCTAGAATCTTAAATGAAGCAGTTGCTGACTTAGTTTCATATAATAAATCTAATACAGATAACTCTAGAACATATAACTACATTTTCTAAAAAATGAAAGTTAACGTTATTATTATTATTATTATTATTATTGTTATACAGCCCACGTGGGAAACAAATGACAGTAAAACTACAAAGATTTTTATAAAAACCTTGTAGGGGTTTTAAAGTAAATGGTCAGAACAAAGTACTTAACTACTTGATTTTAGTTCACAACAAAATACTACACCATTATTGAATATTATAAGGCAATCGCTACAGAAAGAATTACAGACTCATGCGTTTAGACGTTTAGACGCTTTCATTTAAATGACACTTTGTTGAGTGAAAATAAGTAAAAAAAAAAAAAAAAAGAAGAATATAGTTTAATTCATGAAAAGTTTTTATTGTGCATTTTTTGCATATGCCACATTCGATGTAAAAAAAATAAAGTTTAATTCAGCTTTAGAATCTGTAGATCTGTAGGGCCAACGTCCAGAAGGACAGTCACGCAATATCCATCCTTATATATATATAAAAAATGTATGCACATAAAGAAACAGCTGCAGATAAAGTCTTGGATGGATGGATGGAAATCTATAAATTAATAAACAAATTGCGAACGCGCTATTTTTCTTATTACTTAGAAACAATGACAAACATGAAAGATGTGTCCTCCTTCGTGGATATATAAGAAAGAAGAAACCAACACCAAGTCAAAATTGCACTAGTTAACTTTCCCTACACGTGCCCGTATGAATTTACCATACTGTATACCCCCCACCCCCACCTTTCTCCCTCAGCGACCCCTTGACACCTCCCTGCATATGGCTTTTGCACGATATGCCACCAGCCTCGCTCCTGAGGCGCTGCCATTGGCTTGACAAGTCTATTAAGGGGATGACAGGCGTAGAAGGCCATTTACACCGCAGCTCTCCCGACCAGACCTGTCCCGACACACGTGAAGATGGAGACAGGGACCCTGAACCCCAACCTCCGTCACATCTCCCATGTGCGACTTACGTTTGATATTTTGATAACATCAGAAAGGCTTTTTGGAGCCCCCACAGCACGCCTTCGTCTTTTGTGGCCGCGCTGAATGCCCGACCATGTTCCACTCCTCTGCTTAAGACGTGCACCAAAATAACTCTCACAATATAGCAAAGGCTCTTTGAATGATTCGGAATGGACGCCTCTTGTTATCACAGATGACAAGTGTGATATGAATATTCACTCCTCAAGAATTTTTCTTTTCTGTTTTCCAGTCTTAAGTATTCCCTACCTTTTCTGCCCCCAAAGTAATCTCAATATATCTCCTGTTATGCCAGTGACAGGTACCATTATTTCATGTTTTTTTTGGACTGAACACATAAATTCTCCCTTTACATGTATAATCATTAGAGCCTTTGGATGTGAACACATACAGCTCTTTTACATCTCCCCTCTTACAAGAACCCTCTGTAGGGATACAGGGCTTTTTTTCTCCCCCAACATGAGTAAAGCACTTCTTTTTTTGTCCTTACCTTTAGTTCAAAGACTAGGCGAGGTAATGGCAATGACATGACTTTATCAGCAATGCTTAGTTCTGACAGAGTTCAGAGCTGTTAATGAAATGTAGTGGTACAAAATGACAAATCGTCAAGTGTAGGTGAAGACACAGATGAGAGGAACCCTCTAAGGTGTTGGCATCTTTCTCTCATTCAAACATGCTAACACTGAAAACTGTGACAGAACTCTTGTGAACAAGCTGTGCGTGTCATCATGATTAGTTACCTGAACATTCACCATAAACTTCATAAACTTCTCTAGTTGTTGACAAAAGTGTCTTGTTAGAGTAAAGTTAATGATACATGATCCATATAAAGGTCTTGTAATAATGGATATTCATTTAAAGCTAAACTATATAAAATGTCATACTGTACAGGTACATTAAGCCCAAAAGTTTAAAACAATGGTCCTAAACTCCAGTTGTGTATCTTACAGTTACTTCTAGCAACTCTAATAAAAAAAGTAAAAAGGTTAGGTACTTCTCCGTTGAAGTTTGGAGAAGCTTATGTAATTAAAGGTGCTAAAAATGTATCCTTAGTGAGAACCAGCCCAGTGACAAGAGAAGGACCCTGAAAGTGAATTTCTTCACTTAATTTTAAACAAAACTGTTTTTAAATAAAGTTATTTAGATATTTATTTTAATGAAAATGATTTCAAACTCTTTTTCCACTGTAAGCCGGGGCAAAAACTTCACAGTGCAAATAATTAGGAATAAAGTATATTTTTTATTCAGTTTCATTGTATTTGTTTTATTTATTTCAACAGTTTCAAGTGGTGCTGAGTGCTTTGTAACCTTCTGGGCTACTTGTTATCACTTATTTACAGTTAAGTAGTTAAGGAGGAGGTCAGGACTCTTCAGTCAAGTACTAGAATTCATGTTAAATGTGTATAGAGATATAAAGAAAGAAATTCAAGAGTGGCACCATATTTTTAATACTGATCAACAGGCAACTTTGGTATCTTGAGGAAGGAATGAGACCCCATCTGCCCTCCGTCTTGTCTCCATCCTGGCTCTGTGTTGTTCAAATAGCCAGAACACAGGGACCCCTTACGGACACTAAGTGTTGTGAAGCTCTGATCTGTGCCATGACAGGGCACTCGAACAATATTAGTCTGTTGGACGTGCTGGCCAAGCTGCCACTTTCAATTTGCCCATGACCTCTTGGCCAAAAAAAAAAAAAATGGGGGGAGAAGTGGCAGAATGCAGGAGTGAGGGCTGGTATTATTGGTCTGACAGCTTCACTCATCTGAAAGTAATGCAAAATGCAATTCATATTTATACTCTATGACCTTGGAAGAACTGTGGTACCTACAAGCTGGCCGGCGAGGTAAAGGGCAGCACAGAGCAGATCACTCCACAGATGGAATTTGTCAGAAATGCTGCATTCCTCGTCATTAAGGTTTTACGAAGCATAAGTCATGGTTTAGTGGTGGGAGGACAGCTCACTGATGGGCTGAGCAGCCAACAATTAGGTCAGAGCTGTCACTGCTGAGGCAAAACAAGGGGGTTGACAAACTGTCCCGTGAGCGACAGTGCAACAGGGGGATTTCATCTGCTTTGTGGGATCTAGCAACAAGAAGGTGGAGAAGGATTCTTGAACAACTGTGATTGTAGTATGTTTGTAATTTGAGACTTTTTTTTTTCATTATAGTTGGAAAAGTAATACAAGATTGTATATTTGGCCAGTGTGCTGTATGCTTTTAAAACTCTTCAAAAGTCCAACTAATTACAAGTGTCCTTTGAAATAAATACTGTGAAATAAAGTGTTGTGTTTGTTTTAATTTAAACAAATTTTGTGTAAGGCAGTACACAAACATCTTGAAGTCTATGTGTGATTTTCATTAAGCTGTGATTCTTGTATTTTACGAATCTCAAGGTGTAGACTGGATGCGCAACATATCTGTTGAACTGATCTGTGAATTGAACTGAGCAATTATATTGGTGAATTTGAACAAATTTCACAAGATGACTGGAGTTCAGAGAAATCTCTAACTAGCTCAACAGCAAGAAATGCTAGCCACTTCTGAAGGCATTAATGATTGCTTGTATTTATTATATTGTTTTAATGTTATACACTGTTTGTACAAAAGTAGACAACCAAGGCTTAATCCTTTGAGAATAATCACTTTGTTGTCTGTGTGGCCAATAAGAAGTGTCCCTCAGTGATATAAACAAGGCTGACCAACCACATATGTTACAAAGAACCATGTCTGTCTGGATCTTACTAACTGCAGTGAAACATCCAAGGTCACAGCAAACATTCCATACTGAGTTAGAGTAAGACAGCATGTTGGGTTAGGCTGTATTATTGCTTTATTCATCTGTCTGACCATTAAAGGTCAGCAAGAGGTGGTAGGCATCTATTTGACATCAATGCCTTGTGTGCCAACACCAATCCAAACACTGCTGCAGTGAAGCATCGTTCAAACCACAGAAAGAGACCAAAGAATAAACTGAATTAATGCCACCTCTATACATTACACTCCTCCGAGAGGCTTGGAACATCAGGACAAACCTCAAAAACACCGTCAGTGAGTGGTAAAGATTTTTTTTTTGTTTAATCCACAGTCCTTGTCCCCTGCCTGCCCTTATAATCCCCTGGCATGTGCTAGTGACATCACATGGCTACTGGCTCCAAGTTCCCGTCCCCCTGCAACTGTCATTTACTCAGTGGACAAATGAAAAATGACTGGGAGACTCGCTGGCTCCCACCAATGACCTTGGGCATTATTAGAATGACCCCTTTTTGGCTTGACCAAAACCCTTTTTTGATATCATTGCTGGAAGTACACACTAGGAATGATGGTGTGTGTGCCAGGGGGGAGGGGGGAAGGAATATTACACAAGGGAAGAGAGGCAGACCGAGCGACCAATACTATGTAAACGTATCTCTGTCTCCCATTGCCACAGCATAAATACTTAATCAGGGGACACAACCTGAACTGTTTGTGCTGGCTTGCGTCTTGACCCTTTTTAACAACAATGGGGACAATATTTTGGTTTTACACAGCGACAAGTTTAAAGGAAATGGTATCCTGTTGCTGTCGATTTGGGAATTGTGTCACGGTCAGTGATGTGATAGTATCTGTGTAGTGGGAAGAAAGGAGCAGTCAGGTGTGCCGGTGGGAGGCTCACCTAAGCGTAATTCCGTGGCCCACTTTGAAGCAGGGGAGGAAATGCAGCAGGATTGGGAAAGGCGAAAAAACATGCTGGAGCTTTCTGTGTGGTGCAGGACTAGGAGGAGTGTAAGGAAGGTTACTACTGGTGGGCGGGAGGCCTGCCCACACAGCAGTGCAGCCACAGCTGGGTCCTCGCTTTGGGATACAGATGCATCACAACACAGAGGAGAGAGAGAGAGGAGAGAGAGAGAGAGAGAGGTAGACAAGAAAGTGGAGGAGGACCTGGAGACCAATTTGGATATGTGGTTGCTAGTATTTTCCTGGCATTCTTCATTTTTAGGTCACTGTTCATTGTTTATGTTTCTATAACCTTATAATATCCTGAAAACAACATAGACAAAGCAGCAACCATCAACAATAATGTTTGTGTCTGCAAGTTTCAAACTGTTATATCTCACCACAACTTTTAGAGACATTTAAAATTGACCATCTTGTCCATTCAACATCTCACTGTTACTGATTACATTGGAATATTCTTAAACATAAAATGGTCAGAATAAGGGATGAAAAGGGAGGACTTTTGATTCCCTAAAGAACCTTTCAGTTGATGGTTCCTTTGAGAGTCATGTTTTTAGGGTTTTACATTTTTAAATGGTTCTTCACGCTTACACTCTCTTTTGGTTCTCTGTTTAGGAAACCAGAAGTGGCTCTTCTGTGGATCCTCTCAAAGAATGTTTTCTGGCAAAAGTGTAGTCATGCAACAATGCAATGATTACTGTCATTTGATTGATTACAATATGCCTAATTGTTAATCATCAAATTCTGCCACCATGAGGAAAAAGGAAAAGAAAGAAAGAAAGAAAGAAGAGAGAGAGACTGAGAAAAAGAGAGAGAGAGAGAGAGTGGCAGGGGCTTAGGCAGAATATCTTTTCATTCTGAAATCAGTGGGTGGAAGCTAGCAGGGGGTCCAACAGTAATGATGACATTGTTTCTTCTTTAAGTGTCTGGGATATATTTCACTCAGTGGAGTGCAGTGACTGCGTATTTCCAGGATTTGCAGGGCGGAGTTAGAGCTCTCCAAATCTCCACAGGACAGGGGCATGCTATGTCAAGAGGAAGAAAACCATAAAATGGAAGCACAGTCTTGCGTAGCCGAGCAAGCATGCAAACACTGTATCCCATGTAAAAGTGTAGCGTAGCTGGATACAGATGAAGAGCATTAAACGGACACATGTGGAAGACAGCTGGAAACATGAGTAAGATCCAGACAGGCTTGTGTAAAGGAATGGTAGAGTGTCCGCATAGGGAAGAGAGAGAAAGAGAGAGAGAGAGAGAGAGAGAGAGAGAGAGAGAGCGAGAGAACAAGTAGACCAGACATGGGAGGTTGTCCCTCGTACCCTCTTCTGTCATTTGGAAATAAATCTGATGCCCTTTGGACTTTAACTCCGTACAAAAAGGCCATTTTATTATAGGTTATGATGGGAGACGGGAGCGCGGGGAAAATGACAAGTGGAATGGGAGCGCACTGGATGTTTAGGAGGGAGACCAGAGAGGACCAGAGATTACTTCACATGATAGCTATAAGCGAGGGATCCTTTGATGCAATCAGCTCTCTAAGTCCAAGGGGCTTTCCATCATCACAGACTGAGAGAGGCTGCATCTCCGATCTATCGCATTCAAGGGCTCAATTGTAGACCCCCAGACCTCCTCATCCTTCTATTGATCAGAATTGAGATATCCCCATGGCATATTTTATGTCTCATACACAGTACTCTTTTGAGCTTGAGATACCCAGAAATTGCAGCAAGACAGAACCTGTACCTTCATGGTGGCCTGACATCTTCATGCCAATTTAGGAATTAGTTATTTTCGGAAGCATGAGAGTCAGGGAGTCAATGTGGGGTTTCTTTTTAAACAAGATACAGTGTTGAAAACACCAATTAGTCAACAGAGTGTCACTTTGGCTTTTGGTCATAGGGCTGTATTTTTCATTTTAAAAACGGTTGCAGAGATTAGTATGAAAATATGCCAACACACACACACACACACACACACACACACACACACACACACACACACACATTTACATACATATATACACAGAAGAGTTAAAGGTAAATTATATGGTGCATGTACACAGTCTACACATGTTTCCTAATTAAAAAAACAGCTTGCAGAGTTGTAGGTTACCTTGGTTTCACAGTGTGAAAAGGAAGAGCACTATAGGATTGAGTTAGTGTGATGGTCCCAGTTGGAAACATCTGTCCGTCTCAGTGTAAAAGGCTGTGAAATAGGTTTATCAATATATCACTGGGCACAAACAAGACAACATAAGACCATTATAAAACTTTCATCATAACTGGCATGAATTTATTAATTGCAGTTTTCAGGTAATGAACGACAGAGCGACACTGTCTCGTGTGGCGTTATGGTGAGGGTGTATTAGAATAGGATGTGGTTTTGGGAGGATAGTGAAGGCGTCGTCGGTGCGCGTTTAAAGGGCAGAGTGATCAGAGGGCGGCGTGGCTGTTTTCCCACCTTTTTATCCCACCGTCCTCCCTTCATGATTCCCAATTTGTCCTTTATTGAACCTTTGTCTTCGCCGCATCTGCTCGCAGTTAATTAAAAGCTGAAGGGGTCAGCTCGATGACTCTGGGCGCGCGCAGTGCTGCCCTCTCTCCAGCGGCTCTCCCATTAACACACCGCACAGGTGTGGCGCAGGGGCTGGACAACAGCTGCTCGGGGACACGGCCAGCACCTTTAAGTACACAGAAGGAGCGCGAGAGCTTCAGCACGCGCGCACGCACACACATACATCTTTTGTTCATTTATTTTTGTAATGTGAAAATGTGCTGAAATGATGAAGGATATCTTCATCATTTCAGCACATTTTCACATTACAAAAATAAATGAACAAAAGAGCTACTGAATGTATAAACATGCAGTAAAACTACAGCAAAGCCAACACTATAAATACATTAGTTTTAGCACAAAAGCATAATAGCTAAATATTAGCATAATAATGTAATAGCATTATAAAAATAAAAACAAAAATAAAAATAAAAATAATAATAATTATTAATATTATTATTATTGTTATTGTGGTTGTTGTTATGATGATGCCTATTATTGTAATTATTGTTATTATTGTTTATTAATATTATTGCTGTTGATGTTATATATTTTATATAATAAATACGTATTAAATCCCCCCCAACTTAACTAAAAGTGTTTTTTATTATCTTCAAACAATAAAAGGTCGAACTAGCTGGCAGTACTTTTGAATCAAAAACAACACGCGGCGCGTTATGATTTGTTATAAAAAGTCTATTATCTTTTAGTTAATTTAAAATTCGGCGCGGTTATTGGGCAGTGCTGCTTTTTTTTATCGCCGACAGTCACTGTGATGTATATAGATTAGATTTATATTTTTTATTTATAAAATACTGGACAAATAAAATCATTAAAATAAACTAAAAACAAAAAAAATAAAATAAAACTTAGGAACCTCTGTGCGATCTGCAAAGTAGTATAGTGTTGTATATGTCTCAACGGCGCCTTATATATAACAATCGTAATCAGTGGGCACAAAGCAGAGACACCACCTGGCCAGAGCGCTAGTTCATCGCAGGGCACCACACACAACCATTCACTCACACACGTAAACACAAGGGTACTTTAGCACAACTAATTCACTAACTGTGTGTATTTTTGGAGGCGGGAAGAAAACCCAGGGCACCTGGAGGAGACCCGTGCGGGACAGGGAACGGAGCGAGTATTGAACCCACAACCCACTCTTTATAATGATATAATTTAATGTATTATCTATTTTAGTTACCTTTACACTGGATAAATTACATATATTATTACATTAGATAATAATCACTTTATTTCACCAAATATGTTGCTCATACAACTGTAGCTAACAAACTGTAGCTATTGTTTTCTTCCCATAGATATGTCTCTTTACTCCTCCAACAGTATGTGTTACTGTTGGAGGAGTAAAGAGACATATCTATGGGAAGAAAACAATAGATCTATCTATCCATCTATCTCTCTCTCTCTCTCTCTCTATATATATATATATATAGAGAGAGAGAGAGAGAGAGAGATAGATAGAGAGAGAGATAGAGAGAGAGAGAGAGAGAGAGATGTTTTTATATTACTATTACTACTATTTTGATAGCTCCATTAGCCGTGTGTTGAAGTAAAACCAAGTCTTCCCTTTCTCATTTCTTTCTCCTTGCTATAAGCTTTAAATGGATGTTGTCTGGTTGGCTCTGCTCTTTGTCCGCTGCAGTGACACAGAGAAGCGGATCTGCTTCGTCCCGCGGTTGAAGTGACACTGACTGAGGAGCTTTTTCTTCTTTTAGTACAACTTGACAACCATGACTAAGTAAGGCCAGGCTCACGTGAACTTTCGCCTATTGGATTTAAATGCTCATGTTTCTAAATCCCATTGACATTGCAAAATTGAGATATCTGAAAGGCTAATGTTTGACAGCATGAAATGCGCGATTGAGACGTGGTCATTATTTTCCATAACATCCTTAGAAGTTCTGAGCAGCGCTCTGCCAGGCCGGATTACTGTGTATAACGTGTTCATTATCGCCGTCCGTCATTACCGCTGTCAATATTACATTTTAATTACTCAACAATTCGACCGGTCTTTTATTGGTTGTTGAAGATTGCCTCTTCAGACCACTTTCCTTTCATTAACTCTTTATTGACCACATTGTATTGTCTCATTGTCATTTGGCCGTTTGTAGGACACAGCATTTAAACCTTATTTAATACTTATCATTACATCAGATGCACGCCGTGTGTGCGTGTATGTGTGTGATAGTGGTGGTGCGTGAGGATGGTGGATTAAAGTAATGGAGTATGACTGCCATGCCAAAAAAAAAAAAAGATAATAATTGAATCATCCTTCCAATTCTGCTTGATAGAGCAGTCAGAAATGGGTTTGGATGACAGAGGCTGCTTCGAAATCAGTGATGGAGACTATTGTGCAAATTTGACCCTCTATTAACACCGCTTCCCAGCATCTGGATCGTGTCGACCGCTCCCACCACCACCGATGCAGACGAGGTGACCCCCGCCCCCCCCCAACACCACCACACACACATACACCCACCCAGTCCCCTCCTTACACTTTTTTCCTCTCTCGACCCATTATGCCCTGGCACCAACGACAGCTAGCGCCCCTTTCACTTCTCTATGCTTCCAAAAAGCTTTGTAGCGTTACAGTCAGCATGGTGGGATGACGGCGCCCTCATCTACATCTTCTCATAGCTGTTATAGTGCCTCTACATTAATGCTCTTGTTCTTACAGGTGCCATCAGTATGATCCCTCTTTCCAACAGCACGTTCTTGGTAATGTTTCTTCTTTGTTCTCGAAGGAAATTTAGATTGTTTTAAAGATTTTACATCATAAATAGACAGAGAGAAGGAAAAATATTGTCCCTTCATCTTAAGGCACCAAACAAATAATCCACCCATCTTTTAATTGGAGATGAAAGCCCGGTAAAGAGAATGAGGGGGAGGGAGGGGAAAAAGAGAGGGGTGACCTTCTGGGTGACAGACATAGGTTGGAGGGTGGCATTTTATTGTGAGCTTCTCGGTGAAAAGGAAGAAAAGGAGAGGACCAGTCAATTTAACGCGGGGACCAAGAGAGCAAGAGTGTTGCTAAGAGACGGGGGATGCTGCACAACTTCCATCAGACGCTGGGCTGTGACCTTATGCAAATGCGGCTCTCCCAAATCTTTTGTGGCCGAGGCAGCAAATTCCACTCGCTGTGTCACCAATACCTGGCATCGAGCCTCGCCTTTCAGGCCTTTCTCCCCGCAGAGAAAGGAGACGGGCGCTGGGGAAAGAGAAGAAGATGAGCTTTTGCTGAGGGACGTTCAGAAAGCAGTGTTGTTGGGTGTTTTTCTTTTGAGGGGGGCACGAATGTGAGATTTCTGTTGCAGGGGAAAAAACCTGTGTATGTGTGAAATTCATGACACTTAACGCGTTCCACATTAGGCTTATGGAGCGTTCACCATCAACGCATGCCTGCAAAATGTCAGCTAGCCCCGTAGCTCCAGTGAGCGACATGTCCTATGCTAAAAGCACCCTCCCTCCCATTACATTCTCAAATTGCATCTCTTCAAACCCTCTAAAAGCTCTATGAAGGCACATTAATGTACCCAAGCAAGCAGACGTGTGCCAGGCTTAGGCAGGCATGCAATAATTTGAGGCATGTTATTAGATCATATCAGAGCCGGGAAGGTGGGGGAGGGAGGAGAGAGGGGTATGCAGAGTATTCATACACTTAATTACCTGTATGCAGACCAGAGCTTAGAACCCACCACATAGTCAGTTCTGAATTACATGAAAGCGTAATGCGCTTTAGCGGCGTCATTATCAGCATCTGAAAGCTGCAGCAGAAGCTATAAAGCGTAAAAACTGTAGCGAGACCACGCGCTTAGTTTAAAATAACTCGTATACACGTTTGGACAGTTGATATAAAATCACTGACGCATAAACTGGTTCTTCACCAAGGAATCCACATACAGTTCTGTGTAAAGGCTTTAGAAAGCATCAGCTGGAGTTTAAACTACTAATCAAAGCAGTAACTGAGCTTTTCTTGGAAGAAATAGACATAATAAAGTAAATATAGTAAAAGTAGTACAGTAAAGTTATTATGCACTGGTTAGAAGAACACAATACGGATGTGTTTGCTGATATATCTGTGAACTCCAGGCACTGTATGGATGTGTTTAATTCCACCAGCGGCTCACCTGATTTACTTTAATGAAGGATTGGTTAAATAAACTAGGTGGTGGGTGGTAACTGTAGACAAGAAAATTTGCCCCATTCAGCAATATCTGCTTAAGAAGTATCTTAAATTTGCTCTTGAAAAAAGTCTTAACAGTCTATGTCAGATTTATGTGTTTTTGTTCACATCTATGCATTTTTAATGATGGATCCCATTTGCCTTTGTAAATAAAACACATCGGCAAATGTTTGAATTTGTGTGAAAATGGCATAAGTGGGTTTAATAAAATTTCTAAAGAAATTGCTTTTTAAGAAAGATTGGTTAACAAGGTCCAATGTTCCTAATATAAAAAAATAAACAGAGGTTTATTCAGTCCTCTCAAAAGACTCCTGCATACTACTGTACTATTTCACAATATGTTTGCAAAAAAACAACAGCTTTAAAGTATAAAGAGTTTACTTTATGCATATCCATAGCTGTAAGTGCTATGAGCTTACAGTTTGGTCAATTCTGAGATTTCTTTTAGTTTAATATCTGCAGGTGTCAGTTGATGGATGGGTTCAAATATAAGGGAATAATAATGTATTCCTGTTGTAAGAAACCATGCATCTAATCAAAATCGATGATTATTGACTTTAATTATATTTGATTTGCAAAATCAGGACAGTCAGACAGCACCACATAAGTGTTATTACACTGTATATTAAAGTGCAGAAACGATTGGCTCCTGACAGAAACATCATACATTGTGTTACCCCCCCAGGCCAACAAGTTTCTCTCTCATTCTCTCTTGCACACTCGCATGCACACACATTTCACACTGGCAAACAGATTCATCGCCTTATTTCTTATTTTCCCCCAACTGCAAAGACCTTCTACCTGGTCGACAAAGCCCCAGAGACCACTACAGGCAACTCATCACACAGGACTTGGCCGTGAAAGCCCTTTAGCCGAAGCAGGGGGAAACAGACTAAGACTGTTTGTTTCCCTGTTGCAAAATAAAATGTTAATGCAAGATGCATTTCATTTTGATCAGACCTTGGAGAGAAATGATGTAGAGACAGCGCGAGAGAAAGAGAGAGAGAATGAAGAGCATACAATAAAAGCATGTTAAACCTAGTTAACAGCTTTCCAAGATATGGACCCTTTATTTTTGTAATTTTCCACTTTTTGTAACTGGAATCTGGCAGATGTTCTTTACAGGCCAACAGAAATGCTCCAAAAATAACTTGGAATAAAATCCCTTTACTTTGGCCTCCTTAGAAATGTAAAGTGATATTTACCCCCTCTCATGTAAAGTTGCCTTTTTGGATAAAAAGTTTTTTGTGTGACAGTGATTATATGTTAATTCTATTAGTAGTAATCACAGTAAAACCATACTATTTACTCCCCAGCCATTGAAGTACATATTTGGGAAGTAATCTACAGTTTTGAACTGTTTTGATTGTTTTTGTGATGTCACATTAACATACATAATGTGAATCCACAGCCTTCTCTGGTATACTATATAATCAGCCTCTATCAGTTTAATCCTCCACTCACCCATTAATGCTTTGCTTTAGTTTTAACTAATGTTGCAGCCTGGACTGCTTTTTCCCCTGTATTGTGGGGATAGCCATTCAGAAGAGAGCTCATTTGCATGTATCAGTCTTAAAGCCATAGCAACAAAAGCAGACTTTAATTATCAGGGATGTTCTGTTATTAAAATGAACCATGAAGAACTATGGTTTTGGTATTTAAACAAACAAATGTAGTGTATGTGCCATTTAATATGTCTGATGTTTCTTGCTATAAGATTTCTCAAAATATATTTTACAATTTTCTAGAATCATATTAGATCATATTATTATAGAATTATTAAAGTAAATAAGAAGAAATCAGAAACAAGTTGACCAATCACTGTATATTACTGAGATTGTCAGGGCATTCACTTGTAAAGATATCATCTTTTGCAGTGTATTAGGGGGTAGAGGTAGTAGAATGTTAAATAGTGAAAGACAAAGGGTTTGTAGGGGTTATAACCTTTTGCGGGGGCTGTATCGGGTTGTATCAGGTTATCTGAAGTGTTCGCTGATAATGCCTTTCACACATGCCTCGTTTGATCCCTTTCACTGGCTGAGAGAGTGACTTAATCAATACTAGAAGTGGATCAGTGCTATGGGGTTACTGTATGGGCAGCTTGCCGGCAGCTAACCCACATTCAGCAGCCAGCTAATTGAGCTTTGTCATTTCACCAGGTCAACCTGAAAATAGCACATCCATTCATCAACCTTTATCTGTGGCAGAGACCTGTCTTCATACAGCTGTTCTCACTGCATCTGCCTCACTCTGTGCTCATATTCCATCACTCGCATCACCCTAACCTGAACCCTAACCTGAACACATTAAAGGAGAAGTCCACTCAAAAGTGGCATTAGAAATAGGCTGCATTAAAAATAAAACATTTTAAAGTGAGTCCCGCAATACTCATAATAAAAGCCATTCATGTGCATTTCTTCAGTGTTTAGTGACTTGATTATTGACTGCTGGCATTCAAAGTACATGTATGTGAATATCAGAGAAAGACAGAGAAATATCTCTGTCTTTCTCCGTTATTCACATACATGTACTCTTTCAAACTGGCTTTCAGGTTCAGTTTCTGTCTATTCGAAAGAACAAATATCCTTTTCCAGCTAACGGCAAAATGCAATTATGCTAGAGGATTCTAAAACAGTCATTTTCAGGCCAAGAAATGAAAATCAATATAATTCTTTTGTAAAAGCATAAAGAGATCAGGCACATATGGGCAAATCGGGCATGAATTGACAGATCAAGCATGCATTCTCTCAGTAAGTACATCTTTGAAAAGATCCATTAGAGTCCATTGTAATATTTTGGAGAGTACATTTCCATCAGAGTTTTAATATTCCATGTAATAATTCAGGCAGTCTGATTTCTATTAAATTGCCATACACTTGCACGTTCAAATCATGACAATAATGTAAATACATTAGCTTTGCATGACAAATGCATCCAAAACGTCAATCATTTGCAACACAGTTCTTGGTGATTTGATAATCAAGCCTGAAGAGTAAGCAGAAAATTAGATCTTCACTTACTCTCAGAAACTTATTTAGATTGACCAGTCAAGATAACATGATAAGATCATAAAAACACAATATAAAACAACAGACAAAACAGAGAGAGAGAGAAAGAAAGAGAGAGAGAGAGAAAGAGAGAGAGAGAGAAAGAGAGAGAGAGAGAGAGAAAGAGTGTGTGTGTGTGAAAGAGAGAGAGACAGAGAGAGTGACAGAGAGGAAGAGAGAGGGAGATTACCACAGCCCCTGTGTGATGGTTTTAGAGACTGATACACCATCGACGTTCAAAGCCAACCTTGTCAATAGTGCTCACAGTAGGCAAGGGACTATAATAGCACTTCCTTCATTCTGCATTGATATCATATAATCCAGTGTGTCCGCTTGCACTATCATATTTATTTAACCTGCTGAGGAGCACGAGCGGTCGGGGACAGTGTCCCTGCTGCTAAGGAGCACACACATTACACACTGCTCCTGTCTATTCCTATTGATTACTGCCGGCCCAGTGCTCCACCGACCATAATTTAACACAGCAGGCTCTGGACTAAATACTGAACATTCCATCTACACTTCAAGAGACACAGAAACAATTGACAAGAAAGAGAAAGTGCAGCACCTTTCTTAATGGAATCTGAAAGGGGGTTGCTCCCCCCCTTTCCTGCTTCATGCTTTATTTCCCACTCAGGCCCGGCTAGCGCTGCCATACCCATATACTGCTGACTGGGCAAAGACTTAGAGGGGTTTTCCACTCTGCTGTGATAAAGATACACTTCAGATTGATTATGTAAAGCTTAGCTGCTCAAAGCAGAGGGAGAATACATGCATATCGATGTTGCCATAACAAAATCTCATAACCGTTTGTTTGTTTTTAAATCATTTAAAAAAAGCCAGCTGCAAATGTTTAATGATGAACGGACCAAAAGATAAATTAAAATAAAATTACAACTTACACTATACATCTATCTATATGATTAACTAATTCATCATAAAGTAGTGCAGTTTTTACTGTATTAACACAACTGTTGAAATGTTGATCATTTTGGGATGTCAGGGTATTCATAGGCAAAAAGGCATCTAATATGTTGTTGCAAAGTGTTTCCATATATCCTTTCTTTATAATCACTCTTACAGTATACTTACAGTAGGTTTTGTTTTAAAAGTGGTAAGCTCTCTGTTTAGAAACATTCATACGGTATATAAATTCATAACTCATTCAAAAGTTACATTAGACAACTCCCCCCTCCTCCTTTTATGTGTCCAATTACATTTCACAAACCCTTGTATCTGGTAAAACTATGCACCACACCATTGCACAAGATGAATGCCAAGAATGATGAATATATAAAAAAACATCATATCTTCCTTCATTAATGGATAATAAAACACTCTAAGCAGGAGTTGCAAAGCAGAGTCATTGTTATGGTCTCTTGTGTTGCTGTTTAAACACTCTAACCTTAACCTACAGAATAATCACCTTTTATTGTGTACCTTATCATTCCCAGCAAACTGACTGACTGATACGGCACAAACCAGAGGGCAGAAATTCTATAAAGGTGCACTTAGGGGCAGGCACCTTTTGATTCCCAGCTCTACCCCAGACGCCAGTGTTTCGTAGATCATTTACAAAGTCTGCATAGGTGAGATAAAATACAACACAGGAGAGTAGCAGATTTGCCACTTAAGTTCAGTTAGTGCATATCAATGCCGGGGCAAAGAGAGCCTGGGTCATGTTTGACGGTTGGCGGAAGCTGTTTGCTTTTCTCTATCTCCAGTGAGAGTAATGTGTTGGCAAGACAGAAAGGGTTTCGGTCAGAAAACAAGACCAAGGGCATGGAGGATAACCTCTGACATAGCCAGTGCAGGGGAGGGAAATGCTTGGAATGACAAAGTGCTCAGAATTGTGTAGCTCTTTTGAAAAAGGAAAGCTTGTTGGGAAATATGTGATTCACATTATCCTGAAACATGCCCAATATTACAAAACATTTATTGTAACTGAGAAATGAAGGGTAAGGTGTTCATGCATGGCATGCCACATTTTTGCATCTAAATCATAAAGTCATAGACATAGTTCCCTATACAGTCCAGAAAATGACATGCCACATTACCTACAGAGGAAACCTGACATCCTGATATGCTTTAAAATATCTGCAATGATGACTTAAGACATAGGAAGCTTCCATTAATCCTCCTGTTTTTAATTAGCTGAAGGAAAGATCACACAAAAGGTTGCCAAATCTTTCAAACAGGGGGCCCTCTGTGTGGCTTCCCACAAATTCAGGCAACGATCAAACTTGCGTGTTTGAAATGAAACGATTTTGATGTCAGGCTAGCCCAGCTATGTGCTTTTTTAAGCTGAAATGAGCATTGGTGGGGATTAATATGCATTAATTAAATTGACTGTTTGCTTTAATGAGGAGTAAAGGATTTGATGTTAATGCTGGTGATCTCATGGAGGCTTCAATCCACTTAATTAACTGTGTTTTTGCAACAAACTCTAATAATCAATGGAAAAGATATTTCATTACTACTAAGTTATTAGCACCAGCCTAAAAGCCACAAGTAATTAAAATAATATGTTTTTAAAAGGAACGGTCCGGTAATTGAGGGGAGTATAACAACTCGAGTTCCCCTATCCTTTATTAAGTCATGCCTTCTAAAAGAATCCTCGCATTATCTCTGTATAGGTTACACTGCAGATCTTACACTTTCTTTCTTCAACAAACACAAACAGCTGATTTCAAGGACTACCGAAACAGGATTATTAAAAAAAAAAAGAAGCTATATTGTAAGTACCTGATTCAGAGATGGAGAGAGCGGAGCAACAAGGCGTATAATAAAGCAGAATTTTGATGGGCTTAAACAGATACAAGCACAAAAAACTTTTGGTCAGCTTTTCATATAATCTGCAAATCGTGACCTCAACTGAACAGATATCTACTCTGAAGACTTTTTCATCATTGTCTTTTTAGTTAGTTAGTGTACACCAACATTACTATGTCAAGCAACTAAATAACCCACAAACAACGCTAATAACAACCCCCTAACAAAGCTAATATACAGCCTCCACACAGTGGGGTTAGTTTTGAGACAAACTGTCTTAAAAATGTTTTTTTTTTTTAAACTAAACTGCCCAAATAATCAATATGGAGAGAATGTAAATTGAAAACAGGTAAATGTTTGTTATTACATTTATGGCATTTCGGTGATGCACATAAGTCCAAGGACTCATTGGTGCAGTGTGGTGAGCTAACCTAATTGGGGAAATCGAACCCTAGTCTGACACCCACTGGGAAGGCAAGTGTTGTTACCCTCTACTCTACACCAGTCAACTATGCTCAGATTCATCACATGTTGAGCACAGATGCTCTAAAACATCAAAATATATTTCAGAGTTGTTATGCAGAATATTTGCTGTTTAATGGTTAATGGATATTGTACTAGCATTTATGTATGAAAGCTTGACATTGAATTGTATTGAATTATGTCAGACTATGTGTTTCCCTCCGTTTTAGGCTTTTTGTCCATAAACAGTGGGTGCTGGAAACAAAGTTTATGTATTCATGTGTGGCAGAGATGTGCAGGTTGCTTGTGTAAAAATATTATTCACCTTTCTCAAATATACGTTGTTATTATTATTATTATTATTATTATTATAAACAAAACATATTCAACTGTGCCCTGCTCTCCGCTATGCAGCATGTGCAATCAAAATTACCATCTCTAGTGGTGCACAGCTTTGTACTTGGCAGAAACATGCTAGCCTAGCACACCTACAGCCACCCCTGTGCCTGAAAACTGTGATTAATCAAGCCCCACCAATGCCCCAGCTTTTATGCGTAAGTAAATGGTTATGATTATGGTAACCATTGGGGGAACCTAGGCTGTTCTGAAGTACAACGCTGCAGCATTCATTATTTTTTTAACAGGGCCCAACTGCCATAGAAAGCTACTATGGTCTGAGACTAATTTAGTTTGAGGCATGCAGCCCAGGTGAGCATAATTACAGAGATAAATGAGGCAGGTAAGTGACAGTGGCTTATGGCAGGCAGCCATGGGACAGGGGTGGGGAGTCCCTGGGTTCTTAAGCGTCATACTCTAAAACCACAAGCACTTCATTTCAGATAAGCAGGGAAGCTTATTATGCACCTTTGGACCACACCACTAGCCTCGCCACCTCTGCTAACCTTCCACTGACCAACAGACAGTGCGAACATGGCTGACTACAGCCACTCTAAAATCACATTCAGTCAAATAAATATGATTTGTTTAGGTGAAGACTAGTGAGGTCATGGCAGCTTTAGATAAAGAATCACTCTGCAATCATTCTTATACAAATTTTAATTAGTACATGAATATATTTTGGGTAACTGCTACTACTACTACAAGAGTGAACTACTATTTTGAAAATGCAGAAGCTCACAGCAAAAAAGTTGTGAGTTGTAAGAGGAAGGCTGACTACGTAACTGTAAATTTAGATTTCACATTGTCTCTAGAGAAACCTCTGTGACCACTTCAGCTTTTGTTTCTTAATATTATTCAAGATGTAGCTGTTCAGTACATTTGTCACAACAATAAAGAATGACTTTTCCCAGACCTTTAGCCTACTTACAGTAAAATGAAAAAAGCTGAAAATAGGCAAATGTGGGGAGAAAAGTTTACTGTAAGTTTTTCTGCGAAATGACATAGGTCATTTTGTTCCACAAGCCGAGGACTAATTGGTGCACTAATTTGCGAGGGACTGTCCAAGTAAATCAACTTCACTTCAAAAACACATCACACGTTTTCTTGCATGAGATCCCAGATCTAAATGTTAATGAAGAAATGGCTTTTTACACATAAAATTTTTGCTGACATTTAGCACAGATCTTTAGATGTGGCTTTCATTTGGGAAGGTGTAAAAGGTGTTTTTTCCCTTTTCTTTCTTAAAAAAACCCTCCACATCCCATCCCCCACTGCTAGTGAAAAAAGCACAAAAATAAGAGACCGTTCAGACTACTGTAATTCCTAAATATATATATATATATATATATATATATATATATATATATATATATATATATATATATATATATATAATGTCTATGTCTGTATGTACACACTGTCTTTGCACAAGTGGCATAAGTTGCATTTAGGAATCAATTTATTTCTAGAAGAACTCATTTAATTTACAAAAAATACCACTATTTTGCCTCCTTTGACACTTTTTAGGGTCATATTTCAGAGAATGCTCTGGGCCTAATGCCGAAGCTGCTGGATGAGAAATGATGCACCTGTGCGCTGTCTAAAGATAGGCTAGCAGAGGAGGGCTCGGGAGCAGACTCCAGAGGACCCATCCGTCTCAATCGAAGGCTGCAGCTGACACCTTACAAAGAGGTACAATTAATAAGGACATTATCCGCCGGTAGACAACAATGGGGGCCTGACGCACAGACACTAACCCCTGGAGGTCTGGAGAGTAAGGGGAGGGAGAGGCAGGGCCTGCAGGCCTTTAGAACAAGGCTCATTAGGAACAATTTCTCTTCAACATGAAATACTATCCCATAATAGAGCCATCTTTTCAAACCATTATCAGCTCCTCTGTTTGGATTGGGTCATTTTCAAGGATCAATCTTGTGTTTGTCAGGGCCTGTTGAAACATGTTTTTAAGGTTGGAGGAAAAAAAATCCTTAGATGAAAGCTTTCTACTACATTTTCTTTTCTTTCTTCCCTTCCATCCATGTGATAAAATGTGTCCTTGAGTCATGTTTTTATTTGAGCATTATTAAGCTGATATATTGAAACTTCAGAGTGTGTGTATACTAGCCTTTATCACTGGATATTCTTCACAGCTACTATTTTTTTTTGGACAAATGCTATCCAGGACAAGATAATAAAATATGCAGACAAAAGACATTTGTGACGGGGTGGATGTCCGCATCTTTTCTGCAACGTTTCAGTTTGACCTGCTTTTGCCCTGTCAGTTCTAATAAGAAGCATTCTAAATAGCATAGCATCCATCTACAGAAAATGGAAAGTAAATAAGAGTGGTTTGATGACAGATGCTTTGGTGAAAGTGCTGTACTTGTGCAGGACATGAGCAGCTCAGCAGTTCAGAGGGCCAGGGGGCAGGGGACACCACCTCAGTGACATTTCCAGTGATCGGGGGGGAGTTGCTGCTGGTCACTGGACTGGAGACGCATGCTGAATTGCACCGGTCACAGGTCACGGCTAGGTTACATCGACCAAGGAGGTCACTCAGCTGGAAAAGAAAAACAGAGAATGGAGAGGATGACTAAGTCCAGCCTGGATGAAGATTGGAACAGAGTAAAATAAATAAATAAATAAATAAATAAATAAAATGTATATATATATATATATATATATATATATATATATATATATATATATATATATATATATATATACCTTCTTATGAATAAACACATATTCTCTCTAAGGTGTTTAAGAGCTGGATGCGACTTAACCCATTTATGTTTCTCAGCTAGACAAGTTTAATTTTATTTCCCAGCTATGTTAATTAAGTGAAAATATACATTTTAATCTTGGTCAAAATTGTAACTGGTGGGGAAACTACAAAGTCAGAAGTTCCATTTAGCACCATTTAATTAATTAGACACACAACAATATTAGAATATCAAGAAGAGACACTTTAAAGATTGTTTGTGCCCCATACAAAAAATGTTTCCTTATTTTCTTTTGTAGAGTTTCTAAGCAGACATAATCTCAGCGGTATGCTTGATGTAAATAGCTCTGGTAATGTAACCAATTACTTCACTTACATTAAACTGTTCATATGAAATAAAGATAGACAGTATTTTTTTAACAATTTACTATTCAGTAGAAAACAATTGAATAACTATTGTAACGCTTTAGACACTCTGAATAAAACTTCACAATTGTAATCAGTGGGATAAAACAGCTAATTTTGTTAAGAATCAAAGACCGCAGAGGCTTTTTGTGGGTGACATCTGTCACTATAAGCAAACAGATCTCACCATGGAGATCTCATCAAGGCCACGTTACAGCAGAGTAATTTTAATGAGGTATGGGGGTATGTTTCAGATGAACTAAATCTGTGCTTAAGTCATTGCCACTTGTTTAGAAAGTCAAGAGTTCCTTCCCTATTATCTGTTATATTTTCTGTTAAGTTCCGTGGGGAAGAGATGAGCTTGGTTATGGATTAAAAGTGCGATCAATGGGAAGATAGGCGTCTGGTTCCCTAAGCTGCAGAAAATGAATTGGAAATGCAGACAAACTCATATCGACCCACTGCTAAGGTTTACTTTCATTGCCAGGAGTTGATAACCCCTCAGAATATTGTGATGAGCAGCTAATCTCTCATTTTAAACACAACCCTTCACCCCATCATTCTCACTAGAGTATGTCCGCTTTAGTTGTCATCATTCTCACAAAAAAGTGGATTATAAAGTAAATAAATATGAATATATGAATACTGTTCCAGTGTATTTACAGCATTCAGCATTTGTTCAGCTTTTTCTACCATGAGGTGCTTCATCAAGAAAAATGCTGAATAAGCTAAAAATCAATATGAACACAGGTGTAAAATGACTGTACTTTGTTACTTACTTAAGTATGATTTTAGAAGATGTACTTCACTCAAGTATAATTGAAACTGGATACTTATAATCAATTATTCAATTTCCAACAGACAAAAACATCCTTTTTACTCCTTTCACTTTCATGTCGACCTTGAAAATACTTAAAGAATTTCTCTTTTATTAAAAGAATACTACCAGTAACTTTTAACCCAATTTGTATCACTGTGAAATGAAACTACTGACAACTATGCTAATTCATCTTTGTCACTGCATCAAACACAATCACATCACACAGCACTGCAAAAAAATGCCTAAGTTTTAAAGTTTCTATTTCTAATTAAATAAAAAACTGGACATAATGTACTCTATCATATAATGTAATACTATATAATACTAAATACTATAAAACTGTAATATATCAGACTACACCTTGGACGGAGCTAGGATGGAGAAGTGAACACAGAGATTATTAGCTTCTTCTTCTTCTTCTTCTTCTTTTTATTATTATTATTATTATTATTATTATTATGAGTCCTGGGCAGGGGAGGAACCAAAGGTTCCAAAGTGTGAGTTTAAGGCGTGGTCCTTCTCTTAAAATTAAGTTATATCATGAAGCTACTTAAGTACAGTTTCTCTGCACTTTTTCAAGATGCAAGATAGACACATTTTGTTCTTACAGTTACGGCAACGCATGCACTTTAAATAAACATTAATTGCATTTGAAAAGAATATTAAATGGAGAAATGTACTGTACATATGACACAGCATACTCTGGAATGTATGGTCTATGGTGTTCAAAGGTAAGCTCTGTAGAGATATCTGTTACAGAGAGTAAATGTTAAATATTAAATAATACATTTATTTTCTGGCTGTAGTTTTACGTCTGGAGCTATATAGATATAGGGACCAAACCATTAAGACTGCATCCATGTAATTAAAAGCTGTTTTATATTTCTGGTGACTGTTTCTAACTGTACATATAAACATTACTCACATCACCTTCATAAATGATCAAGTTGCTTTGAGATTGTTTTTCTTTTCTTTTTGGTTTGGATGACAATAAAGTTTTTCTTAATTCAACAAGTCAGTAATATGTCCAGAATCCCAACTAATCCTGAATAAATAAAAAAAACAAATAGATTGCACCTGGAAAAAAAAAGAATCATAATAAATACATGATAATATAAAAACAACCTGTTGGTGCAAAAACAAAGAAGTATGATTAGTGGAACATATTTGGTACTCCATATGATTCTGAGACAAAATCAGAGCATGAGTCTAATTCATATCTCCTTACTTCGCCCACTACAACGCAGAATCACAATGATTCCCTTCAATAAATGCCACAAATTACAGACTGAGAGAAAAGGCCAGTAAGGTGGATCCCATTCATTTCATGTTTAATTTACGGTATTGTTTGCTTGGTTTCAGCCCACATGCCTGCCTCTGCTCTTCATTATTGGGGTAGAACAGTGATTAACAGCAATTTACAGTATAATTATATGAAAAAAGGAAAAAACTGCTGTCATATTTTTCAAAGAATGAAGCAAGAGGGAAAATATGGAGCAGTGAACTCAGCTGTAAAAGTGTACTGGATGCTAATATGTGCTGTAGACTAACACTGTATGAGATAAATAAAATGAAATTTGGGAGTTTTTTACAAATGTATTAGCAGGGTAAGTGTTTGCTACATGTGCTAAAATAGTGAGGAACTTTATTTGCTGTCATGATACCAAATTCCAAGTATAACTAAAATACACTGCCATAGTCAAAAGGTATTAACTGGGTAAGTATGTGGTACATTCTGTGTGCTGCATCATTTTAGAATGAAGTTAGAATGTGTATAGGTTCAAAGATAGCCCAACACAATGCAAGGTTCTAGAATAAAGTCTATAAATGGAGAACAGAGTCTCTAAATGATAAATTAAAAACTAACAAAAGACAAAACATAGTGGAGAATGTTTAGTTCTGACAGTGACAATGTGAACATTAAACATAGAAAAATATGTTATCTGCCTAAAAGCAGTAAAACTAGTCATATATAACAATTTCTGCTTCCTAATTTAGAGCTCAGAGCCCAATTGTATTCCTATCCATAGATGACTGACCACATACAAGCACTTGATGTCAATACAGATTTAAAAATGTTTGTATCTGCCATCTAGAAGTAAAGGAAGCAAATCTTTCTATTAATCCTCTCAGTTACATATTAAGACATTTCGATTGATTCGATCTGGTCTACAGATCTTTAGTGTCTTGTTTGTGTTTGACCCAGTCCAGGGCACCAGGAATGATTTCATATCTGTCACTGCCAATAACACCATGGATATCACGAGGGTGGCTGAATGACTGCAGGTACTGAAAGGAGCTCCTCCTCTTACTGGCTCTTATCTTCAGCGCACTCTTTAAAATGGAAGGTCCTCTATGGAGTCTAGGTCAATATCCCGAGGGCTGGCACAGTGGAGACGACTATTGATCTCTCCCTATCTGTTTCAAATGCTCTACCTCCACTCACATGGTACATGCCACGATTCCTGCCCTCTCTCCTATCAAAGGGTTATTCTGCCAGACTACAAAGGTGGCCGTGGCTTTTCACTCAACATGGGGCGATCCTGCACTTGTTTGGTGACATGACACTGTAACTGATCACACCAGGCCCTTTCTAACCTTGTGGCGAAATCGAGACGCAGATTGTCATTGAGCCCCCCTGTCGATCAGAAAGAGACATGATAGTGTTGTGCGAGGCCTTTATCAGAACGGAGGGGGGAAAAACAAATCAGGTTAATTGGTGATCAACCAAGTGTCTCTGATTCTAATGAGGCCTCGGTTGCCCGCGGCAGGGCCTAGTTCAGGATAAGGGACTTTTTCCTTTCTCACTCTCACTCCTTTGATCATGTTTGCTTTTTTCACTGCTGGGATTCTCATTGTTGTTTTTAATTACTTAGCCGCCAAATGGCACAGATGAAAGATAGGTGACTGTAATTAATAACATTTACATACATTAGCATCACTAACAAGTCTCATTAGTAGCTTGTGGCTTTTGTTTTGACGAAAGTCTCGTGTCAATCTCTCTTTTTATGAAAGCACTAACTATACAGAATAATGTTAGAATAGAGGCCAGAAATTCTTGATATCCTCCATATTTTCTGGTAATCAAATTTCACTGTAATTAAATCAACTGCACATCCCAATGATTAAGGTCAACCTGTGGAAATATGCCGATTGCTTTATTACAGCATAATAAAACGCACCAACTCTATTCAATTAGTCAGTTCAGAAGAATACTTTGTGCTAGCGAGCATGCAGCTTCCAGTTAGCCTCAAAGGGCTGATCAAAGAGTCTTGCAGCTTGCCGTTTGGTTGCGTATAATGAGGGTCGGGACAATGCGCTTTATCTGGTGCAAGTACGCTGGAGAGTCTTAAATGGAGTCACCGTTGTAGTCTTTTGATAGTGGTCAGCATGGTAATGACAAGGGAAAATTTGCTCCCATTACAATCGATAGCTCTTCTTTACAAATGAAAGAAAAGAGAGCACTCTCTTTCAGGACGACCTGTCACGCTGATAATGATGGAAAAGCTTACAGGTTTGGCCTCTGTGTAGCGCAAGTCAGGCCTGAAATGCTTGATTGCTGTCATGGCGCACCTCCACAAAACTACCAGGTACCCCCACAATGGCAAATGGACCAGGTTCTGCGTAATGACACTGGGTAGTCTGGTGGATGGCCCATCTGATAATGATGTATTCCGCTACCACATCTTCAGTGTGTTCTATTGACTGACAAAGGCATGTCCACACATTTTCCTTTTCTGTCTGTTACATTTCAAGCTTATATCTGGCATAGCATATATGTGCATTCCAATGTTTACACAAACACAAATGTGTAATAACGTTTAGTCGGCAAAGGCTGATGGCTCTTCTGTCTAACAAGGGGGCCCTTGCAATGACTTTCGATGACTGTGTGCTTCAGTTGGATAGATCAATAATGTATTCTTTTTATGTGATGCTGGTAACAAGCGCTTCGTGATTAGTTTGACAGAAAATGACTCCCTAATCAGGGAAATGTATTCTGTTTTGGGTGGCTAAATGAGGGTGTTTACACTCATCCCAGTTCAGGTCAGGGAGACTCTACACTTTGCTGCTTTGAGACAGAGCACTGTAATCTGTGCCAAAGAGACAGGCTGTCATTACTACCAAGTGCAGTAATAGAGTGACATGGATGCCATGGCGAACAATTGGTTTTCCGGCATCAATCATGCGGGCTGGGGACTGAGCTAAATGATGAGGGAGAAGTGGCAGAGGGGATTTGGGGTGTGGGTGTGTGTATGTGTGCGTCAGGGGCATCATTTTAGGTGACAGCATTAAGCATAACAATATCAGGCTTTACTTGTATGTGTGTGTGTTTGTGTGGCTGGAAGAGGGGGATGGGGAGTGTGTAGAGCAGGATAAGCTGTCTTGTCTCTGCATGTGGACCTTCTAGAAGAATAGAAGAGAAGACTCTGACTGAGCTCTATTGCTGCCTCTGTGCCAGTCCACTACTGCCACTTCTTATGTAATGTGATGAGTGCCCCCCTGCGTGTATGTGTGTGTTTGTTTTCATACATTTTCAAAACAGAAAACACCTTGAAACTGCAGGAAAGCCTCTATACACATATTTATAAATAATAAAATGTACCTGACTGTATCTATTATTTTTTTGTTTCATTTTTTAACACTAACAGGGCAAGATAAGTTATTTTTGGTTAACAATGTTAGAATCAAGGTTAGACTTAAAACGTCTTTAAATGAGAAAAAACTTACCTTTTTTTAGGTAATTTACTTTAATGAAGGATTAATTAGACAAACTCATTATTGTATGACCACTGTAACTACAGGCCTTCCTTAAGAACAGCTTTGGAAATGGCTAAGCTGATACAATGTATTATATATTAATTAGTATTTATTGGAATACCAATTTCTTTAAATAAATAAATGCTTACTGTCCAGTCCAGATATACAGATTCACATACTACTTTCTAATGTACATTTGACTTTTCACAGTAATGCATATAATATAAATTAATGGAACATGGAATGGAATAGTACTGTGCAAAAGCCATGCACCTAAACAAATCATTTATCTTGGCATTATGAATGTTTTGTTTATAAATAGCATCAAAACTAATAGAAAACTGAACAAAACTTGTTTAAACAAAGAAATGGTCGGTATCCTGTGAGCTAGTTAGGACAATACTAGCTTCCAGCAGCAGCTGAAGCACCTAACTTACCTTAATGAATTACTGATTAATCAGACCTGGTTTCAGTCCTTTTTTAAGGAGGGGCTTGAAAAATGGTTAAACGCACAAAAATCATCAATGTGTCTTTTTTTTTTGTATTGTTACCAGTTGCTTTAGCAGACTTTTTCATTGCACTGTACATATAACCACATGTCCTGAAACTGTATAAAAACAAACCAGTGAGTGTGTAAATGAGTGCGCCCTTATGTTTGTGAGTGTAACATTCATCAACTGCACCTCTCTTACCTCTCTTATGACATTGTTGGTATTCATTCTGCTCATTCAAAGCAATTATCCCCTTCATTTTTTTAACAGACAGACTGGCTTGTTACTGATGCACTTCCAGAGGGTCCCACTAATGAACTCTCTGTTAAATGAGACATCTCTGAGTTATACCACTGCACCTTTTATATTCAACAATTCTCCACTGTTCGCTGCTATATTCCTCAGTTTCTTAAATATGCAGACTCTTCTTTGCACTTGCACATTTGAATATAAATATAGACATCACCGACCGTAATCCGATGGATGACATGTGCATGACAGAGGTTGGAGGTCAATAGCTGTCAAGGCCTGGTCATCTTTTGGTATAATTCACTCTCTTTTGCTTTGAGAGAAAAACCCCAAAAGCCGCTTTGTCTCCCACTCTGTGCTAGCAGCAGTCGGGAGGAGAGCGGGCAAGCGGTGGGTCCTCTGAGCAGAGTTTCCACCTGTCAGCATGGTGGCCCGGTTAGAAAAGGGCAGGGGAAAGGCTTCGACTGGCCAATAGTCAGGGTCAAGGACGGACCAGGCGCTGCCACTCCCCAGCCACATCATCTGTGTATGACAGCACCGCCCCGGGGTTGGAGTTCAGCTGGGCTTTCTCGCTGGCGCGACGCTTAACGTCAAACACAAGATTAAAGCAGGGGTGTCGCATCTTGGCAGGGCCCAAATGAAAATATCAAGCGCTAAGCCCCTTCTCCGCGCCTAGCCGAGGGGACAGGTAGCTAATATTAGAGAGGAGGGAAAGGCCTAGTTAGCGAAGACTGCCTGCTGCTTTCTGAGTGCCCAGCGCTGGTCAAAAGGCCACCCAGGCTTTGGAGCTGCTTTATTGGTAAAATATATTACAGTAGAGGCCTGCCGAGCTGCCTTATTAAGAGGTGGGGGCATGAAAGAGATGGCCTCCTGACACATCTTCCTGGCACTGCACACATCTCCATATTACTGAATAAATTACTACAAGCCAAGACTTTATTTCGCAGCCTTTTAATATCTGAGGCTTTATGAGGAGTCAATAATGGATCCACTTAAACAAACATTACCTCAGAAGTGATAGTTAAGGAATTGCAATTTTATTCCTGGAAAAAAGATTCCTGAAGCTGACAGCAAATGGCTGGACTTCACAGGCAGACATCTCGAAATATATCATAGCTTTGTTTTTGTTGCCGTTAGATTTTTAACAACATTGGAAAAAAAAACTAGCAAAAGTAGAATCTTGCAAGTAAGCCTCAAGTGAAATCCATTCTTGTAAATGTAATCATTCCTCAGATTACTGGTATCAGGTGCTACGTATCCACTTGGCTACTGAATATTAGTGATATAAAAAAAAAATCAACAGTCATTCAATTGCAAGGATTCACTTTAGCTGATGCAGCTCTGTGTCGTTTCTTGTTTTTCGATTACCAGTTCGGTTCTTAGTGGCGTGATTGCTTTTTAATGCCGAACAGATGCGAGCTGGATATTTCTGGCGGTCTGTTTTAACAGGCTCTGTGCCTGGATGTGATGGGGAAAGCAGACGAGAGCTTGTAGAGGAGAGAAGGTGGCTAACAGAACACACTGCAAAAGAAAGCCATTGTACAGCTTGATGTGAAGAAAGTCAGTCGCACAAATCTACCATCAGATAAAATGTTATTATTATTATATGAGAAACAAGACAGGAACTAGCCAAGAGCTGACATGGAAATGGGAGATTCTCTAGTGCTTGATTTTCCGCCCTAGATTTCAGTTATCTGGGATATCATATTCAATATGCTACACAGCAAAAAAATATTTAATTGAATATTAATTTAAATGACTCTAATTCTAAAAACTTTTAAATGTAGAATGTTTTAAATGTAGAATTGTTCTAAATGTTGCCATACATTTTTAGCCCATGTGACTGCTGTCTTGATCTTTGACACCAAACCAACAGAAAGAGAATAATGAAATGTAGATTCAGTGTACATCCAAACAACCCACCCACACACACTCACACTTGCCTAGAGACTGAACACAGCAGACCTGTAAAACACTGGCTAACCAAGGAACCATTTAATCAGCTCTGATTCCTTATTGTCTTTAACCAGATGTTACCACTATCTGTTCTGACATATGCCCTAGTCACGTTGCCTCGCCCCCCAGGTAAGCTAATAAGAAGGATAATGTAAGAGGCCACGTTGCCCCAGAACTTTGCCCTCCCTTTCTACCCATGAGCGACAAGGACTTCAAACGGAAACAGGGAGTGGGCATCCAAAAAAAAAAAAGCAAAAAAAAACACATGAAACAGCGTCTCTCCCCCAGAATCACAGAGACTCAGGCTTCACGCACACCAATCATCTGTTAGAAATGGATCAGTACAGTCGCCCACCCCGTGCTTATCATGCTCTCCTGAAAACCACTGCCTAAGGCGTCCCATAAACCAGACCGCTGCTTGCTTTCTTACCCCGCTCCATTTGAAATAGCTGGACTTTAAACAAGCTGAGCTGAGACGGAGTGATTTTACAAGGGAAACCCGTGTGCCAAAATTGCACCAGAAATGTGCAGTGCTGAAGAGAAGATATGGTTTTCAATCCTCGCGAATGTGTGTATACCTAGAGCCAATTTGGCTGCATGAAGGGAAAGTTGTGGAAACTAAATGATGGAACTTAAGTGGACAAAATTGCTCATGCTGGAAGCTTGAGAGTGAAAACTAATTCAAAATCTTTTTTGCAATATCTTAAGCCGGAATAACCCATCGTTTCCCTGAATTGTAGCGGTACTCTGGCAGTCAAGGAGAACAGCCCAGATGTACATGCTTGTATATTATACACTGGTGTTTAGCAACTGTTGTTTTGGAATGTGCTGACCTGATACGCCAACAAGACCATGCAAGATGCTGCACCAAGGGGGTTGTAAGTCATGGAGTCATGTATGTCATGTACATTGAGTCATGGAAGGGGTTGAGAAGCGAGATAGATCAAGTGATGTCATGGACAACACACTGACCATGTTGGAAAAAACGCAGGGGGGAAAAAACCCTAAACCCTAAAAGGTATCTGTGGAGTGTGTAGAAATCCATTAGATATTCACCGATCATTCATTAATATCACTGATCATTTCAAGAACACAAACAAACAAAAAATGCATGTGTATTTTGACAGATGTGCAGCATTATTAGAGTTGAATTTTACTTCCATACCCATTTCTGTCTAGCTTTTCCTTTCATTTCTTGCTTGCTATCTACTTGCATTGTCCACTGCTGTCTATTGTTTGACCGCTGCCTTCACGTTGTCGGATCTGAGGCCATGCGTAATGGAATTCAGAAAAAAATAAATTTGTTGCTTAAGGGCATAAAGCACAAAGTGGCTACTGTCATTAAGACAAATCACCTGTGTAGTGTGCGTGTGTCTCTGTATGTATATATACACATTCATATTTTTACATATATTTACAGTCTCATATCTATGCATGCACCATTTCTTTTTCTCATTGTGACACATATTCACATAAAATTTTAGTTTTATAATATGTTACATATGAAATGCAGCAGCCATTTCGTGGCATGGAGAGGACTCACTTTGTCTTTCCTTGTGTAGAAACAGAAGCTGATGCTTCAGACCTCTAAGAGGCTTGAGAAGCTTAAAAAGGGCTTAGCTGTCCTTCTTGTCCCCTCCACGCTGCACGGCAGTTAAAAAGTACAAAGAAAAAAAACATATATAAGAGGAGCGTGAGGACACTAGAAAACCACTTCTGACTACCTTCATTTTCGTTGAAAACCAACACACTTCCCCCTTAGTATTAGTTTAACTTTCACAGCAGAATTGCAAAAGAAAGTTCTTGTAACATTTATCTGAATGAGTCAAAATTAGTTTGGTTTATCTTATGTTCTGGAGTATGAAAAAAAGATACCTACTTAAATTCAAGTGTAGAATAACAAAAATGTGGTGCTGCAATGACTGACCTCATTTCTGCCTCCGTGGCATAGATTAAAAAGCTCAAACCTTTCAATCTGGCCACATGTTCAGAAGAGTTTTAGACAGTGTGCCCTGTTTTCAGAATGCAGCTGATATGTCACATTCATTTGCTCCCCTTGATTATCCAAATGAGTGAATGAAAAGTTGACAACTAACCATTGTAAATGGTCCTACATCAGTGTTTACATGATTTCTTCCAATGTATAAATGGAAAAAACAGATGAAATGAAATGCATGTCAACAAAGAGCAACCACGCTCAGAGATTTTATCATATAACCTGCAATAGGCATGCAATTATAGTGTCCCTGACAGAAGAGGCAGAAAGGACAGCCATGTGATATCATTTCTATCCCATAAATGACCGATTTGACTGTGTTTGGGAGCGCATAGCAACTTATGATGAAACAATTTTGGAAACAGAGGCTGATCCTGAAGGCTTTGCGCTAATCCCTCCCCTGGATGCAGGCTTAACCAAACAGCAAGTTTGTGACAGGCTCAAATAGCAACTCAGTGTTAGGATACTTCATTCAGCTTAAGCCAACTTATCAAGCACATTCAAAGCACATCCATTGAGCTGTGTGGATGGGACTTTTCTGCAGATCTATTAGAAAGCACTCTTATCTGTATTTAGCATATGCCATGTATGTCTGCATTGCCAGCTTTAGGCGGATTCACTCTCCAAAACACCTCCAGCCATTCTCGAGCTGAGCCTACCGATAACATTCTGAAACTTCCTTGGACAAGCAGGTTTAACATCTCAATAACTTCATTTCTTGCCTCCCCTATCTGCTTATTTATTTATTATCATCTCAATGTCTACAGTGGCGGGACTGTGAATGCCATGTAATTTGCTTTGTTGCTTCTCCAAATGGAATGTATTTATTTTGAAAGCAAAATGGTGCTATCTGCTTTTCTCTGCCACCCTTTCTCCCTATTCAGTATATTCCGAATCCAGGGAACGTGATAATGTACAGTAAGTGGCTGGCTGAAACAGAAAATTGCATGCTGTTCTGTGATTGTGTAATGCACGTCATTACATACCGAGCATGTGGGCTTAATACAGTGTTCCTAGCTGGACTGAATATTTCACACAAAACGCTAACAGGCCGCATCTTATGGATTTATCGGACAGAGCGAGGAGGAACATGGTGAAAAACTTAGTTTGGCAAAAAAGCAGAGTTGTGGAGAAAATTTAACACACACATTTCTAGGAGCACAAAATGTTCTTGAACTGCTTGTCCACTGGCAATTACATACTCTCCAATTTATAGTCTCCCAAGGAGTTGGAGAGCACTGTGTACAGGCAGCATGTACACAGACAGTAGCGGGACCTCCAATAAACCTGCAGGAACGCTGGTGGACAACTGCAGTCCCAAAACAAAGCAGGTAGGTAATCAAATCTATCCAGCTAATATGCCAGAGATGGAGTACATCAGCACTACAAAACCTGGAAAGTGTCCAGGAGTAAGCCTGCTGGTGCACTGTGGTGGAAAATCGTTCAGAGAGAGATGTGTTCAAGCTGAAGTGCTGAGGTTGGGAGTTTAAAACGCAGTGCTGCCCTGAGCATATTCATAATCAGTTTACCGGGCCCCCAGTCAGTCACACACGAGCCCCATCCTTTGCGCCAATCCATTTGCCTTAATACAAAGTTTGGCACAGAACCATCTGACTCACAAACTAATAAAAATGTCATTAGTCTGCTAATAACTATGTAATTTGATATGATTATAAATGATAGCATATTTCCTTCCCTCCTATCGGCGCCTCATTACTGTCATCTAGAAATTACGACATTTTTTTATAATAATAATTAGTCTGCTTTCAAAAACACACATACATGTTTCATATTATATTATATTACACCGATATATACAATACTAACAGTAGCGTACTAATTTTTGACAAGCTATTTAGTATGGTAGCATGCGTTTTTATACGCAGTCTTAGTGGCTCCAATCCTAAGACGTCTGACGTAGCGTATGATTACTAAATAAATAAATAAGTCAATAAATAAATAATATGCGCTGGTATCATCTGTAGTACCCTGCATAACAATACGGCAAGAAAAAAAGGTAACCAAATTAATAGAATCCACTGTGTTGTTATACGTTGTTATGAGAAAAAAAAGGCTAAATTAGATTTAGTATTGGTACATCAACTCAATACATATTTATTCAATAAAAATAATAAAAAAATAACCGCATATCACGCCTCCGACCTACATCTTCGCATCCAGTTACGCACTCGATGTAACGGAAATGGCCAGGTTATCCTCTCTGAGGTTATTCAGCTTCACCCAGTTACCGCTAAACCATCACATAAAAACAGCTCGGTTTGAGATTACGATACAATATTTTTCGACCGCGGAGCCTCAGGACGTTCCTTCGCTAACTGCGCAAAGTAAGCTAATTCACAGACGCCATGTTCACCTCAGCACTTCCAGAAAACCACAACATCTGCCTGATTTTGTCGTTTTAACGTCGTGAAATCGTTTGTTCGTTAGGAGAAGCGAAACCTCCTCGTTAAATCACACGAAGCTGGCTGAAGGTCAGTGTTAAGACGAAGCCTGAAAGTAGCTTCAAGTAGAACTCTCATTTCAGAGAAAACGCGGCTTAGTGGGGAAGCTTTATTAAACAGCAATTATGGATTTGAATTTTTGGGCTTTAAATGAACTATTAGTCGTTTTAGTTTTGATAAACTGAACGCACCCCGGCTCTCATTTTCTCTGCTAACAGGACAGTTTGTAATTCTAACTGAGTAGACTCATTTGAACAGCTTAAAGCAGTGTTTTTTTAACGGTCAAGGTCGTCTACATATTCAAGATATTTAGCGCGTTTGCGATGAAATTCTAATTATTAACAAATAATCAAAGACTTTTTAGTCCCTAACCGCATATTTTATTCGAAAATGCATTTTGGAGGAAAAGTACCGCTCGTGTTTGCCTACTTTAAACATTGCTTCACTGTCAATTAAGTCTTAAAGTCAGCCATGGGCAGGCAAACACGTCTCTAATTCCACTCTCTGTGTGATATTGGTACAGGGGCTTTGCCTCTGGAGCTGCAGCTAAAGAAGCAGCGAGCAGCTCATGCTGCACATTGAACTGAGCTTCCAGACTCCAGAAACAGCAGCATCCTCTCATACCTGTTGAGAAGTCTTTCATCCTTAATGGGCTCATTAGCCAGATTGTTAATTGAGTGCTATTCAGGGCAACATCAAAGCAAATAATAAGAGCATGCAGCTCCTTTATTTATTTTTGGCAAATAAGAGACCCAACAGGGCTGCAAATGCAGCTTTCATGAGGGTGTATGTTGAAGGGGACCTATTAGTTTTAAGCTGTATTGTGTCATTATATTTGAAAGATTAGGCACAATAATGTTTTCCTCACTGTTGTGTTGCTTTACTTGCTCTGGAGAACGTCTCTCACATCCTTGATCCTCTGCACATAGGAGAGATCTTCACGTGGAAAGGTTCTGAAGTAGGACTGGTCATGAGAGGAAGAGAACAGCTGAAGAAGTCGCTCTGTTACAACTTATAGTTACACCACAAGATCATCAAAAGTAAGATGCCCAAAACAGCACGATGGCCACAATCCCACACCAAAGGGATGTGATAATAATTGTGGTGATTACAGTGGTGTAGTAGTGGTGATGGTTACATTCCATCCAGCATTAGTAGTATTATCATGAGGCATGGAGGGGTGAGTTACAGCACTCACTATGTCTGCAGTAGTCTTGCTAAGGTCATCCAGGTGTCACTAATACTAATTTTCTGAAGGAAAAGCTGCAGGTGTTGCATTAATGATGATAATGGGATTAAGTGCAACCTTCTGTTGATAGTTAAGATGTTGATCTCATAAAATAAAAACAGAATAAGTAAAAACAAAAAATAGTAGATGAGCGTTTTAAATGTTGACTTTATTTAATCATACATTGAGTAATAAATAATAATAATAATAATAATAGTTATATACATTATAATAATATAAATGATTAAAAAACTGTGACTGACATACATGGTAATATTACCATTCTCTTTTTTGCAAGGATTTTCTATCAGTGTACTGTTTTCCCTGGTGGTGCAGTATTAGGTGGTAATGGGTTGGGGAAAATTGAAGCTAACTCATTGGATTTAAATTTATCAGCATGTGTTCAGAGGTAATAAGCTGTCACTTATAAAGTGAAGATTTGTATTTAGATATATGATAGGGAAGAATAACGAATAGGCAAAATAGATGAAGCTGCTTTGCAGCTAAATATGTTATTCAGAACCAACAGACCAGTAACAGCATTGCGATAATGACGATTATGATTACTGATATTATTTTTATTATTTTTTTGTTGGATGAATGTGTGGGTATTCTCTAAGGCGACACTGTCAGGAGCAGTCGGGGAAAGAGTTAACAGTTTTTTTTTTCATGTTGATAAAAAGACACCGGATTGTGTGAAAACATCAAACTTTTTAATGAAGGAAACCTAATTAGGATCAAGAGTAGTTCGCTTACATGGAAAGCTGATCAAACCCTAGCCCAGTGAACCAGAGAGAGTGCTGCAAAGGGAGCTTGCTGACTTCCTTCCCCGGGGGGAGGCAGCCTGGCTTTTACTAGAAAGCACAAGGGGGGAAAAGTTAATTTGCACTGCCATGTGTTCAGTGCTACAGCTCAATCCTCCTTACCGCCCTGAATTACTACTACTTCTTTTATTTTTATTATTATTAATATTAGAATTATATGTGAAATATAGATATAGTAACAGTAGTAAAGATTATTATTATGCTATGAAATGGGTAAGGTTTAGATATTCTACAGTTTGACATCATTATACACACTTTAAGATAATGACAATCAGTGTGCTTTTACTATCTGTCATAAATAAAACATTCCTTAGTTTTACTACTAGCAGTGTGGTGTTGTTGCAAAATATTGTGCCTTTGTTTGTTCGCACACCAGCACTGCATCCATAAATCTTCTCACAGTAGCTAATACATGAAAAATTTAAATGTTGTAAATAATGAATGATTTATTAAGTAATGAATGATTTATTAATTTCCAGAGGCTTTGTTGTGCTTAAGATGAAAAAGATCTCATTACCAGAATGTCCAAAAAGCCATTCCGTTTTAGTGTAGAAAAAAAAGGTGATTTATTATTATTCATCAATATTGTTGTCATAACCAGGTATGACTCTAACAGAAATATTTCTGTGTTGTCAAGCTGTGTCTTATTTTAATTTGTCAGAATGTTATATTATTTAGAATGTTAAATATTATATTTTTATGCAAATAAGTGAAATAAAGCACACATGGACACAAGAACGCAGACACAAACTCTTAAAATTGTTAAAATAATAGAAAATAAATCAAATATTTAAATTTAAATATTTTGAAAAAACTTAAATTACCTAATCAAACATATTTTAAAGATTAAAGTCTATAAAATGTGCCAGAATGTTTAATTATATATACGATTAATATTAATATAAGATTAATTTTATTTGCAGTGAATTTCTACAAACAATTTAAAGTCTAAATAATTTAATAAACAATAATAATACTAAAACTATTTCTACTAATAATTGTAATAATAACAACAGTAATTGTAAGAATACCAATTAGAAGAAGATGATATAAATGATTGAAATACATGTACTAAATTTGCAGTTAAAATTGTACATAGGTCACATTTACAAGATTTTCTCTCACACAGTCATTCTGTCATTCTTGCACACAGTAAATTTTCATCATAATTTATACTTAGTATTGTGTAAAATAATTGTATTACAGATATCAATTTATATGAAACAACTGCTTTTTTATGAAGGTAAATTTGTTTTTATATACTTGCCATTAAAACAACAATGAAATACTTATTTAATAAGTTGAAACTTTAGTAGCAATGGCTCTTTAAAAATATAACACAAATGTAGTTTTTTAAATCTTTTTTTATTTTCTTCTTTGCTGCTGTTATTTATTTAAGAGAATGAGAAATGGAGCCTTTCTGCTGCAAGAGTCCGTAAAGGGAGGGGCACTCTTTCAATTTGTTAATAATGATATTTAAGAGCATTTAGCGCAGGTGGGGGTTGAGGTGTCTCATTTGCATGCAATTTTGGAGAAAAAAAATCTTATCTGCCTAGGAATAACATCACATTTTCTTCGGAGCCGGTGCATGAAGGCCTGGTTTTAATATAAATCTCACATTCAGAAAGGGGGAGATGGGAGCAGATACCTTCTTTCCTTTGACCCACTCCGTGTAAACAGGCAACGACATGAAGAAAAGTATATTAAAAAACCCCAGCGTGGCTGCTGGACTGGGCGTCTGATGCCTGTCAAATCATTAAAAAGGAGAGGTGGCGTTATCAATTGCAGGGGATCAGCGATAGTGGTGGCACATGGCTGTGATGGGGTATGTCTTCCACAGGGGCACTCTAGGGGCCTTTTGTGAATTTATAAAGCGAGATAAAATCGGCTTCATATTTCGCCACCAAATCGCTTGATGAAAGCGGCCTGGGAGAGAGAATTACATGGTGGGAGTTTTGTCACCAGTCTCATAGGATCCAAGGTTTGGCGTGAGAGAGAGAGGGGGGAGAGAGAGGGACAGAGAGAAAGAGAGTGCAAGAGAGAGAGGAGGTAATGAGAAAAAGCCAAGCTGCAAGTTTGCTCTATTTAATAAGTCATCACACTGCTATCTCTTGTTACCTGCGGCGTGTCCAGGTAGTACAGAGGTGCAATGCTGTGTGTGCTGTCAAACTTCAGTTCAGGATAATGCTATCTCCTTAATATCTTCCACAAGTTTGAACAGCCAGACAGGGCTCCCACTTTTTCCCATCCACTGACACCATTACGCAGTCTCCTCTGATATTAAAAATCTGAACAAAGTGTGTAAAAAATGAGACGGTGTTCTGCCAGCTTTTTTCTCCAGGAATGTGTGATCGCAATTAAGATAGGAGTGCTCTAACACAATATGAAAATTAGCGAAATCTGGGTCTGGATAATTACATACAGAGTGCTGCGGTAAAATGCTCTGCCTCGATCACACACAAACAAACCCATCCACCAGACAGGAGGATAAAAAAGCAAGGCTGTCCTGTCCTCAGGATACAGGGAATGATACTTGGCACTATCATTTCTTTCTGCATTTCATATGAGTTCATCTCAGAACTCATCAAACAATTCCTCCTGTCTCCACCGAGCCTTTATTCTTGCCTTCCTAAGGTTTTATTCTTCCTCCTAAACTGCACACATGCACAAATACGGCAGCCCGAAGGCAAGCAAGTTTTAATGCGTTGGAGATGATGAATGAGAAAAGGCTGATTCTTTGGCAGCCAGAGAGCTTCCAGGAGCCTCGTGGCTCTCGTTTGATCTGGGCAGTTAAAGCAAAGAGGGAAATAAATGAGACAGAAGACAAAAAAAAAAAAAAAAGAAGCAATACCTCAGACAGCTCTTGGTCTATTGCTCAACAAGCGAAGGCACAAAGCTTGTGACAAGCTTTTTGGTTCATGACAGCAGAACGCAAACGCAAAAAAATATTACCTGGTAATTTGCTTTCATTCGTTGTATGCATAAAATATAAGGACCATTACTGTGTTTTTGCATTTTACCACATGGACTGAGAGGTGGCAATTTTTTTTTCTTCCCCAAGCAGTGGCCAACAGAGATCCACGCTCAAACAGACAGTACAGGCTCCTGCTCCTATCAGCAAGCCCTCACTCAGAGGGGATTTTTGGAGCGTGTGGAGTTTTTAACATGGAAATTGGCTTTGAACCCCATCTGCACAGGTCGGCACATCTTCGGGTGAGGCGCTGCTACTGCTGACAGGGAAAATGAACCATCAATTCCTTATAATATGGCCTGATTATCATCCTACTTACCCCCTGCAAATTCCAACTTAGAGCAATTCAGTGCCATCTAGGAAATGGTGTAACCCTAGAAAAGATGTGACCCCCCTATCGATGTGCCTTTTAACCAAAAGGAGGGATATCTGTCTGCGACCATTTCAAACATAAATAAACACGTTTAACACATCGACTGGCTAGAAAGCGGTTGGGATCCTAAAAGATATCCATTTGAGATAGCAAAATTTTTTCTTACATTTCTGCAACTTTCCGGAAAGGCATTATTTCAATGAGTTTCATCACCTCATTGCTTGTGATGTCTTTCAGTACAAGGAACAAGAAAATGTTAGTGCAAAACTTTCTGACCATGTTACCTAGCTCTGCAGAGATTAGGAATGACCAGAATTCTGTCAGCAGCTACAAATAAGTTCAGTTCAAATTCACATGCCAAGCAATGCAGAATTCAAAACAGCTCCTACCTTTGTAGCCCTGATGTTTTCACCAAATTAACTAGGACTTCTATGGTTACCTCCCCCCACCGGAAAAAAAAAAGTGGAGGGAAAAAAGTAGCTGACTGCGAGTTTGACAAGTCAAATTTGGCGCTGATGTATAGCACTCTATGTGTGAAATGTGAGTGTTCAGCAACTTTTGCGCACAGGGGCCTGTCTGCGAGGCTGTCGTGGGATGTCTTTATTTGACGGGATTTTGTTTTTTTGTGTTGTTTCCTTGGGCCTGTCCAGCCCGCTAGTGTCCCTTTCACCCGGCCAGGCAGCTGGGGCCTGACCTCTAAGATCTACCCCCTCAAACAGAGCTCCTTTCAGCGCCTCGCCGGGCCTTCCCCCTCCCCTCCCACCAGCAACATCCCATTCACACCCAGAGATAACTTTATTCATCTTGTGCATCATTGTATCCAGTTGAATGAGGGAACTATGCAGACACTCTAGTGAATTGAACAAGTGTGTGGGGACTGGGGAAGGGAGTTGTGTTTTTTTGGGGTAGGGGGTGTGGGGGAGGTAGTGTCTTAACGTCTTCATTTAAATTGAGAGGACAAACACAGAATGTCACGGAAAGATATGTTCACTGGCTCTGTAGTAACTAAGGACAGCCATAAACATAAAATCGATAGTAAAAATTTATAATATAATATATATATATATATATATATATATATATATATATATATATATAAGGATATTGATTTTCTGGATATTTTGAACAGTTAGAACACGGACTGATCTGAATGCTGCCTTGTTCCCTCCATGTGTGAGAAAAGTACATTCCTCTCTTATTTTGTCATCAGAGAGCAGAGCGGAGGTGTCTCAACTCTGTTTGATTTGCCTGCTGTGAGGCTGGCAGGGACAGTTGGGCTTATTCTCTTGCCCGCCTCCACCCAAGCCGCTCGGACCACCCTGCTTTCCTCTCATCATTCATATTCAAACCAAGGCCTCTTGACAAGTCCGCTGATCTCACTCAATGTTTTGTGATATGGACAATACTGTTTTTTTTCTCTCTCTCGCTTCGCACTTCTCTCTCTCTCTCCCTCTGTATCTCTCTTACTCCATCTCTACTTCTGACTCTCTCTCTGTGGAAAGGAAAATGCTGATGGGTGTCACACTCCTCTGGGCTCAACAGTGTGAGATTGTGGCGAAGCAGAAGCTCAGGATTGCTCCCCTCTGTGAGATACCTGCTAGTAGCAGTGGCTGCCTCCCTCTCAGCCCCAGCAAAAGACAGTCTAATGAGGCAGATAAGCAGATGCCAGCAGCTTCCATACCATGGCCTACTGCTGCTCCTCTCACTGCAGTCTAATGATTTATTGTCTATATGCTGACACCAGCCTGATTTAGGAGAAACTATGGAAAGTTGGGTAGAGTGAGTTTCAACAAGGTAATCTTAGCTAATCTTGTTTCTGAAACACAAACAAATAAAAAATATATAAACAAGATTAAAACATGATTGAAATAAATGAGTGCTTGAATCCTTGAATAAATAAATAAATAAATAAATAAATAAAATAAAATAAAATAATACTGAGGAAATGTTCCTAAAAGATTCTGAGTATGTGTGGTCATGGTTTGTGCTTGGTGGAAATTTTATCCAGCTATGGAAGCTTTTAGACATTTTTTAAGAACATAGGCAAAAGTTTGTGTGGCAAATTTGTTCGCACTATCAGTTGGGGGATTTGGGCTAACCCAAAGAGAGAAGTTTATACATTAGCGCTGTAGTTGCAAAACACTGTTGATATTCAAATGATTATTGTGCAAAATCTGGGATAAGCTTCAGTGTGAGAGCCCCTCTAAGTGCCTACAACTATTGCTAATTCCTCTCACCATTGTGGGTCACACAAAGGCCTTAATCCCGTTTCACTTTTGGAGAAAGCTAGAGCTATTTTCCCTCTCATAAACCAACAACACACCCCCTGGCCCAGCCTGAGAGGCTCAGAGAAAGGGAGCTATGTGTGTATACTTCAAGGCTTTTTTTGTGTTACTTGGCCGGTGCTCTGCATAAACTTTTAAGTGGTCCCAGCAGGCCTCAAACACCTTTCGGCAGAAAAATAAGCTGTCCTGGACAGTCATGGGTAAAAAAAAAAGAGAGAAAAACCAAACACTTTAAAACTAGATCTTGGTTAGGAACATATAGGAAGGAAGTCTATTGGCTGTATTGTAGCTTTGGTTTACAAAGAGTTAACTTGTTCTCGTGTTTTTTTGACTAGAATTCATGTACTGATAAAACTTTGACGGTTGAGTAGTGGGCCTCTTTGTATGTGTTGTAAATCCTTTAATCCATTATTTATAACTTGGTGGTCCGGCATCAAAATGACAGAATTAGGACAAGATTCACCTAATAAGCTTTGTGGTTTGGCATCAGTCGGTGTAGAAACATGTGAAGATACAGCCATTTTAAACAGCGCCAAGATTAACTCTGCCATTACCTTCCTAATTGTGTCTTTCTTTCTTATCAGTAAAATCAGTAAAAAACATGAAAACCACTTATAAATAAACTTAAGCGAAAAATAACTTTGTGATGTTTTTCTATTTTTCTTAGATATGTTTTCTTATTTTGAAAAGATTTACTTCTTATTTTTCTAGAGTGACAAAAAGCTTAAAAGCACAGGAGAATAGGGGGTCTCGGATATGGGACTTGTATGCCGCTTAAGGACCATTTGTGGGAATGCTCAAATAGTCGTGCTTTAAGGCTGTCACACTGTGCCAAGCCCATTCTCTAATAAGTAAGTGATGGCTTTATTCGGCCTCCGCGTCGTGCAGTGCGTGAGAACGCATGTCAGCGTGTGGCCTGTGTTCGCTCATGTTACAGGTGTGAGGCAGTAGTTTGCTTGTCTTAACGTGCGAAAAGGAGGAGTGGACTCTATTGTCCCATAAACAGACATCAGCTGGAAACTGACAATTGTAGGATTAGCTTCGATTTTTATTTTACCTAATAGCTCGCTATGTGTTCCTGTCAGTCATGTCCAAAGTGCGCTTTACTGTAGCCACAGGCCGATTCACCCATCAGAAGCCCATGGGCACTGCATGGCTTTGGGTCAGTTCAGGTGGGTGGGGAGTGTGTTTTGTACTTTGATCTTTGTTTCAAGTGGCTTATTTAATATGTGTCTAGAGGATTTCTTCTTTTTGGCACATTTTTGATCTAATTTTTGTACGTTCTTTTTGCAAGCAATGGCGTTTAAAGTAGGACTTTATTTGACAGTTTTTATTCATTACAGTTTTACATTTTGAAATCTTTGTGTCATTTTTTATATTGTGAAAGACATAAATGCGCCTTCTCCTTTAAGTTCATTGTCTTCAAGTGCCAGGCTTTGCTTTTCTCCTCACTTTGAGGTCTTGGTGGGTTTTCGAATGCATATTAATGTGACTCTATAATCCTACTTTATCAAAGGGGGCCAGAAAATCAATTTTAGACGTTCTGAACATGCATTGTGCTGGCATATGCATACAATAGTGGTTCTCAAAGCATGGTCTATGGGTAGCCAGAAGTGATGCTTCTCATATGATGTTATTAAAAAAAGAGGGAAAGCAGGAATTTGCTCTAAAACCTAGTGCCATATTTCATTTTGACCATTCACAGTGCTCTTTGTTGCATTCCCTCAGTTATTTTCAACGCAAGTTAATATGAACTTACATATTTCTGGTATCTCTGTGTCAGTGCATCCTCTCCTTGAACATGTCTTTATATTTGTCACTAACTTATAAGCCCACTCATCTCTAAGTCAAATTTGCTGTATAATGTCCTGTATTTTACAAACGCTGAATGGATTTACCAAGTATGCATATTTATAATATATACTTTTTGTAATACATATTTTAGTTTTATCCTGTCTAGTCAAATATCAATGGTTTTGTGCATTTAATTGTGAGTAATTTAGATGTAACCTTTTTACCTGCATTTACCAATTAATATCCATTTATTATTATTTTAATAAAATCAAGAAATAAACTAAAATAAAAATACACATATAAAGAAAAGACATTTATAAATATGTTATGGCAATACCACAAAGACATTGAAACTGGAATAACCCCAAAAATGCACAATTGATGAGTAAATGCAATATTCATTAAATACAGGACATTGTGGAGCCAGCTTTAATATTATCTGGACTTGGATGAATGGCTCAACTGGCATAAATTTCATCCCTTGGCTATGTAGGTTTCTTTTGAAAAGTGCAGATGTTTCAGGGTTTTCTGGAAACATATTTAACAAATTCCATTCTTCACGTCTACACACACAAATAGCGGCTGTGTAGTATCATCCCTCTGACTCTCAGTCTGCCCTTAGTATTATAGTGGTACAGTACAGGTGCAGTTTTAAAGTTGCTCACATTAAAGTCATTAATATTATTTATTTAATTGCTGCATAATATGAAGAAAAGATTAAATGTGGCTTGCACAAGACATTTTATTGCTTTTCTCAAAATGTTACATTGAGCTAATAAATAGAAATTATGCACTGAAAGGAGCAGACATATGTCATACTTATGTTTGTTCACTGCAGATAATGTAGTAAATTTACAATAACTATAAATTAATGTAGAAAAAAAAACTTTTTAATACGAATAAGAATGTACAATATTGCTGATACCATTGTCTACATGACTTACATACTGTTATAGACTTTAAAGAAAAGTAGCAAGTAATAAGTCGTTTGTGAACAGGAGATGTTTGAGTTTCATATCAGGTTCCTTGTCTAATTGTCATCTAACTTATAAAAGCATTAAATTGAAAAACTGCTACACTGGTGCTGAAATAAATTATTCTTATAGATAATCACAGATTGTAATTGACCACTGTTCACCTGCCTATTTGGTATTGTAGAAAATTTAATTAAACTAAGTTGTTTCCCAGCAGGGAGCTGCGTCTGTCAAATCTGCTATATGTTGTATTTAAGTGATCATTTTGTTTTAGTTGTGAAATTGTTATGCCTCACCATACTTATTACCTCATTATTAAATTATAATAAATATGTGCAGTGTATAGGAACTGTATTATACTTGGAATAAATTCTTGTAAAATATTTATTTATTATGGGATAGGATCTACTAGAGAATAATTGGAATAAATATCTGATCTGCCTGTTTTTGATGTATATGTGTATATCGTACCGTTTAATTTAGAACTCTCATGGAATAAAAAAATACATTAAAAATTACATTTAAAAAATGAAATCTTTTTTCTCATAAAAATCATAATTTATAAATCAGGTCTCCTTCTGCACCATATGAAGTGGTTTCCTAAGACCAGACATATTTCTAATGGAGGATTTCCAAACTATGTTCATCAGATCTTACCTGATTCCTGCTTATGCAAATGGAGGCAGGTATGACAATGTGCTTCATCAGGCAGTCACTATTAATTAATCATGTAATCTAATAATATACATTAATGAAAAATTGGAGCCCTCTGTGATTTCAACAGGATTCTTTTATTGATTAAATGCGCCATTATTGTATTTATGGAAATTGACCATATTCAATTGAATACACTTCCTCTCTAACACAAAAGGCCCCTTGCTAAGCCCCAGTAACTTATTACAATTATTAAGGTCTTAGCTAGTGCGATATGGTCTAGCACCCAGGTGGCCATCAAAATGATTCTCTTATCAGGTGTTCATTCGGAACTGAATTAGGATGGAGGTGGTTGGGGGTGGGGTGCGGAGGGGGGGGGGGGGGGGGGGGCTTTGTGTTTAAGAACTTATTCATCCAAGAGTTTAATTATTATTAAAAGAGTGCCTGACACAATAGCTGACACTGGCCCCTGATGCTTTTGAAATCTTAACCCCTGCAAACCTTCATTTGGAAGGGCTAGCATATCTTGGCACTGCACAGGCTTAAGCTGAGGTGCATCGGGTATGTGAGGGGCGAAAGGCAACATTAATTCCATATTGAAAGAGAGCATGCGCAGACAGGTGCTGAGACAGGAAGTGAGTGCCAGGGGAGCCCGCCCCAGTGCCCTGACAGCAATTGGCAGGCCAGGTGCTAATTGGGAAGGCACAGCAGAGAGCGGATGTTGGGAAGAAGACACTGTAGGTGACCCTCTCCACCCCCGCAAACATTATGAAGCCATAATGTCCTTTTTTCATGTTTACGTTTACTTGCTTCAGACATTACTCATTAGCACATGTTTCCTATGATTTTATTGATGAATATTGCTGTTGGTATGTGTATTTAGTTTGAAAATTGAAGATTGATAGCTCACAGGAGACAAAAACAATTAGGTTGGGTTGGCAATGATTATTATTGTATTGACATATTTTGTTACTGAGCAACTGCATGTTTCATTACAAATAGTGCAAATGTGTATCATGAAATTGTCGTCAATATCTTGATATAATATTTGTACCATATCGCTCACCCCTAGAAGATCCTCATTTTCGGTTGTGTTAAAATCTGCATATTGTACAGATAATCTCCTGGAAACTTTGGCATTGTAATTCTTAACAAAGTATCTTTAATCAACAAGAAGTCAGACCAATAAAAGGTCACAGAGAGTCTTATTAGGGAGTGATCCTGATACTGATGCCACTGGATGCATAAAGATTAAAAACAATCCAGGCAAATGCTAATGGTCTATATAGTTACCAAAGCAGATGCTGTAATGTGATTACTTTTTTAAGAATGACATAAATAAATGTATGTGTATGTATATATGTGTTTGTGTCTGTGTGTCTGTATGTTTTCTGTGTGTTTTCTTTGAAGACTTATGTGCGTTTGGTTTTCTTCTATTTGAATATGAATGTGCGCTTCCCTGGTACAGCAAATGCTACTCTCTCCAGAATTCACACAACCTTCAATTTAACCTCTGAGCCATTATGTTCAATAGGGAACAGCCTCCCCATTGTCAAAGATGCAGCATCCTATTTTTTCACCAAAAAGATTTAATTAAGCCCAACAAATTCCTAAAGAAATAGTCATTTTGGGACACAATCATATAAAATGTGTCTCGAAAAGATAATTCCTCTTAACTGAGGCATTTTAGTTTATTGGCTGGAGCCCACACTGGACCTTGGAGTGATATAACATTTTTTCCTAGTGTGTTACATCAGGCTACATTCACAAACACAACCAACCAAATATGTACAGTCACTGTCTGTGTACTCTGCCCCTGCATGCCGTTCGTTTTTATGCGTTATTACTTATTACTGTGCGTTTTTGTGCCACCAATCTTACAAAATGGACTGTTCAAAAGATTATCAAAAAAATGTGCAATTTAGTTTTGATTCATTTGTAATTGATATCCCTCCATTCCTTGCAAACAACTGGTAAAAAAAACAAGTTCACTGGTACCATTCAATGAGCTTCACCCTCATTACACCAGCACATGGTACTTAAGATCAAACATTTCTTTCTTTCTTTTTTTTTATTTTCTTGGCAAGTTCACCATAACTTTGGCCAAATGGCAGTGTTCAGGGTATCTGTGGCTGGACATTTAACTGAAACTCTTAACCGGTGGCCATGTCTTTGCGCAGGACCTAACTCCCAACTGTCAAACAGCGCCTTGATATCTTAATCAACACAGCGAGAGGGAATTTATTCAGGCGGGGATGTGAGGGTGCATTTTCAGTCTGAGAAGCGGCCGCTATAGGGTGAGGCAGGACGTGTTGGGTCAGCTTGAACAGCACAGAGAGACTTTGGGGGAGGACTCCCCTTTTGTACCATGTGCTGGAGAGACATAATGAATTATATTATAATTACAATACAGGCTGGGCAGAAAAGGGACAAAACAGATATTTGAGCAGGGGGTGGAGAGGGTGGTTCCACTGAGACTAAGGCTTCAGTCCATGGTCATTCACTCAGTTGAACACAATTGCACACTAGCCAGTGCCGCCCTGAATGGCACTTTCTCTTGCCGTATGCCCACTTTAGCAGTACATCTTAGTCTTTTAGAATCACTTCTTGTAAGTAAACAAGCATGCATTTGGAGCAAACAACTCCCTCGTCTCGTCATTTCATCAGGCTCGAATTTACAGATACAGGTCCGCAGAGACTTATTCCTCGATAATGCTGTACAAAACGGCCGCCTTGTCTGTCTCTCAGTCGCACACCTTTTTCAGTGCGTGTGCCAGAGACTGAATTAGCATATTGAAATAGTTAATAATTCCAGTTCTAAACAGAGGGTGTAGTTAGTATGTATATCACCATCTACGCCGATTGCGCCTGGAGTGGCTGAAATTAACATTCTGTGCAATGATGCTTGCTTATTGTGAGTGACAGGACATAGTTCTGACCCCATCACCAGCATACCAGACATGTTCTGACAAAAAAAAAAGTCAAATGAAATATGAAATCTATCCTGATACTTCCAATATGTGAATGTGCGTTTGTGTGCATGCTCATTGTGTGCCGAACGAAAAGACTGTGTGCACTCCGGGTGCTTTTTTGGTCAGAGTGGTGGTAGTTTGGGTGCTGATAAAGGCGGGGGTGGTGGTAGATGGAGCAATAGAGGGAGGCAGAGGGGAGGGACGCTGGCAGTGACTGAGAAGATGAGGATTTGACAGCGAGGTGACGGAGAGTTCAGACAAAATGAGGCTTGCAGATTAGCGGCGCTCCTCTCGGTGACAGGTGTCATCTCTGGGGGCAGTCTGTCACTCTGCCTGCTGCCACTCCGCAGATAATACGGCGTGCGAAGGGGTGGCGGCAGAGCCGAGGGGAGGCGCCAGTCTCACCTCGCCCGAGCACAGCCGGCTGGAGTCCTTCACCACGCTAGGCACCACTATTAAAGCCCAGGTGGCAAGGGGAAGCACCAACACACGCACATGCACACGTGCACTAAGCCAAGCTCAGACATGGCGTTCTATTAAAAATCATGACGCAGCCATTTGCTTTCATGTTTCACTGTTCGGGGATGTTTGGGAAGTGGTCTTCAGGATGTCACAGGACCTCTAGCTAGGGACTTTCTGATTGGCCGGAAATAGATATAAAATAGCAGTATATAAAAATGTAACTTAATTAATTATGTAATCAGCATATTATTACTATGTAACTTATATGCTGACATTGCGCCTGAGGACTATTTTACTAAATTAGTCTTTTTTTTCTTAGTTTATAGATTCAAATGTTGGGCAAACTTGTGTGTGTGTGCTCGTATTATGAAGGAAGAGAGAGAGAGAGAGAGAAAGTACAAACGTAATAAGTGGCCCCGGTGGCCTGTATAAGGCCCTAGCCAATAGCTGGGCCGTGGGCCGGTATTAAGCATTAGTTTTTGGGGTGTGTGTGTGAGTACCCCGTGCCATTCTGACTCCCAGGCTCACAGCCCCCATTACCTGCCCAAAGCCTGCAGCCATCTGGCCCCCAGATTGCAGCGGGCTGCAAACAGCGAGCCCTGCTGTCTCCCCTTTGGGTTCGGCAGTCAGCGGAGGGTCAGCCCCCGCTTTCCCAGTGCTGGAGGTGTTACTACCAGGCACGCTGCTGCATCACACTCTCACTGCTTGCCCCCACCAGGCATACACAGGCACACACATGTACTCATGTACACACAGACATAGCAAGTAGGTAGCTAACATTTTTTTTTCAGCATTCACGTCTGCAGAGGCTAGTGCGGCTGGTCACTCTCGGATATTGGAGTGTCAGAAGTGCACTTCAGGAGACACAGCTAGTTACCTCAGAGGACAAAGACGGCTCTGTGTGTGTGCTAGTGAGCGCTGGCAGTGGCGACAAATATAAATCTAATTAGTATTCTGCTGTTTGTCTTTTGGACAGATGAGGGATGCCCCCTATTGACTTTGTCAGGGGAGCCAGAGCAGAGGGGAGAGAGGAGATGAGCGTGTTAAAGCACCGACTGCAAATTGCGTTGTAAGTCACGCCAAGTTCATACCACCCGATCTGAGTAATAACCGCAGTACCAGTGGACTGATTCCACAGATTGGATCGACAATGGCAGCCCGCAATATGTTATTGTGCCTGCAACTGCAATGCCCAATAGAGTGTGAGGCTTTTTTATGTATTCCCTTTGAGGGGTAGGAGAGGCCACAGCGCACCATGTGTTTGGGTTGCTGATTGGAATTTCTCCATTTGAAAAATGATGTATAGCACTGGAGCGAGATGAGGGAAGAGCCACATTTCATGGCGGTTTCACGAAAAGAACGGCCTTGTGCAATGATACTCTTTTTGTGCGGCAAACTTTTGCCAAGCGGTTTTCTTTTCAGCTCATTTTTAAGCCAAAATTCTTCACTTGAATTAGTAAATAGCTTTTTACTTTTCATAGATTAATTTTGGTTGCACTCATCTTCTGCTTGTTTGCTTAGATGTCTCTTTCCCATTAATGGTTCAGTGTCGTATTTTAGACTTTAGTGCTTTAGAGTTTGCTAACTTTACACTCTTAAAAATAAAGGTGCTTTAAAGGTTTTTTTTTTTTTTGAGCGATGCCATTGAAGCACTTTTTGTTCTATAAAGACTTGCGTTTCTAAAAGAAATGTGAGTGTGAAGAACCTTTAAATTGGCTAAAGCTCTTAAAACCTTTAAAAGATACTACAGCCTCATAGATGTCATTGACAAAAACAGTTCTTTATGGAACCAAAGGTGGCATCACTCAAAGTACAATTTAAACCATTTATTTTTTAAGGGTGCAAATCCTAACCTGTGTACAACTTTTTAGTGTGCAGTTGTGGTACAACTGGGGTACAACTAAAATGGAAAAGAAACTGCACAGACCACAGCAGTTTACATCCCAAAATGAGATTCCTAAAGTGTTGGTTCTGTCGCTCGATGCTTTAATCGAAAGAAATGTCATATTCTGGTAGAATTAAGCACATATAAATAAAAAAAGAGAATGCAGAAAAACTTCTGTTCTCCCATTCTCCCATCTCCCGTCTTTTTCTTCATCTTTCTCGCTGTTGGTCCTCATCACACAACATACTCTCAGTCATCTTTTCAAAAGTAGATTACAGTTACGCAGATTACTTTCTCATTCCTGATTTTTAGTTTCACCCAAAACGCATTCACAGCACCACCAAACACACCAGCGCCTTTAACTTTTCCATTAAACTTAAAGCCGCTCTGAAAGGGATTACAGTGGAGTTGTCAGCGAGAGCCTCCCTCATACTGTATCAGCACTGACTGAAATGAAGATGTGTAGAGTGTATGTGTGTGAATGTGCGTGTGTGTGTGTCCTGCTATCAGAGCAGCTTTATTTGAGGGGCTCAGACGGAGCCTAGCTGCAGCCTGTGAGGGTCTATATGTTCTCCTCTCCCTCCCAAGCCCAGCAGCATAATCACTCATGAGTGGCACCTCATTTCACAGCCTCTAATGGCTTGACATTCGGAGCACACCAGGGTACCGGGCGCGGAAGCTTTCTCTCTCTTTTTTTCTTTTGGGTGGGGGGCCGGTGAGGAAGTGGATGGCTGTGTGGGGGGTGGCAGGGTGGGGGGGCTGGCAAATAGAAGATGAAAAGTTCAGTAGTGGCATCAGTACTAGCTGAGTACCAAATATTTTTGTATTTCTGTATTTTTAGGGTTTTAAAGGCACTTAAATGTGTGTTATTTTTTGTATTTGAATTCAATGAAGTGATTAATAGACACATTCAGCTGGTGTCTCTCTCTTGTTCTTTCTGTCTTTTTCTGTCTCTCATTCACACCCTGCATTCCCTAACACAGGCACACACACAACAAAACACCAAGATAAGCACACAAACGTAACTAGTTAGCTGCGAGCGCAGGGGCTGCATCCTGTGATGTTTGATAGCGCTACATGGAGCGTGGCCATCTGAACCAAAGTTATCTGGGCTGACTCTCTGTGTGACAGACACTGCTGCCCTGCAGACATTCCTGTGCTCGCTCTGTGTGTATGTGAGTTTCTGTGTGTGTGTGTACGTGTGTGTGTGTGTCAGGCACCAGGCCCCCAGGCCCTAGCCAGTCAGCCAGCCAGCCGGGCAGGTAGCATGACTGTATAATTGTGCCGTGACACTCTGAACCCGTGGCTGATACATAAGCATGTTAATTTTCTGATAGCGGCGGGGCCCAGGCCCGTCGGAATGCGAGTTATGATGGGTGTAATTTGTGGCTCCTACAGCACGCTGAAAAGAGCGGGGTCACGGGCAGGATAAATACAAATGAAAATTGATGCATGGCTCATTTCTGCTTGACCAGTCTGTCTGTTGTGGTGGTGGTGGTGGTGTGTGTGTGTTTGTGTGTGTGTGTGTGTGTGGTGGGGGGGGGTTGTGCGCTGTAGAGAGGGACGTCTTGGTAAGCCTGTTGGAGACTCTTCTCGTACACTCTGCAGGAAGCCGCCTATGGAGCGAAATGATTCAGTGACAGCTCTATTAGTGTCTATTAAGGCTAGAGCAACTAATGCGCCACTGTCGTGTATATATATATATATATATATATACACACACACATACATACAACTATACCATATACATGAACTGCACATTTAATCAAATGAAGCGCAGTGTATTTTGAATAACAATCACTGTACTAAGTATGGTAGAGTATCTGTCACTACTGATGCATTTTGTCAGCGATCATGCATATCGCTATAAATATTGTGTAAAAGAAATGGCACATAGGAAATGTGCTTTGAAATGTGGAAAAAAAGAATTGTTATTTTCACTTATAAAATAAACAAAATATGTCATTTGACCAGGAGAACCAAAACTGTTCCAAAAAGATGTTTTGTGTGTATATACCTATAAAAAAATGGTCATATAATGTACATTTAAAAATATACATATACTGTAGATTTTGTTTTGAAAGCAACAGTACAGAGTACTGTTTAAGGGTACTTTGTGGAAATTGTTGGGTGTTAATTGTTAAACCCAAATAACATTAGAATTAACACAAATAAATAAACAAATAACAGTGGTTTTATGTTCATACGTGTGTTACTATGTATACACCTCTCCTTATTGAAGGCAGTATTTACAGCTGCCACCCAGAACCAAGTTTACATAATCAATCCTTCATTAGTAAGTAAATCTTGAGCTGCTGATGGAACAGAACAAATCCATACAGTGACTGGTGTTCACTGAGGTGTCAGCAAACAAATACTGTTCTTCTAACTGTAGTTTTCTATTACATTTCAGTAATAAAATATAAAGCAGAAACCTCAGTATTGTCTGTGTTTCCTATTACTATTTCCTAAACTATATTTACAGCGATAAAAAATCCACAGTGTATTATGTGCTTGATCTGTTTCTTTTTTATTGTTGTTTTTTGTTTAAACAAAAATACATCTTCATATTTGTGCACAGGCAAGACCTGAGCTAATATAAACTAAAGGAGATTTTAGAAATCGACAAGATTTTACAAACATTTCAATTGGCCAATTCCCCATTAACTGTTTACAGAGTGTAAAAATGCAGCTGGCATTTTTATTAAAATTGGTAATGAACCTGACTTAAAAGGTTTAGATTCACAAAATGAATTACTTGTAGCCTTTGTCCGTCAGATTTCTACTGATAGCATAAGGCTCCTTCATGCTATCAACTCTTCCAGTATAATATTAGCGGCAAGCTAGTGGTGGTGAGCATGACTTACAATGAAATGGTACCGCTGTAAGAGCTATCTCCGAACACATTATTACATTCTGCATGATAAGTGGAAGAGACAGGACGGGAGTAGGGAGCGGTGTGTTTATGTGATATTTAATGTGTTGAGAAGTATCAATATTGTTTTAAATAATCAGAATCAATATGAAAACATTACTACATAATCAATCAATATATCTTTTTTATAAATTATTTAATTTATGCTGCACGATATATACATTTTTTTTTTATTATTATTATTTATTATTCAGGGTCTGTATATTCAGTATTACCCAAGACATTGTCCCATTTTACCTGAAATACCTGTTAAATCTGACACACACAGAAATATATATGCACATTTTTGTTGTAGTAGGGACTGAACTTTCAGTGGTAAAAAGTCTCTCTTGTTCTTGTTCTTCTTTTTCACTTCCTTTGAGTCTTATTTGTGCGTTGTGTGCCCCTTGTTCCAGTCAGGGGCAGGTAAAAATGAAAAGCTGCTGATTTGTGTGAGACCATATGACTGACAGCTTCATTTTGATAGGACATCAGGGAAGGTCAGATGTTGTGTGTGTGTGTGTGTATGTGTGTGTCAGAGAGTATCTGTCTCTGCCCATGTGTGCTTATGTGTGTTACTGTGTCTGTGGGTTCATGACTAAATAAGAGCAGTGTCTCTGTGGCTGTGCGTGCGTGCGTGTGTTCGCGCATGCATATTTGTGTCTGTGTGCATAGGCATAGATGTAGTGTGTGTGCGCATTCAGTAGAAAGGGCCAAAGAAGGCTGTCCTCCCTGAAACACTGTCACGGCTCGCCTGACTGGCAGTTCAAGAGCTGTTCATTAGAACCCCGCTGTGTCTAGGGCAAAGAAAAACAGTGTGGCCGGCCCAGGACCTGTAACCTTTCCATTTAATCACCAGCTCAAACTGCATTGTGTCTCCTCGCCGTGGGAGCTGGTCTCCAAGACTGCTGCGTCTCCCAGGCCTGCTATCAGACCAAGCTGACACATTTCCCTCTGCTACACACACTCACACGCACATAAACACACACACACGCACGCATGTAGGAGTACCCCCTGCACCGACTATCACATTAAATTGATAGCACATGCTGTGATAGTTTGCTGTTTAATGTTTTAATGTATTTTTTGTTACATGGATTAAAAAACAGGATCAAATGTAGCTGCTTTAATGTTTGTCTTTCACTGAGTTGTTTAAAGCAAGCTGTATATTCAGTGCATGCATCATAACTTTTAACCATTATATCTTCTTAACATTAATCAAAATCACAAGCAGAATTGTTAAAATAGCAAAATTGCATTAAATTTAGTTAGCTTAAACTAACTTTACAATGCAACCTGTGTCTTTAGCTGTTTTTGTTATTATAAACAAATAATAATTATTATTATTAGCCTAAAACTATTTTGTGAAATATAATAGATTTTATAAGCAAAAAGAAAATAGCATAAACATATCATTTCTGCTATTCCTAGCCTTATTACTGATACTTCTTTATTACTACTAATAATAATTTTGTGTAGAAGTACCTATATTTGCTTACTTGCTGCTGCATGTTAATGAATTAATTATAATAAATTATAGTACATTATAAATGGGCTATTATATATATGTAAATTAATTATATAGGGAAAGTACATAAATGTAGCTGTAGTAATACTACTACTACGACTACTACTACCACCACCACTACTACTACTGATAATAATGATAATATTTATTATTATTATTATTATTATACCTTTTTACTGGTATACAGGTTCAGCAATTCAGCAACAAACACAACAGTAAAAGAAGCATTACAATTACACTATTGTGTTTTAGTAATATTAAATATCCTCAAACTTGTAGTATTGATTAACAGTAAAAACACAAATAATAATACTACTACTACTAATAATAATAATATTATTATTATTATTATTATTATTATTATTATTAATAATAGTAATGCATGTGTTGTATCACAATACTGGCCGATTCATATTACAACCACAGTGTTATTGATTAACACTTGATTAACACATCCAGATGATATACCTGCTATCCAAATGAACATTCATTTATTAGAAATATTCATTTTTAAGCTTAAATGTATTCAGAATTCCATCGTCCATTCTCACACTAACCAAGCTTATCTACAAAGATATCAAGATACCAGATACAGCGGTATACCTGACAAATTGTCAGCATTGTGCATACAACCTTTTCATAGTGACAGTCAGGTGATAGTGGCGTGAATGGAATCACATAACAGTGACATTACCTGTAGCAGTAATACATTTCACAACATAAAAGTGCATGCAATCAATCCCACAAAAGATCATCTTTGTGTTATTAGTGGAACAGTGTCAAATATGTCCACACAAAGTCATTGACCGGCAGTGTGTCGATTTGCCTGCAGTGAAGCACCGTTGTCATTATTAAGAGATCAATCAGGCTTTTGTGCTTCCCATCTTTAGAGAACTATAGCTTCTTATCATAGGCTCTCTCCTAGTGTCAGGAAACTCCCACAGCATGCACTGGTATGTCACATTTAGAGTATGACTCTAGGAGTCATATGTCCAAAACGAAGCTACAAGTCCATTTGGTTCATTTAGTCTATTTTTAATAGATTTCTTACAAACACACACACACCCACACACACACATATATATATATATATATATATATATATATATATATATATATATATAATATCAGCAAAATGAACATTGTATGAAACTGTAATATCTTGTATGAAGTAATATATTGTATGAAGTTCATTTAAAACCCTTATTTTTTTTCTTTAATATATCAATATTCCATTTCAAGCAAAGTTTTTTGACGCATGCCGTTAAAATAATAATACCATCCACAGTTCGGAGAGGAGAGGTTGATTTGTCTTGCTGTGAGCTAACACACTTAATTGTAGTATGCAAATGAGAGCAATTACAAAGCTTTTAGGTGAAGAGATGACAGCTGAGGTTGGCTTCGGAGGAGGACTCACCCAAACAGTCGTCATGGTAACAATGCACAGTAACCTTACTGTCAAATAATTATAGACGGGGGTGGCACGCAGATAGCTTCTCAGATAGCACCTCAGCCTTTTTTTTTTTTTTTTATGCCCACATACAGGAACATCTGCCGCACAGGATGGGTTACTGTCTGTTTGTAAGCTCATCGTGGGGAACTCCACGGTGGATCTGTCAGTATTTGACTGAATTTCTGTGTGTTTGTCATTTTATGCTGCTTATGAGCTGTAGAGTGTAATAAAAACATTTTTACAGTGCTCACCAATATCATCAAATCAACAGTATATGTCAATGTTTTCATCTGTAAATAAAATGTATAATAAGATGACGAAACTGATGCTACGTTTGCTGTTAGGTTAAGATATGAAAATAAATGCTATTTTATTCCTACTAAAAAAAAGATAATCCCTGAGTGAATATAAAAAGTAACAATTCTGAGATGCTATCTGTGTGCTATCCCATCTATTATAATACCATTGTGTCCTTTTGATTTGGTTGACTCTTTTCTGTTTTATTTGAATATCTGGAGTAACTCTGTAAATCCTCGACTTTCATATCATGCTGTGTGCAGACTGCATTGTAATTATTATGATTACATAGTGAATGAATTGTGACCAATAGCATTAACATCTCATCATTGATCTATCACAAACACTATGAAAATTAATCATTTTGGTTAGAATGCAAACAAGCCACCCATAGCAAGTAGTTGGAGAGGCCCTTAATGGCAGTGTCTTTAGTATTCTGTTTGAAATCATTTTATTCTCGACGAAGACAATTGCAGCCCTGAACCAACAGCTGAGCTGCATTTCTTCTTCTGTTTTTTGTTTACCACAAATGAAGGGGTGTAGGACACAATGCCGAATGCCACTAGCATACCTAATAAAAATTGTAGTCACAAATTGATATTTTCTATGGCAATTTATTTTACAATTACTCTTGTGGAGGCTTTCATGAATTAAATATGAGTTCTGTCTGGGAATTAGATGTTATAAAGGTAAATTACAAGAGGCAGGCTGTAATTGAGGTGGCTGCAACATGGGCCTACTGAACTAATCCCTGGCTGGGTCATGTGATAGGCTGTCCTCCAATGGCAGTCGACTTTTTTGCCACAAAGCCTGGGCAGCTGAGAAAATTGATTTCTCATCTGAGCGCTGTTTGATAGCTTTTGAAATCAGAAATTGAAATTAACTAACCTACGCCCCGTCATTACAAAAGAGCAAATTAAAATTGCAACAGTGTTTCCTATTGGCAGTGTAAGCCTGCCAAGGTAAATTTCTGAATAGATTTTAAGGTGCCTGGTGGTTTGCGCTCTGCGCCTCTCACTCTCTCACTCTCTCTCTCTCTCTCTCTCTCTGCGTCACCCCCTGTCCCTTAGATACTCATACATGCATGCATTCCCTATACTTACACGCACACTGACACACAGCGGCCCACTGCTAAGTTGACTGTCGACAGTTGACAGTTTGCCTTTTTTTTATTTAAAACCACAAGACCCAGGGGTCTTTGACATTGTTCTTTTCTTCTTTCGTTTAATTAAAACATGCAGCTTTTCATATAGATCATTGTGTGCAGTACACAATGCTGTATTCTGTTGTGTGCTGCTTCTAACACACAGAAATCCCCTATTTCCATGACACTGAAAGTGAACTTGAATATTCATAAGAATTTATTCTTTTGATCTTCAAATAAAAAAAAGGTTGTAGTAAGGTAACATTTTGTTGGATATGCAGGTATGGATTCAACTATTACTTTTTAAAATCCTTTGATATTTAAATGATATTTGAATTTATGGCTCACAGTTTGTATCATAATGTTCATTTTATTTAAAAGTGATCTTTAATCTTGCAAAATTGTAGCAGTTTAATAAATGTGTATTTAATATTATAGTTTAGATTTTGCTTTATTATATATATATATATATATATATATATATATATATATATATATATAAAAGCGTAAAAAAAATGTGATTTAATTTTACCTACAGATCCAAGCATGACCCCTGTCCACCTGTGGAAATATGCTACAATATCTTGGTACAGGGAAACTTTGCGAGAGCAGCAGGAGTGTTGTCAACACAAGGGGAGAAAGTGAAAAGGTAGATGTTTGTTTGACAAAAGACACAACGGAACAGATGTTAACGCAGGTGGACATGGGGATCAATAAGCGGTGTGGAGCAGAGAGCTAGTTACCTGAGCTCCAGCTACTTGTAGCAGATGTTAAACAGACTGATGCCTGGGTAGGCAGATCAATGGACAGCAGACAGATGGAGAAAGAACGGCCTGTGAGTGTGTGAGTGAGAGAGAGAGAGAGTGCAGGAGAGGGAGAGAGCGTGTGCGCGCGCGTGCGCGCGAGAGAGAGAGAGACAGTAGACAGCAAGGCAGATTCGAAATGATGGTTCTACATGACGGGCAGATGGGCTCAAGTCCACAAAGAAAAGTTTACCATCACCACAGATGAGTAAACAATGTGACTGCTACTGAGGAAACTTTCTTTCTGCTGTGTGTGGCTAAGCTGTGCAAAACGCTAAAGTTGCTTTGTACCATTTCTACCTCGCTGTAACTGCACTCCCATTTTCATTAAGCCAATCACTGTCACTGGGAAGATACAGTAGAGTTGTTTTCTGTCCCATATGATTACTTTTACTGTCAGTCAAGCAAAAAAGAGAGAGCTTTATTAGGCTAGTTTGAGTAGTGCGACTCAGCGCTTTTGCTAGGCTTTGCTAAGTTTGCTCATTAGCGGCACTAACAGGTTTGAGGCAGGGTGTGAGGGTGCACTCTATCCCTCTGGAGTCCTATTAGTGTCTCAAAGCCCAGCCACAAAAGACAGGCAGTGGACATGATTATGACTTTGCACTTCATTGCGCTATCTTTGCTCGTCTCTTGACCATTAGCTACCTGCGAGTGCGCGGGGTGTTTGCTTTAGCAATTATATCACATTGCAAGAAGTGAGAAAATCCCACTTACTGCTTTCTTGCCATCATAAGTAAGTGTGTGAGGTAGACTTTGTGAGAGTGTGTGTGGGCGGATAATTTTAGTTTTTCACACCCTCCACATCAATGATATTCTATTACATTAACAAGGTAGCAACAACTAACTGGTAGGTATTTACTGGCTATGTGCAGCATATGGCGATTAAAATAGGGATGGTTTTGAACAGGGCATACATTTCAAAGCATGTTCTCAGTCTCCATCCAAAACCCTCAGTCCTGGACCTTGCCTGTCAGTGTTGCATCTATCTTACACTCCCTTTTTGGCACGTTTTATATTCTCTTGGAGGGATTTGCACAATTCTCCTGACAGCTCTTCTAGGCCTTGCTGTCCAAGAAGAGCCATGAATTGGGCGATAACCCGCGAGACTTTATCTTGTTTTATCCAGGTCTCTGTGAAGCCTGAAGTAGACACTACACTAGTGAGATGTTTCTTCCAAAGCCCCCAGAGCCCTCACCTTCTCCTCTCTCCTCGGCCTGCAGATCACCCGTGCTGTGTGGCGAAGCTGTCACTAGCCTGTTGCTTATTGATGTCCCCGCTTGTTTTATGTCCATGTGAGATATGACGGCCATGACACAGTGCTGATTTCAATCAGCTTGTGCTGAGAAAACAGTGTGTGTGTGTGTGTGTGTATGTGTGTGTGTGGCGGAAAGAGAGAGAAAGAAAGAAATAATCTGCAGAGTTGTCATTCACTCTGCCTCACTCTCCGGCCCCAGCTCGCTCTGTGGATCCTTCTTCCCCTGCCTCTTTTTAATGAAAATGTTTCTCTCACATCTCAAATGAAGGTGCCTCCACAGCTGATGAATTCAATAGAGGGGAATAAAAAAAATAAGAGTGAGACAGAGAGAGGGAGAGGAGCGAATGAGAGGGAGGCAGAGAAAGAAAGAAATCCGCTTTTGTCAGGGGGAGCAGACTAGAGAAGAAAGTGACCCCTAAGCCAAAGGTGCTGACACTGCATCAATCCCTTTAGGCTAGGGGCCTGCTGGACTGGGCCTGGTTAGAGATTACCCCTCCACATCTGAAGGATGACGGCTCTATCTATTTCCCACATCCCATACATACATACACACACACACACTGGACCCTGAACCGCTCCTCTAAATTAGTTCTGAGATCATTGCATAGAATAAGGGGGGGTCTGGTGTAAGCAGTTCTGTTTCAAAAGAGACTGAAGAGACAGCTCAGTGCATTCCTCTGAGAAAATTGAGGAGCATCTCCTCCCTTCTATTATTCTTCTGATAGCAAGTAAATTATACGACCGGTAATCCCAATGAAGCCTGGGCACATATCCTGGTCAAGACGCTCCCACGCATCTTTCTCACATTCACATGACACGTTCACATCTGTAGTGTTTGTGTTAATGCTTTAAATTATATCAAGAGGCTTGACATCCATGCAAGACTGGAAGATTTGCTTTGTCTTGTTAGAGGCAGTTTGCAGATTTCTGATTATGAAATGGTTTCTAATTATTAAGGTTAGTATTTGCCGTAGTATTTATAAGTATAATGTCACTGTTCAATGTAAAACAAAATGGTGACTTTACACGAAAAGGCAAAACTGTTCTTAACTTTAAACAGAAGTTCATGTAAAACATTTTTACAGTTTATTCCAAGGAAATATAGGAGATATTCATCCAGAATAAATACACAGAGTACACAGCATCTCCAGGGTTCAAACGATGGAGAAAACTACAAAAACGCACTGGACAGTAGTACTTATATACATATATACTGTCATGCACAAACATTTCATGAGGAATAAACCAATTTAAATGCACCAGAATTACTTGGAATATTTTTTTTATGGACTTTCATTGAAAGTTATGAAGGTTTTTCCTTTTTCTTTAAAGTGGCTATTCATGAAGACCTTTGTGTGACATATATATATATATATATATATATATATATATATATATATATATATATTTAATGTATTTTTTTTATTTATTATGCTATATGTGTTATTGTATGCATATGTGTTTTTTCTTTTTAAAACATTAAACTTTACAACATTTATATTAGAGTGCTAATTTGTGATTCAATACATTGCATTTCTCATTTCAGACCAACCAGTACATCTTTTATGAGAGTGATACAGACAATTAATTAGCTGCCATTGAATCATTTCAATTTCCTCTTGCTAATAGCAAATGTTGACAGGTGTCTCGCGTCCCCTCTGTTTGGATTCTAGATACACTTCACGTTATGATGGATAATTGATCCATCAAAAACACATCAAGCAACGGGCATTAAATGCCTCCAGACAACAGTCGGAGGACGTGCAGAAAATCAAATTTAACCCCGTGTTGTCTGCAGCGGTCCTTCTGGCTGTCACTCAAGCATCTCGCCGTCTTGACAGGCCTGATTCTATGTTGTTAAATAATCAAGTCTGAAGAGAACCGGGTTGTGACGGTGGGAGTGGGGGGGAGATGTGCGTAGGGGTGGACAAACATGAAAGAAAAAAATAAAGCAGTCTCGGTGGAACTGTCAGGAGAAACAAGTAATGTTTGGGGGGGGCTGGTGGGCTGTTGATAGTGAGGAATGCCTCCGGTCAGCTGGCTTTTCACATTATAATTTGGACTCCCCGGGACTACGAGGTGGTTGCGACTGAGCAAGCTGGGGACCTTGGAGTCATGGCCGACGCTGACCCCGCCACATACACAAGCCTGGTGAGGTGTCAGGCGCGAGGCTCCCCAAGATCAGCCCCGGCTGCCAGCCGCTTTGAAAGCCGCTGCCAATTGAGCGCGGAGTCGTGCCTGAATGGACACGAAGGAGAAGGCGAGCGGACAGCAGCGAAAACAGGTTACCAGAGGAAGAGAATTCGCTTTCAAAATGTATTTGGCCTTTGACCCCTGGCGTCCAACCTCTCGCCCCTTTGCTTTGAATGCAAGCATATTTTTTTTCCCTTCTTTTTTGATTGGGTTTTGTGTGAGAGGCACTGACAGAGGTGAGTGCGGGTTATTTTGGAGGGGGTGGGACGTTGTGGGGGGGGGCGGGCTGTCACTATACATATATGAATAATCTGACAGCTTCATCTGCTTTTGAGGAGCAGGCTTGACAGCAGCACAATGGCAGAAGCTGTAGCCCTCCTCCAACATGCCTGGCCTTCCTGTCTGAACAACACAGCCAGTGTATTAAGACATCACACGGCGGCGGAGTATTGATTTAACGCCCGCGCGTGACACTTACTGTAGGAGCCCTATCTGAGATACCTATTCAACAACACAGACTTGGCTTGCCACCAGCTCATCAAATTGTGCATCTGTAATGTGATTATCGAGAGGTTTATTGTGTTTAGGGAAAGATTCCGCAACTTTCAGCATGGCTGTGGAACTACTTCTAGCGTTTACTTGACACGACTAGGCAAAACCCATATGTTTCCATTTGTGCAGATTTTGACTTTTTGACATAATGTGAATCTGGCTGTTGTTTTTTACTTTGTGTCAAAATTTCAAGATGAATATATCAATAGCTCCAACATGAATTAAAATGAAAGAATTCATACTGAGGTCCATTGAAAGTTAAGAAGATTTTTTTTTTGCCATTTTGGAGATTTATGCTTAATTATGTTGAGATGTAAAACAAACAATGCAATATGATAAAGGTGGGCCAGGAAACAATACAATATTCAAGATCAGCCCTTAATCATGAATCAGACACAAGATTAGCCAATCAGAAAGCAGTGCTATATAATAAATACGGGTGAGAAAGTAAAACCTCTGAGTCACAAAACTGTGTTTGAAAACAATACTGCTTAATAGTTGTGACCCAGAAAACAATGCTACATAATAATAGATGCAAAAAGCACCACTAGATTTCACTAATAGCTGTATTATATACTGTATTATGAACAATATTCATTTGAGCATGAGGGAGTTGCAGTGGCTATGACACACATAAATATGAGTTGCACAAAAAAACTGATTTTTTTTCACCAAACTAACAAAATCACACTCTAAATATTTCTGTGATACTGCAGGAATGTGTGCAGCATTGTGTGCAGGGCTGATGAGCTGCTGAGGTGCTAGGTCTTTTGGAGAGCTAGGGGGAGTGAGAGCGAGCACGGCAGGTCAGAGGGAGCACAGGTAATTGAGTAGTCCCCTCCCCTTCGCCTCCTCGCGAGCTCCTCAACCAAGCCCCTCGCCCCTCCAGCCCCTACGCAGCAGGCACAATTGTGCTCCCCATCACCTCCGCAGCTGGCCTCGGTGCTCTGGCTCCCCTCAGCCTCCGCGCCTTGCCTGGCCCTCTCCCTCTTAACCTCCCAGCAGCCTCTCCTAGTGAGCCAGTGCCACTGAACACTAACACAGAGAGGGAGAAAGAGAGAAAGGATGTGTGTGTGTGTGTGTGTGTGTGTGTAGAGGCAGAGAGAGGAACTTTAGTTGGAAAACTTGAGTTCTCCCACTCCACCGCATGCAGAGGGTCAACCATCCGCGCCCCAGTGGCGTGCTTTGCATTATTCAAAATGTATTTGTTGCCGTGAGTTTTGTAGTGTCAGTCAAGCGTGTCAGGAGGGTGATATTTGTGGATTCTGCATTTCAAATGGCCTCATCTCATTAAACAGAACAGTGACGGGAGAGATCTCTACAAAAGAGGAACCAGTCTTTAACGCTTTCAGTGTAATGCTTTTCCATTGACCTATACTGTCTGTGTTAGGACATAGTCAGGATATGTGTAGCTAAATTGACTGATTGTGGTGTTCAGATATCACCTTCTGTAACAAAAACAGGACTCAATACAATCTCCTATTTCTAATCCTCTTCCTGTTCTCAATTCATAAATTAATATTTGAATTATTACATTTGTAGATTAGAATCTAAAAATGATTACAGAAATACAATTTTTTTTTAGAAATGTACTTAATAAATGTATACACTAGCTAAATATAAAAATATTAAATATACTAGTCAAAAACAATTGCTTAGCATCTTAGTTTTTGATGTGTTTAAATAAATATGTCCCCTTATTGACAGCATAACAACAAAAATGACTTAATATACCAATAAGACAAGGCACACCACTCATCAGGTTATGAAGTGGTTTGAGGAGTCTTAAACAACATAATCACCCAATTTAAATAGCTCTGAGAACTTGTGGCACAGCTTTGGGAAATGTGGAGAAAAGAAAAATGCAACCACTTTAGGAGGTCTGTGGACAGCAATAAAAAAATATCCGGCAAGTGATTCATTTAGACCGTTTTATTAAAATATGGCAAAGCAGTTTAAGACACTCATCAAGGCCAGAGGAGGACTAATAAAACAATGATAGACACTTCATTAGATTTGTTTGGTGTGTGTTCATGATTGTTACAAAAACATTCAAGCAGTTATTTTTGATTGACAATATTTTTTAATTAAATAGTGGAGTAAAAGGATCTAGACTGACTGAATATTGGTTTAAGTAAAAGGTAAAGTTTCATCAATTGTTACACAAATTAATCACATTAATCAACAACTGCAAATCTCTGTCACATCCGAACATCTCTGCATTGATGAACTCTGGAAAGATGGAAGTATAATGCTGACAGAGAAAACTGCGGAGAAAATGATTCCCAAAACGTCCTGATTGGAGTTAACAATGAGAATATACAGTGTGTTGTGTTGTATCAATACTGAGCTTCAGTTATTTCAAATATTTAATTTTCAGAAACACTGACCATCCATATACAGATTCAAATGCAAATATCTGTTCTGTTCTGTGAAATTCCTATCAATCACCTACATAATTCTCTGTCTTTCTCTTTATCTCTCTCTCCCTTTCTCTCTCTCTCTCTCTCTCTCTCTCTCTCTCTCTCTCTCTCTCCTGATGGCTCAGGCATTGTGTCCATACCCTCTTTGCCTTGACGAGGAAGACACCTCTCTCTCCAGTGCGCTATTACCTGAGATAATACCATATGGTAAAATGTAAACAACATCTGCATATTCATGTCGTAATTTCATCTGTTTAATTAGTTGCAGCGAAGCAGTTTAGCCTCTAAGGCCCGGGCTGTCAGTGTGGTGAAGCCAAAGCCGTGGCCTGCTGTCGAGTCTGACAGTATTCCATTGTTCTGCTAGCACGGCCGCCCCGTCAGTTTAATACCAGGTGCACTGGTGCAGGGTGTGGGTGGGCTGGGGTGGACACAAGGACCTCCCTCAGATTACACCAAACACACCAAAGACAAAGCCTGACAGATTTCGAACTGGCACTGAATTAAGAGAACATTTCCTTGGCTTTTTGGGGAACATAATGTGTGGGTAACAGACTCCTTCTGCTTGGACAGAAGCAACAATAGTTTTAGAAGTAAGATTGTGCTTATCACCACCTGTCTCTCTGTGATTAGGTGTGGTTTGATAAGTTTTTTTTCAGTTACAGAATTTATTCTGCTTATAGGACAGAACATGGATTCTAAAAAATAAACAAACAAAAAAACATATATATGGTTTTATATATATATATATATCTAACATGCTACACATTACTACTGAATACTTCCTAAAAACTAGGACCAAACTGCCCTGTGACTCAAACCCACCTTCATCAGTGCTTGTTAATACACAAACATTAATACTCTTGACCCTGGGTTGCCCAAGCTGTAGCATGCCTGAGGAGGAAAAGCGAATGAAAACATAAGAAGGGAATATCTTATTAGGAGAGTTATATTTTAGCCCTTATTTCTTGACGGGTGCCCCTAGTGTCGCGACCCACTGGCGTCGGGCTAATACGGCAGAGCGCGCCATGCCATTGTTCGCAATCAATAACTAATTATCAAAGTACTGGCTCCGGCTGCCGTTGTCCGCTTTTCCGCTTGGAACTCTTTTGCTGTGGGACAAAAACTGGAGAGAGCGGAGGTGGATGGGGGGGGTGTAGGCTGCCTTTTGGCTGCATAGCAGTGCTGCCACCACAACATTGTTGCAAGCCTTTCAAGACACTGTGGGCCCGTCAGCTCGAATTACTGTCCCCCTACTAATTGATATAAATTAGAACAGAAGAATTCTTGTTGCTGGCGAATGTCACAATGATATCCTCAAAGTAATCGTCGCGGGACGAATCGGCGAGCAGCACAAAAAAACCCAAAATGCAGAGCCACCCCCTCCGACAAAAAGGACAAATTAGGCTGACTTCTGCGAGCAGCCATGCAAACTCAACTTGACGTAAAGAAAAGAGCATTAGACAAATGTCTAATTATCCGTTCTGCTTTTGCCTTATAGTAGAGAAATAGTTTTTCAAGGTTAAAAAGAGAATAGCAGTTAACTTTCTTAGATGGCAGTTAGGAGCTGGTCTTGTGTTTTCTTGGGGGGTAGTAAAGTGAACAATGGCATATTCCTGAGTTACTTACAAACTAATTTCTTCCCTTTTTCCCCTTCATGAGCCCTCACAGTTCGTCATTGTTCTCTAGGGGCGAGCTGTCTAAAGCAGTGTACGCTTGCTCTGAGATGGCCTGGCTGGGCGACTGGGTTCTGGTGCCGGCATGTCTCTGTGAGAGCGGAGGACCAGTTCTTCCCACGTGGTGGCCCCCACTTACTGACCCACCAATCACCCCCCCCATTAGCCAACCTCAGGCCTGTGGGTGCCACTGGCACCAGGGATTCTGGGATGGGCGGTGGGTGGGGAGGTAACAGTTGGGCAAAGCTGTGCAGATCTTTTCTGGGGTTAGGTTGGGAGAGCCAGAAAGGAACTGTTAGGGGGTTAAACAGAGGGGCGTTGGGGGGTTCAGTAATCCCCCTGCACTGGCATGGCAGCTGGACGGGCCGCCTGGCCCATGTAATGATATCGCTTCCACTGGAACTGATGTCTGACCTCATTACTAGAGTTTAATTGCATTGTTACACAGTTTCACTCTTCTTCCCTTCTCTCTGTCTCTCTCTCTCTCTCTCTCTCTCTCTCTCTCACTCTTTCTCTCCTCCCCGCTCTCTATCTCTACCCTTTCTCACTATCTCAGAGCAGAGCTTTCGGAGAGAAAAGAGAGTCGTTATGAAAGCAAATTAATTACTTATATCTTTTATATATTCCACATTTTTTTTCATCTCAGACTTTGTAACGTGCACTATATATCTGTAATTTATACAGTCTGTTTTCTGAGCTATGACAGACACAGCTGGCATTTGCATCCTTATGATTGAGATGTCAAAGCTGGTTACATAATGTGTTGATTTGATTGATTCTTTCCATAAAAAGGCGAGGTTTTTAATTGAGAATCTTCAGCGCCAATTAAAGAACTAAAGCTTTGGAATATATGGCAGGCGTACAATGCAGCTATAATGGGTATGAACATGGAAATGATTTGAACTAGAAAATACAGCCTAAGAATCGCTTGTTCATTAACACCTTTTTTCTCTCCCTAACGAAATTCATACCTGCCCTTGACCAAGAGAAGATGATTAGCCAGTGGCATGGAACCCGTTTGTGAATCCACCAGACACGCAAACCACTTTGGCGTTGTTCACACTTCTAATTAGATGTGATTTCTTGACACTTATTGCACCATTACAGCCAACAATTTAAAGGTGATAAAATCCAGTCATTCATTTAGATTAATAAATCTACACCAATTCTCCCTTTCTTTGATCTTGGCCGAGAGCATTAGCGCAACACTTGGGACGATGGGGGAAGGACATACAGTTGAGACGTAGGGGGGCGGAGGAAGGCAGCCATTCAGTTGGCATCCAAACTTGAATGCGTTATTGCTTTTAAGACAGATGAAAGAACAGGAATCGCCAGGATGCTGGAAGACAACAAAACCTCAATGATGCAAGTGCCCCCTTTAGCAACCTCTGTTCCATCAGAGGCTCTGGGACATGACTCTGCCTTTCAAGCCATGATAGCACATGAAATATGAATAAAATCCCCATGGTGCAGCACAAATAGAAGCGTGACTTGGGGATCAGTGTAGTGTCTGGAGAGCCAGTTACCTGGAGAGTGTGTAGATGTGTGTGTGTGTGTGATGGGGGTGGGTGGCCCATTTTTTCGCTGTCTCTCACCTCGGTGCAGTCATGGCTGGGTCACGAGCGAAAGAGGCCACAGTGGTAAACGGAGTTGCTCTTTCAAAACACAGCAGCATGAGGAAGTGGAGCTCGCCACACACTGTGTTAAGTCAGACTTTGAACAAATGGAGGGAAAGGCTAGGAGGGTAAAAGGTTTGGACCATGTGTGTTTTCAGAATCACATTGGCATCAGCAGATGTCTTAAGAATCAGACTGATATTTAGATTTAGAGATACACTATATGGACAGAAGAATTGGGACCATCACCAAAATTAATTTATGTGTTTTATTTAGTCCCATTGTTACAGGTGTACAAAATTAATCACCTAGCCATGCAGTCTGCTTTTACAAATTTTTATAAAAGGATGTTTTTTTTTCCAAAAGCTTATTGGATTCAAGCGTGATACTGTAATAGGATGGCACCATTGCTAGTCAGTTCATGAAATTTCTTTCCTCCTAGAAATTACATGGTAAACTGTAAATGGTATTATCGAATAGTGGAAGAGTTTAGGAACCACAGCAACTCAGCCAATAAGTGTTAGACCACGTAAAGTAACAAAGTAGGGTCGCTTCTCTATCTGGTAGTCTAATGGACGAGTCTGGGTTTGGCAAATGCCAGAAGAATGTTACTGGCCTGACTACACTGTACCAACTGTAAAGTCTGGTGGAGGAGGGATAATGCTATGGTATTGTTTTTTTAGGGGTTGACCTGTAGGCCCCTTAGTTGCAGTGAAGGGAATTCTTGATGCTTCAGCATTCCAAGATATTTTGGACAGTTGTATGCTTCCACCTTTGTGGAAACTGTTTGGGGAAGTTTTTTTTCATTCCAGCATGACTGTGCCCCAGTGCACTAAGCAAAGCCCATAAAAGCATGGTTGAGTGAGTTTGGTGTGGAAGAACTGGAACGGACAGAGCTTTGACCTCAGTATCATTGAACACAAGTTGGGGATGAACTAGAACTGCTGTGCATATAGTCTGTTTAAAACTGGGATATGACGAGGTATTTATTGTAGTCCGGAAGAGCAGAATGTTTAGGCGACGTTGAGGACACCTTCATATTGTCACTGTCACTGTCAAGCAAAATACCTGTATCTCCAAAACTGGCAGCTTTACAGGAAATGGTAAAAACTGCTTAACTTCAGTCAATGTAAAAATATTTTATTCCAAATAATTTTGACTAAATTTAAAGAACGACTGCCATATTCACATTATGTAAAAACACCAAAAATGTAGATTTTTGCATAACAGTGACAATATTTAAAGATTACCTGTTGGCATTGTCATTGTACTGCATTGTTTGTTAATTCATGATGGTTCTTTGTAGCTGCAAATTTTGTCTTGTTGAGTGAGAGATGAAAAATACTAGAAAAATATTATTTTGACACAATTTACTGTAAAATACCTTTAGGAATCATATCATCACAGTAAATTCCTGTACTCTGTTTTCCAAAAAGAAAGATAATGAGACTAAACAGAGGGAGGGAAAAGTAGGAAAGAAGGAGATAAAGTAAAAAGGAGAGTATGGGAGGGAGTGGTGCGGAGCACTAATCCTGCGCCAGGCTCTAGTGATCTAATGAGGCGTCCGTCTCAGACCCAGACGGAACTCTGGAGCCCAGCTGGGACCGGGCCGGTGTGAGAGGAGGTCAGCCTGTAATGGAGGGCTCCGTGGTCACCCCTCCGGAGATGGGCGGGGCCCACTCGCCGTGACCTATTAAGTCGAGTTGCTCTCTCCTGACCCTCCACAGGGCGGAGAGTCTCCAGTCTCCCCGCCCCAAACTGGCCCTACTCTGCCCCCCAGCTACAGCCTTTCCACAACCACACATACAAAAACACAGACCCATGCACGCATATACAACCCACCACCCGCCATGATGCTGGCCAGCTGCAGCCTGTGCAAGATGTAAATTTTAACTAAAAAAGAGCAGAGCCTGAAACACGAGGCAAATTTGAGCTGCCGCTCGGAATTAAGCTTCAACTAAGGGCTTTGGGGCCAAGGGCGTTTAACTAGCAGGCGACCAGGGTATAGGATCCCGATCATAGTGACATTACCGGCCACTGCCTCATTCAGAGTTTTATTTCTGCTGGCAGAGTCTAGGGGAGATATAAGCAGAAGTCTAAGCAGAAGAAGAGAAATTGGACATGGAGAGAAAGCGAGCCAGAGCGAGAATATGAGACCCTGGTGGACGTTACTAACCCTAGCCCGTCGCATAGACCCAACAAAGCTGTGCAAATAGTCGCCGGCTCACGCAGTCAATAATATGTGCAATCGTAGTGGACTGAAAGCTATAATCAACAACAAAAAAATCCATAGTGAGGATGAATGCCAGAGTTTTTTTTTTCTTATGAAATGTCAGAGAAGTGTGTTTGCTGAAGGGCAGAAATAACGGATGGGGTTGACAATTCCTAAGCAGAGTTTCTGAACCCAATAGGGTGCTGGACACCAGGTCCAGGCATTGAGCAAAGGAACTCACACCTATTTTGCCCCCGGTGGCCCTTGACTCCTATTACAACAGGAACGTAGATCCCTGACGTCATCAGTTTCACACATCTAGGGCAGATTGATATGGATGCTTCATGGTGTGTTCATACCTATGTGGCCATGACATAATGTACTTGCTATTTTTTCATGTGTATTTCCTGACTGCACCCCCCCCCCCCCCCCTTACATAGTAGACTACTGTAAAGTGCTATTGAGGTTAAAAGAAATCAACATCTTTTGGTGCAGTGTTTTTAAACATCCATGGTGAGTTCATCTGAATCATTTTAACTTGCCAGAGGTCTATAGGTTCCTTGCAATCTGTCAAGATCCACAAAGCCCTGTCCTTCTTCCACTTTTGCGATAAAATTGAGGAGTCTTTTATGTTCAACTTCTCCCTCATTCACCCTTTTGAAAGGCTGACGTCTGTTCTTTTTTCCCTTCTGTAAGGTCTTTTAAGTCATTATAAATGTTGTTGTTGTTTTTTTTCCTCTCTCTCTCTCTCACTCTTCTTCTTCTACTTCTTTTTTTGGGTCTTAGACTGCTTCAATAAAATAAGTGGAGATTTGCTGGAAATCAGTGGCTTTTGTGCACTGCCACGGGAGCATGGTGAAATGTTTGGACACTAATACCCATTCATTTCAGGCAGCTTCATAAATAAAGGCTCCCAGCTATGCGGCTTGCCGTGAAGTGGTATTCTTCGGCTTCCCAGCGGGACGTCCTGTTCACATTAGCCCAGCGGGGGGGTGCAAGTTGTATGGGGGGGGGGGGGGTGAGGGGGGGTGGTAGTGGAGGTGGTAGTGAGGTGGTGGTTGCAAAAAGGCCAGAACAGCTAGACAACTAAATCAAGGCACTGATTCAACTTTTGATGAGAAATGACGATTGGAGGAGATTGCCAGTATAAGTAATTTGGGGTTCGAGTATATGAATAATTTTGGAGGGTGGTGAATTGGTGATTTGTGTGGGGTGTGTTCTTTAAACAAATGCTGCATATTCCCGTTCTATGTTTTGGACATGGCTGAGGAAATATTAGTAGAATGTGAGACATAAATAAAAGGTTTTTAAAATGTTATTAATAGAAACCAGACATGTGGGCTAAGAAAAAAAGAAACAGAAAATGTCCAATACCATTTCTTTCCATTCTGTTTTCTATTCTGCAAACATGCAAAGGATTTGCAGCACCCATTCTGAAGGCCAAAGAGGATTAGTGTTACCTTGGTTTTGGAATCCAAATGAAATTTGTAAGGCTTTAAACACTTTCAAGATCATTTTCTTATTGTGGTCAAAGAGGCCTCTGATGATAGAGCTCCCAGCCTCAGAATAATTGGGATAATGTTTTGATTTCATTTTGATGCTGCTAATGCATTCTGACCACAGTGCTCCAGAAATTAATCACTTCCAGCTTCTAGTGGTGCACAATCCTATGAAAAAGTTTGGGCACCCTTGGTGAAATGGCACTTTTTTGTCTTTAAAATGAGTAAACATAATAAATACAGACTCTGCAGTTAATCAAACATAAAACTGTATTTCTTTTAGCAAATGCATAACATAAAACAGTCTTGCATGTACAGCTTGTTTAAGGTTCTTTGTAGCACATGGGGATTTTGAGGTATGTTTTGGATCATTATCCTGCTGTAGAAACCATCTTTTTACCTTTCAGGATCCAGAATAACTTTAACTTTTAGCATCCAGGATTTGCTGATATTTCACTCAGTATTACCAATGCCACTGGCAGCAACACAATCTTAAAGCATAATAGATCCTGCTCTATGCTTCATAGTAGACTGCAGTTCCCTTTTTTTTGTATACTGACTGAACAAACATGACTGTTGCGGATTGCAGCCAGGGAGGTCTATTTTGACTTCAAAAAGTTTCTTCTATTTTGAATCAAAAGTTTGGGCACCCTAAGCATTTCAAAGGCTTTTTTTGACAAGGTGATTAACATGCCAGGCCTGAGGTATGTCACTGATTTTAATTAAGAACTGTAAGCTGGCAACAGTATAATTTCTGTGATTCTTCAAACCTTGTACTATACTTATCAAAACCCCACCTGTGTTTTTGACTGTCAAGTGAAAATGCATGTGTAGAAAATCTTATGAAGATACAATCCAGATACCAGTCACATGAAGTGACCAGGTGTAAACAGAGTCCTAGTTTTGCCATGAGGCCACAGGTAAGGTATCATTCATATGACACTTCCATGAAGCTTCTATTTGTGCAAGCAGTGCTGTACAGTGGAATGGTGCACCACCGTCTTGGCTGAGCTAAACTCAGGTTCTTGGCAGTCATATGGGGGTTTTGATTTGCAGGTCTTACCAGCATAAGATTAGTTTTCTTCCAGATTTCATCTTTAACTCCAGAAGAAGAAACTTAGAGGACCCCGAGTGTAGTACTATGTTTGAAAAATCACAGAATTCATATTAGGAACTGTCAACTGAAATTTGATTCAGCTGAGAGTTCTTAGTTCTAATTGGTAACATACCTCAGGCATGATATGCTAATCACCTTGTCTAAAAAAAAAAACAGCCCTTGAAAAGCCTAGAGCTCCCAAACTTCTGCACATGCCACACTGATTGATTTTTTATGTTATGAAAGATGGAGTAACTATGCATTAGGATTCGTTGACAATATTATGTTTTATGTTATGTTTGAAGTTACAGAGGCTGTGTTTACTACTTCCCACCTGAACAAAAATGGCAAAACATGCTGTTTGGCCAAGGGCTGTATATGAGATGTGTACAAAAAACAAAAATAATTTTCATGATATTTTCCACTTTGTTTATGCTCAATGTGTGATAAAGCATCTTAAATTTCAAGGTGTAGATTAAAAAACAACAACACAAAAAAAACAGATCAGGTCAGGTCAGCTGTCCTGGTTCAGGTGTAATCAAAAGGGTAAGAGAGAGCTTAACTGACATGCTAGAATTACAAAGGTCAAATAGAGCTGTGGAAACAGAAAGGGAAAGTGTCATCAAGCATACTATTGTTGGAGGAACGCGTGGCCCCTAGGCGTCATGTGCAGGTGGTCAATTGGCTGTTCTGCAGAGAGGTTAAGTCTAAAAGGGAGAGGGTGGGGACATGAGGTCTGCAGAAGGACACCATAGTTCCAGCTAGGAGCCATTTATGACCTGTGGCTGACCTCTCCCTACTGCTTTACGAAGCCAGAGGACTTAGCGATATGTGTGTGTGTGTGAGAGAGTCAGCTCAAATGTAAGTGTGTGAGATGGAAAGGTCCACTGACCTGTAACGCCCCGACCACAGCCAGGATGTGCTATACCAAAGGGGTTATCATCTTGATTCCTGCTGAGTTTAAACTCTTATCTTAGCCAGAGTGAAATGAGATGAATTGACACTTGATTCTGAGTGAATAAATAAAGAGAAAGATGCTTAAATAAAAAAGAGGGCAGAGTGTGCTTTATCTAGAGCCTGTGAATGAAGTTTGGCAGTGCCACCGTGAGGTTGAGGCTGGATTTTTTTTGTTTGTTTGTCTATAGGCAACCTGGAACCCATCCAGGCTTTCTATGCCCCCCCCCCCCCCCCCCATTCTGACATTCTTCTCTTTCTTCTCATTTCTGAATTCTGTGAACTGAAGCTGAGAGGAGTACTCCCTCTCTTTTTGCCACCGTCTTTCTTTTGTTGTGCCCTCTGCTCACAGTCTTTGCTGCAAGGTTCAGCGAACCTTGAGAAAACACCAGCAGAATCCGTCACCATCTATCCCTCCACTGGTAGATGGAGTTGGCTGGGTACTTTTTCAACTGCAGTGACCCAAGGACTGAACCCTGCTGCACTTCGGTCCCCAGTCTGATGCCCGCCTCTAAGACCAAGTCACCCCCAGGAGCATTAGAAGTCAGCGAGCAGCAACAAGACCTTTGAAGGCCTGCCGAGCATCATTGTCATATTGTTTATGTACAACTTGTAATGCTGACAATGACTAGAAGTGCCTAAAAGCATCACCTTCACCTCCAGAAGTAGCTTGGTTTGAACTCAGTTTTTAAGTTTCTTTTTTTTCATTCTGATATAATATGTTTGCTTTTATAAGTGCTTTATTGGTATTGTCAGCATTGCACTGGAAGAAGGATAATAATTGTGTTGTTTATATTCTTTTTTTTTCTATTACAGCCCCAGATGGCCCTTAATTGGTTGGTGAGGGGAGAGTGGGGTTCCTCTTTTTGGAGTGAGGAGGGATTGTTGTGGTGAAAGACTGCCGGCGTGATACAGAGAAGGAACAGCATGAGGGGCGCTTTCACAAAGGAAGCACCAGCCATGCTCAAGAGGGGTGGGCTGGCGAGAAAGCCTGCCCAAAAAGGTCTAACCCTACAGAGAGAAGGGCACTACAAGTGTGTGGGAGAGAGAGAAAGAGAGGGAGAGAGCATAGGCTGGTTTAGGCATTCTAGATGAGGTCCTTAGATGTGGCGTTGCACCAAATTTGAAACTTCTATGTGCTTCATTGTGGCCTGCATTATCTAGTTAGACTTCATCTAAATCTATGAAACTTGCAAATTAATAATTCAACTGATTTTTGTAGCAATACTAAATATATTATACTAAATATACTCTAATATAAATATAAAATTAAAGTTGAAATCATCAGTGTGAGATACCAGATTTAGACCATTTGGTCATTTGAAAACCTAACTCCTTCTTACTCAGGCTCACACACATATAGTAGACACACACCCTTATATTCATCAACTATTCAACATTATTCTATATATAGTCTTCAGTCTTTTACCACACAGAATTGCCTAACAAAATGTTGTCACAACCCTGTCTGATCTCTGCTTGAAGTTAAGTAAAAAAAAATAAAAAATTAACAGACACTGCAGTGTTGGCCTTACATAGGTGCTGCACCTTCTAGTGGCTGTGTTTAACAGCGAGAGGCAAAATTAACCTGTGTCAAACTGATAGGAGCAAGCATGGAATCAGCACTTGTCCAATATCACTTCCCATTATTAGTGACACAGCGAGACCATGGGGCCTCGTCAGGAGTCAGCAGTGCCAGAGAACTTCAGGTGCAACTGGCTTCATTAGAGCCAGTGCAGCGTGGCCTGAAAGGGTGTGAAACGTGGGATCCGTTTCTCCTCTGCCAACACCGTGTCACTTTAATTTCTTCCCTGACGCCCAGCTTTGACACCCAGGAAGAGCTTGGAGGCGAAGGGGAGCGAGGCCAGGGATCATGGGAGGCTCCCATTTAAAAGGAGTGGTTTGACACGCGTGACATTTCTTCTCCTTACAGTTTGGCGGCATGGCGGCTTTCCGTATGCTCCCTCTCCCTTTATTAAGGTGAGGGAGAGTACGCCATTTTAAAAGCAGAGAAGGTCTTCCAGCGAGCTGCCTTGGAGAGGGGATAATGATCAGTTACAAGGCAGTGTGCTTTTTTTTTTTACAATTTCAGGCTGCCGGTGATACCATCACCTGCGTTTTTGCCACCTGATCAAAGTCAACGTGATTTCAGATGTCCCTGGAGTAATTAAAATGAAAGATCTAATATAAGACAAAACGAATTAGTATTCAGACTTTGGGCAGCTTTGTGTAAGAAGTCTGTTCCTCATCCAAATGAATCTTAAAATCGCTAAAGCAGATATGTAGGACAACTGAAACCGATCAAGATGACTAGCTGTCAGTGGAGTGTTAATAATGCAATATGCCATTTCTTAAAGGGCTCGCGACTCCCCTCAGAGAGTTGCTGGGTGCACTGAGAGGGTTAAGGTTGGGACATAGATTTATTGTGGGGTGTGGCGGCAGCACCGGGTCCAGAGCACTAATGGATGACCTTGGGGCTGGGCTGCTCCAGACCCAGAGAGATCAGGTCTCACCAGTGTCCAACCAGCAGGCTGACCTCACTCCCTCACCAGACCTGGCCTCAACCTTTAACTCGCTGATCTTTGACCAACTTATTAAGCAGACACCTGCTTTCCGGTGCAGAGGGAGGAAAGAGAGGATGGGCCCTAATTTGACGTAAATGTTTGGGGTGTCAGTAGCCGGCCGCAGGGAATCCATCTGTAGCACAGTATGGATTAGTTACTGTCTTTACAACACACAGCTGATCTTTCCTCCTGCAGTGCCCCGCAGTCAGTGAACTTTCGACTTGGAACTCAGGGGAATGTCGGGTTGGTGTAATAAAGCATGTGAATGTGAATAATCTTTGTTATTGTGCTCGAAGGCCATGTGTGTTCACAGTGTAGCGCTGCTTTTAGTCTCTGACTGTATCCTTTCTAGCACACACGTGTAAACAGACTTGCACACTCGCATGCTCTGTGTGTTTGTGTGTGTTCCATCTACCTTTCCTCTGCCTTCCTTAGCCGCTGACTAAATCCATTATGTCGTAACATACACACATACACTCACACACACACATATGCCTGCAATGTTTTATTTGTTTGGACAACTCCATGGTGGAGGGGACAGGTAGTTATAGAAGCTAAACTGTGTCCCTGTGGCAGGGGCCTCTAAGGGCATTATTTTCTGCCCTGTCTAATGCGGAGTGAGAGGAAAGTGCTTTAGCGGTTGTAGCAGAATAGGATAGCCAGGTGTGTATCTATAGGCCACTCTAGGTTAGAGCAGCTTCTCCAAGCAAAGATATAGCAAAAATGTATTCTTCTTAAACAACAAAAGGCTTAAATTGTATTGTTTGGACATATTATCAATAAAAGTAAAACTAAAGGTAAATAATGTTCTGTTTTTTTTACTCATGTCAGTACAATTTACAATGACAATTTTTAGGTCACATTGACCAATTAATGTTTATTACAGTCCATATATCGCATTCATGGCTTGCCCTTCAACCTAATTTGCTTATGCAAGTCTGATTTGGTCAAATTTGTTAATGGGATGCTTGTGACATGAGGGACAACTGGTAATTGGTGTCATTGTACATCCAGTGGAAAATAAAGTCCTCTTTCAAGGGCACTGAGCAAGCAGCCCAGACCCTGACAGACCTCTCCATGCCTCAGGGACCTCAGCTGCGTCAAACTTCAGGCGTGAGGAAAGAAAAAAAAGTCCAGCCCGAGCCATCGAGCCATTAAGGTATGGCTTGGGAACGACACTGACCTAGGCCTGCCATCCCTGCATTGTCCCACCATCTGTATCGACGTGAACTCTGCCTTTAAATACTGCCTTCTCAATTAACATGTCCAGCTGGGTGGAGAATTCCGTCGGCTCCCTAATATCATTACTGCAGCGACAGGGCGGGATATTAATATTTTAAAAAAAAAAGGAAGAAAGAAAAGAAAAAAGGAAAAGGGGAAAAAAGTGCCCAGAGCCCTTTCCCGGTCTGTGGGAGAGCTTGGACTTCTCACAACGTAATGAGGCACATACAGACAGCACTGTAATTCTAGAAGGCACACTCTTATTAGGTTCTGTTCAATGGGAGAGGGAGGGGAAAGAGACCGAGAAAGAGAGAAAGGGGGTGATGTCTTGCACTGGCTTTGTTTGCGAGACTCTCACAGATCCGCCTTTGTGCACTGCCGAGTGGCCAGACACAAAGAGCCATCTTCAGCCCCTCACACCTTGATCATGGACGAGTGGCATTTCTCCATGCTTGTGTCTCCCTACTCCCCCATGAGTGTCAGATATTCTGCCGGCCTGATGAAGAGGAAGAGGAGGGGGAGGAAAGTGTGTATCAAAGTAACAGTGGCTATCTTTCAAAGCCAGCCATGTGAGGTCCTTTTTGATATCCTCGCCTTCACTATGAAGGACACTCGCATGGCTCGGTCTGTGTATGCGAGTAGTGTGGGCGGATGTGTGTGGACTATGAGACTGTACGGCTCGCTGCAAAAAAAATGGGGAAGATGTTAAAAAATGCCAAAGTCTTTCAATGTAGGACACCACCGCGTCCGCCCGGCTAATCTCCCCCCACGGCTTTGCAGACGGTAGTGGATTTAGTGAATTGGCATCCAGACGGACCAGCACTGTTTGATTAGATAACAGGACTCCCCCACTGCAGTCGTGAGCGGTCCACCATGCTGAAAACGAGGCGGTTCACACAGCGGTCTCCGTCCATTCCACTTGCAGAGCCGCAGGGGGGCCAGAAAAAAAGAGTGTCCGACAGTCTGAGGCTGCTCTGGATGTGGCGAATTCCACACAGCAGCTTGCACCAGATGCTGGGAATTAGCCGGTGCTCATGAACATCAGGGCCTGTGAACACCCCTGTTTTTTCAGGACAGATTATGGGGCCATGTTGATGATGCCTTGAATGCCAGCATGATGCAGTCCAGGGTTGAAGTGTTGTGTTGTTGTTTTTTTTTCCCCCGGAGTTAAAGTGTTTTGAGCGCAGGTGTACTTCAGAACTAGGATCAGAAGAGACAGCTAAGATAGCTGAATATTCCTAGATTACCAAGTTACCACACCTGACGTAATTGCTCAGACCATCCTGTCTCAATGAATATGTCCTTTGTGTTTTTTTGCCACCGCAAAAGTTTTACTCAATCACAACACAAATAAACAGAGCAATAAAGTCTCCAAACAGTGAAGCAAATCAATTTCACCAACTTTTGGGAGACCATCTCACCAGCTCAGAATTGCTGGCAGTCCTTAGAAGGCAGTAGTGGAGCTGTGTTTGGACGGAATGTGGACCATGCCTATGGCTAGAAACAAGGTTGCTCTGGTCACAGTGTTCTTACCACACAGCTGTGCAAACAGTAAGGAAAATTTTAGGAAAGCCTGATTTGTTTGTCTGATCACTAGGAGTCATGCATCTCCGTCGCACTCTGAAATGAACTTTTCTTTTCTAATATATATATATGTATGTATATATATATATATATATATATATATATATTATTAGTTTTATTAGTTTTCTGTCAGTTTATTTAAAAAAAGTTTCTTTATTAACATTGGATTTAAGATAAAAGCTTTTGGGCCTTCTTGAGTTGCAGGTTACTGGTTTCACTGAGGCTGGAATTTAGGTTGGGAATCAAACAGAATGACCCTTGGCACCCTCTGAGAAACACATGGGCCAAGACTATATTCCGTCAAGGTTTGGCCAGCATACTTCTAAAGTCGCCAGCTTGGATGCAGCCTAATACAACAGTGAGGTCCATATTCCTAAGCATTCCTTGGAGCATGGTGAAATACTTTACTAAATTGTTTGATGGAACAGTTCTCTTGAACCCTTACCTTCAATTTCAGCTTTTCTCAGTGATAACCTATAATATCATGAATTACAGGAAAGAGGAAGAAATCATGAGCTGTATCTCAGAGATAAATTCTTTCATATGCTGCTTTGTGCGGAAGTTAAATCCAATGCAGGTTTGTTATCCAGGTCCCCTGAGGCCGGAGTTTTGCACCTTGTGTGTGTGCGGCGGTGTGTGTGTGTGTGTGTGTCACTGCGAAACCCATATTTGGGGTCCGCATGGAGAGAAATAATACACAACAATGATATCTTTGATCACTGTAAGAACTCGGCAGGCACAGGAGCTGTGTCGAGTGTGGTTATCATCAGCCCATTTTGTTTCCCCCCTTCTGCTCCCTCACACACATACACATACATAGAGGCAGGCAGAGCGCAGCGCAAATCATTCCAGGCCCCGGCTCCATCCCATGTGCCAGTGCGGGGCTTCAAAAGCAATTTCAGCTGAAAAATAAGGTGCTTTTCTTCAATTTTCGAGCCATTTGTGCAAGGGTTAGTCTTGTTTACCTAGCCAGTACAGTGGTATTTACATACCTCTTTAAAGGGAAGGGAGAAAAAATGGCGGTGGTGATTTATGGACTGCGGCGGGAGCACAATTTTCCATGCTGTGTGCCTCATCTGAGAGGCTATAGAGAAAGGTCGCCTTGGCCATACAAATACCACAGCCCGCTATAGTAAGAGAGAGAGAGCATATTCACTCTCTTCAGAAAAAAAAAAAACACGAGTCCAGTGCTCCCCTATAGGTGTTGGGTTATTGAATACTAGAAGCAGTAGGCTTTCATATGCCTTTGTTGTATGTGTGTGTGTGTGTGTGTGTGTTTGTATGAGTAAATGATGTCCAACAGCAAGGCTCTAAGACATATGAGCTTCATATCCATGAATGTCATCCTCTTGAGGTATGCCACTATCAGAACCTCTGCATCTGCTGTTATCTCCTTAATGCAATAAATGCAATGCTGATTGATTAATTTGTCTCAAAAGCTCAATTTTTGTTTTGGCATTATAGCTGGGTCATTTCAATGCTTTCTGCCAAATTCCAGACAATTTATTTGTTCAGTAATGGCTTATTTCAAGCCACCCTCCCGTACAGGCCGGTTGTGTACAGAGCTCTTGATGCTGATCCCTGTTTCGCCTTTACTCCACTCAGCCACTAAACTCTTTATCTCCTCCACAGTGATTGTTGGCCTTTTTGTGTCCTCGCTTTGAGTATCCTTCTGGTTCTGATGCTTTGAGGAAAGACCTTGCCCAGTTAGCGCCTGGGTGATAAGCTTGCATTTCATAACTGTGATCACTGAGATATCCAAACACTTGTTTATTATTTTGTTTATGACTCACGGCATTGAAAGTATAAGATCACCTGAAATTAGCAAGAAACAAATGGTTTGTGTACTGGGCGATGTTTTGAAGGCATGCTACAGCGATGCACCTAAAGAGAGATAACACACAGGAACTACTGTTGTAGACAATGGACCACCAGAAACATCAAAATCATTGTAACTGTTGTCTATTCTCATTAAAGGCCGAACCGCCTGCATTGCTCGATGTTAATACTTTGATTACAAAGTTCTTCAAAGCTGGAAGCTGCTCTTTCTCACACAGTACAAACGAGGAACAAAAGAAACAGACCCCAGTGTTTATATATAATGGAATTTTGGGATTACATAGATATCTGGGCGAAGGTGAAGTTATGAGGAGGTCCCCTGTTCTTTAGAGATGACATTATATTTACAATGAAATTAATTCTAATTTGTTGATAGAACTTTATTTCTTTGAGATAAAACAGACTCCAACGTAATTACCCACTGATCACACAAAAACAGACACCATGGAGCTGGATGTTGGTGCATATGCGTGTGCGCTTTGGGCTTGATTTGATATGAACCATATTTAATGACTCTATTCAGACATTATTTTATATATTTCTTTGTGTAGGGATTGGCATAAATACAGTAGATCACTTACACTGTGATGCGGTGATATAAATACTCCACTGCACTGGTGACTATTATGCCGAAGTTCTTGTTTAAACCCACAATATTTGGTTAATAAGTAAATATAATAAGTTTATTTACAGTTTTGTCAAAATAAAATAAAAAAGTTTGATTTTTTGATGAAATGAGTAGTTAGCAAAATAATCAATAGATTAATGGAAAGAAAAATCCTAGATCTAATGTGTAAACTTCTGTGTTGAATACTTGTGCACACAGTCACTTTTATGTAGTTTTTTCAGTCACAGTAATTAATGCTGAGGTCCAATATTTTGGAAGGAAATATAACACCGAACTAAATATCAAAGTGTCATTTGTAATCCATAAGAAAAGGCTTTCTGATTGGCTTATAAAAGTGAAATCAGTATCCATAAAAGCTATGTTTAAAGATGTTTGTGATCACTGATTGGGATGCTTTGCCTTTGTTTGTTTGAAATTCTTTCTGGTTGATAATAGTTTTCTTTGCGATAGTTAGTGCTATAGAGAGTACTCTTCTGGTGGCTCTAGTTATTTTAATTGCTGTAATTTCTTCTTGTTCATTCATTGATGTTTAATGGGTGTGCAGTAATCATATGGCATGCATATAGTTACTTATGATTAAGTGCACAATGCCCACAAGCAGTTCATAAAATGAGTTTTAAACATTTTACCCAGTGTAGTGTCCTGTCAGTAAGTGGTAGAAAGTGTCTAGAAGCACATGGAATAATTGATAGGTCTTACTATCTATAAGGTCATTACAATACTCTTAGTTCAGATTCAGATAAAAAGGGGTTTATTTATGGAGGAAAATTAATGACTTCTAAAAGTGTGGGGATAATATAAAATATATTTTCTTTTTACATTGATTTTCAAACATACAGGCAGGCCTATGTATTTTGGACAATGACAACTTTTCTAACATTTTTGTAATTTTTCTTTCTTTTTTAACAGTTTTGCCTCTGTATACCACCTCAGTGGATTTAAAATGACTCAATAAAGTTGTGATTAAACAGCAGGCCTTCAGCTTTCATCCAAGCAGTTTACCAATTATTACATTAAACATTTCGGAATTGCAGACATGTATGTAACATCATCCCCCATTTTCACAGACATGAATGGAATCGGACTACCATAATATGCAGAGTATATTTCTAATACTTGGATGCAAATACTTTGTCGGTGATTGTCTAAAGTCTAAAACCCATAGTCATCAGCAATTGCTGAGATTCTTACCTTGGATGAGATGCTAAACCAGCAGCTGCTTTGTCTTCAAGAAATGAAAAGAAATGAAAAAAGTTGGGAATGAGCATCAGGTGACCTACTCCATGATTTAAGAACATTTAATTTCTTTGCTTTAAGAAGCTCTTGGGTTGCTTGCGCAGTATGTTTTGCGTTATTATCCATCTCTACTGTGCACAATCCTATCAATTTCGCCGGATTTTAATAAATATAACAGGACAATAGCTGCATTTGTTAACAGTCATATCGTCAATTAAACACCAATTACCCTGTTCCACTGGCAGCCATAACAGAGCCTCCACCATGTTTAACAGATGATGTATTATGCTCCGGGTTGCACTGTTGAATCCATACTTTTCCTTCTCCATAGTCTTATACAGTGTTTCTTTTGACAACGAATCTTGTTCCAGAACGGAGCAGTCTTTCTTAGATGGTTTTTAGCCGTCTAATCTGGCCTGTAGCAAGTGCACTTCAATCCCATCCCGGTTACTAGATTTCAAATCCATTGAGGTGGTGTACACAGGCAAAGTTATTTCTTTGTCTGTCACTGTCACTTTGTTAAGTCACTGTCCAAATATTTATGGGCCTGACTGTATATGGGAACACACTCATTACAACATAACTAACAGAATGTCAATATCATAATAAGACATTGTAGATTCAAAATCCAGTCATTATGAAATTCTGTAAAAGGCACCTGGCAACCGTGAAAAGCTGTGAGGATACTTAGTTAGACATTAGTTTACAATATCGTCCAGTGGCAGGAGTGGTACACAACGCAATGGACAGTTATTCCAGTAAGTGTTACCAGATGGATTTGAGAGAGAGAAAGAGAGGGAGGGAGAGATACACTCACTGTCAGGTGTTAGGTTCAATCCCATGCCTCAGTGTTGTAACCTTTACCCTGTCCCTTGACTCAGAGGCTACATAATACCATGGGATTGAAACAGAGAGCGAAAATACATTTAAAAGTACTTAGAGAACATGATACCGCTTCAGGCCTTTCTGTGTATTTGTTCATTTCCCAGGCACATCGTCAGTGAAACCTATCTTTCTTTTGTGGTTCACTCACTCGAATTTGATCCGTTTGGCCGAGGTAGAGGCGGTTGCAGGGCGGATGACCTACACTCAATCTCTTTATGATTTATCAAAATATCATGCGTCAAATAGATGGCATCCTGCCTGCGGGAGAGGTCTCTGTACATGCATAGTTAACAATCAATGGCTAGCAGCTCTAATTTATTATCCATTAAAGGCTGACATTGCTGTGTTTCTCATTAATATTAACTGAGTGGTACTGCTCTGTGGCATGGACTCTGGATTCTGTTTCTGAGGGGGAAAAGAAAGAATGAAACTCCTGAAAAGGTCACAGGAATCACAGTATTGCTGAAACACTGGACAAAATTATAAAGGGCATCACAATCAAGCTATCGTATCGGGACAAGCCACCGCCAGCAAAATGACAACGAGCCCAACCGCAGTGAAAGGCCCCAGCATAATATATGCATTATTTCAAATGAAGAGTATTGTTGTTGCTGCAGGCTATACTCTATGACATTTTAATAGTTGGATATGATGGCGACAATGAGGATAATTGGAGAGGATTTGCATCTTGACAACTTTGATTTAAAAAACTACAGCTTTGATTGCTTCATTAAAAACCTATTTAAGCAATTACTATTCAGACAATTTCAATGTTTCTAAAAACACAGAATACTGTTTGTTTCACAAACACTTTGCAGTTTAATTCTGCTTACTAAATCAATAGCATGTGTCACACCTTATTGTTATTAATACGTCATGAGCAATTGAGTTAGCATGACCTGAATTAGCATGACTCTGAGAGTAGAGTTCACTCCGGTGCATGCTGGTGCTCATTAGCCCGGTGACTCTCTTTAGCACAAGCCCACTGATCCCGGCCTATGCGGGAGGATCAAGTTCAGTCCTAATGACGACCCCTTGCTGACCTCTCCTAAGAAAACAAATGGACCCTCAAGGTGATGTTTCAGTCCCACTGGCCACTTGGGTGTCCCGGGGAGCCAGTAACAGATGTAGCCCTGAGGACGGGAAAGGGGTGACGTGCAGGTCAAGGTTGCCATACGCCAAGGTTAGGGTCAGATAAGCACGGCTGGCTTGGGGTCTTCTCAGGCCTAAAGGCCAGCAAGGGGAGGGGCAGAGAGTGGTCCTGCGCTCAGGAACTGGGTATCGAGTGTTACTCCTCGGAGACTGTGTGGGAGCGTTCACTGTCATCTGAGAGACTTTGGGATTGTGGTTCTCATAGTTAGCATTTAAGGATGTACAATGCTAATGTACAATAGAGTTTTTTAGAACTGTCTAAGTTACGATATTCTGACCCTTATTAAGACATTAATAGAATGGCACTAGATAGAGACCGACACATACACATGAATACACAGACTCAGGGCTTTGTATAAAATCTCATTAAACTAATGAGCTAGAAAGCTAGAAAAGAATGTTATCTGCATTTATGGTGCGATGTCTCGGTTGTGGTTGATGTTTGGAATATTAAACCTGCGTTACCTGTATTCAGGTGCTCCAAAATTGAGTTGATTTAATAATGTGATATTTTAAGCTATTTGGTTCGCAATATTGCGAGACAATATTGTAATTGTATGGCTTGAATAGGTGAGTACATCTTAGAACAGCCTAAGACAGAGGTAATGTCAGCTGAAGTAGCACCTTCTTTGATCCCAGGATATTTCAAGGGAATAAGTTATCTCTGCCACACTTATTTTGACTTAATTAATGCAATAACCTGAGCAAGTTATTTAATTTCCCATGTCTATAAGGTGCAATAATAACACTGCACCACCACTGCACTTGGAATTTCCTGAAATGGGGTAGCCAACAGCTCTGGAACGAAACTGCAATTAATGTCATATTCGCTTGGAGGAGGACTAATAAGGAGCCTCTCCTTTTCGCAGCAGGTCCAATCAAACGTAAATGTGTTCTGTCAACTTGTGTTTCCGTTAATTAGAATGGGCTACTTGTTTGTTAAACTCTTTTAGTTCCTTTACTTGTCAGCTCTGCCTTAGCGCACCTCTGTGGCATTCACTCCGTCACATTTTAGCCATTTAACAATAGGCCCAGTTAACAGTACCCTTGCAAAGGTGTAGCGTGTGCTAATAAACAAGTAGCACTTCCAGGCAGTCTGAGATGGCACAGTCTGGCACGTTGTGGATAAAAAAAACAATAGTGGTGTTCATTAAATACAGTTGATTTGGACTTGATACTGGTAAGAGTTTGAAATACGTATCTCGTTTCATCTATTATTTACCTTAGATGAGACAAACCTTGTCTTTCCTGCCAAGCGATACAACAAAGATTACAGATAGCAAAGACAATGAAAAGCAATCAGTGTCACTCCGCAAACACTCAGGTGGGCGTCCGTACAGAACGAAGTACTCCACCAAGATGACAGAAATATAATAGTTTCAATAGGAAGCCGCTGATAAAACAAGCTTTATCAGTTTGTGGCGCTGTAATAAACATAGCAAAAACAGTAAATATTTAATGAAGCTGCAGATACAGGAATCTCATCGAATTTCCATGCATAAACATGATACAGCGGTAAGCAGAGCCAACAAAGACAAGCCACTTTAAGCTTTCTACATCCTCAGCTGGGATCGTACCGTACAGTGTGGCCTTTGGTGTCTTTCTCTAAAATCAGAGAATTATAAAACAAGAGAACACAGCATGAAAGGATTGTGAACTATGACAGGCCGTCCTGAGAGAATACGTACGCCATCAGTACGTTATCAGTAAAGAGAAGAGTATGGGAATAGTAGTGGATTTGCTTCCTTTAGTTCTCTCCTTACGGACTATGCTGTGGAATTTCACAAGCGAATCCTCAAAACTAAGAAGACATGAGCTGCGTTCGGAATCACTCCCTATTACAGGAATAGTGAACTACGTAGTGTGTCAGCCATTTCGCAGTTTTGTTCTTTGAACAAAACTTCGGTGGTGCCTTACAACCGATGAAGAACGAAGTTGTTGCGTTATGTCAGACGCAAACTCCTAAAAGGAAAGTCAGGCAGGCAGGCAGGCAATTGTGCAACTCCGGGGAGTCACACAAGACCAGGCTCAAATCTCTGTGAATGGAGAGAGACCAAATAACTGGAAACTGAACATCAGATCACCACTTTGAAAACATTTTACATTCTAAAATCTGCAAAAGCTCATGAATAGTTTGTAGCTCAGTACTGCACAAATGTTTTCTCTTTGCTTGTTCTGGCTACTCAAAGCTAGATCTCCACATGGGGGGTTAGGGGTTCCTGTGCTAATGGTGTAACAAGCAACCTGATTGACTGTTTTTGTTAAAGGGCGGGACTTCATGTTGAGCATTATGAGAACTTATGTGCATATCTTAACCAGTGGCCGGTCTCTTCATTTGTAACGTCAGAGCAGCAGGAATACACGGGTGGCAGTTTTATATACAATAACTTTTATTTAAATAAATAATTATGCTAATATTAATGAATTATCACTACCTGCTTAGAAAAAGACATTAAAATATCAACCAATAAAAAACTTGCAAACGGTTTTACAGATTTTACAGTACAGACAGTTTTAATCATTTATACACAACTGTGTGTAAACATCATTTTTAAAATCAGTAACCTAGACAGTTAACTTTAGCACATGCTAATATAATGGCTAATATAATATTTTTTTCCAAATAATAGTTCTTTGGTTCATTCATTATGACACATTCACATAATGTAAAGGTCAGGTGGCATTTTCAGATGGTATAAAGATTTTTTAAATATTTTTTTTTTTTTACAATTATAAGGATTTGATATGGTTCATCCAACACAACCACAGTATAAATAACTGGTAACTTTATTTTGAAGGCTACCTACATAAGGACATGATGCATGCATAAGCACTGAATAATGTATTTATAAAATGACAATTCAGTAGTTATAAACAGCTTATGTCAGTATTTGCATAATGATGAGATAATGCCATTTTATGAGAAAAAAAGACCATTTGCATGTACATAAAGGCCCTGCAGCTAAAGTAAGACACATTTATTCACCCCATTTAAAACACTGTTATGAAGACTAATTCACATAGAAAAGAAACAGTTTTCAGAAACAAGTTTCAAACACAATGTCTGAAAATATCTTTCATTGAACTGATACATTTACTTCATAAAACACCTTATCTTGTCCTGAGTTGATTTGTAAACACATTATTCATGCATATGCCTGTCTCTAAGTCAGTCTAAGTAGTTAGCCCTCAAAAACATTGTTACCAAATGCTTCATAAGGGAGCATTGCTGAACTATACATAGGCTAACTAACATGAATTCATTATTCCTGTGAAAATGCCTGTGGTCTTAATGCAGGAGGCTTTCGCCCACTGAATGCCCACATATGAATGAGAAAGAGAGTATCATTAGCCCTAGCAATAAAGAGAGGTGGACAGGCACCCAAAGAGCAGGAGAAAGAAGGAAAGAAAGAGCGACAGACAGAGCAGTAGAGGGGGAGCGAGGGAGAGAACGTGTTCCCTCAAAGGTCAGTCCTTCTTTGTAGTCAATAATTGACATTTAAACGTGCGTTTCAAACGTCACTGATAATGTTAGGCGAGATAATGGGGGGAGAGCTGCTTACACCGCTACGTAATTACGGGCACAATGAGATGCAAAAATGCAAATGGCTTTGAGTGCGCTCCAGCCCAGCTTTTGTCCGGCGCGGTGGCGGCTGGACCGGATGATAGATGCCACGCCGGCGGTGGCAGACTGCACCGTGACATGTGGGAGTGGGAGCAAGCAGAGAACAGAATTAGGGCAAACATGCCACACTCCCCCAGAAAACACCGAAACACACACACACACACTCACCCTCATACACACGTACACATGCCAAATCCCACCACTGCAGCAGCTAATGCCTTTCTGAATACTCTCCAAAGCTCCACTTTATGGATGATTAATTGTAACAGACAGACGAGCCTTCCCGAGTCAATTTATGATTTGTGAAAAATGTGAAATCGCCAACGTGTGGCACGCTTCGCAGCTGCCTATTTATTTATTTATTTATTTATTTATTTATTTTTGCGAAAAAAGCACCCTACCGGGAAGACAATGACTCTTAAGGAAATGACCCTCATTGTTCTGAATATTAACACACTCCCCTTCCCACACTTGCACTCCTCTAGTCTATCTGTCCTCCTTATTATGCATCCAGTTAGCAAAGGAGAGCACCCAGCTTCCTTCACTATTGGTTGATGCCTATAAGTGAAACAGAGAGGAAGAGCATTATGCTGAGGGAAAGAGTGCCTCCAAGCCTGTATATGACCCATGCTGTCAGGTCATCAGCAGGGTAGGGCGTTGAGGGCATAAGTGTGGGCTGCTGTATGCTAAGCACAGTGGAGTGGTCAGACTCCCTGGCAGACTGTGCACCTTGGACACTCTAATTGGCAAACGTGGTGGGCTAGCACAGGAAGGAGTGCCAAAAGGACAGAAAGTGTAAGGAATACAAATGGGGCCTTGAACCTTTTGGAAACTTTTGGGTTCATTTCAAAACATAGCAAGGCTTAGAGAACTGCTGGTATTGGACAACACAGATACACTATAAAGAGTGTATGCTATTCTTCAATTTCACACTAGCAATTCTCACGTATATTAAGACACTGATGTTCACACAAATACAATTAGTATTCCATAAATAGCACTATATACTACTATATATACTGCAGAACTATGTTCATTTCAGTCCAGATTTTAAAGCTATAATAACCTTCTCAGAAAGTTTACAGTTTTACGGGCTCACAGAGTACATCATATATGATTTTTAAAGTTCTTTTTCTTCTACAGATATCAGATACAATGACTCTTAAAGGAATTAAATCAGAAGATTTGAAGATTAGAAGATTAGTAGATTAACTATTTTTTAATGGAAGTGTAGGTAAAAATTACCCCTTTGATAATAAAATGAACAAATAAACAAATAAAAAAGAAAGCATGATCGATTGCCTGGTTTACAAAACACTGAAAATAGTAAGAAATTGGTGGGAATCTTCGTTCAGTTGCATTTTTTTAATCGAAAATTGATAATGATAATTATCAATTTTCATGACATGGTACACCTAAAACCGGTAAACCGCTGCTACCCTAGGGCAGTCCTTTTGCATGAGTATGTTGACTATTTTACCACAGCTTTAGTTGTGGTAAAACTGGTACACGATTTAACTGAAGACTATGTAAAGTGGCTTGTGAAGTGAATATGACAGAATGTTCAGTGTATGCTGTCGAAGAAAAAACGAAAGCAATATTTTCTGAAGTTAAATTCTTGAAAACAAAATGTTACTCTGGTGCCTCTCTGGAAATTGGTGAGCTGGCCAGTGCACCAATACAATAAAAATGGTAATGAGGGCCTTTTCTCCAGATGAGGCATGTAAACCTGGGCCTTCTGGCGTGTGTTTTGATAACATAAATCACCTTAGATCAAGTATGCCCTAAAACATATTGCCTGGACCCCCTGCCCAGCCCGCCAGACCTCCCCCACCCCTTCCATTTTGGCCAAGTAACTGAGTGGCATGCAGGAGTTGTAAGCAGTCATGCTGTTTGTTAGCAGCAATTAATTTCTCTGCTGCTTTCGCTCCATTCAGAGGGAAGCTTTTGTGCTTTAAATCCTACTCCTTTAAGCCTCCCCTCTTGTTAAGCGAGCGAGCGAGAGAGAGAGAGAGGGAGGGGGAGAGAGAGAGGGAGAGAGAGAGAGAAAGAGAGAGAGAGAGAGAGAGAGAGAGAGAGAATAGCACAGGGTGGAGCAGGTACAGAAAAGAGAAAACGAGAGAGAGCCAGGGATGGCAGATTATCTTGGGCCAGTTAAGCATGTAATTGCTCAAATGAGTTAAAATCCCTTCAAATATCTGTCTTTGCACCTCATCACACCACTTCATAGACTCAAATATTTGACAATAGGCCGAAGATAAACTAAAATACGGATCTTCATTAGTTACCAACCACCATGACAGGAAGCCTGCTGGAAAGACTATGTTTTCAAAGGATTTCTGGAAGGCTGGAATGAAAGCTGGAGCACTTGGTTTAAATTCTGGGTTTTTTTCCCTAGCTGTTGCTAGATAGAGCCCTTTAAGCCTCCCCTGTCTACTAAAGTAAGTTGTGTGAGCTGGAGAGGGGTTTGTGAAAAATTCAGAGGGGTGAGCAAGGCCTCTTTTCATCTCTTTCTCTCTCTCTAGTTAAAACGTCTGGCTAATCAACATGCACAGGTCCGCACCGCTGTTCACACTGTTCAGAGACTTCATATCAGTTCACTGTGTTGTGATCGTATGATGGACATCTCACTCCATAACCTAAGACATGGCATAAAATGACTAATTCAGAGCTTGTCAGGTGTATTCATGGCATTCTTTGTTGAGGACACTTTGAAGCCGAGTGCTCGCATAGCCGACTCACTATGGGTAGTGGTACGTGGCACAGTGTGTGCCGGGAGCAGATTGGAGAGAAATGAGCAGTGGTGAGAGTAACAGAATGCATGTGTCTTAACTCCTCAGACAGGGAGATTGTTATGGAGAGTGACAGACACAGCAGTCCACACAAGGATCTGGGAGACTATGCGCGCAGCTCCTGCCAAGCCTTTACACATAGCCACTGTTGCTGCAGGCCTGGCCCGATGGATGCGAGCCCTGTGGAAGCAGTGTGTGTGTGTGTGTGTGTGTGTCTGTGTGGGTGTCTCTTGCCAGCTTGTCTGAGGGCTGTGTGGTGGTAGGAAAAAAGGAAACAATTGACTCCTACTGTAAGAGCCGCAGCAGTATGTGAACATTCTGTGACGGAGCTGTGGATGGATGTTTGCTTTTGAATACGTTACGTGATTAAGAATCGTGCAGCCGAATGTCGAGTCGGAATGCATTGTAAACGCATGATTATGTGGGAAATGCTAATGTGGCTACAAATGAACAAAATGCATTAAAGACCAGCTAGCAGGATCTTATAGCTACGTTAGATAGCTTTTATTTGTTGTTGAATTTTTGAAGGAATAGTTTGGGATACCTGATATCCAGTCAAGTCAATAAAAACACATAAAAAATGTAAGCTACTGAACCACACATGAAAGTGGCAAAGAAAAGAAATTAGGGTGTAGCACTGGTCAACAGTCCAGTCATAGATTCCGATAAAACCTGTCAGTGTTTAAAGCTCATGTGCTTAAGTAAGGATTATAAGTTAGCACAGATGAATTTTGTATGTGTGTGTGTGTGTGTGTGTGTGTTGTCTTTTTGGGGGGAGGGGGGGGCGTAGAAGGGGGCAGGTTTTGAGTTTCACCAGGTGTATGTGTGCTGTGCCAAATGCCACCCTCAGTGCAGGGCGGGTGAGCTGTGTGTATGTGAGGGTGTGTGTGTGTGTGTGCGCACACACTGTTTTACGTTCCCCCAATGAATACTAATGAGAGCATGTGTGTGTGTCTAAATGTTATTCACACCAGATCAAACTAAGCCTGCAAAGAGGTGCAAAAGCGAGGCTGGCAGCCTCCCAACCCAAAACACCCTGGAAGCATGTCAATACATTACATGTACTTAACACATGTACCAGTGGAAAGTGTGTCAGCTACAATAACAATCATTCTACCAGGGAGTTTTTAGGGTTATATATCTGTCATTCACATAAACTGCAAACATGGCAACAACTGCTCATTTCTTAACCCTCTTTACATACTGTAACGCAAAAAATGTTACTTTATAGTAGCTAAAGGTGTGCTATTAGTTAGGCCGTGCAGTATGAGTTCCGTGTGAGGATTCTAGATTAGCTACCAAAGCTCAAGTAATCCTTTGACTAGTGCCATTGACAGGTAAAGTGAAAAGGACAGATTAACTTTGTCCTTGGTATCATCTGTCTAAGGTTGGGATATATATTAGTCAGCAAGTGAACAGCTAGTTCTTGATGGTGATGTATTACAAGCAGGAAACTGGGCAAGCAAAAGGATCTGAGCTACTTTGACAAGAACAAAACTGTGATGGATAGACGATTGGGTCAGATGATCTCCAAAAGAAAGAGCAAGCAGTAATCAGCAACAGAATCATGGACACGTAAGGCTCACTGATGCAATCAATGGAGGCCCCACCTTATAGAACGTAAGGATCTGTTGCTAATGACTTGCCAGCTACCACAGGTGTTGGAGTCAATGCTTCAAATGGTCAGATCAATTGTGGCGGCACAACTCAATATTAGGCAGTGGTGCCGATGTTATGGATGATCAGTGTGTGTGTGTGTATATATATATATATATATATATATATATATATATATATATATATATATATATATATATATATATATATATATACACCATTGGAATTTTGGATACTGGGATTTCTGCCACTGCTGGTAGACTTATATGACTGTATGCTTCAATACACCTGCAAATTCAGCTACTTCCTTCATACTATGTCATTTGGCAAGCCTAATTGCTATCACTCCTTTTGCAAGTCATTAACATCTGCTTTGTTAATGATCTTATTACATCTTATGAACCATCAAGATTACTTAGATCACAGGGTGCTGGTTTCCTAGTAGTTCCCAAAACTCAGAAAGTCTCAGCAGAGAAAGAAACTTTTCTTGTAAAGCCAATGTTTGGGATCTTCAAGTCTAGACTGAAAACACATTTGTTTAGTTTGGCTTTTGGTAATTAATGTTTCCCCTTAGATAAGTGTTGTAGATCCAGGGGTTCACGGACACAGGGAATTGTAGTATACTGAGATGCTGGAGCTGTAGTCTCGCTGCTTATGCACGATCACTTAGGTTTGTGACGGTGGTGCTCCTGTGTCTGTGTCCCTTTCTGGCTCACTCCTTTTAATTAAGCCGTTATAGTATATAACATATAACATAAATCCATTCAGAACTAACTCTGTCTCTTTACCTTCTCTGAGTAAATGGCCGCCCGCTCATTCGGACCGACCTGTTAGAAGACTGACCGCCGGGGTCCCCTCTACCTGCGTCAGACCAGCTGCCGCCCACCAGTCCAACCACCAGGCTCCCTCATCACCCGTGCACCCTCATGCCACTGCTACCTGTCTAATGACTATTTTAAAATCTTCATGGACTCTTAACTATCTGCCGGTACTAATAGTACCACTATTAACTATCACTGTTACTACTCATTACTCTGACCATCACTGCTATGATCATATTAAGCTATACAACACCATGATTAATATAGACATATTGAAATTATGTTGTACACCTGAGCAGTAGAACAGTCTTGGTGGTACTGTGACTTTTATCAATAATTTGTAATGGTTCAGACCAGAGGAGGATGGGTCCCCCTTGTGAGTCTCGGTTCCTCACAAGGTTTCTTCCTCCAGCTCTGAGGGACTTTTCCCTCGCCACTGACGCCTTTGGCTGCTCACTGGGTTACTAATTACTGATTGTGTAGAGCTGCTTTGTGACAACACCAGTTGTAAAAAGCGCTATACAAATAAATCTGATTTGATTTGATTTGATTTGTGACCCCTTTTTCCACACTCTGAACAATGTGTTCACTCTGCACTGCACCACTTCTTCGCAATCTATGAATCCTTTCGCACACCCCACAGGTATTTATAGCCCGATCATCCCTGTATATCTATCATATACAGTTTGTAGATATAGATATTAGACTTAACGTTTATTGTTTATAAGTTTATGTTGGAGCTATTGTTACAGTGAGCGGTTCAGTAAAAACTTTTATTATTTTTACTTTTATTATCTTTGATCGTAATAAAAGCAATAAAATAGAAGAGGCAGATGCGAAGTGTGAAGATACCATACCGAGACAAACTCTGCAAGGGTGCCAGGGACTGTTCTTTGAATAAATTCTCACCTGTAAACAACATTGATCCAAACAACCTGACCAAAAATGTTTGGAATGATATCACTGCTGCCTGCAACCTTGTGCTTGAATATTACCAACTACCTTGATTACAGCATAAGAATGTATACCTGTGAACAGTTCTGGAACTATAAATTCCTGAAGCCCACAGACATTGCATGAGTGCAGCATTTGTTTACATTTCGACGAAGGACTGCAATAACGTAGATCTAATAGCAAAAATACACTGGCTGTAGTTTTACCCACAACACACAATGTGATCGTACCATTTCAAGAGCATGGTCCATACTAGCAAATAATATTTTTATATTTAGCTGGCAAATCACATACCTAACACTGATGGGTGACAAGGTCAGTTAATTAATGCACATTGTTTATGCACTTTTGGCATTTGTAATGTTAAAATCTCCCACCACATGAGAAAAGGCAGTATGGGAATATGTAAACAAAGATGACATAAATGATCATTTTCCCTCTGAAATTGTCGAAATAAAGGTATAGTGAATTCACTTGGGTGAGACTGCTAGCACCGCACCACAACTGCTAGCCACAGTGGGCAGCAAAGTCGTCATAGGTGTCAATGTCATTCAGAGTGGCTTTGCTCTGCTCACGGTTTGGGGCAGAGAGATGCGGTCTGGATAGGATTCATTTGCCTCAACCTTCTGATTGGCTGACAGCTGACAGCCTGACAAGGTCATTGGATGTACAGGCTCTCATTTAAAAAATAGACATTTGAGCGGGGCTCGGGTTAGTTGGGTCTATCAGGGCTGTCAATCAATTAATGACAATTATTGAGCAAGGACGCCCAGGGGAGGCGAGAGACAGAATGTGAATGACGGTGGAAGGGAGAGCAAAGGGAGCAGGATAAATTAAGAAGATTGGAAAATAATGACGGAAGCTCAGTGACGGAACAGCCCACACATGCAGATTTCTCACACAGGACTCCCACGTTTGGGGTTTTGGAGAATTGCTCTGTGCTATAATATATTTAAGGTCCGCTTGGTTAATTTTTTAAACACAGTTACAGATGCTGTGGCATACTTGGCGATAAAAACCAAAAACTCATCCCTGTTTCTCAACAACGTCTGCTTCAGCAGAGATAGGATGTGCTTATATGCCTCCAAAACAAAATGGTTAATGGTTACTTAGTTGTTAAGAAAGTGATAATATATAAAAAGACAAAAAACTAAAGAGAAGGTTAGTGAAGACAAAGCATATGAAAACCAAATCAGAGTCTTATTAACTGCGCTCACAGCAATGTTTCATTTGAACAAGCTCAGTTAGATGGTTAAGCAATTTGAACAAGGAAGGATCATGCATTTCAGTATGAAAGGAATACCTTTTGATTAATGGGAAAGCCTAGCATGGAAACCTGGTTAGCACATTTTAATGAATAAAAGGGAATACTTATGAGACTGTTTGTGGGAGGGAGAGATAGTGCAGGGAGTGGAGGACCTAAATAAATAAATATCAAACAAGGCATAACACAATCTCGAATACACACAGAGGAGAGAATGGGGAGGAGAGAGAGAGAGAGCGAGGGAGAGAGAGGGAGAGAGGGAGGAAGCTTTTTGAAATTCTCCAGCTGGCAGGCTTTAATTTTCCACCATTCTAATTAAAATGCAAATTAAATTTATAATTAGCAACCACAGTATCCGAGAAACCACCTTGTGCACAGCCCAAACATATGGGGCAGCCAGCGGTGGGCAGAGCCGGGCGTCCATAGCACCGGGGATGGCAGAGTGGAGGGGCTGGAGGGGCAGCCGCGCCCTGTCTGTGGGGCAAGGAGATGCTGGTGAGCTTTTCAGCGGCGTAGGATCCTGATTAGGTCCCTGGTTCTCCGTAGGCTCCTGTAGCTGTAGGCTCTCCAGGCCCCCTGGACCCTGAGGGACAGTACTCCTGTCACTGCATGTGTCACAGGTCAGCGACTAGGTCAGCCATGTTCCAGCAGAAGCATAGGTTCTTCTGTGTCCCCTGGATCGAAAGGGCTTCGTCCAACATTAACCTCCGAAAACACCCAGATAATTTATTCTTGCTGATGGAGAAGAACAGCAAACACGTCAGATGGCACGTTCTCCTGTGATCATGTCGTGGCGAGGACAGGAAAAGGGAGAGGCTGCGGCGTCTACGGTTTTATGTGATCATCTTCTAATGGGTTTGGAGCTGCTGCCTTTTCTAGTTTCCCAGCAGCCAAATTGGTGGAAATGTTTGACTCATATGTCACAGACAGTTCTCATTCTAGCGTTTTGGCATTTTAAGAAATTGTTCAAAGGTCAAATGAAATTTTAAGAGCCATGTTTCTGGCTTTTAGATAAAAGAGGGCTGAGAGAAATGATTGATTTCCAGCGTTTTTGCTTCTTTGCTTTACTGTGAAAAGCAAGAAACTGAACTAAACTATAACAATATCAGATTTTTTTTGTACATCTACCTAGTTATTTATGACAGGTCTGTAAACCAGAGACAGGCTTGGAACCTGCAGTTTGTTCCATCATTAATTTCTCCTTTAACTGCCAGTCATGGCCACGCTCCTGCAAGTCCTCTGATCTGTACAGGTCAATATTTCATTTTCTTTAAGGTGACTGGGCTGGACACTGATACCAGCCAAATGGCAGCATCAATCTCCTGTCAGCTGTCAGAGTCTGAAGTGCAGGGTCAAGGCTGTTACACGTCAGAATGAAAGCCACCTCTCCCTTTGCTCTTTCGCTCTGGACAGTGGAGGCTGACGCGAGGGCGGTCGCATGGGGACACCAAACAGATACCCGGCTATTCTCTCCCTCATCGACCCGCCGGGTGCAGAGGTAACCAGTGTCGCGTATGATCTCCTCAACAGCTGTGTCATTCTGTCACCTGTGCAGCAACCCTGGTCTTGTTCTGTGCTAAGTGCCTTGCCTAAAAGCCAGCCTTATCTTGGTAGGCTGTCATGTCAGGCAATGAGCAGGTCCACAGCTTTGCGTGGACACTTTGATGCAGCCCCATGACATGGGTGACAGTGCCGGGTCTTCAGGGCCACTGGCCGGGTGCTATTCACCGGAACCCAGGCATGCGGTGGCAGTGTGTCCACGACAATGCTGGCTGAAGAGAGCAGCGGTGTGGTTAAACAATTCAGTGCTCATTCTTTGGGGGAGGTCAGGATTCCTTCACTGAATGATAAAAGTCACCGCAATATGCCCTGACTCAGGGGTTTCCACTGAAACAAAAATTTGCCCCCTTCTATGCCCTTCACCCTTCAGTCTTTACATCACTGCCAGCTGTTTTCATGTTTCCTTTTGAGGCCCTCAAAAGAGTTTACAAAGATTAATGCATGTGACTCTTTAGCATGCAATCGTCTATAGAAGGGCGCTTAATAGAAGCCTTTCAAGCAGCACTGCTACCAATAATGGTGGACTAGACACATTGAGGAAAGTCAAGATGATGTATGGTTCCGCCAAGGTGGGAGACGTTGTCGGACAAAACCCTCTTCCCTAACATGGAGCCCTCACATTGTCTGTGGCCTTTTTTATGATATTTCCCCTTTAGTTGTGAGGTAGTGCCACCTGTTGCCACATTAATCATACAAAGAAGATACTCATAAATCATAACATTTCGCAATTAATCAAGCTGTCAGCTGGGAGGTCAGGGGTCAGCCTCAGAGGAGCCAAAGGTTGCCGCCAGGGAGCGAAGGGGTCACGCTTGCACGGCATCTCTCATTCTTGCAGAGTGTCAGGAAGGGAGCCACTAGAACAAAGGAGGAATCAAAGTCCGGGCCGGGAGGGGATGAGAAACCAGGCCTGCTCGAAGCCTGGAGAGGGAGAGCAGGGTCCGGATCACAAAGCCAGTCAAATTGACCTGTCACCGCATCAAGCGTTTTCTGCCAGACCGCTACACTATCGCACGCCGCCATACCCTTTCAAAGTGACACAGCTCCGGCAACCTACCGGGCCCCACTCTTTGCCCCATTTGCATAATTAACAAGACATTCCCCTTCTTTCAAATGACTTCCTCTCGCTTGTTGGAGGGAATCAAGTGAGTTGGCACATGCTACATCAGCCATGAGCAAGAAGAGAAGAAAAGGAGCATCTGGCTTTACAGTATAAACTATGCAAACAATTAGGATAAAAAAACATGAAAATATAGTGGATGTTAGAGTCGCAGTGTTCGGCAGACTCCAAAGTGCCACAGTTTCATCATGCAGTTGGTAGTTTCTGTGCCTGTGAGCGTGTGTTTTTTTGTTAGCATGTGCTCATATGTGTCTCAGTGCATGCACGCACTGTTATGTCTACCACCTCTCTTTGAAACTCTGGAGCTTGACTTACCTACCACCATTTCACCTTTGGCAGCCAGAGCTGTTATCTGGCACCCTCGCTGAAGAAGGGAATGCGGGTTTGCAGATGGCCGCTTTGGCATGGCTGTCAGCGAAATTAGCCCACATCACAAAGCAGCTTCGACGTTTGCGCAGGGCCTGGCACTTTCCTGGCAGGGCCAGCACTTTCTTTCTTTCATTCTTTCTTTCTTTCTTTTTTTTTACATACTTCTCCTTTTTTGAGGGTGAGGGTTTGTCAGCACTCAGACTTCATGCCTTGGGCCTTGTATCACTAGAAGCATCCATTGAGTGTCGGAGAGGCAATGGCAGGCTTGCCACTACCTGCTTACATCACGGCTTGTCTCCATCTTCCGTGCATCATCAAATCCAGCCCTGGCCACCTAAGGGGGGACTCTAATAGGGCTCTCCCAGGTGCGCTACCCATAAAGAACCAATGGCTTGTGACGAGCACCTCTGCACACTGCATGTGGGCGGCTGACTGCAACTCACAATTCAATTGATATACACCCCACCCCTCCACCCCATTCCCCAACCCTACTTTCTGTTCTCTGACTTTTCCTACAGTATAAAAATTGCCTGGGGGTGAAATGGTGCGTTCATGCACATTCGTAAGTGCGGAGTGATCATTCCAAATGGTGGAAAATGCTCCATATCGCAATTCAGCCCCCCCATATTCCACGGCCACCTGTGCAGTCGACAGGAGCTTGCGCTGCCCATTTTGCTACCTTTATTTTGGTATTTCCCCAGCCCCTGCTCACTCTCCAGGGTGGTCTTACAACACAATAACTGCAACTGCAAAAAACAACTTGTGTTCAAAGAAGAGAAACAAGGAACACGCCCCCTCCCTCCGTCTACGGAGAATGAGATTGAAGCTCCCATGGCCGGCCCTTAATGCATTAAAGAATATTACATCTGTGGAAACTTTATAGGACGCTGTTTTGGCCTAATCCAATGAAAAAATCCATAGGGGTATTGTGTGATAAGATTGAAAAAATATTACATACTGTCGCTCGCTACACACTTGGGTATCTGTGTTTTGTAGTTGAGTATTGACTCTGTGTTTCTTGGTCGCTTGTCCTACATGTTACTGCATAGCTTGTTCCATGTTACACCTCTATTTGTAGTGCTGAGATTTTACTGATTGTCTGAAATTGATCCTGGGTGCTAGATAGAAATCCACACTAGCCTGGTCACAAGGTTACTCTAGTTTACAAGTTTTTTTTTTTTATTTTGTATTCATTGATTCTTCTCTTTATGCCATGCAACGTACTGGATAATGCTCCTTACCTTCCTTTTTTCAGAATTAGCATTTTACAGAACATTTACACATGTTCTTACTAATCTGTGCTGTTTGAATTCCAGTCCATTGTCTTGTCAAAAAGAGCTAAAAAAGACTAAAACTCCAGGTCTTTTCCATCTCTCTGTTGACTGACTGGTGTGAATTGCATATATTACCTGCAAGTGCTCAGATTTTAATGTCGTGTACATCAAATGTGAACTCTGAACAGCTAAACACATCAATCATGCCGCACCTTGTATTTGTCACTGCATTAGCCAGCATGAATGACATTTAAGTCTTACAAGTGTTGCTGTTGCCCTTTCACTACCTACTTACCTTTCTTTAACTGTGCATGATTCAGTCAATGACTGACACGTTGTTTAGAGCCCCGGCACCTGCGAGTCACTGTCAATTCGCTGTGCAGATCCAGCGGTGGCGGTGGCAAAATGGGTAGTAATTGTAGGTGGTTTCCGAAGATGCATGTAAATGGGAAGAAATGATGATCAAGAGATAATGATTAGAAAAGGAGTGAAATCTAAGAATTGAGGTGAAATAATGGGAGGGTTTGAACAGGATATGTGGTAAAATGGAGGATTTTTTGAGGTATGTGCTGGCAGTGAATTAATAAACACACACATTATTTACTACCAATCTGCTTTTGTGTGCCAGTGCAATTTGCAGGGTTTTTAGATTTAAAAGAATTGTCTGGTAATACCAGACAAAAGGCCTGGGTTTAAAAAACACATGTTTGGGTGCAGATTCACTGGTGCCAATAGTCCCTGCTAAACAGTTTGATTAAATGCTTTAATCAATCACTATCCCAGCCTGTTTATTAATCACTTTATCAAGCATTTGATGCATTGCTGCCTTTAATGGACTCCATTTATTTTGATTTCTCCCCTCTTCGTCTTATCGGGACGCTCTCACAATCTGGCTCTGATAAAAGGGAGGGGCATTAGTCTGTATGTGTGTATGTGTGTGCGTGTCTGTGGGTTTGTGTGTCTGAATGTGTGTGCATGTGTGTGTTTGGGGGGGGGGGGGGGGGGGGTCCAGGCACGGTTTAGCTCCCGCTGCTAGCACACCGGAGCCCACTTCCCTTAACTGTATTACTATCACTGCACAACCGACTTAACCAATTTATTAGAGGCCGTGTGTGCCCTGGGCGCTGGGCGCCGGGCGTACCACACAGCTCAGCTCCGATAAACAGCGAAGCCCATTCGTTTGCCTTCTCACCTGACGTGGCGCTGATATACGATCCTAATAATAAGATTAATATCCCCCCTCGTCTTCCTATCCCTCCCCTTCTTTACAGAGTGTCTCTAATGTTCCCCCTGGCTGATCGCAGTCTGTTGCTCCAAGCATGCCATTCAAAGGAAAAGCTTTGATATGGGACTTATCTTTTTTAGGGGGTGGATGTCGGCATGTTTTTTATTAGAGTTGTTGCGATAGTTCTGTGGGAATACATGTACATTGAGAGGGAAGGTGTTGGGGGAGGGTTTTTTAAATAAGCGCTCTAAAGTGTGGAATCTGATGAGTGCTACGAACTCAAAACGGCTGGGGTGACAAAATGGGCGTTAATGGGCGGCCTTCTTTGTTGCACCTTGAAAATAAACTCTATTGCTTCTCCTTTCTGTGCCCTTTTCAGTAGATCTTTACACACAAATTTCCACCCCATTTTCTCATGTGAGAGCTTCCCTCGGTGTTGGGTTTCAATGATTCTTTCATCTGTGTTTTTTTTTCATAAAGCTTGGCTATGGTTTTTTTTTTTTGGAGTAGTCCTTGAACTTGCCATGTTCTGGTCAGGAATGGCCATAATTAGCAAACAATCCATCCCTCTTTTTAGTCTGGCCATCCTCCCCTATACCTACCCCCCCACACTCCACTCTCCTCAGCACTCTCTGTCCCATCCATTTCTCTTCCCTGTCTGGCTCTCTCCTCTCTACTCATCACTCTGTTGTGTGCTAAAAAGCTATTGTCTGCATCATCTGAGCCTCTGTGAGCTCTCGTCAGACATCCACGGTGTAAAAAAAATTAGAGCGAGCGACAGAAACAGAGAGTGAGTGAGAGAGGGAGAGAGAGAGGGAGAAAGAGAGATGGGGGGAAATAAAAAAGCAGTGAACACAGGTTGCAGCGTTGAATAGAAAATTGCACTTAAGTGGCCTTCTCCAGAACATCACCAAGAGCTGCTCCCCTTGCTCCCCCTGAGTGGGATGGCGAGCTCAGACTGCAAGGTCTGGCCAGGGGGTCGGGTTATGTGGGAGGTGGGTGTTACTGGTGGGGGGGGGGGGGGCTAGAGGCAAACTTTGAAGCTGCCATACATTTGCAGCACTCTCACCCTTCTCCCCCCAAAAAACAAAAACGTTTCACACCTGAAGCCTTTTGCGCATGGGCCTCCAAGCGTCCCCCTTCAAGACATTTAATTGGCCATTGCCTCGCCGCTCGTTGAAGCGGGCCCCATTATGGGGAGGCGACAGGCAGCCAAGTATGCAGAATGAAAAGGGCCCTTCTCCCAGATGGGCTCCGGTGGCATTAAAAAGTGCCAGATCACTTCTTGCTGTTGACTGACAGAGAGGAGGCATGGCTCACATGTAGACACAAACATCTCCACATAAAGATCCTCAAAGCCAAAGAAAAAAAAGGAAAAACAAAGATGGAAAGAAGGTGCTGCAAAAGTCCGAATGGCCAGTAAAGTGTCCATTGTTGTCACCAAAGATGACAGATAGATAGATCGGTGAAAAGGCTGCATGTAAAATGTGTCTTTGTCTATTTCACTGTCAGGTGTTGGCTACCTGAAACTGAGAGGAAAGGGAACAATCTCTGAGGTTTAATCGCCTCACCTTTATGGAATAATTAAGTCTGCCTCTTATTCCAAGCAAAAGAGAAGGGTAAAGGGAGCTCTGTGGTGTCCTGTTCTACTTTGGGCGGGTGGTCCTACCTCTCAGATATGACTTCTTTTTTTCCTCACTTGTGCACCATCTGCCTCCTTCATTTTCTCTCATATTTGCCTGAGGCGCCAAAGCCCTTCGAAGGCCCTGGTTGTGGAATGGGGGGCGGGGGTATTGCTGACTCTGTGGATAGACAGTGAGGGGCAATGAAAGTAGGTGCTAACACTCTGGGAGGCATTTTTCAGAAGGGGGGGGGGGGTGGAGGCGGTAGTGTTGGTTATGATGTGCAAAGGCTCATGGGAAATCTGTCCCGCAAGTCGAGCACGGGTCTCAGCCAAACTGTGTGATTTCAGTGAATAGGTAGAAAGTAGGATGGCATTTTCTCAGTTTAAAATGAGGGTAAACAAAGGACAGCTAGAGTGCATTTCATCATGCCTGAATAACATTTTGGGGAACATCGTGAAAAACTAAAGTTCAAATAATTTGGATTCCCTTGTATTTGGTGTTTGATGTTTTGTGGTATCATATTTATGCAATGAATAGTCTTCCTAATACTCCTGAAGCCACAGTTCCTGCAACAACAGATTCTTATTTATCAAATATAATTTTAGTACATTTGTAAACTTAGACCAGTCCTCTTCATTTTATGAACTTCGCTATATACGGGACCTGGATAGACAGAAAACACAATATGTCCGAACACACAGAGTCGCATACCCTTAGGAACATTGGGTTTCTTCAGCTTTGCTCAAAAGCCATACCACCCCCCCCATATACCTCCACAACCCCCACATACCCCCTGCTACCCTAAATTCCCTCCCATGCCCCTCCCTCCCCAAACAAATCAGGGGCATGCGACAGCACCCATCTAATTATTCCTTCTATGTTTCCCCCACCTGCCAGTCACACGTTTTGGGGGACTAAAGCTTAAAACAAGTTAGCTCACAAATGATCTGCTATATTTATATTAACACCTCAGCTGGTTGCACAGACGGCCCCTGAAGGAAGGCAATCCATTAGAGGCATCAGCATGCTGGATAGGCATGCTCTGCCTCCCCATTATGCTGAATGGCCCAGTCTTAAACGAAATAACAAGAAAAAATATTTGGCTCAAAACACAATCATAAAATCTGAGGAGAGATTTATGTTTTCTGTCCTTCTAAGTGAGGAGGGGGAAATATATATTTCCTAATATTTACAAATAAGACGCATATACCCACGCATAAATTTCAGGGTGGGTAGTGCTGATGGTAATGGAGTATAAATCGGCTTTGTCTGCCCCATTACTTTTATTGCACTGTTGCGTTTCATTGCTTTTATTGCGTTTCATTGCTGATGCTTAGCAGAGGTGCTCATGCTAAAAGCCAAATACAGGGCCATAAGACAAAAAGACACTTCTTATGCTTTTTTCTGCTGTTGTTATGATGAAAAAACATAAGAGTTGTGTCATATGACTCCATGATCTTTTCAGTCTCCCCGTTCAATTTTATTCTCTGCAGAATGGCGGTCGGACGGATATTACAAGAGGCACTGGAGTCTGAGACACAGATCTAATCGCAAGGCGCTGCGGCAGGGCCGGGCGGCTGCCTCTGTAGCATCGGTCTTTGACATGGCGCAACATGATATCGGGAGAGTGTGTGTGTGTCTGTGTATGTATTCAGTGTCTCGGTTGCGCTTCCTGAGACCTCATCCTTCCGAGGGGGCAGACTGGAGTTGTGGTCAGGGAGCTGAACTGGTGACAAGAGGGCTGCCGGTCTGAGCTCCCAAGTGAGAGGTTCGAGCACCACACTTAACCTGAGTGCCTTTAGTACGCATCCGGCTGAATAAATATGCGCCATGCAAAATGTCAGAGCACGAGGCGCAGGACTCCCACGTGATACCAGCACAACCTACTCTTACTGACAATGGCAGTATGGCCATGGTCTTTCAAGCATGCATGAAACAATGCTTTGACTAAAAATCTAAAGTACACAATTTTTCCAGTGGAGACGCCACAGGGCCTTCTAGGCCTTCTAGGCCTTTTGAGAATGTATAATGATTTCAGAGAATTAAAAAATGCATTTCTGTCCCTTTCACATTCATTTTTGTTCAGTAAAATTACTATCCTTGTATTTAATCTTGGCAGGCACCACAGTGCTAGTCTTACTTTGTTTTGTTTGACAGCAAATGCGTTGAAATCAGAAAACTGTCCCTTCACAAATTTTCTTTACTCTGCCAAGTGACAGGCAACTGTGCTCTCCAATTGGTTAGGACTTTATGAGCAAAACTGGAGGCCTAAAACATTAGATTAACCACCAAGTTAATTAGGAAGTAACAGAGGAATGATCCAGTCATCTTTTGATTACCAAGACAAAGAAATGCCCGGTGACACTGTGATTGAAAACTGAGGTTAAGAAAGAAGTGTGCATTGGGTAAACTCTAATGGCTTCATGTTGAGTAAACTCAAACACAGCTCTGTAATAAGGTGCCTTTATAATTTTATATATTTTTTTGAAATGCCAGACTGTAAAAAAAGACACAAACAGAGACCTTAACGATTACGTCAACTAGAAGACGTCTCAACCCCAGTGCAAAACTCACTTAACTTTACATAAATAAATAAATACAGACCCATTTTGTCTCCTGCAATGCATTATAGATATGTTTGACTGAATATTGACTGAATTCATTAGACATGGTTACTAAACTTCTTTGTATTAGGAGAAAGAAACAGTCAGCTTCAGATTGCTTGCTAAGTTATATTTTACAGTGGTGTTATTTATATACTCAATTATGATGCTCTCCCTCTCAGAATCGATCAATCCCTGGTGAAATTAAGAGGTGGTAAGTAAAGTAAACTGCAGTATATACTCAGTTATTAACCTATATTTAGTGTTAAACAAAGAGGTATTTACCCTTTTTTGTATTTTATGAAAAATAATGTTGTTGGGACATCAAGTTTGTAAAAGAGATTTTAATTTAATTGTGTCTAAAATAAAGGAAAATAAAGTAGGATGTTGTTTAGGGTTCCCAAATGAAATAACACTTTTTAATAGGATTTCTTATTCATATTTCATTGTCTTGTGTATAATATATATATAATATATGTATTTGGAATGTCATATTCATCTCTGACCTTCTTGTTCATATCTTTTGCAGATATGCCCAGGCATATCTGTTGTCAAATTATGCAATTACCTTTTTCAGGTATTCTCCCTCATCTGGACTTTCTTTTTCCTCTTTCACTGCTCCGTTACCTGTTAGCTACATAAGGCTCCTGTTTAAATAATAAAAAGCAAACTTTGATCTGCAAATATGGCATTATTTAATTACTTCATGGGGGGGGGGACAGCGGCTCAAACTGAGATGTCATTATTTGGGCAACACTGTGGTCCCGGCCAATACACATCTGAATGCAAAATAAAGCAGGGGCACATTTGCACTCACTGAAGAAAAGTATTTGGAAAGGGAACAGGACCCTGGTAGAGGGCGTGAGTCGGGGCCACTTGGCCAAGGCAAGAGGACCTGCACGCTTGCCCCACCGCTGGCCCCTCCACTCACCCTCTCTTTGTTCCAGGTTCTAAGCAAGAGCAGAGAGAAGAGGAACGAAAATCAATAAAGCAGCAGGAAGACGGCCAGTCTCAATGGGTTTCACTTCAGATTAGATACCGGGAGAACAGGGGGGAAAGTAGGCTGAATCGAGCGAACGAGCAAACGACTGGATTTGGATTTTTACATTTTTATCAAAATCCCAATTGATTAAGTGGAGTGTAAACGGTGACTGGTGATCCTGCCTGAACCTAAACGCAGTGGGTGCATGAGTCACCGGCAATGATAGCCAATGACATGACATTTAGCAGAGAGAGGGGAGAGTGAGAGAAGGGGAGGGTGGGGGGTGCCAGCTTAAGTGATCTGGCAGGCAGTATGATGCCCTCCCTGTCAGAATCGATCAATCCCTGCTGAAATTAAGAGGTGGTAAGTAAACTGCACTTAATGCAGTGTTTTCTATTTTTTTCCTTCCCTTTTCTTTTCTTCTCCACTTGATCTAGCTGTAAGCACCACTGGCCTGGCAACTCTGGGTGGTGGTGGGGGCTAAAGAGGGCATGGACCACAACATTTAAACATACACTCAAACAAACAGAGCTCAGTCACCATCTTCCTAACGTTTCATTGACCAAGAAAAGTGAAAGTGGGTCTGGTTTGGGATTGGCCAAATGCCTGTGTGTGTGCGTTCCTTTCATTGTGGCCAGGCGACAATAATCTAGAGAAGCACATCCCACCCAACAGACCCACATGCAGCTTCCTTGATTTCTTGAAGTCTGCAGCAGCAGCAGCGGCTTGTCTGCCCTGTCCATAAATGTTAAAAGGGTTCTTTATTTTTTAAAAAAAGGCCCTTTCTCTCTCTCTCTCCCTTTCTCTCTCCCTCTCTTTCTCTCTGCTGGAAAATAATCTGCTTACATCATTAGGCTAAGCTTGCTGAAACTAATTACCAGATGTTGTGTTCCTTTTTTCTCATTTTCTGTGTCTATGCAAGTGTGTGAGTTTGTGTGTGCGTGCTGGCATTAAAAGACCCACCACAATTTGCCCCTCGCTAGCGCCCCCCTCCTTCTTTGGCACTTCCATACAATAAAGCCATTTGCAAAATAACAACAATTGAAAAAAGTCCTTCCTGCTATTAAGCAGAGCTATCTTGCACCTTTCTTTTCACTCCCTCTTTCCATTTCTTCATATGCAGTTATGTGGGACTTAATAACCTGAAGTGAGAAAAAGGGAAATACCTGGAAGGAAAAAAAAAGAAAGAATGGACAAGGGCAATTGGGGTCTGCCTGTCACATTTGCACTTGGGGGGATTTTAAGGGCCTAGTTTGTCTTATCACATTATTAGCCATTAAGAGATTAAAAACATATACACACCCTCTCTTGTCATTACACCACTGAGGACTGCACACAAACACTTTTGTCATTTTCCTCTCTTGTAGGAATCACTTCATGTTTCATTCAGTATTGACTCTTCAAAATAGGTCAACAAATAGGCCACAAACTGATTTATCTGTCCTTCTTTAAAAGAAATAAAATAGTAAACATAATAACACACGTAACATAACTACAACAGCAACAACAACCATGATCATAATAATGATAATGATGATAATAATAATAATAATCATCATCATCATCATTATTATTATTATTATTATTTGTAGTAGTAGTAGAAGTAGTAGTAGTAGTAGTGTTATTATTATTATTATTTAATAGTAGCAGTATTGCTATTATTATTATTATTATTATTATTGGTCTACTAAAATACACAATACCATCTAGAGGACATATATTTACTAAATTATAGTATTGACAAAAATTACAGTTACAGACAGTATGGTGCAAATGAACTGATTTAAGTGTCATAGTTAGTATAGTCTAAATATTATAGGTGTTTTCATTGATTATATAGTCTTCTATGCATTCTAATACTTCCAATACTAGTAATTATTAATATGGTAGTTAAAATAATAACCATGGTAGTAGTTTAGGAACTAGAAATAGCTGTGAATCTATGAATTGGCACCAAAATGTAAAATAATTAACACAACAAATATTGTGTATTACATTGTTATTATTATTATTATTATTATCATTTTATTAATAATAATAATAATAATGATAACAATAATAATAATATAATTACTATGATAAGCTTTTAGTTTATAATAATGTTATTTATTCATATTATTATTATTATTATTATTATCGTTCTGGTGCCAGAGTGTGTTTTATGCAGCAGTTTTGTGGAGGTTCTGGAAAGCTGGTATGATGATGTTCTAATTAAACCGGGACAGGTGAGCGGTCAGCGGTCAGCGGTGCTGTTTGGTTGGGAATGGCTGGTTGCGCTGAGGTCTCTGCAGTGTGTTACTGAAGAAAGAAGAGCGGCGACAACAGATCCGCGGAGATGCTCCAGAACTGCTCTTTTACTTCAGCCATAAAAGAATAAACAAACACACATTTTCACTCTGGCCTGTGTGTGTGTGTGTGTGTGTGAGAGAGAGAGAGAGAGAGAGAGAGAGAGAGCGCTGCTTCTTTCCCTTATCAACGTCTGGACAGCGTTAGTGATTCATAGCAGTCATTTAAGCGATAATACACTCATTCACAACAGTAGCAAACACGAGGCCTCGGTTATCTGGAGCTGAGGCGCGGGAGAGGAGGGACGGATTCAAGATGGTGCTGATTGATAAATTGACAGGTTAATTTTCAGTCGGATAATAAGAGGAAGAGGCCGCAGACGGAAGGAGGAGTAGAAGGCCCTGAGCTTTGGGCTCTAACTTTGGGTGCAGTGCCATCTATCTACTGTTCGCAGTAGAGCAGCAGGTACAGGGAGAGGGAGAGAGAGAAAGACAGAGAGAGCTTTGGGCAATGTCGAGTGAGGCGGAGGAGACCTGTGTGTGTTCTTATAGTACTTCAGTTTACTGCCATGCTCACACTGTCAGCTCCTCTCATCTGCAGCTATCAGTAACTACAACTCCACAACTATTTACAAGTGCTTTATCAGCTCACCGCTCACTTTATCATCCTGGTTGTTTTTATTATAATCAGAATTCAACTTAAATATATACATTACATTAAAAACGTTACTTCATTTAGTCAAGTCGAAAGAGGCACATATATTCAAAGCTGCGTTTCACTGATTTCTAATCAGGCCCAGAGAAAACTTAGCTATTTCTCTATCTATCTCTCTCTCTCTCACACACACACACACACACACACTCAAGTAATAAGTTACAAAGAACATACCTCGTCACATTTAATAAACTCTATTTAACGTATTCGATAAAAAAATAAAATATAAAAACGCGCCATATAAAAAAGTTATTGTATATTTCTGATGTTACGTTTTAATTATTTTCAATTCAGCAAACAAATTTGTAATTGTGCTTTACAAATTAGCAGGAAAATGTGACATATACTTAGAAAATCAACAGCGTGTGTAATTTGGCCAGAGCGCACTGCGTCTGTGAATAATAATAATAATAATAATAATAATAACAATAATAATATTAGTTACATTGCTTGATTTGTTGATGTGAGAATGTATTTTCAGAAGAAAAAGAACGGGCAAATGTATATGTCTGCATCGCTTGTCTATAAAGATTTATCTTTATTAGATCAATCTTTTGTATATTTTTTTCCCTCATTTTTTTGCCTGGATTTTAGTAACAGTCCAGCGCATCTCCGCGAAACCTCTTCAGGACACACTCTGATAAACTCAGACGAGGAGACGAGTGGAGTTTTGGGTCTTGCCTCGTTCTGAACCCGCTTCGCATTGTGAGCTGCTTGCTCTGTAAATACGCCAGTCTGCCGACCTGTTCACTGAGTTTCTCTTGAGCAGGGCTCGAGTTGCTCAAGTTTGGTAGCTCGACCACTCTCTACATCACGAGAGTTCCAGGCAGAAACCTGCCGGATCTCCTCTTAAGAAGTAAACCAAGATGTGGGTTTACTCTGTAAGAGGAGGTCGGACAGGTTGTGATGTAGAGGACTCCCGTGATGTATCTACCGAACTTCCCCTGTAAGAATGTGATACCAGCCCTGCCTCAGTAAACCCTGTGTGAGGAATCTTATTTGCACAGATTGTTGTATTTGTTTAGTTCAGTTTATCCTTGTTTAGATAAACATCGATTTTTCCAACATTAACAAAGATTTGAACATTTTTTTTTTCACTGAAGATCTTTCTGTTTTTTATGTTATATAATGACATCAATTAGTTATTATTACATAATTGATAGGGCACTTTATTAGCATTATTAGTATTTTTTTAAGTTTAGATTTATTTACTTATTGACTTATTTACTTACCTAACTTAGTTCACTACACTTTACAGACATAGGTATATAGGAGGAAACCAACATCTCACTACACAACGTACCTAACACAGGGTAAGGAGTGAATGACTAATAGGAAGTTAGACTGGGTCGCCATGAGCAGTACTTAAAAGGCAACCCAGTGTGACCCAATTAGTGTATTTCTCTGGAGCCTGCCTGTTGTACAGCTCCCAAGACCATGATCCCTTCTGGGTTGCTCTGAATTGAATTTGCTGGCTCGTGCATGCCTTTGCCCATCTCCCAACAGTGCCTTCATTGGCTGGGAGACTCTGGTTCGAAGTTCACAGCTCTGAACCCGCTGGCTCCTTTGCTATGCTGCAAAGCTGTCGACTTTGTGATCAAGACCCATGTTTCCAAAGCAGGTTATGAAATGTGCCTCTTCTTTAATAATTTATTTCTAATCCCTTGAACCGGGCTAGAGAGGAGGCTCTGAACAACAACTTTTGAAATGTAGTCCACTGCAAGACCCCAGGATGCATTGGTAGTGGTGCTGTATTAGACATGTCTTCACCAAGCTTCCACCCGCCAATACAGCTCAAATACAGCTCCTTACCTTGTGAATATGTAATGTCTTTTAAATATGCAGTAAGTCACTTAAATAGAAAATATATATTTTTATCATACTTTAGATTTTATTTAACCCTAAACTGTGTGTGTGTGTGTGTGTGTGTGTGTGTGCAAGTGATAATAAGGGAGGGAAAAAATGAGAGAGCCAAAAGAAGTGGGAAATCTAGTTCATTAGCTGCATTCACTTCAAGGTAGTCCTTAAATTGTGTCCTTTGTTTTGCCGCTATGCCTTGCCTGGAACCATCAGCCTATACCCAAAGGGGGGAATGCAAGCAGCAGAGCAATTTGGCATCATTGCAAAGCACAGCTACCTGGGTAGCTGTTGTGTTCAGACACACACTGCTCCTGTCTGGTAGGAATAGACCGTCCTGATGTGACAATGGAGGAGAGCAGTGTCCCTGGAGTGGGCGGCTCCCTTGAGCCTTCGCCAAGTCTGCGGCGCTTCAACTTCCCTTCGCTAAAATGTTCTTTCAGAAGCACCTAAAAAGAGAATAAAATAAAATGCAGAGAACTTTGCAGAGAAACACTTTGTTTTTCCTTCATCAACACAGAGAAGTAGGAAGTAAATAAACACACACTCCCTTTCACCTGAACTGGTCTACTACCACTGGAGTCGTGCATGGTGTTCGCATTAAAATCTCTGGCTGGGGCTGTACGTTAACACAGAGGCCGTAGATTTGCATTAATCAGGCATTTGATGGACTTGGAGTGCCTGTGAAATAGCTGAAGTTCCAGCTTGAAGCAGGGAGGGGATGAGATCTTGTGTTGATGTCAGTCACCTTCTCCGCAAGCGGCCGTCTGAAGGAGGCAGCGAGAGGCTCCAGTGACCCGACCGTTCCAACTGTGGGCCACACGATGCGGGACGCTGGCGCCTTGACGTCAAGTTGGCCATAAGAAGCTGATGACCCACTTCATCTGGACATGGCTGTAACTTAAACTTCTCCTATCGGTCAAGACCTTCGTTGAGTGCTGGGTAAGAATGCCCGCTTTCCCCTGCAGCCTCTGATTATTCATCAGATCTTGGTGAGACTGCAACATACCCGTAAAGGGGCCACCAATGACCCAATTATCTCAAGAGGGGGCCCAAAATAAGGATAAAGCGGAATGCAAAATGTGGGGATACAAGAAGTTTGGCTAATATTCCTGAAGGGCTTTCACAAGTTCTGCTATTTTCTTGATGTCTCACTGTGTTGATTGAGAACTCAAGCTTCTCTACGTTGAATGGAATCATTGCGGGCAAATCTCCAGCCAGATGATGCGCATAATGTATTAAGACAGCTGGTTGAAGTACCTCTTGTTCATCACAACATAATCGCGTTATCAATTATACAAAATATCGCTTTCTGTTCTGTGTTGATTATGCTCTAGTTGCGCACTTCTCAAAAGGAGTGCGGGTGGGTGGGGGGGCTTCATGGGATGATCTTGGTAGCCTAAGCATGACAAGCACACACAACAAAACCAAACAAAACGGCCCAATCCTGCAACTTGGTGTGTGATTCGCAAATCTGCTGGGATTCTGGGGTCCTTTCTTTCATCACTTAAGGAGTAACTTGGTGTCACCTGGGGAGGGGATGTGCTGGGCTTCTTTCTTTCACATAAGCTGCCCCCCACCCCCCACCCCCCATACTGCCTGTGATGGACAGACAGCTCAACAACGGCAGCCATTGATGCCATGCTACTGAGGGAAGGGTTGCAGAGGACACGTCTTTGGGAATTCAGCCCGCCTTGGCCTCCGAAGGACCCAGGAGCTTGATCCCATGTCACTCGAATAGGGTAGAGCTTGTCTTCCCCCACCACTCCAGTTTTGTCTTTGAAAGCTAAATGGTTAATTGTAGTCAGAAAAAAAAGAGGAGAGTTCAAGCAAATGTTTGGCCAGAAGAATATGGACAGAGGGAGGAGCCTCTTATAAAAGAGTCAGGCTGCCAAATAAAATACATGAAAAGATTAAGAAAAATAGAATCAAGGGGGAATAATAAAATTAGTGACGAGGGAGAGAGAGAGAGAGAGCGAGAGAGCTAGAACAGAGGCACAAGAGAACTCGAGGCGCTGACCCTTATCGTCGCCAGTGAAGAGCAGGAGATTAGAAAGTGTTTCATGCTAATTTCCATGGAGATTTCTGTAATTTCTCCAAAACGACTCCTTCCCCCTTTGATTTGTCTGTCCCGCCTGGCCCCCCTGCCGGCATGGCTGGGGTGGTCCGGCCCGTCACGCTGCTGCTCTCATGGGTCTTGCCTCGGCCCCTTGCTGCGCCCAGCCGTCCCCAGATTACTGGAGCGGAGCTGACGTCTCTATCAGTCCACGCCACTGCCGTGCCCTTCCCTCAACAACCGCATGCACACACACACACACATACCCTCCCCTCACCACTAAACTCCACACACACTCTCAGACTTGTCACATGACAGCTTCATCAGTTCATGCTGCAAACTCCCACCAGTCTTTCACTTTCTCCTTCTCTTTTTTCTCTCAAACCCACCCTCCCATCACCCCCCACCAACCCCCTTGAACACCAGAAGACCACCCCAACCACACACACTCACACGCCTGCGTTGCTGCAGACCATTTCACCTTTTGCTATTGCTGTGCTGTCTCCCTCAGACTTGCTGCCTGCTTCTGCCTGCCACATCAAAGGAGAGGCAGGGGTCAGGGAGCCACAGGCATGGAATATAAATGCAGCCGGCAGCGTGGCAGTATGGAAAATCAATCCTCTAAAGATAGCAATATCTACCTCATGAACCCATCATCATCCTCCATCATGTGCACCGGAGGATCCTCAGGGAGCGCCAGGATACGTGCATGAGATAACAGAACTTGTGGAGTAGTTCCATGTTGTCCATTTTATACTTAAGTTTACAATATACTTTTTTATAGTCTATAAATTCTTGATTATAGTATTTCTGAACAGTTAATATCAGTCCTGCACTGTTAACCACATGCCTGCTTTATCGAGGCTCTTCCAAGTGAGCACAGAGGTCTTTAATAGACGTAACTAGAAATAGACGTAGTCTAGATTTTGGCCAGAGAGATAGTTACCTATATGTCTTTTGAGACTGTAGACAAGATGACTATATTGTTGGCCGTTTTCTTTTGCGAAAGTTGAAAACACCAAAATGTTCTTAGTTGGCTTTGTTGGCTTTGCTCTGATAACTTTCCTGTCAAATCATCTGGGGTGGGTGCACACTGGTGCATCAAATTTGACGTTTCTTAAAGTTTCTATTAATATCTTTGTAATAATACAGCAAAGCGATATAATAAAAAAAAAATCTGAATCTGTAGAGTCTGTCCCTTCCATGGCATCTCACTGCTAAATTATAAGTGACTCACATTTATAGTTACAAGGACATAAAGACAGATAAATAAACTCTTCTTCTGCAGCTTGCCGTATGAAACTGATGGATTTTTGTGTGTCTGTCATAAGCCTTTTTATCTGTAATTGGGGAATTTGTGCGTCCATCTATGTTTTGTGTGAAACTGACCATTGGACTGGCACTGTTAATATACTGTTTAACTCATACATGTCACTACTTTTGTAAAAATAAGACTCTGGTAAACCCATTTCAAGTACCAAAACAATTTATCCACATGAGCAAAGATATGTTTCACAAAAATTGTGGATTTTCTGATGGAAATAGAATGATGCTCATTTGTTGGGCCAATATAAGGCTTGTTAGTCTGGCCCAAATCTGGACATCCATGTCTCATGTCACTCAGTGCTCACTAGGAAAGTTATTTGAGGAAGGCATACTGACTGGATAAAGGAATGTTCTAATATTCTTCATAACTGTGGGGTGGTACAGATCATTGCTTGCAGATTTTGTAAAGTATAAACTAATCTTGAAATATTTCCAATTCTTTTGTGCATCATGTGGCTCACAACGATAAACACTATATAAACCGCATGACGCTATTTCTGAAAGGAAAGTACTCATTTTGAGCGACAGTGGCCAGAATCAACTTTCTATTCATGCAGCACAAGCCTCTCCTCTCCTCTCCTCTCCTCGCGGGGGGAAACCCGATGGCATTGTGCTGTTTCTGGAATCATGGGAGAAAAAAAAAGTCAGACAGCTTATTGAGCAAAACACTGCAGTAAAAATATGTAAACAGCCTTTGTTGGAGGCCCTCGGCTGAAGCCCGCTGCCAGCCGGGAGTAGTCAAGCTTCCCGCTGTATGTCAATATCATGCTTCACTTTGATTTAAACATCTGTGAAATGTGCCTGTATCTTTTACCACAGAGATTGTCTCCTTGGAAATCTTCGATAACGGTCCTGGGGTAGTATTTTCTGTTCCGGTAAATGGTTGCGCAACCTAGCGTGCAACAGCGATAGTGTCCAAAAGATAAAGCTGGGGAAAGGGGGGTGGGGGTGGATGGGGAAAGGGAAAAGGCAAACAAACTCATGGAGTTGCTGAAGTCTGTGACAAGTTGAATTGAGGGAAACACAGTTTTACGCTTGTCACTGGACAACTTTGTTTGTGTAGGAAGCTTAATGTAGTGGTTCCATGTGGGAGCTGTTGTCTTCAGCCTTAGCGTCAGATAAAAAGTGTCAACGTATCTGTTGACATGGGGGGTGGGTGGGGGGTTGTTCTTGAGTGACACTGTGGTTTGTGGGGTGTGACAGAGAGCTTGTGGTTGGGTAACACCTGGAAGCCAAGGACCCCCGAAGACGCAAACAGATGTTGTCTCTTTCTGATCTAGAAACACTCCCAACACACAGTTTATATTAATGACAGATGGTTAATATTTGCTCAGAATTCAGTAATTTATGATAGTTCAGACGAGCTTCTAAAGTTACACAAGGTTATGCATCAAGGAAAGATGTGTTTATACAGCAAGATGGCAAGATTATATCAGAAATGCTTCCACAAAGTCCTGCTGAGAAGGTCAAGTGCCTTTTTGCCTGTACACAGATGTTTTTTTAAGCCATGTTGCATGACATTAGTGATAAGAGAAGGCCTTTAAAGCCTGTGGTCAGTTATCACTCTCTAGCACCCCCACTCTGAAAGATTATCCTTCTCCAGTGGTATGTCTACTGCACAAGGCCTTCTCACCGAGCCCCACAAAACCACAATATGAAAAGCTGTGCATTCAGCACATTGGTAATGCACTTAAAGCATGCCACAAGCGCACGGCCCAGCAGCACAATGGCCAGGATATGGGTTTTTCCACGCTTTCACAAAGTGGACATAGAGTTGTTCCAGTCAGAAACGGAGCCGCAGTGTCTAGAAGATTTTTTTTTCTGAAGTGCAGGCATTTTTGAAAATTAAATCTTGGCTGGCCCTGCGACCTGCTTACCTTTAGACGAAGGTGTGGGGAGGGGTGCGTGCACCAGCCACAGACCCTCAAAAAGTACCAGGCAGCGATTGTCCTGGTAAAGTGGCACTACATGATGAAGTATTATGCCAGATTCAAATGCCTCAAAGCCTGCCAGAGCACTTGGCTGACTCATAATGGGCCAAGGCAAAATACTATGCATTGAGTGCTGATATTGATTTGACAGTGCGTCTCAAGTATAGCACACGACACCGTGTCAACAGAGGGTGCTACAAAAAGGACCCCTGAAACTTTTTTCCCCCACTGAGAGAGCAGATGTTTATTCAAATAGGGATGGAGAGTACTGGAAGCAATCTGCCCTTCGAACACAAGCAGGATTTCAATTGGTTTCGAATTTTGAATTGGTTGTCAGTGGAAGTAACCACGTACCACTTATTTCTTTCCAAAGACAAATGTGCAGTATTTGTCCTTGATGTCTGTCTATTGAGGAAAAATAATGATGATTTTGCAAATCAAACACTACTGTGCTGTCTTTCAAAATAGGTGTTCGCTGTGGGTCACTGCTGTGACTCTCCTGTAATTCTTTATTTGAAGGCCACCGAAATAGGGGTTTCATAATGCATGAAAAAAAAAACAGAATAATGTATTTCATGATAGGTTTACATCAAATATGCCAGAAAACAAATGCTGTTGTATGAATTAAATGGTATCCCATTGACATTGACATTTTTATTCAATTTGGAACACTATTATGGAGCATCATTAATGGGGAATGAAATATCATATATCAGTATTTTCATGTAAAGATTCTTGAGGGAATCTTTCAGAGAACTGATGCAGATCATGACATGAAAGTTCTTCTCACTAACACAACTCACTAACAAAATGGGTTCTTTGTGAAACCAAAAGTGCTTCATCTTTGGCATCGCTCAAACAACTCCTTGTAGCACATTTTGCAAAATACTGACTTAGGCCATTCATAAATACTTTTTAAATGTCATTCTATGCTTATGCATGTGTTATGAATTCTTGATGTGGGCAAACGTCAAGTAAAGTGTTACCAATTCTTTATTCTTGGTTTGAGGTAGACTTATGTGTGAAATATGTGTGTGTATGTGTTGGGCAGTAAAGAGGAGGGGGGGGGCATTAACCCCATTAACCTTTCCCTTCCCTTTTAGGTTTCTCCTCGTTAGAAAATCTAACCCCATAACCACAATGCCAGCTGGGTCAATTCATATGTTCACAGTAAAAGTACTGTATGTGACATTTCCTCTGTGCATCACTTATGCTTTGTTAGCTACTGACAGTAATTCATGCCAGTACAGATGGTCTTAGTGTTGTTCATGGTGGAATACTATTGTTTCATTATTGCTTTTACACAGACAAAAGACATGCATTAATAGTAATTGAGCATCAGTGGCAATCAGTGGTCTGCCCATCCACATGAAATACACAGCCATGGATTTGAGTTTTCATTTAGGAGAAAACAGTGAAAAGTTATTTGTAGCTAAACCGGCACAAGGATCCAAAAAGGCCTTGACAGGCAGTGCAGACATGGGCCCGTTTCTGCCAGTCACCGACCAGCCCTCTAAGAGCTCCTTGGTTGCCTGATGGCAGGGCCAGCCAGAGTAGTGTACTCTTCCCCTTAATGCCCCTACTCCATTGATCTTTCCCGTAACTGCAGCCCTTCATACAAACCCACACTATCTGGAGTGGGGAGTGCTCCCAGCCAACACCTCCCCCCTCCCCCTACTTCAAAGGTACATATTTACTCTTGGAAATTTAGAGAAAGTGTAGCTGTGGATGCATCCAACAACCTCAATCAATAATGGGACTGGTCCTTCTGACCCCCCTCCCTCCCCCCTGCTGTCTAATAAAGTGCTTCTCAGGGCCCAGTGGTTTTCCCTGCTAGTCTTTTGAGGTTGGCTCCAAGCAGCACTTAGAGGTTCCTTTCCCCCATACCTCTTCTCGTAAGGCCGTTTCTTTATTCTATGTTTTTTTATTATTGAAATTGAAGACTGAAGTTTCCTAGTCATGATGTAGCACATAGGCAGTTCTGAATTATGAGATTTATTTTATTCATAGAGGACAACTTGCCCCTCAATCTGTCAATGCAAACAAAATTAATTCAGTGAAATGGGTGTTTAACTGAAGTGCAATATATGAACAAAGTATAGGGACGAGAGGGCCTGGCTTTCTATCGTCGTTCTAGTTCATCCCAAGGATGTTCAGTGGGGTTGAGTTGCAGGCCAGTCAAGTTCTTCCACACCACACTTACCCAATCATGTCATTATAGACCTTGGTTTAAGCACAGGGGCACATTCATGCTGGAACACAAAGACGCCAATCTCTAAAAAACAACCCCACTAAATTTTACATTTGTCACAATGCAGTCAGGCAGGTAATGTTGTCCTGGTGGACAAACCCAGAAACGTCCATCATGCCAGATAAAAAAGCATGATTCGGCATTCCACAGAACATGCTTTCACTGCTCCAGAGTCCAGTGGTAAGTACCTGTAAACGTCAATGTAGTCAAGAATGGAGGGTGGGCAACTAGGCATGTTCAAGGCATGTAGCAGCAGCTGCAGGATGAGCAGCTAGTCTCGGGTGGGTAGGAGAGTCCGGTGGTCAGTCTTCCATTAGTGTCAGACCTGCAGGCAGTCACTAACTCAGAAAAAGGTAAAGAAATGGAATTCGTTTGATTTAGATTTATGGCGTACTGAGAATGTAAACAACCACCAGACTATAACAGCCTAACTAAAAACAGAGAGCCAGAGGGTAACACAGACAGAGGAATACCCTGAAACCCATGGCATCCATCTGTTCCATCATCCACAAACCTGAGGTGAAATGACAGGACCAGCATCTTAGTTTACCACAACTCCCTATTTCCATAAACCCTTTACCCTGCTAAAGCCTTCTCAATTCTGTGAACTAGAATTGTGCCTGTGATCTAAGTAATAGTTTGTAATCGAAAGTGAGACCTCGCCTATGTTGGACCTTATATGTCAATAAAATATTTTTTATATTCAATACAAAATATAACTGAAAACCAATGCAGTGTTGAAAGACCTGATATGGTCATTTTTTCTAGTTTTAGTAAGACCCAACCTGCAGCATTTTGAACTAGTTTTCATGAGTTCCTGCTGGAACATTCTTACAATAATGCATGGCAATAGTCAAGCCTTGAAGAAATACTAATTTTTATGCATAATGCAGGTATAAGGCCGTCCTTGGCAATGTTCAGAAGACATAGAAAAGCTGTCTGAATAATATTACTTATATGGTGATAAAATAAAAGATCTGAATCAGTTATGATGGCAAGACTAAGTCTGATTTAAGTGTGATTAAGTCCATTTATTCCTTGCAGCTTTTTATGTATATATAGTCAAATATGTAGAAAGTTTTTTACATAAGGTTAATATATTTTGCAATGTCTAATATAAGAAAATAACAAAGAATAAGAGTATACAGTAACAAAACATAAATTATCAGTTACATAAATGAATGTATAATTGAATTAATTCTTCAGTTGGTTTGAATTTTTTTGTTTGATGATTATAAGCATCCAAAACTCCTTTGTCTTCATCCGTAACATCATTACAAATGCTTTCATTTGTTCTTTGATGATTTTGGGAATGAATATTATGTCTACTTGGGAGATCTCCTTCTCTCTTGTTTTAGACCAAAGTTTCCTGCTGAGAAGCAGATTATCGTAATTGTCTTTGCCACTTCTCCAAAACAAATGTGTATTAAGACAAAGGCTTTGGATAGAGCCCTCTGCAGTTGCAGGATTGAGACAATCACAATCTTTTGTAATTATGCGCAAGGATATTCTAATTACTGATGATTAAGGCTACTACACGCCGCTTGCTTCAGTTCGCAACAACAATTAGGAAAACATATATGTCAGCTGTGCTTTGCCCAAAATTGTGCTTAAATTGTGAATCTTATGAATCAGCTCGGCAGGAGATTTAGTTTGGAACAATGAGAATAGAATTTTGAATTTTAAAGTGCATTTAACTTCAGCAGGTTTCACTCAAGTTTTATATGATGGGTGATATTATCATTGAAGTATAATTGAGAAAACATTTTAGATATTAAGATTTTGTCTATATTGTTTTGTAATTTAGCTGCTAGCAACCTAGCAGATGTATTTCTGTATATGGTGAATCCAAGTATTGTACACTCTGATCATCATAGGTGCTCTTTATGTGATATTAATTAGTGTGATCAAGAAAAAATACTTGATCAAGTAAGCTCTTTGTGGGTAAAATGGGACATCTTTGTGCTTAAACATAAGTAGACTGATGTATCACTGTATTATTTATACAGTTATTTATGTCAGTGTTCCTTTAGGGGAGGATCATATTGAACAGTCTGATGTTAAACGTATGTCATTAACTGAAAATCTCATTTGTTACTGCTATTTTGTTACTGGCTTAATTTTTTTCTGAACTTGACACATCAGGAAAAGGGTACTCTGTATGCTATCCATGTAATGTGCTATTACTTTTGCACAGGTCACATTTTAGTTTTTTGCAATCTGTTAAATTAAGCAAACACACAGTGATTGTACATTAAACTGTGCAGAAGTGTGTTATTGGTAGAGAAAGATTTGTTTTCACTTTCCTGCTGAGTAGACTGATAAATCATTGTGATGAGTCAAAAGGGCAGTTTCACTCTATTCTGTACAGTTTTAACAAAGTGTTGGGACACTTACACTTACACACCTACATCCCATGACATCCCATACTAAATCCAAGGGCATTAATATGGAGTGGACCCCCTTTGCAACTGTCACTCTTCTGGGAAGGCTTTCTAAAAACATTTGGAGTGTGTCTGTGGACATTTCTGCCCATTCATCCTGAAGAAGATTTGTAGCATTTGTTTTGGGATGAGAGGTCTTTCAATCTCCATTCTAGTTCATCCCAAAGGTATTCGGTGAGGTTGAGGTCAGGGCTCTGTGCAGGCCAGTCAAGATTTTTCCGACCAAACTCACCCAACCATGCCTTTACAGATCTTGCTTTTGCACTGGAGCACAGTTGTGCTGGAACAGAAAAGGGCCTTCCCCAAACTGTTTCCACAAAGTTGAAAGCATAAAACTGTGCACAATGCCCACTCTGTAACTTCACATAGTGACTTACAGTTGTCACTTACAGTTAATGGTGGAATATCTAGGAGGGAAGAAATTTCATCAACTGATTTGTTGCAGTTACAATATCACACTTGAATCCAGGGAGCCATTTGGAATAACCCATTCTTTCACAAATGTTTGTAAAGACACACTGCATAGCTGTGTGCAAGAGTTTATACACCTGTGACAATGGGACTAAATGAAACACCTGAATTCAATGATTAAGGTATGTCCCAGTATTTTTGTCCATATAGTGTATTAGAAGCTGCAGTGGGCTAAAGCAAGCGGTGAGTGGCAAAATAAATAAAGTAAATAAACACATGTTGACAATTTTGGATCTTTTCAACTTTCAGGGTTAGTCCTGGAGATCTAGCACTGGGAGAGATCAGATGCAACATACCTGGCTCTAATGTTGAGATGTCCCTGTAGGCCTTCATTACCTGGGTGAGGTGGGTTGTAGCTTTAAATTAGTAAAATTTTTACGAAACACATTGAAAGAAGATCTACTTATAGAAAGTGTAAATTTAGTAATTTGAAATATGTTTGAAACATATTATACATTTTTTAGCTATTAATGTAATTGAATGTGTTACTTATTTAGTGCAGTGTATTCAGCATACGTCATCAATACGCATTTGGCCTAACAATGTTGCTTTGATTGCCTTTCATACTTATAGGGATTCCATCACCATGCTCAGTGGAGGGATACCTGCCTCCGGTGCAGTTGTTTGTGTTCTTAGACACCTCCATATCTGTGGCAGTGCTGAAAACACAGCCTTGGCTCACTATCATTAATCCTGACAGTTTACTCTGACTAGTCTCTCTCTCTCTTTCTTTTGCTCTCTCTCTCACTTTCTCTCTGTCGCTCACTTTCTTTCCCCTCTCCCCATGGCCTGCTAACATACTGACAGCCGTTTGTTAATAGGTATCAGTTTGCAGAGAGCTGGGCTGGAAGGACGTGTGGTAATCATCTTTATCTCGGGGCTGTGTTGGCAGCGCACCTCTCCCTCACTATGCTGGCGGACACTTGCCATTGAGTGGCTGTCAGGCAGAAAGGGGGTGTGGGATGTGGGAGCGGGTGGCGCTGGGTCACGCTCCCTTCTCTTCAAAAGGCGCTGCAGCTAAAACCTTAAGTGGCGTTTTAGCTACCTGCACTGTCAGAGCTGACACTCTCCACTCCTCTAACGAGGAGAGACCACCGGAGCTGCGGCCAACTCCATTACCTCTCCACAGCGGGTTACTCTCCGCAGCGTATGTGTCTGTGTGTGTGTATGTGGTGTGAAAGGAGCTGCCGTCCATTACTGGCTGTAAAAGCCCACTTCAGTAAAACCAATGAAGGTGTTTTAATCAAACAGAAATACAAGAAATATAATATCTGGCTTTTTTTCTTGGTTGTGGGTGCTGATCTGCACCATAAAGAGTGTTTTCACACCATCAGCATGTAAATTCACACATCCGTAAAGGTAAAGGTGACCTAGTTTAGTGAAAATTTTCATTTTTTTAATATCAATTCAAATTTATTTGTATAGTGTTTTTACAGCTAAGGTTGTCACAATCCAGTGTCATGAATCCAATAATAGGACAAGAGTAAACCAAGAGAAGGAACCAAGACTCACAAGGGTGACCCAAACTACTTGTCTCCACCAAAAAAAAAAAACCTGCTTCTGAGCGGGTAAAGCTTCTTGGCGAGTTTTGGAAAACACTGCAGTGACAACATTTCTTTTTTGAATTCTAAATTGAAATTATAATGGAATTTAAATTCACTTGGGCTGTTTGATGTTCAGATAAAATGTGTTTCTGGTCATAACAAGCTTCTTGGTGGAGCTAATGTCAGAAAGGTTAAGAGTAATCTTTACCTCAGTCAGGCCTGACTAAAACATTTGAGATAGTGAACAGACAAGCTATTTTCCAAGTTCCATATCCTCAGATCCAGCTATATGCCATATGTTGTACAGTATAATTAACATTTGTATAGACCTATGTCCTTTTGGTAGTTAATAGTTATGCTATGTGAGCGTACAAGAGAAAAGAGAACGAGAAAAAGAGAGAGATGTAATAAACTTGTGTGTGAGATTGTGTAATAAACGAGGGGCAGGCAAGATTATACAGACCTGTGAGGCAGATAAAATGAGAAGATATCAGTAAAACAAGAGAAATGTGTATTTTGTAACATGAGTGAACATTTCCCAGTGTTTAGAGCTCTATGTCCCTCAAACCTGCTAACTGTCAACTACCTGGAAGCATCTAAAGTATATGGTTTAAGTTACGGATGTCCCAATCAAGATATTTTGTCCCCTGATCCAATCCGAGTCTCTTAATGCAGAGGATTAGCCGATACTGATCTAATCTGATCTTTGTGTTTGTATAAATAACACAGCCACACTGTTCAGATAAGATGTGCTGCTGATTAATACTGAAGTAAAATCACATTATTTTCAGTAACACTTTCTTTAATGAGACATTTTGGACTGAGTGATTTAGTTTAGTAGAGACCTTTCTTAAAATGACTGGTTTATAGTGTGTTTATTATCTCATAATCCAGTCTGACTCTCCTCTCTGACCATTCAGCTTCCAGTTCCTTTACAACACTGCAGCCAAGTCACTTCGCATGTGATACACATTCTGGACTAATATCTTTTGCTATTTGTCAACTGATGTGAAAGAACTGGTTTATACTGGGTAAATTAGCACGTTCGTTAGTTCTAAAGATACTGTTCAGTTAAGAAATAAATACATATGATTCCCCCACCTGAAAAATGTTTCAAAAAGTTTCAGATATTATGCTGTTTCATTTTCCATTGTAAAATTGTTCCACTCTGCAGACTCTTGTCGGAACGTCCTTACTGCTGTCGGCTGGATAATAATGTCCATTATTGGTGTCTTAAACATACCAGATGCTCTGAACACCTGATAAGGATAAAGCAAAGACTCAGAGCTGGATTGGGATTAAAATAGCCAATACAGGATCCATAAAATATGCCTGGATCAGAACATCCCTAGTTTAAAGTGCCAACACAAATGTACCCTTTTGACACTTGGGGAGCAGTGTGGTTCGCATAGTTTTCTTTTTTGCATTAACTTTAGTTCTACTCTACTGCTTTTACCATCATAGTCAACAGGCACATATCTGATTTTCTTAGAAACTGGTTTATACTTCACCCAGTAACCACAAACTGGACCATAGCTGTTTTAGTGATGCTAAGTAAATGCTTGGCAAGCCGGTGAACTTTCAATAAAGACATTGTTTTCCTGTTCAGTGCTTAATTTCTGGCTGCTTTTGGTTTCCCTTAAAAATATTTCAGTAGCCTCTTAGAGACCCATTTTTAGTATTGTTTTTTCTATCCATTAAAGATTTTTTTCCTACAGCTGCACATTCAAGCTAAGAACCGTGTATGAACCTTTCTTTCTAAGAGTACAGTTAAAGTATTTTGAAAAGCTGGAGCTCCTGTCAGGCTCCATAGCTGATAGATGACTAACAACAAAGGAGCCATTCAGCTGTCAGCTGCAGTGAGTTTGCACTTCAGAACGTGCAAGCACTGGTGTCTGCTCTTACTGTATCATTCTCATAGATGGCCTTCTGCCGCCCTGGCTTATTCTGAATGTCTGACAGCAGCCTCCAAGGATGACTTCGAGCAAAACGTCTGGAGGCTGGGTGGGTATGTCACCGGGCAGCAACAGTGAGAGCCATGTCATTGTCGGCTCTTTAGCAATAGTGACGGATGTGCTGTTGAATGGGTATTGGGTCTGGCTAAACATGGGCAGCCAAAGATTTACGGCTGCTGGCCTGAGGGGCTTCACAGAGGTCCATGTGATGCTTGGCTGGTTCCTTTTGCGCCAACGTTGAAAGTGGCTGGCCGAAAGTGCCGAGGTGGTAATTGGCCCTGAAAACCACAGGCGAAAGGTGACTTTGAAGCGAGGAAAGGTCGTTTATTAGGATGACATTTGGGACTTTTTGTTGGGGTGAGCGGTGTTTCTTGCCATGTGCTGACATTCATCTGCTGACAATATGCTGGACCAAGTGAGCCAGAACCTGTGCATTTGAACTGGGTATATGCTTTATATAGCTCTGCAAACCCATTCTTTTCTCATTGGTAAGACATTTCGTAGAAAAGCCACTTTCTGAACGTTTTCATTGTGTTCAGGTTTGTCCTGCAGTGAGAAATAGTGCGAGAAAAAAAAGAATGAACTAGTTTCGACACATAGGTGGGAAACAATTTAAGAAGACAATCTGGCAAGAGCTTCAGTTTTTTCCTCGACGCAAAGGAAAGAAAAAAACAACATCTCCACTGTTGCTCTTTGATGTGGAGGACACTCCCAAAGTTGATGTACTTTTCTGTGTTGTTCTTCTGTTTCCCTGTGACAGTTATTCTGCATTAATGCAGGTTCTTCCCTGGGTTCAACAAGCGGGGCCCTTGCAGTTCATGCTGTGTTATCTGGCAACAAAACTAATTAGCAATCAAAATCTCAAGTTGCTCCAAGAGGTTATCTCCCCAAACAAAAACTGCATATGAAAGAGAGCTGAGAGTTGCATGGATTGCGAATTGGCTCCTGCTCGATATGTTATGAGCTCTCGTAACCCAGACCTCGTGATCTTTTGAGGGATACCCTCAAGTTCACAGCAACAAATGCACTCAGTCACTTTGGGAGAAGCCGTGTCTCTCTGTAGGCCAATTACTGGTTTTTGAAAGCCTGGGGCGTCCCACAAACTTTGACACTTGGAAATAAAGACCAATCTGAGAGAGAAACATGGCAGCTATTAAAATCTTTATAATTCTGCAAATCGCAAATGATTCGTTTTGCCCCCCGGCTTGTTGGGATACATCCTTACCACTATTGCATGGGTCAATAGGGCACTGCAACGGAGGGAAGCAGGCTTATTTTTACAACTGGGCCTGAAAGGAAATGGTGGGCTTCTTTTTTTTCCCACTGTATTCGGGGTGCCTGCAAACAGCCAAAGATCTCTTCTGTGTCATAATTGCCTGAAGTGAGTGAGCAAAAGCTCAGGCCTCCTAATGGAGGAGGGGGGGGTCTTTCATCAGGGCTTTGGAGTCAGAAACGTCTTTTAAAGGATCATCCTCCTGCGAGGGTTCTGGCCTATGTTGTTTATGTAATAAAGCTCTTTTGAAAGAGCGGAAGAGCAAACTCCTTTTTTTCCCTTTAGTTCAAATGTGCTTTCATTTTACTACAGAAAGTGATTTCTGAAAAAAAAGACAGCGTTTTTTTTGGTTGTTGTTTTCATCAGTCTTGGAAGAGCATTGGTTGGCCTTGAATCATTTAAATTTCATGAGCTACATATTTTAATTTCCAAAAACTGAATGATATATATGTAAATTAATTAGCCATTCATACAGCGGTGTTAGATTACTTATCTCAACAAAGTGAAAGCCCAAAGTACCTGAGAGGGTCATGTAATTATGTGTAAAATCACTCCAATTAAACATTGCCATGTTAACTTTTGGAGTGCACACACTCAGCTTTCAACTCCACATAATATAATTAGGATTCGCCAAAAAAAAAAGCCTAAAATTAGGTGCAGGCATTAGCAGTGGATGGGCTCATCTTGTTTGTGATGCTTTCGAGTTAAGAATGGTACTCTAACCCTGGCTGCTTCCCTGCTGGAGTGCTGATAGGCCCTCTGTTAGGCCCTCTGCAAGTACATGAGGGCCCTGGTTGAGGAGGCTCTCATCCCACCAGTCCCTAATCAGCAGCCTGTGCCTGGTCCCATGGTGCTTGGCTGATGGACCACATGGGTCGCACCAGGGATATCCCACCCATAAATCAGAAGGCCGGGAGGGGTGACAGCACACAAAATGTGCTGTCGGTGGTCCCCGCTCCATCCACTCCTCCTCACAATGCATACAACCTTCCTTTATCTACCTCCTGGAGGGGAAGAGTATGGGTGCTCCAATAGATCCCCCTCCCAACCCTCACCCCCATGCACCCTCACCTCCACCCCCAAATCTAACCAACGACCTCCATCTGGGTTCCCGCCTCCCCAACTTCTCCCAGCCAGACCCAAGCTATGAACTGCTTCCCGAGTCAGTTACCGGCGTAATTGAAAGTGCTTTGTCATGGCTTTCAGGCCAACACTGATGGATGTGAAGTTGAATGAGCATTGGGTTTTAGTTATACTGGGAGGAAGTCGGGGGGAGATTTATCATCACCAGCCCCCGAGGCCACCAGGGGCTGTTTGAAGCACAACCTCCCTCTACCTCCCTGTGATCTGTTAATTATTACTTATTTAACCTGCACTGCCTAAATCACCACGCTTTATCTTGTCTGGAAAAGCCATGGGTGATGCCTCAGAGGGCAGGGAATTAAAACAGAAAAAAATAATGCATAGGAGTGCCTTCAACTAATAGATATGTTGATAAGTAGCAGAATACACTATGTGGACTAGCTTCACTTGCTTACTTTCACCCTTGTTAAAATAATGAACACTGTACTACTTTGGCCCAATTTGTACATCTTCCATATTTGAAGAGGAATTCATTTTTACATAAAGCAAAGCGAAAATAAATTAAAATAAAGAAATTCCCTTAGCTGGTCTAGCCAACTATGCCGAGCTTGTCACAACACCTCTTTGTGTGCAGGTGAAGCCTTGAGAAGCACATTGGATGTGATTAAGTAAATCCAAGTTAAAAGAAAATCCTTGGCAACGTAGCACTGCCCGTACGATTCTTCTTCAAAAGAACTTCAGATTTGATCACTACACTATTCAAATTCACCTCTGCATTGACATAATTAGCCATTCTCTATTAAAACAGAATTTATGAAACGGGATTGGGAAGAACGAAGCCCTGAGCACTACTGAAAGTATGGCTAACATATGTAACTGAAAACCTTTGTATGTGTGTATAGCTCTATCTAGAGAGCTGAACCATCTAATTTATTAAATATAACCAGACAAAATAGAATTGTGTGTTGATTGTATCTCATGTAATTTGAATATGAAGACCTTATGCTGATGATTAAATGAAACTGAAACCTACAAGTCTTCCTTTAACCTTTTTTTGCTTATGCCGTTCATACCCATGCTATTCATTATCCATGCAAGATGGCCTTTGTCACAAATCAAGCCAGCGCTTCTTGGATTTCAGGATTCACGCAGCAAACAGAGAAACACTCAACTTTTCTGCACCCCAGAATGCAAAGCGCAGGAAGTCAGCAAGTTCTCATTGTCTCTTCTGATTAGAGCACGCCCCCAGCTGTCTGAGTCCTGGCGCGGGGCCAGTGTCGGGGCTAGCAGCTAGCTCAGCTCTGATCTGATCTTGCCTCCTTTGTGAGACAAGGAGCTGGGAAAGGCTTTTCTTTTCTTTTTTTTATTTCCTCTCGCTCTTCGCTGGGGCTGCTGCTGTCCTAGAGCCATGTTGGAATGCTGAAGCGGCGATGGAGGTGCAGGGGAAAGAAGTGACCTCGCCTTGTGATGTGCGTGTTAGGGTCGTGGCGCGAGGTTAGCCAGATTATAAATAAAGCCCAGCTTGGCGATGGGAAGATGGTGAAAGGTGAACGGCAGTGCTGGCAGCAGCGATGCCCTCGCTCACTCCAAACCCTTGGCTCAGGGCTGAAAAGGCTCCATGTGCGAGAAGGATTGTTTGATTGTTCCTTCGCGAAACTAAGAAATGGCTACTTTTGCTAGAGCTGGTTTTCGCCGCTCTATCCTCGCGGTCAGAACTGGTTCAGAGACAAAGAGACATCATCCGCTGGCACTTTCCCCATTTTACACGCTGGAGGTTGAGCTTGTTTTTTCGATTGGTCGCGTCTCAGTGGGGGTGATACGTAAAGGACAGGAGCCTCCGAGTCAATAGAGCAGATAGGACCGGGGTGTACGTTGCATGAGAAAGTGAATAGGAATGTTCAAGTCACAGAGTAGGCCGGCGTGCTTGGCTGCAGGCAAGCGTGCATGTGTGTGTGTGGGTTATAGCGCAAACGTAATTTATGTGTGTATGCTTTCTCTTGATGGACACAATTGGACAAAGAGCAGGACTCCGCCACAGGCATCAACACCTGGCCAGGGAGAGGGAGAAAGAGAGAAAAAGGCAGACAAAGGGAGCCAGTCTCCTGAGTAAACACAACTCACCTGCTTTAACCAGGCAACTTGTGAAACTGAATACGCCTCAGTTTCACACCAGTGTCCCCTTATGGGATGTCCCCCTGGACCAGCAGGCCAATAGCGAGGCTGTGGAAATAAGGACAAGCCTTTGCTTATTTCCACACCAAGCTCAGCGCTGAAGTAGGGGAATCAGATAAGCTGGGCTCGGATTTATCTCGGAAGTTCTTGAGAACACATACGAAGCAGAACGTCCAGGCCATTCGCAACGTGCGGTCTTCATCTCATACTTAAGTGTGAAGAAATTCACCCAGCAGCAATCGATGGCTAGACTGTTGCCTATGGGAAAATTAGCATGGTAAATGAATATTAACTTGCAGATGGTGTGGTATAGGGCAACGCGGCGGCTCCTAACTAACAATTGATTAACTTGTAAATTCCCATCGCCCAGCTGTTGTTCAGGCTGTTTACCATAAAGAAGAGAGGGGAGGGCACAGAGAGAGGATCCAGATGCTTTGGGTGCAGAGGAAAGGCAATCTGTTATTATTGGGAACTAACTCTGATGGATGTCGCTTTGAATGGGTATTGGTTTTGGTTAAACATGACAGAGTGAGGGATGATACGTCATCAGTCACAAAGGTTTCAAAAGGTCCGCCGATGACTCGGCACGGCCTCTTCTTTTTTGTTTTCGGGATGACCTCTTGTCCATGTACCAGCTGCTAATTAAGTCAAATGAGGTTTTTTTCTCTTTCACTATTGTTGATCGAGATAAATGGAGAAGCAGACTGTACTTCTTGGAACTGCTTTGGCTGTCATTCAGACAGCTGAAGTGGTTAATGTATGGGTCCAAGGAGAAGTGGTGGAGATGGTATGGTTTCTTTTGGGCTGATAAAGTATTTAAGAAAAATAAAAAAAGTGTACAACATTCAACAATTCTAGTTGAACTGACTGTATTATAAATGGGTAGAATTTGTACTTTTTCTTGAAGTCCCATTTCCTTGAAAGTTATATTCCCCTTGCCTCTCTTTGTTGCTCTGACTGGGCAGTAAATTCCACTATTGAATCATGTAGAAAGAAAACCAGATTTCATGGTGTTTAGGGTGACTTCTCAAAGAAAACATAGGACTTCAAAAGGCTTGTTCATGGGGTTCTGCACTATAAGTTCTGCAATCATGTGTATGCAAGCATGTGTGTGTTTGTGTCTTCAAAAGGTCTGTTCATGGGGTTCTGCACTATAAGCTCTGCCGTGATGTGTGTGCTTGTCCTGTGCATGTCCGTGTGCATCTGCGGGAAGGCAGGGGTTGCGCATCCGGATGGAAACTCAGCCCCACGCGGTCTCCAGACAGGCCCGAACGAGCCGGGCCACAGTGAACGGTCGGCTGCACCCTGCCCCCCACTGACCCTCAGCTCCTCAGGTACATGCGGACCTTCCGTGCAGCTGCACAGGATCAGACGTGCTTCAAGCCAGCCAACGCCACCCGGGACGCCATGAGGGGAGGCAGCCAATCACTGACCTCACGGGGGAGCCCCCCAACCGGGCCCCAGGTGAGGCCTGGTCAGCCAAACACAAGGCAGAACCAGCAGAGGGTCTCCACGGGACTGTATAAACAACACTTCTGCAGAACTCATCTCACACTCGCCTCACACCAGCTGCCAAACCTTGTTAATGTCTCATCTCCATTCTTTAAGGGGATCAGAAGTCAAAATGCTCGCTTGAAGAAGAATTCGAGAGATTTCACTTTAGCACATTTATGCTTGATGAATAAAACGATTAGGTGAAAGAAAATAAAGAATGGGAAAGGCATTGACTTTATTCAACGGTCATATCCAGTGACTGTGATGTGCAGCATAAAAAAAACACTTTCTGAAAAAATGTTTTTATTTTTGCATAATTTTTGACTTTCTCCAACACCAAATCCACATATTCATGTTTCATTTAAAATAAGCTTAGAGCCAATACACAGTTCTTGGTCATTTTTAGATGGTCTATAGACCCATTTCTAAAGATTCTGTGAACCACCATATTTAAGTTTGTTTTTAAAAACAAAGAATCATTTAACCAAGCAAAGAGCCACTTAAACATTCAGTTCTTTTTATTTTTATGGTTTTAAATAGAACCATTTGCTTACTAAAGAACTCTTGAAGAACCACTAAGAGTATTCTTATCTGTTAGCATTTATTCTTTTCAAAATGTCGGTTGATGTTCTACTGGAACTGGAACTAAATTATTTTGAAGAAACAATAAATGAAAGAGTAATCAAAGAAAAAGGCAGGTGACTTGGTACAGCAACTCAGCAATGTTGCATTATCGTTGACATACACTAACTAGGGATGTCTAGGGTTATTTCAGTAGATCGGGAATCTACTATTTTAATCCAAACCCAGTCCAGAGTCTTTGTTATATGATGTTATGATGTTCAGAGCACCATCTGGAGTCCTTAAGGCGCCTTTACTGGACATTATTGTCCAGCTGATAGCAGTAAGGATGCAAATAATAGAATTTAGAGTCTACAGTGGAACATGAAAACATAACACAATATCTAAAACTATATGCAACTATGGTGAAAATGTGTGTTTTACCAGCAGGAGAACCATACATCGTTTTTTTTAAACCAGCAGTCAACAGCGCCTCCAGAACCAAGTGGAGGCCAACACTAATGCACACAAGTTATAGAAACCTCATTCACCTCATAAACAGTTATTTTACATAAGTAGTCACCAAACAACAACAGACATTCTAGTTCAGGATACTCAGCATTAAGAGACTCAGATCGGACAAGAGGGGCAAAATAACCTGATTGGGAAATTCCTCAACACTAACAGCTTAAAATGATTTTTACTTCTTTAAAGTTACTGTTTTTAAGTCTAATGACTTAATATTTGCTAATCTGCAGCTAAGAACTCCAAATCCATTTATTCCCATCACATCTACCAGCTGATCACTATTCAGCGATTTACAGCAACAACAGATATTCAGCAACAATTTATAGTTATATCACTATTACGCCATGTAATAGAGACACACTAACATAGATCAGGATGGTTTACGAATGTAATGCACAATTACACACTTATTCCATCCTCAGTTTAAACTAGTTTACAATTCAAACAAAACGCAAACATAAAGCTATATGTGTGGAAAAGAAAAAAAATACTTAGATGAGTTACATGACTAGATGACTTCACTGTGCTTTAGGAATAAATGGATATTACTGCAGAAAGCGTAAAAAAAAGAAAAAGATTTTGGCAGAAACAAATTAGCGAAGAACAGACATGTGGACCTCAGAAATGACCTGTATTAGAAATGTGTTATTACACATACCATAACAACTACTGATAACTAATCTATACATTTGTTTTATTATTATTATTAATATCTGCTCTTCTGCTACTGGTTTTATTTATCAAATATCTGCCAATTACATTATTGGTTGAACAGCACCATGGTCAAATTTGAATTGTTCTGTATGTATACCCATTTCAGGTCACTTTAGGGGTTATAGGAAAAAAGCTGAGTAAAGGTTAATACATGTTAATATGGCAATTATGTTGCCACGACTGTCGAAAACTGTAGATCATTGGAAAGACCTGCATGGGAAGCCATTAGGTTTACATTTAAATACATTAATTAGATGGGAAAAAATGCTCCCCTCTTTACGACTCTCAGTTTCTTGAGTGAATAGCGAAACATGGAACATGTGATGCAGACTACTGTTTGTTTCATTATGAAATCCTTTATTAAACAATACGAGCCATTTTACTCCCGTTATGTACCTGCTTTGGCGACAGGAAGTGGTGGGGTTCTATGGAAAGTATGACATGGTTATGCAGTGTTTTAGCAGCAGGCCATTGAGACATTGTTGAGGCAGGAGTCGGAGAAGATCCTAGGTCAGAGGTGGAGTTACCTAGCTTGTCTTTAGTAATGGAAATGGGGAGTGTGGTGGTGGGTGGGGTGGGATGGCTCCTAGCTGTGTCTTGGTCTTCAGTAAAGAATGTTGGATCCAGGCTTTTGAAGGCCCAGCTTGGAGATGGCTCTGATCTGGGCCCATGTGGTCACGCCGATCATGAATGTGACCACTGGCTGCAGCTGTCTGTCTGTAACAGGTAAAAGGAAGAAGGGTCTCGTCGGTTCGTTTTAAAGGAAGCATGGGGGGAGGAAAAGGGAGCCGAGGAGCGTTTCAGCCAGCAGGCTTCAGACAGGAGGACTCTGGAGGAAACAGCAGAAAGCCATTAACTAACCACAGTATTATGGTGATCTATTTGCAAGGATGAGCTACAGACGGCTAATGAACTAGCCTTAACGCTTTTTCCCTTTCTCTCTCTCCACCCCACTCTCTCTCTCTTTCTCTCTCTTGTCTCTTGTATACCTCCTCCTCTTTTCTTTTTTTACTCTTTCCCAGCCTGTAGTCTGGTGCTGGGGGAAGCTTTCGCTTGTACAAAACAGCATGACAGATCAATGCCCGATTCAAAAATCAAGGGAAAAAGGTTATTCTCCAGTCTCCATGGGATTCCGCACTCTTCTTTCCCCTCTGCTATATCTAATGCCCTCCCCCTTTTCTCCATTTACAACCAAACAAGTCTTGCTCTCCCCCACACTCCCTAATTAAGAGCAAGGCAGTGGGGCTTTTTTTTTCATTCTTCTGCCTCTCACTGTTTTTTTGTGGTCTTCTTGGTTATGCTTGCAATGTTGGTGTGTGGAGTGTGAAAACAGATCTGATGGACTGCGTGCCCTTGGCTCCACCCCGCTCAGGCTCCAGCAGGTACAGCCCGCTTGATTGACAGCTCTCAGGTCAGCCGCCCATCTCCCAGTCTGGTGGAGGGTGGGCGGTAGAAAGGGGGGGTAAAAAAAGAGAAAGATTTGGAATGCCTGGGACTCTGATTGCTTTACAGCCGGTGCTGTCACAGCCATTGTGCGCCTCCGTATTATTAGGGCTCGCCATCTTTCACCGTCTGGGAGGCATCGTGTTTGCCGCTCCTCCAGCATAAAGGGACAGCGGCGCAAAAACCCATTCAAAACCTCCTCTTTTTCTCTGGCTTAAAGGGAACTGTGGGTATTGGTGGGCGGGTATTAGTGGGGGTTACATGGTGGAGGGGTATGGGGGGTGGAATGGAAAAGACGAGCAAGAACCGCTCCAGTTGGGTTGTCAGGCAGTGTCACCAGCAGGTCCCTTGGGAATGTGTGCCTGCGCCGGAAGATCTCAAATCCAGATTGAACATTCTGTACTGCTGTCGCCTGTGTCTGAGATCATACCAGCGCTACCGGTCGATGTGAAGTCTAAGAGTGAAACAGGCAGAAGCAGGTTTTGCCAGGTGCAAAAGTTGCATTGCATTGTAGTAAAGGTGTTATGACTAACACTGGTTTTGGTTTTGCAGTTCCTAAACTAAGGTTTCTTGTATTTATTACACTCCTTCGAGTCATCTGCTTCTAAATCTCTGTTACCTTTTATGGTGTTCCAACATTCAAACTGGGAGGAAATATGGAAGTTTGAATCTGTCAGGTGTTATTAGTATGTCATAGCCAACACGTGCAGCTTTTCATTAGTAGTTTATTCCATGTGCAACACTGAAAGTGCTTACCTGCTACCATGAACCCTGTATTTATGAGTCCAATCTGCTCTGTACATACTGGTGGGCAATAGCACATTCACTTCACTACTGTTCATAAGTATTAAAGTATTCTTATATTTTGTAGACTTTTGCTTTAATCATGAAAAGACAAAACTGGACTTATATGACATATATGATGAAATATATAATGTGCTTTTACGCTAAAGCAAACTCTAAATCCTGATATTCCAGCCATAATCATGACATATAGAAGACATTGAAGATTTACTGAGCTGTGCCGAAATATTGAAAATGTAAACCCATAAAACTTAATATATAATATTGCTTTCCATTGTTTCAGGATTCTCACTTATCATGAAAAATCTTTGAAAACCTGGAAATTTTGAGACTATTTATGGAATCTTCTGGAAATATTATTGAGACCCTGGAAAAATTAAAAGTGCATATTTCATGTAGACAGCTACATTACACCCTCATAGTGTCTTACAATGGACAATTATGGCAGAGTATTGGCAAGAACCTGGTTATGATTTAATATTGTAATATTGCAATACAATAAGCAAAGCAATATACTGCATTTTTAAGTCCTATTTAAAGAAAACTTTTATAAAAAACAAACCATCTGCATAAAATGTGAAATAAAAAAATGCAAGCAATCAGAAGAGTGGGATCTAAAAAAAACACTGCTATCTAATGGATCACTGTCTGCCATGAATCTTTACATGAAAACTATTAATAAAAAATTGGTACTGTGTTTAATGAGAACCAATACAATATTGCAAAGCATAATATTACAGTATTCAGGTGAAATAATATTTTCTTACACCTTAATGGAAAAAGACATTTCCCTTAAAAGATGGGAACCCTGTGTTTGTTGCAGTTGTTTTGTACTTGTGGGAATGTTTCATAATGAATGGAACAAAAGAAATGCTCTAAAATGATATAAATATGATCAATAGGTCTCACCCACACATTGTCAAAGTTACATAGTGCAGTAGCTGACGTGCAGGGCCCGAAGTTGAATGACAGTGACACAATTCTCCTTATTACAAGGCAGCCAAATGCATTTAAAACTTTTTTTCATTTTAAGAGCCAATTGCTACATAAGGTAGCTGTTAGTCACACGTCTTTGCAGTCTAGTTAATGACTGAAGCTAGTTAACATAATGGCTCACTATTATTTATACCCAGCTATTGGGAGGTTTAGACAATGTTTATATAACTACAGAACAAGAACTCTGAAGGAGAGGAGGAGAAATGTTCTTTAAATCGTTTAACTGATTTAAAACATTGTCCGCTCAGGAACTTTGTCCTACCCACTGCCCAGTATAAGTCAGACAGGTGTAGTGATTATCCATCATCTGTCTTCCCTTTCACACCCAGCACAAGCATAAGTGCCCCCCCCTCAAAATACACACACTTCCCAGTCCTACCCAACCAACCCCCCAATCCAGTTTCTGTCTCCTGATTTCCCAGGCCAGACTGACAGGTTTCTGGAGGTCAGTGAAGCTGTGGCTTCTGCGATCCCTAGAGCCAGCCTGATAGCCTGTCCATGTCTCCAACCGCTTTGGTATTTGTGTGTCGGGAGGGGTCTGTATGTGTGTGCACGTGGTTCTCGCAAGCTCTTGTGCTGGAACCCTGCCGACGGCACGACCTCCGTACCGGTCTCTGTGGAGATGTGACGAAGGGGGTGTTGGGTAGTGGTGCTACTCTCACCTTTCTGGCCATCGCCTTCTCCAACTCCCCCAGCGGGGACCAGCCTGGACCAGCAACAGCCACTCCCTTTTTCCTCCATCCACCTCCCTCCTCCCCTTTACATCTTTTCACCTCTCCCCCCTTGTTGTTTTTTTCCTTCTCTCTTGCTTTTGCTTTCAGCCGTCTTTGTGCTAGCGGCTGGGCATGTAGCAGGACACCACTGGCTCTAGTCAGTCATGGGCCCAGGAAGTATTCATACCGGTGTCCCAGTTAGTGTGGGGTAGGAGTGTGAAATAAGCAGATGCGAGTTCTGTCCGGTCCGAAAACAGCACTGCTATGTTTGTATTGGTGCCCTGGCACGGGCCGGTTTGCCACAAGGCCTGCTGGGACGGTGGACCTGCGAGTCTGGGCAGGGCCTGGGAGGGGGAGAGGCGGCGCACTGGGACCGGCCCACGCTAATCTACACGCCCATCCCACTCCTGTTATGTTTGGGCCTGGGGGGGGGAGTGTGAAATCGGTCCCCGATGGCGTCTCCTGCTGAAAGATCATTTCGGAGTTGGCTGGAGATGGAGGCCCAGCCAGTACCCCCTCCTTTTGTCCCGTTATCCCTTTCTGTTGATCCAGCCCTGGGCCCTTCAGGATGTGCCTTTGTCGCATCGTCAGGTTACCGCGTGCACCGTGCTTATTTTTGCGTGTACCACAGACTAGAACTTTCTGCCTCGCGCAATGTTTCACAATGATATTGATTTCAGAGCGAGTTGTGACTTTCCTTCGGCATGTACTCATGCTCGTCTGTGTGTGTGTGTCCTGATCTGAGAAATAAGTGTTAACCTGTTCATCACTCTGCCCCAGTGCGTCCTCAGCGGACGCCATATTGATTTAGTTCTCGGCGAGATCTTCCATTGTCCATGCCCTTTACCGCTGGGATTAATCTAATTGTTTATCTCTGGATCTCTTTCCTGCCTTCGCTCCCTTCTGCCTCATTATGTGCCAAGATTTGACAAGTCGAGTCTCCACACTCTCCAATCACGCTTTACAGCATGTCGATCAGCAGAACACTACAGATGGCCTGCCTCTCAGCAGACCCACCCACATGGAATGTTACAAACATGACAACATAGCACACTTGCGCACATTCAGCAGCACATGCGCGTGTGAGAGAATCTACGGCGCGTATACTGTTGGATGCACTTGAGCACGCACAGGAACAACCTTGCAAACGGCACGCTTGGTGACATACAGGCATGCACACATGCACACCTTCTCACACAGACACAGATGCTCAGGTACACGCACAGACGTGTAGGGACGCGCACACACTCACTTTCTATCTCACACACACATATTGTAGGTGCTCAAATCTCATGAACACACACCTTCTCTCTCACACTCAAGGAGACTCAAACACTCTCCAAACAAGAAAGGTGCCACAAAAGGTTCTTTGAGTGAGACAATAGAAAAGCCACTTTGGGTTTACGAAAGAACCATGTCTGAAAAACAGATTTGTAAAGGCTTATAGAAGCTTATACCAACTTCCTAGAACCTTTACATGGTCTTCGCACTCATGCATCTTATTTACAAAATCATAAGAGCCAGTGTATTTTTCATAATGTTGAGGAAAGACCCTTTCCGGGACTGTTCATTTTAAAAATGTAGACACTTAACCCCCTAAAGCCACAAGTTAATGATTCAGCTATTATTCCTAAAGCAAAAACTATTGATTTGCCATTTAATTTACCAGATATTGTGTAGTGCTACAAGGTTCTATTTTAGGGCCTATGAAAGTGATGTAAATTATAAAGGTAATAAAGTCTGGGGGGGCTAGGGGACAAATCCTGCTAAAAATATAGAAATACATGTTCATCCTCCTGTACCTTTTTGCAAATGCATTAAATATAAAATAATATAATATTAACATAACAGGGGTTATTGTGCTCCCTGTCGTTCTTTGACGTTTTGGAAGTTCCTACAAAGTTGCCAACTAGCATAACCTCTTTACATGTCAAACATCAACAAACCCCCTTATCCAAGAAGATATTCAACTACTTTTTTGGAGTGAAGAACCCTGTAAATAAAGTATGCTCCCAATGCTAATATTTGTGACTTTTACCAAGGATTGGTGATTTTTATCAGAGGGCGGGACTTTCTGTACGACTGCCTCGTGGAGCATTGCCATTCATCCTTCAACCAGTAATCTGTCTCCTTTTATGATCCTACATCCCCAAATCCACATCTCTCCTATGCTGCCCTTGCAAACACTCCCACTTAGAAACATGTTTCCACACACATGAGGCTTAAACACACAAATGCACACACGTAGACATTATGTGAATAGCGCATGTAGACAAATCTTGAGTACAACACAATGTAAATATAAGGGCCCTTAAAATCACTGTGCGTTTCTAAATACAGTGTGTACATTCGTAGGGATGACAGTGTGAACACTATCCGCACATACTTGTCAGCCAGCGTGCAGCAGCCTGGCTGCATTGTAAGCTGGCGAATTAAATAAAAAAACAACTCCCGCCGAACAGACACAACTGTCAAAGTGCTTCCCTCGCCAGACATGAGGAGACTTTACTTGTCTTACAGGCTGCGATCTTTTTCCTCTCTACTTTATTTATTTCTTTTTCCTCCTCTTCTCTCTTTTCTCCCTCCCTCCTTATTGTTTTCCAGCAGCATCCCAAACGCTCTCAGGCCGATGGTAGCCCCGTGGTCAGGTTTTATCAGTGAGTTAACTCTACAGAAGTGGGCCAGATCAATACCCACATTCTCCAAGAGGAGTGGGGAGAGGCATGTTATGTTTGTGTGCGAGAGTGTTGTTTGTGTGTGTGTGTGGGTGCCTTCAGGAGCGAATCGATGGGCTGACAGGGGCCTTGCTTTGTTCTCTCGCAGCACTCAGATGTTCGACGTGCTTTACATGATTGCTTAAAGGTTTTCGGTTGCTAGCTTGTTTGTTTGCTGCACACATTTTTTCCTTGTTTCCCTTCACTTACTCTTCATTGGCGGTTGGTATGATACAAGAGCGGACTAAGACATGTCACTGCATTCAATGCCAGTTATCCCTTTTCGAAGTATTGTTGGGATATTTCACAGCGAGGGCAGAAACAGTCACTAAAATGAAATACAAATATTATGAGCACACTGTCATGTCTGTGTATATCCTTGCTGTCATAACAAAACCTCCTATCACTGAAATGGTAATTACATAGGAGAAGGAAAAAAGCTCACTTGATTCCAATAAACATTAATGTAATATCATTTTATTTTAAATAGATATGTGCTGTTATTAAATAATAATACGGTATACCATGGACATTATACCATCGATTCAGTCAAGCTACAGATGTTTTAGCTCTGGTTGGTTTGGTCACATGGGGATCCCATGCTTAATTTCATGTTCGTACAGCTGTTTCAGTGTGCCATTAATTACATATACAGCACTTTAAAGTCTCACACCTTAGTACATGAAATAAGTTCTTCATTCCATATATCTCTGCTTATACCCGAAGGTTTGTTGATTCGCGTCTTCTCACTATCTCGCAATTCAAATAAGCCTCTAAAAAAGAAACTCACTTACTCAAGATATCTGTGATATTTCCTCTTCTCCTTCCTTCAAATCCCAGCTTAAAAATGTTTTTTCCTCTTTTCCAACTGCAGACTACTTGGAGAGTGCTTGGGGACATTTTTCTTTCTTTTGTTCCTGCTTGTCTTTCCATACAATGTTCCTGTATTGACATTGTAAAATGTCCTTGGATTCCTCCTGTTATAATTATTTAATGTTACTTATTTTACAATAGACCAATGAAATGGCCATTAAGACACACAAAAAAAGAAAAATGAAAACCACTAACACGTTATTGCTATTTAAAGTAATGTTCATAACAACAGACATATCTGAATGTGTACCTTGTATATGTAGTTTACATAACTGGGATAATATTACAAACCTTATTGTTATATTTCCCATGAATGTACAAACAAGTGGTGTTTACAATTAATATAAAATTACTAATGTCGAAAAAATGTTATATGTTATATGACAGCACAATTAAACACAATGCATATTCATATTATTTTTGCATATTCTCCTGTTCTTTGACAGACACTTTTAGCGGCTCTATTGCATGCACTTCTATAGCTTCTGCTACGCTTTACACTAAGCGGTGCTAGTTCAGCTAAAAGCAAGAACTTTTTTTAGTTGCTGTTCATTTTCTTCCACTCTTCAAGTCTCTTAACCGACACTAAGGAGATTGCTCGATGAGCACTTTTGGAAATAATAAGCAAAACCAACAGGCCTCTCGCGCATACAGCGCAAAAAAACTTTCGAGATGCCGCCTGAACAAAATTCCCCACTCCACTTCTCAACAGCCCTGATAATGAACGTCGCTGAGAATGGTTTGAAGCCTGCGTCTGAGTGGCTGTGTCCTTGTCCTGCACATTCATTTGAAGGACTGTTTTTTTTTTTTCTTCCCTCTCAGGCCGGGCAGGCCTTTGGTGCCCTTTGCCATCTTCTTAGTTTAAAGGAATTTTTTCATGCTTTCTTTCTTTTTTTAAAGTTTATCATTATCTTCGGTCCGCCCCCTTGTGTGGCCACCTTAACCGAGTTAAGCGCTTGCCTCTGTAAATAAGTCCTCTGAAAATTACTTCCCACAAGAAGTTGCGCGTGAAGGCCGCACCTCTTGTGAAAGGTGCTGACCGCCGAGGACAAGTAGATGTCAATGGGATGTGCTCTGAGCTTCGGCGGGACCTTGAGAGGAGTGAGCTCTTCTGGGCGCCGCTAATAAGGCGGGCACAGATGCAGCCCTTGTTTGAGCGTGGCCTTCTGTGTCTTGTTGTACTTTAGCCTCGCAACCCTCAGCCTCGGCTAGAGCGTCGCATTGGCCGTGCGAGAGGGTCTCATTAGGAGAGGCGAAGGGAAAGCCCAGGGGTCAAGGTACATAAAGGTGGCCCTGAGCTAAGGAGCGCGCTCACAAGATGAGCCGGGAGCTCCTCGGTGGATCAGGAGGGCAGGCACCTCCAGACCTCTCGCCCTCTCAGGGTGACCCCTCCTGGCTCGGGCGTTACTTGATGAAGCGGGGCTTGATAATTATTTTGCATGGATGGAGAAGAGGGCACACGGTGTGAAAGGAGAGTGTCACTCGGAGGGGAAGGATAGCAGGGGGATGACAGAAAAGAGAAAGCAAATCAGGGGAGAGATGGAGAGAGGGAGAGAGGGACATAAGGACACTGCGAGAGAGAGGAGAGAGAGAGAGAGAAAGAGAGAGAGAGAAAAAAAGATCAAAAGCAGGCCTTTTGCTTTTCATGCCTCAGAAGGCTCCAAAGAGGATAAGGAACAATCGGGCCTGGGGTCTCCTGTCCTCTCTGGCAATTAGACTCAGCTGATGAAGTGAAAGGGATGAATGGCAGGGTTCAAGGCCCTTCTCTAGGATTCACACAACAGGGTGTGTTTTCCCCCCCTCTTTCTCTCTCTCTCTCCTTTTCTTTTGCTCTCCCCTCTGAGTGGCACGAATGCAGCTGAAATATTTCCAAATGAAGACAATGTGGTCCAAGGTGCCAAATCTTAATCACGGGGGCTGATGAGACTGAAGAAGAGGGATAGAAGAAGGGAGGGAGGGAGGGAGGGAGGGTGTGAGTGCTGCTCAGGAGAACACACACTCATACACACACATGCACACACACACACAGACACACACATACATTCAATCCTGTGCATATTTGTGCCTTATCAAACCATCCAAAAAAAAAGAAAAAGAAAAAAAGAGGGATTTACTTTCTGCCGAAAATCCCCTTTGTTTGCGGGGTTCGCTGTTGTTCGACTATATGAAAGAAAACAAATTGGTAAAGGACAAAAAAAAAAAGTATCTCAAATCATGACAATTACCAGCTCTCTTTATAGTGAATGGACCTCACAGATGGAGCTTTGTCTGAAACTGATAGCATGGCGGTCTTTAAAAGAAATCTGGGGGAATATACGAGGCCACTATTGTGGAGGATTAAATAAAGATCACTAAATATTTCCAAGTCTGATAACTCTGCTCTTAACCCGAACATACCAACAAAGCTACATCGTGAAGAAGGTGTACACTCCATAATGAACAAGGAGCACGAAAGGTTAGTGAAAGCACTCAGAGTCACTAAATATGGCTATCGGTCTCTCTTTAACCTTTACTCCTTTTCTTTCTAGATCATTCCTCCTATTCTATCTCATTTAAAGCCCAAACTCAATTTAGCATGGGGCTACGCTCTTCCTCTTTCTCTCTCACAGCCCCCTTTGGTGTGTTTTCTCAGCCATTCCTAATACAGTATAAGGCAGTAAATGGCTCCGGAGGCCCGGCCCATGCCGCCACACTGCACTAAAACCTTAAGATGCTTAGTGATATTCTTTAATCTGGCCCACTGATAATGTGTTTAAAGAAGCAATTCAGCTTCTTCAAACTTTGAGGGTTCAAAGTCTCAGAGGCATGGTGTCAGAATGCCAATGAGCTAAATACAGATTGGCCCGAATAGGCTTTCGGGGAGGATTTGAAACTTAGGCTTGTGAATCCCTTTGATCTAAACAGAGTCGCGGGCCACAATGATGCCGAATATCAAATGCCAAGAGCGGCATCTCAGGCAGAGAGTTGCCCCTTCGGTAGGGGGAATCTAAAGGAGCTGCCCGTCGTTTGGAGTGGTCGAGAACATTTACATCAGGGGCTCATCTCAGTGGTAAAGTTTGCTGTTTCATAGATGGTGTTCTACCGTGAGCTCAGGAGAGGGGGGTGAAATGTAGCTGTTGTCAATGTGTGTGTCTGTTAACAAAAAAAGCCTGGGGGAAGACGCTCCCAAGAAGCCTATCTCTGTTAGCTTGCTGCTTAGAGTCTCCAGGTTTCTTGTTCATTGTCTTCTAGAGAAAACATGCTCTTTCTCCTTTCAACAACTATGTGAATTAAATACAGAAGGATGGATGCATAGCAAAATGCTATCACAGTCCTTCACACGTCTTCAAATTACACAATACAAAAATATATATCTCTATATGTCATCAAACTCAATAAAATTTTTTAAAATACAAGCAATAGTAAAATGCTTTCTTATTGATTAATACTTAAAAAAATCTGTCTGTCCTTTATTATTGTACTTACCTCGAATAAACAACAAGAGGGCACCAACATCAGCTGATTACAGAATATTACAATAATGGTTTCATAAGAAATGCAGCAGAGCTCGAAATAGTCATTCATTAAGGCATGCTTTAGTTGGTTTTAATTATGATTCACCTACTAGAGTTAGGAAGATTTTTTCATTTAGTACGCAGGACAATTTAAGATCACATATCTTGAAATGTGGAAGTACATGTGTTTTGTGTGTGTATAAAAGAAAAAAAATAATTTAATTAGAATATCAGGGGATGTATGTGCATGGTAGCTATTCAAAAGTAAAGTAAGTAATGTTGGTATGCTATTATAACTAATTTCTAGACATTTTAGCTGATTTAAAAAAGACTAACTAGCATATTTTTTGTCTCTCTTTATCAGTTGGCACTGGATATAATGTTATATATAGGAGGCCTCACCGATGCAGCTAGAGTGTGTATTGCTTATTAAATTCAGAGGAAAGAAAATGCACAGACCCGCAAATCTAGACTCTTAAATGTTCCAGAAAGCTGTGCAATAATGATTATTTAGAAATGTCTATCAGTGTTTGTGTTAATACATGGATGATTCCCACATATGGAATCGAGCTATTTATCAATTACTAAAAAGGTGTGTTAGGTAAGGTGTATTAGTTTGCTGTATAACACTGTGTGTTTATCAGCACTGTAAAATACTAATTCACTAGCACCTGATGAGGAATTGGTGGGGCTATATATTACATAAAGATAATCCCAAATAGCGCTAATGAAATGTGAATAGGCGGACAGGATTTTCCAGATAATGGCTGTCTTGTTTTAATTGTTCACATATTTTTTCTTTTCCTGGGTGACATGGTCATTACTTGGCAGTCAACACTTATCGGCCAAATCACCCAGGATTAATGGTTTCACTTGGGCTGGTAAAAAAATGTTGAAGTTGTCCCGTTTATCAGTGCGGGAAAAAGAATAATGGTTATTTGTCATGGTGTTAGGCTGGGAGAATAAGTAATCTAAGAAAACGCAGAGTTAAGCCAACTGTTAACCCTTCACTGCAATTTGTTTTTCTTTTTTTTGGGGGGTAAGGCATTTCTCCGTGTACAACTTCATTGCTTTTCTTTAGGTGCCTCATTAAGGCTCTTAATCGCCCTAGAAAGTTATCTTGGGCCTCAGAAATTGTCAAGGTTAACTAGCATTCAAAATTGCAAAAGAACACTGTACCAACAGCACACGGTCCTACTGTACGTTTCAATGACTTGATTCATAGAACATGCTGAAAGCCTACCTCGGTGCCAAGGACGTGACAAATTGACAGGTCAAGCGAAAGGTCAAGGTCTCTAAACATCCTACAGTGCGTGCAGCACATTCTGAAGCGACTGGGTAATTCAATTTTATAATCTGAGTTGTCAGCACGTCGCTGTGCCAGAAGAAATGAGAACGGCACAATAGAAGTTAGAGATGGAAGGGACAAAGTAAAAGTACACCATGTTTCAAGAGGTTCAATTACAATATCCAGCATACAGAAATGTTTAGATGGGGACCCACACAGTTGGTGACAAATGATTTGTGTAAGAATTCTCACACAGAAGCAAATTTCTCTCCAGTATTATATTCTTAAACAACTTGACCAGTCCTGCCTGTTGCTCACCTTGTTAAGGGCATTAGTGCTTTCTCCTAAGCCGGCATTGAGAAGCGTGGCATTGTGGCAAAATGCCAACTATATATGTGAGGTCTTGCAGCGATAAGCCATTCGCATGGTGTGAAAGATGTAAAGGCTTCTACGCTAGCATGGAGATATGGGGGTTTGCACTGTTTGACACTTGCAAACAGAACTTTTGCAGCTTAAAGTTCAGTATACGTGGTTCCAGCCTTCCATAGACTCATAGACTTCCCATTTGTTGAAGTAGCATTTTTTCCCCATTACACACAAATGCTGTGTATTAAGTGGATGCATTGACGCTGAATGAATGAGCTGGCATTCGCAGCAGGGTCTCAAACAGAGGTGAATCCTCCCGCCTGTAACTGCGGTAACCCCTGCATGGCCCGCTGCACAGCGAGGGTGGGACTTCCCTATCTTTGTGGCAGAGCCTCCACTTCATCCCTGCCGCCGAGTGCAGCCATGTCCCTGCCTCTTTTATCTACGACATTCATTTTTCTTGTCTCCCTCCTTCAAAGTATCTATTAGCAACGCGCCGCTATCTGTTTGTGGGGTATTTGCTCCCACTCTTTTTTTCCCCTTTTCCACATGAATGTTTGATATATTGGAGAGAGAATGATTGTTCGCCGCAATGAGACCAGCCCATGGCCTCAGTAAGACAAATTGCTCCAGAACGCCTAAATGGCAGTCAATGATAACTCATTGTAAGGAGAGTAAGTGACTTCCAATGGAGTGACTGGGGGGACTGAGAGTAATGGCGGTGCACGGGTGAAAAATAGATGTTTGGCTCTCTGTAATTACTCCATTAGGGGGCTCTCTGTTAATCTACCAAACCACTGCAAGTGTTTTCACCGCAGCGGCCAGTAAACACAAGGGGCTGCCGGTGGACACAACGGAGCCAGTTATGTTTTTGGAAGAACCTTGTCAATACAGAATGCTCTGTACTAGTACACAGCATTGTGACTGCTTGTTTGGGAAAATGTATAATATGGTTTAAAGGTGGAGCTGCACGGCATTAGAATCACATTGTTATACAAAAATGATTGCTAAAAAACATTATCTTTATATTTGACATATATTTTAAACTCATACTTTATAGTGCATTTTTACACTGTTACAGCAGAACATATAAGTGACTATATAGAAATGAACATTTCTCTTTAATGCTAATCTAAGTATAAATGTATAAAGTCCCACATATTTTATAAATGATCACTGTCCAAAATTTCCATCTTAAAAATGGTAACTTCCACTTCTATTGGTCGATTTATCATAAAATGTTCACTTAATGTATGATAAAACTGCTGTATTCATATTAATCAAATTTTTTTTTCTGGAAATTAACAAAAAAATTACACAAATCACCATCAGCAGATGCATATCGGTGCATATCTAATAAAAAGAAGTGTTGCTTGAGGAGTCAAATTTATTTGTCTCATATTTCGTTTGAGGATCTGGACCTCACCATCAGCATCCAATATTCTTGGCTTGATTAGCTGCTTTTAAAATAAGACTAAACAAAGTTCTAAAAGTTATATTACATATTGAGACCAATTATATTTCACTGGAGCATGTCTGGACCTCATCAACCTTCCACATCCCTCCCAGTGAGGGTACTATGCAACACGAGAGTGAGGCACCGAGGACAAAAGAAGACAATCTGTCCTTTCACCATCTAAAGCTGCCCACCCTTCCCCATCCCCAGACAAACATAATGATAACAATTTTTTGACCATTTGGTGTCTGCAACTACTGCCTGTAGCTCTCTGGACAAAGACTGGGGAATGGGGGGGTAGCAATATGGTCTTAAGAGTTTGGTTTGACCAAACAATCTGCTTTCTTCAGCGGACTTTTAAAAACACTGCTACGAGCTGTGCCCACAGCTTTGCCACAAAGTCTAGAGTCGACCTAGAGCACCTCTCAGCCTGCACCTCCCATCTGCTTGTGTCCCCCACCCAGGATTCACTGATGGGCTTAAACCTGCTTTTTCTTTCTCCAAGCTGAAAGCCCTGACCTGCACGCTTTTTTCTTCTTCTCTGAATGGCCTGTAAAAATAAACGGCCTTTAATATGTTCACTGCCCCATCTCTAAAGCGAAACAGGACAGACCTCTTGGTTCTCTTTGCTTCGACACAGCTTTTGTTTCTGAACTTGTTAGCGGGTGACACTGGTCTGAGGCACTGTGTTTGGGGTGTGTGGCGTTAACAGGTTAATAGCCTGTATTAATTATGTGGTCTACCTGCTATTAAGAGGGCCTTCCAGTGGGGAAAAGTGAATTAGTTGCGGTAGGCTACAGCACTGAGAGAACTACATCATGACATTTATTTAAGAAATGTACATGTGAGGTATCGGCTAAAGTCTGAGGACTATTTCAGTCTGAAATGACTGATATTTAACATTGTGTCTACCGAGATTTATTAATACAGACTAATATGATTTTTAGAAAGTACTTTAATTATGCTGATAAAAAATATAAATAACCAAATAGACACTGAGGGAACCGTCAAACTTTGCATAACAACTGAGCTCTTTCTGAATTAGCATACAGCACTTAGTAGTTGAATTAAAAAGCAAGAAAATCCTTTAGTGAGAAATATGACAGTAAATTTGTTCAAGAGAGTAAGACTATATTATAAAACGTTTACATTAGTCTAACCCTAACCCGAGGCATACATTCAGGTGTAGACCTGAAACATTGAACACGCTGGGAAAGGGAGTAAAGAAGTGTGGATGTTCTGTGGATGTCTGCAGCTTCCGTTAGTAACCAGATCATCTTTCTTCATAAAGGTTAGGTTATTTATTTTAGAAAGGAATAGGTAGCGATTTCAGTTTGGCAGACATTTGCACAGCTCCTCAGTAATGTCTTGACGTCCGAAAAACTCACTCTCGGTCTTACTGCCTGTCTTCCAATTTGGTGGACTATAGCGCCGCCCAGTGGCTGGGCTTGTGTTGTCACCCTGAGCTTTTCTGTTCCGCAGTTTTCACAGACACTTGTGTTTTAAAGCAGAGCGATATATATATATATATATATATATATATATATATACATATATATATATATATATATATATATATATATATATATATATATATATATATATATATCAGTATATGTATAGTATATATGTAGAGCAGTACAACTAAAACCTCAACACACACCCAGTGTTTTTTTTTTTGTTTTTTTTTACCTCAGTTTTACAAGTGCAACGCATTCTTCTCAGGTGAGCTCAAGACTCTCCGGGCCCTTGCTAAATGAGGTAAATTTCGCATTTTAGCACCCGTTCTCCTTGCAAAGGGTACTCACAGCGTGAATGAGAGTTGTCTTATCAAGTTGATTATTCAGAAGAGGTAGCTAGCTATATATATTTTTGTATTTTTGTTGACATTTAGTCGCAGTAAAGGTTTATGCGAGTTTAACTTTAACGCACGAGCTAAAGTTTTAGGCCATTTGACGTTAGCTTATTAGCTAGCTAGCTTAGAGACATATTAGAGACGTTGTCCAACTGAATCATATTATCCTAGCTAGATATATTATTCGAGCTAGCTACGTGTGTAGAAGTAGGAATGTGGGAAGGTGACATATGAGGCTATTTATCTGGGCTTTATGGTGTAAATAAAACACTCAATTGAAAATAATTAGCCTGCAAATAAGAAATACACTGATTTCAGGTGTCAGTGTCTTAGCGCTAGCTTGCTAGCTCTACTTGAGGCCAGCATTTAGCTACTGTTTTAGTTTATTAAACCAGTCCTATAAAAGTATTCAATATGTACACACACACACACACACACACACACGTACGTATATATATATATATATATATATATATATATATATATATATATGTGTGTGTGTGTGTGTGTGTGTGTGAACATATTTGTTAGTACATATCTGTATTATATGCTCAGTTTATTTGTAGTTTGTAGATAGGGTTGACTTTACACTTAACGTTCAACTGTAATCTCTCTCCTTCCTAGAAACGTGCTTTGTTGCTTGAAAGGTACCAGGGGCAACTGGCTCCAAAAGTAGAGCAGTGTGTGTTCTGACCTGTTTAAAAAGCAAGGTTTACCTTGATTAGCTTTGATTGATTAATTAATAACAGATCATTGAGCATGCATGCTGGGATCTAACTGCAAGCTGGCCCCCATGGCAAGGTGGGGGTCAGGTCAAGAGCTTGCTGGGGGTGTAATTGTGTGCAGCAGGGTGGCCTGGTGCTCAGAGAATGAGAGAGGAATGGAGAAGGAAGAAGAGAGAGAGAGAGAGAGAGAGCAAGGGAAAGAGGGGCAGAAAATGGAGCGAGAGAGAGAGTGAATGAGAGTGAGGCAGTGAGGCCTCCTGCTCTTGGGAGAAGCCTGTTTCAACATGTCCGCACGACGCCTCCACTCTACGACACCTAACTACAGGGGACGAGGAGAGAGTGTGCCAGTTTAATGGTCTCCAGCCATATGTTGAAGGGCATTGTGGAACGTGACTTCTTGCTCTAGTAATCACGTCCTCTATTCCTTTATTTTTTCTCAGACTCGTTACAGGCTGTGCTGTGTAGGCAAGCTGCACTTTTTCCAGAACTGTAACTGTTTATTTTTAAAGCAGGAAAATATCTCGGAGCATTTCTAGCAGCCCACAGTTCACGTCGCATTATTTTTTTAAGGACGGTTCATGAATAGGTAAAGGTTTTGCCTGAAAAGACTGCTTTTTTGTGCTCGTCTATTCTGATTCGCCACAAGAACGAGCAGACATCGCTACTCCCTTGGTGCTTCCAGCTCGGCTGCTTTTGTGTGCGGGTAGAAGACAGGTTCACAGGGTCTGTGGTCCGGGTTTCTCTGGCCTTCTTTTGCATTAGATCCGCTGCTCTTTATCTCATGCTAACATTGCACAGAGGAAGACTTTGCTTTTTAAGAAAGGATCTGTTTAAAAAGAAAAGAAAAAAAAGACTGCGTCTTGTGTTTGAAGTCCTAAATATGACAGAGGACTTCAAGAGAGAGGCCTGAGACAGACGGTCTTCAGGATGAGGGAAAGGAGAACAGGCAACATGTCTTTTCCTTGCTGGCCAAAAGAAAATGCTGTGGCCAGGCTTGATTATGCGAGATGAAGGTTGTGCTGAGAGGAGCAGAGATTGCTAAGACTTTCAATTCCGACACCAAAGTCTCCTACAGTGGCCTTACTCTGCTCATCTGTGTGTGTGCGCGCACAGCTCTGATTTTCTTTACTATAATGTAAAGAGGAGTTTAGCTATGTTAAACTCAAAACATTTTAGTCATTTGTTTTGAACGGTTCCAGTGTAGTTTAGTGCACTGCTGTTGCAATTTTCCCAATTTATATTAATGCCTGCCATCATTCAGTACTTTAAGAAGCTAAAGCACAGCCTAATATTAGTCCACAGTCCATCATCAGACATAAGTACACTAACTGGCTAGTCACTGATGCATAACATCTGGTTTTCTCTAAATTAATTCATCTCAGCAAATGGCATACATTTAGATGTGCAACCAATCTATTTGGCAAATGTGCCCACAATGTTATGATATATTTTAAAATGCATTTTGTCACTCCTCAACATCCGCAGCCAAATATGTGGTACATCATAAGGCCACTGTAAATATGCTAAGCCTAATGAACACAGGCTGGTCGTCATATTCAGAGAGACTGCTCTGTTTTTGGATTTCTGCGCCGCGACAGGCTGGTAATAAGTCCGCTGTGGTGTTATGTGACATCTCAAAGCGCGGCTTCGGGATCTTTGCTCCCTGGGTTTCGGGTGCCACTCAAACCCTCCCTGTGAAAAGCTGTTTTTCATTTGATGCTCCTGCCGCCAGTTATTGTCAGCATATTCGAGAGGTCCTAAGTCCTGAAATGAGTCCCGTATTATTTTAGACCGGCTTGAATATTGCACGGCAGGAGACTGAAAATGAGACCTTCCATCAAAAGATTGCCTGCAGCGCGTTCTACTCTGTGCAGCATTCGCGAGATCTCACACAGAGAGAAAACACACTCTTTGACCACATGATTATATATTTATTAACAACTCTTTTGATGATTTTTTTTCTCCTCCTCCTCCTCTCCCTCTTTTTTTGCTTTCTGTTGTTAGTCGTTGGAGTGAAGGAAAAAGGAGGAGATAATAAACTGCAGTAAGAATATGGGCGGCCTTGCAGTTTTGGGACCATTTAAAGATTAGAGGCAGCGTGAGCGGCTCATGCAGGCGGAACTTAGTGAACCTTGAAATAAGGTGTTTTGTCACCTCTCTAAGCTTTGGTACACACCACAAACCAAGTCTTTTTGCTGTACTTTAAAAAAATAAAAAATAAACACTGTTAGGTCTGCATTAGGCCAAGTATGAAACTGGAATATTTTACATTTTAGTTGGTAATGAAATTGCACATATTTTTACTGGACCCTTTTGTTTTTACTAAACTCTGCCCCATTCCTGCCATAATATGTAGTATAACCATATACTTACTGAAATGGTCTTGTTGCTTCTTTTTGGGGGTGCATAAATATGAGGTTTCAAGGCTGATGCAATAGCACAGAATTACCATCTTATTGCGGTCAATACTGATATCAATATCTGATCGCTTCTGCATTTGTAAGCAAATTCATGTGTTACTTCACATTGACTAAAGTGCAGTAAGTGTAAGAGTGTAATACTAAAATATAAGCTAAATCTGATGATTATTCAGATTTATATATTATACATGTATTACAAAATATTTAATGCATATTTTTAACATTGTTTGGCAGATATTATCTATATTCATCCTCAACAGTTATTGAATGTTACACTGGGAATCTTGCCCAGGGACTCTAATGATAGATTGTAGTTCGCGATGCTAAGAATTTTCTACACTTACCGGAAAATAATGTAGCTGCCTGTGTATGCTGTATCCCTACACTGTATGCCTGACCTGCACTACAGGAATTGTACATTCCTAACCAATGTTCAAAAAGACTTTTAGATAGCATAAAAAATATATTTTAGCACCATAAGTGTAAGAGAAATATAGAATTTGTTTTTACAACATCAATAAGGTGTCAGGTGTTGGTGTCAGAGTTTCCACAACTGGACAGTAAGTATTACAGAAGATTTCATTATACACACCCTACACCACAGGATAATCCAGAAAAAGATCATTAAGAGCAGCCTAAAATCCAAACACCTTCTGCAGTTCTCGGAAGGTTCGAGTGAGCTTCAAAACTGGCCTGATTGTCCTGTAACTTGGTTCAGGAATAAGATAAAGCAGATAATTTTGTGTGTTTCACCTGAAGACCAGTAGTGCATGATAAATATTCATGGTTATTTGACTAAACTGTATTTCATCAGTTGGTCAGTGTTATGCTTTTTCTGTTTGCATCATCATAGGGCATGCACCATGGAAAAAAAGAACACAACTTCCCGGGGATGCTCATTTATTTTCAAATAAACATTTCCTGGCGCTTTACTGTATGTGTTGACCTATGGAAAAGGTTAGTTCGATTGAGCTTAAGTTCAGTTCGTTAAAGAAGGCGCCGCCATTTGCATGGCAAAGTACTGCTTTCAGCGGGGAAAAAGTCAGACAACAAAACCCAAGGCTTAATCAAGGCAACTTCAACTGGCTGTGACCTTTGGGAGGGATCCATATCTCTTTTCCCTGGAAGAAATGGTGATGATGGCAAGCAGTAGTGTCCTTTGTGTCTAGTGAAGATATCGAGTGTTTGAAGTGTTAACACTGACACTAAGCCTCTGGGGCGAGCGGGCGAAGGCAGCGTGTCACACAATGGGATGGGACTTGGATCTTTACTTCCCCTCCAGTGACCTCTGACCCTGGCTGGTTTTCAGGGTTGCGCTGACTCCCGCTCCTCTGAGGCAGTGTCCGCTTTGATCAGATCACCAATTGCTCTGCAGAAAGAGTATTACATACCCCATGCTGAACGTCTTACAGTTTGCTGCACCAAGACTGGAGAGTTCCAGCAATTTCCAGGTTTAAAAGAATGCAAGATTGTTGATTCATATATAAAACATGTATGTATCTTGCAGGCTTATGCAGCCCATATTGTTAGCCATATACCATGCAGCATTTTGTAGTCAACAACATGCAAAATTAGGAACGCTGAATCTGAGCCTTTGATTGTATTGAGGAAAAGGATTTTAGAAAACTAAAAGCTACAACCAGACTACAACCATTGGCATTCCATGAAATTGTGTCTACTACAGTTTAGCTCTTATATAACAATACCAACTACTCAAACTGTGTGCTACTATTGCCAGAAGCTAATAGCTAACACATGCAACAAAGCTTGCTTATTTGTATGTGGTATTTTAGTGAGGTTGTCCCCCTTGTCCTCAGGGGTGGAAAAAAATTTAGTATTCATACACACATAGCTTTTTAAAACGTTTAATCAGATTCATGTAAACGTTTAATCAGATTCAAGTGTAAAATGAAGCTTGAGAATTTTAAAGTCATAATGCAACAAAGCATTTGTTTCGTTGTTTTTTTACAGTGTGCAGTCCTCTTTCAGCAGTCATGGAAATTACCATATAATGTCATAGCGCCACCTGCTGTGCTGGAGCACTCCTACGCGGCAGCCAGAAGGAAACTGCACAAAGTTTGCAGATTTGTAAGCTTCTGAAGGTGGGTTCAAATCTATGCAAACCTAGCTAGCTTTGTTTCATTAAAAGTATACAGAGGCCTTAACATGGCCTTTGCTCTAATCACCGCTCCACTTATAATGATGTAAGCCAACTAGGTTATCTCTCTGCAGCTACTGTTCTTCCCCAAGCTTGGTCAGCTGTCCAGCGACGATGTATTAGCTGGAGTTTAAAAAACTTTTTAGCACTTCACATGATGTTGAGGAAGCACATGCCTTCACGCTTTCAGCTTGGTAGCATCGTGTGAAGAGATGACCTAACTGGTGGGTGAGAAGTGGCCAACTAAATTAGGTGGGAAAAAAGTATTGCATTAGTGTTTGTTTTTATGTAGCATTACATCACATCACATATTTAATTTTCAATTGTTTTGGATACACTGATAATGTTTCCCCATGAATGACCCTGGAGTTCCTTATTTAGGCATGTTGATGGGTTATTTTATTAGCAGTATACTGTATACATGTCAAAATAAAAAATAATAATAAAAATATAACATGTTATAAAAATATATTATGTAAAATGTACATTATAAAAATATTAAAAATATTATAATTTATATAATTTTTTAAAAATATATATAAATATTCCTTATTTTTGTTCTTATTTAAAAGTATCGCTATATTTGTATCCTTCTCCCCACCCTCACACAATGGGCACTCTTTTTAGAGCCGTTCCTCCTGGTAGCTGCTGTTGTGATTGCCTGCAGTAGCCAGGCTGGTGTGATCCATCGAGGCCATACATGAAAGGGCTTGCCATTCACACTTAGAACATGGCTACCGTCTGCCTTTTTCTCCCTCTCCTCCTCCCTTCTTTTTCCAGCTTGTGTGGAGCCTGACCCCGCTCTTCCCTTTTCCAGGCTACAGTGGCCGAACACGAGGGAAGCTTTCAAAGGCACTGTCTGCTCGAATCAAGTCAGGGCTCCCTTTTAGACTGGGCTCAGAGATAATAGCGAGCTGGAGTCGGGGAGGATGCTGACCCTTCCCTCCAGGCTTGATCGGATCTTGGCCCAGTCAAAGCTGGCGGGGCTGCGTCTCTGGACGGCCACGTCTCCACGGGCCAGGGCTCTATGATAGTAGAAATGAGAGAGGGCACCAGCCTGAGCTGGAGCCCTGATGTGTCAGGCTCTGTGGCCCGGCGGTCTCCCAGAGCAAATGAAGAGGGGGAGGAGAGGACAGCCAGCAGGCTACAGCCCCGCGGTCAGACCAGCACACTGGGGCATGTCATGGAGGGGCTGTCCTCATGCTATTAGTCGTGGACTCAGGTCAGGCCAGTGATGGTGAGCCGTTTGCTTAAGACAAAAGTCACTAAAAAAGGATATTTGTTCAGACAAGCCCTGTTGAAGTTGGAGTTATGCATTGTGAATGTCCACTTCTTTTGCCTCTCTTTTGTGTTTCTCGGGAAAGAAGAAACTTTTTACTGAAGTGGTATATATGTATATATATACATATACATATATATATATATATATATATATATATATATATATATATATATATATATATATATATTTAGAGAAAGAGAGAGAGAATAACGTATCAGCTCATGTTTCTTTGTAATGGTGGTGATAGGACACTGGAGTCACAGTGTTTACATTGCAAATGTGGATCTCAAATACTATAATAATGTTATGTTACAAATGGTTAATCTGAAAAAATCATCTTCCCTGCATGGATGGTGGTTACAAAACTATTGATCATGTGCATTCATAACCATTTCTTGTCATAAGTTTCTGTGAGGGAGTTTTTAGAGGCATTAAAAATGTGGACATCTGTTTCCAATAACAACTGAGAACAATTCTGTCTCAGTAGGTTTCTCTGGAATGGTGCATTTAAAATCGAACCACTCTGAAGGACTTTTTTTACTTCGTAAAGGAATCGTGAGAAATTTGGTAAAATTCTTGGAATTCCCCTTTAACAGCTTGTTGTGGCTGATACCAGGACCAATAACAAATTCTCTCTGTAGCCCATGTGTAAAATGCAGTGAGCATAGGAGGACTTAAAGCACTTTCATTGTATTACGAGTTAATTGTCCATCTGAAATGATATTCCCTAGCTGGGACAAACGAGCTCTGTATAAGCCCGGTCGTGCGCTGTAGGATATTGTTTGCTGGCATAAATTTCACAGCCAAGCGTAAGCATTAGTGTGCGGCCTCATACTTCATTGGTGTGTAGATTAAGCCCATCAAAGGCTGCCACGCCAGGCTGCTCTTCACTGTAAATTTAGCTGCAGGTTGGGATGGTGGGAGCTAACAGTCCTCATGTTGACACACAGGATTATTCCCTCTGTGATTTTGACCCTGCCCCTGCTTGACTTGGACCCCCTTCCAACACGCACTTGCGCACACATACACTCACTCTTCACACAAGATTCGTGCATTCATTAGGCTTCCGTATTCACTTAAAGCCCTGCTCCTCTTTACATAAAGGCATGCAGGTTTTGAGGCTGGCCCACTGTGTGTGTGTGAGGGTGTATGTGTGTAGAAAGGGGCTGAATTTTAAATGCAACGGTGCCTTGCCTTCCTATTGACCTCGCTGAAAAAGCCCAGTGATCTCATTCTCCGCTTCACTAGAATGCTGCTGATTCTCTCTGTTGCAATGTTACTCCTGCTTTAAAAGGAGCCTCAATGGAAGCTGACAATAGCATACCACTGCAGGCTACTTCTCTTTGCGTTCACCAAAATGAGAGGTTAGGAAAAATAGCTTAATTCATGGGGCTTTGATATGGAGATCCATACCGACCTCCTGTTTTTCAAAGAAATTAACTCTCAGACTGGTAGTGGATATGAAAAGTCTCTGCATGGTTGGTTTCTTTTGCTTAGTGTTTCTTAGATTAATAAGCACTTGTACATGAACTGATGCTACTTGTAGCTTTAATATGTCAGGGAACAGTTGTTGTAGCTGCCACTTGTAAAAAAAAGTCATGTGCAGCAGTAATTATATATGGGCAATGTTTACAGATAATGTCCAAAGCCCTGCTGTAACCCTTGCCTGCTCAGTCCCACATCCCAGAAGGTGGTTTTAGCAAGTTGCCGCTTGGCTCTGTTGAGTGTAACCTGAGCCTGGTTAGTCTCAAAGTCTGGAGACCCAGGCCCTGTGAGGGCATAGAGGTAACGGTCTTGCATGAAGAACACATTATTCCACCCACTCGCATGGATCAAAGGCTTAGATCAGGTGGCTGTGAGACCCTGCGTTACAGCCGTGGCTGAGAGTTGCACTTGGCTCCCCCAACCTCTTCCAGAGTGGAGGATGTGAACGTCCTGATCCACTTCCACTCGCTTTCCTCTGCTGTTTGGGGACAAACAGAGTTAATAGGGTGTATCTGAGGTACTTGACAGCAGTTCTTCAGGGGAATCAGTTGGCCCAGGAAAGAGGATACCCTCAACTACATCAGCGGTGGTTTACATAATAGCATTCACAAAGGAAGGCTTTTTTCTCCGGCAGGATTTTTTCTCTTTTTTCGCCTCGTTTCCTGTGCCGCACCCCCCTCGTAGTCGACTTTAGCATTACCTCTCACATTGTCACTTAAAGACAGTCATGGCGATTGACTTTTATGAAGTGCTTTTGGGACCATGCGACGTGACTTTAAGTGCTCTTTTCCCCCCATCTCAGTGTGACCGAGCGCATTTATTAAAGTGACACCCGACAGTCACTTTGAGACTCCCTCTGTCAGGCATCATGGCGCTCACAGCTAAGCACTCAGCATTCAGAGCGAGAGACAGGAAGGGCATCTCTGACAATGGGTAATTGTTGACCACGTATTCTTCTTGTCAGAGGATGTATTTGAGACGAGCGTTTTGTCAGACATGGTTTACAGCTCATCCCTCACTGGGCTGTCTTTTCATTGTGTCTGCATTCACTGTCGATGAGTCAATCTCATGTTACCAGCAATTGTAGGAACAGATTAGAAGGGATCTAGGTTAAGTCCCCTAGGTTACCAAGTGATGCACACATATCTTCTGATGTGGTTGCTTGGGTAATATAAGCACTTATTGTCTCAACACCAAATGTCCTGAACACAGACAGTTTTAGTATATTTAACATGTCTATATTTTGAATTCAGTCTCTTAAATTGTCAAACTGGTGCTAGCTTGTTTAAGGAAAACATGGACACTTTACTTAACAGTTATTGCATTGTTTGCCAAATTGCAGTATTGAAAAATGATTGAACCCTGATCCATACAAATCTTTTTTATATTTTGTGGTGTACATTCTTTAGCATACTGCTTGTGATTTTACAATTCTGCTATCCGAGAAAAGCAGTGGCATCTACCTTAAAAGTGATATGAAGTATCTTCAATAAGTCAGTTTTGGTCAAGTTTAACATTTTCCTTCTCCACAATTTGGAGCCCCAAGTAATATAATAGTGATTTGCTGAGAGCCAACACAGGCATTATTCTACGAAACCTTGCCCCTCGGGTCAAGGGTCAGAAGGCGTCCAGTCGTCTAGTCATGTCTCGTTCCCAGTCACTGTAATGACCTTTAGATGGAGACGCCAGTAAATGGAGCAGTTGTGATACCTCTGCACTGTCGCACACAATATGGCCTGATGGTTATCAAATGCGGCCTCTTTTGGCAACCCTTGGCCTCTGACATGGCCCGTGCCTTGTGGAGGGACACACAGCTCCATTTTTGCCCTTTGCAAAATTTAGCTGGAGGGTAGGATAGGGAGACCTTCAAAGGATGAGGGCATTGTGTCATTCAGAGACATTTCATTTGGATATATTCTGAAAAGGTAATTAGTGCAGTAAAGGAGCACAGGGCATTGAAAATCAGAGACTTTAAACATAAATAAAGAGATATTCATGTAATTGGAATGGAAAACCTATTTCTTTTTTATTGCATTCTTATTCTTTTCATTGTGTAGAGTTTTGCAAAGAGTCCTTTGCTTTCCAAACAACAACGCCCAGAAAACTGAATGAATGTGAGTCTGTAGGCCTACTTCTTTAGGTGATAGTACTGGTGTTATGAGGCATAAACATGCAGTAGTAACCCAGTTTTGCAGAATGCAAAGGGAATACCTTTGAAAACATGTTTTATCACAAAATATAGTTGAGGGAAATTGGTAGACTTTCATGTCAACCAAGAAATTATATTCTTAAGGCTTCCTTTTCAGAGGAGCTGAAGAGCTGCCGTTAACTTCTACACAATGTATTTTCTCATCAGTGGATGATGTGCCAATATGGCAGTTTGTCTAAGAAATGTTTTAGTAGGGATGTCCAATACTTTTTCTGACATAATAAGTAACAAATGCTCTGAACTACTGTTCTGCGTACTGTTGTTTGCTGTGATGTCATGTTTACAACAAAGTACATCAAGTACCTCTGAGCGGAAGTCCTTGTACCTGAACTTTCCATTGCACCTTAAACTGGTAATGTCTCTGCACTGAAATAGTGGTTAAAATAAAGCTCTTTTTGTTTTCCTCACCAAAATAGAGTGGTTTTCATTGCGGCAGCTGACAATCATGTCTGTTAATGGCGCCTAGCGGACATTAGAGGTGCACGCTCCTGCATTAACAACAAGGATTGGAACAGGATCTGCCTTTAAAAGCCACTGGAATGGATCGGGACATCTCTCATTTTTAATGCATCCAATCCAACATGGTGCTTCTAGAGAAAAACGTCTAGCTAACCACAGGAGTTATTGCTGCCTCTGCCATCTCATGCAACTTGTCCTTGGCAACTTGCTCATGTTAAGGTGTCTTGGGAACAGAGGAGGGTAATTTTATACAAAATTCACTCAAATGTTGCACAAATTTGTCATTTTAGTATTGGAATACTGACACTTTGAACTGTTTACCGAGTTTTAAATAACTTTGTGCTTTAGATGTCTGTGGTGCGTAAATAAAATTTATTGACCAGTGTTGACTGTCATAGATTACTGTAAGTCTGAATGTGGCCTTTTTAAATAAGTATGATTTTGTAGGGCTCGAAAGACTGCTGGTAGAAAGACTAACTACATTGGGAGAAATGATCTTTTGGTCCGCTGCTCAACTCAGCGGTTGTCAATTTAATGTACCTGATCGAAAGCAAGATTTACCCTAGCTGTGACACCGAGGTCAAGTAGTCAATATTTATAATTGTGCAGCCCACTGTGTTTCAGGCATTAAAACTAAGATCCCTCTTTTTATCTGTGCAGGCAGTCTGTACAGGGCCCAGTATGCAGTTTTGTTTCCAGCACAAGCTAGAGCCTTCTATTGCAAAAGCTCATTCAAAAATATGCTGTTTGCTTTTGGAGTGGATAAAATACCTGCAGGGCTGTAAAACCTTTGGCCTGACAATGAATTGATGAATTGATGCAAAGATCTGCAATACAATATTTTCTCTCCCAATACTATGATATATTTTATACACACTACAGTACTTGACTGTAGGTTAATTATGCTGCTTTGCTTGTTGTCCAACTCCCAAGTCTATCAATTTGTAGCCTTTATTCATTTATTGTATTACAAAGACTAATCTAATACATATAACAGATATACAGTAACAATATACAATGGGACATTAACAGATAATACAAAATAATGTAACATGACAAGATGTCATATTTCATATTCCCTTTTCCCCCAAAATATTCTTGAATAAACCTGATATTTAATAGTTGCTATTTTGATTTCTCCTGTTAGACAGTGCAATGTTTTTGTTTACACAGCCCATGCTCTTCTACTCATCCTCCTAAATGAAGTGTGTAACCATAGTAACAAACAGTTTGATGATGTTGCCTTAAGGGGCCAGTTTCTCTGTGTGCAGAAGTAATAACGAAAGATTTAGTTGGACTGGCGTAAAAGTCTGTGAATTCCGATCTTTCTTTTCAGTATAGTATATTGGATTTCAATAGTGACTCAAGTCTGACTTAAACTAAATTTAAGATTTGTGTAAGTGTTTTGTTCAGTTGCCTTTAATAAATATTCAGTTGAATGTAAGTTAAATGTAAGGTGAGCATCTACAATGCAGCTACATCCAAGTAAAGTTTTACCTTAAATAATTAGTAAGATTCACAATAATGATCAATTGATCCATGGTACCTCTTTACAATAAAAACAGATTGTTTAACCCTTAACTTCCCTAACCTTAAAAAGTCTACATACTATATGTCTTAGGATTCAGCTATTATATGGTATGGATGTATTATGTATTATATAGCACTTTAGTGCTATATAGAAACTTGAAAGTTTATTGTCTTTTCTTAAAGATGTGGTCAATCATAGAGAAGAACTGTTTAAACATTCAGATGTTCACCACAGTTCCTTGGGGTGTTTTTGTTCCATGCTTAACCGTAACCTTTTCTAAACTTATAAAGAGCCCCTTTCTTGTAGCCAGTGCCATGTCAATGGTATTCCTTGTAAATTACTTTCTCCATATAGGGACAATATTGTTACTACTACTTCTACTGCAAATACTTTCTCCCTGGAAAGGGCAAGTGTTCTTGTGTTCTGTTGCTTTTGTACAGTTATCATTATACAACTAATATCAAATCCAACAGACCCACAGCCAATGTCCCCGTGTCACAGTTAGCCATCACTAAGGATGTTGAGAAAACCCTCTGGTTTCCTGTACTGGTAAGGAAATCTTCCAGCACCCCGGCTTCATCACTACGCTGTGCACCCATGAACCATGGTTACTGACTAAGACCATTTCATGGTCAAAGAGCATTTTAGTGCTTCAGTCCATAGGGCTATAAGCTCACCCATGTGCCTTTCAACTGTGTTTGTATCTTTAGCATGCACATGTGTTTTCCCTTTTCTTAGTGGTAATTCTTTTTGCATGCTTTAGAAGTGTTTCATAGATATGGCTAATAGAAAAGGCAAAGAAAGCTACACCTCTCAGCCATTACATCGCTGAAGGATGTCCTTTCGCAGAATGCTTCACATGCGGCCTAGTAAACTGGGGTGTCCTTGGAGAGCTTTAGTTCATCATGCATAGCACAAAAACATTTTAAAAACTGGCAGAACAGCTGTGAGTGGAGTCTGTAATGAAACACTAATTTAATGTTTTTTAAGAAGGGTTTAAATGTGTTGAGCTTCTTACGTCACTAAGCTGTGGTGTTTCTCTACAACCTACTAAGGCCTTCTCCTTTGGGAGTGATTGAATGCTGAGGTGTGGTCTGGAGTAAGTGTGTCAAAGAATAGGTCGTCATGTATAAAACTCTGTCCCCTACACTCCAGAAAGAACGGATATGGGTGATGTAAAGCTTGGAGCTTTGCTTAATAATTTGCTTTCCATTTAGAATTGTACACAAAAGTACACAAATTACGTTTTCATTCCATACAGTAGTATGAAGTAGTTGTTGATTCCTTAAATACAGATTGTATAGGTTGATTGAGCAGCACCATTTAAGCTGACAGTTTGCACCAAAGAACTACACAAAGCATCTATAGTGCTTTGTTTCCAATTTAAAAGTATTAAGCTTGTAATACTGTCATGAGTACGCGGAAAACTGATATGCTGCGCTAGCATCGTAATTGGCTCCAAATGCAAACATTTGGACCTCGTCTGTACCCTATCTACAGCATCCCCCTGTGAGAAGACCCAGTCACAAATCAGAACATCTGGAACTCCTCAGAAATAAAGTAATCAAAATTGACGCCAAGCTGCTCTATGAAGTTTATCCCCCTGAGAGAGCAATCTGGCTTTAACTCCTATAACAGTGCGCTGCGCTATATGATTGTATATTTCAGCGTGCATCTGTTGTCAGAGGGTCTAGTGCACAGCTCAGAAGTTCTGTACCGAGACTGACGCTGCTGTCTGGTGGTTTTCTTCCTGGGCCTATCATCATGAATGTCTTCTTCCTGTTTTTTTCTTTTAGCCATGCTTCCTGCACAGCCCAACATAGTGCTAAAGAACTCAGCAGTATGGCTGTTATCCTGGTTTCCCTTCTTTTCCATCAGGGAAGTCCTTCGCACTTGCTGCTATCTGGGCTGTCCATAAGTTTATATGACTTTGTATGAAGGATGAGTGAAGAAAGAGAAAAATGTCTGTTTACTGAGTGGGCATGGTGGTGAAACTTATTAGTTTTCCTTTTCTGTCTGTCTGTCTGTCTCTCTCTCTCTCTCTCTTTCTGTCTTCTTCTGTTCTCTCTGCCCGCCCACTGTCAAAATGCACACAAACTTAACAGCCCATGGAGCTCTGACAGTCACCACAGCTGTGCATTTTATGCTATGTGAAGCCCAATAATTAGCACCCGGACTTAAGCGAGGGAAAGTCTGTGTGTGGGGGGGGGGACTGCAACAAGAATGCACACATACATACATGCATTCATCCATTACTGTGCACAACACGCTGCCTTCCTTGACTATGCCCATTTGTTCCCAGCCCTTAGCGCTCTCTATCTTTCTCTCTGTCTCTGTCACACACACACATATACATAGTAGTCTGTCTGTCTCTCTCTCTCTCTCTCTCTCTTTCTCTCTCTCTTTCTCTCACTGTCTCTGTAAGAGGAAAAAAGCTCTGGACTGATTTGAAATGATTTGTGTCACTGTTACAGTTGTCAGCTTGAAGCTGTCAGGGAAGGGCTGTATTCTTCCTCGCTGAATGCAAACATGCCAGCCCTGCCTTATACGAGAAGAGCGGATGACAGTCCAGGAATATCTCAGCATGCGCTTTTCTTCCCTCTGTAGCCTGCCAGCTGTTTGGGTTTGGAAATATATTGTTCAGAGATAATGGCGGAATATTTATATTTGATGTGACAAGCTGTGCCTGAATTAGTACTGTAGCCTTGCTTTAAAGAGTCCATCTCACAGCAGTATAGAATGTAAAGGGAGTACAGAGTCACAGATATATGAGTTAAGTGGTTATTGTTGAGGCATGCAGACACACTCTCTTAGCCTTTTATCAGTGCTATCCATATAAGAACCTGTAGGCTGGATCTATAAGTAAAGACCTGCATCACTCGCATCTGAAATGTTCTGTAAGCTCTATTCCAACTGGATCTGCTTTTTTTAGAGGACATTGTGTCATACAGTTCGTTGGGGATTTGACTGCATGATTTGTACAGTAGAAATTATCTCTGTAAATCTACTGGTAGTCAGGTCAAGTTTATTTAGATACTCATTTATGTTTTACACTGGGTGTTTCATAAGGCAGCTATACAGAAATACAGGTCCAGGCAAGCCAGTGAGCAAGTCAAATGAGGTTATAAGAGTTATAAGAAGAAGCCATCCATCACTAGTAAACACTGGATAATAAAGCATATCATTAAATAAAGATCTTCAGATTGAAACCAGTGATTAATGTTCTCATCTGAGTGAAAATGAGATCCACAATTTCCATAAGGAAATATTAGTATTAGCATTAGTATTAATATTAGGATTATCTAAAAAGGTCTGTTAGGCAGACGAACAATGGCTAGGATTAGACAGGTCGGTTTCACTAGTAACAGCTTTATTATATGTATGCAAGAGGCTTTAAAAACTCAATGACCTGGTGAAACTGACTATACATTTGCATGTCACGACATTACATTACTGGGAGGTTAGTTTAAGCAGGGCTGCTGAGAAAGTGTGATTAGAAGTCTACGTACACTCATCATAGACATACATGTCATGGCAATATTGAGCTTTAAATGATTCCTTTAAACAGTATTGGGACAGAATATACCAATAAGCCCTAACATTAGCATCACCTGTCTAATTAGCATTACCCCCTTGTGCTGCTTTTGTGGGCATGACCCTGTCACCAGTTCACCGGTTGTCCTTTTTTTGGAGCACTTTTGGTATGTACTGACCACTGCATGCCAGAAAAAAACCCCACAAGACCTGCCTGATGTTTTGGAGATGTTCTGATCCGTCGTCTAGCCGTCACAATGTGGCCCTGTCAAAGTGGCTTAGAGTCTTATGCTTGTCCTTTCTGCTATTAATACATCACCTTCACAAACTGACTGTTCACTTGTCTAATATATCCACTCCTTGACAGGTGCCACTGTAGATGAAGATAATTATTGTTTTTAATGTCAGTAGTGCTTATGTTATGACTGAGTGTAAAACTAACATCTATTATTTAAAAACAAGACAAGGTTTTGGTGATTTGTGAAATCAATGCACGATCAAAATTATACATAAACCCAATTAGATTATTAATGAAAATGGCTTTTAACTTGTCAAGAGCTTAACTTTGTGTGTTAAAATGATTGATTATAACGAGTAGCTTCTCTGTGCCCTCATAAACAGGGTTTGTTTGACAGCATTCATTGACCAACACATGAAGACCAACATACTCATTTATAAAACAGTTCAAGAAAATATTGCCATTAAATTCATGTTAATAATGAGTGTTTATAAACTTCTGAGCACAACTGTATATGACGTATCATAATGTCGAGACAAGAATGTTAGTACAAATACTGTACTTTTATTATACAGAGTGCAATAAAAAAGGGAAATAGAACCATATTATTGGAAGGCACATGTTCAGCTATGATAGTTGCTGTATCAGAAATGATGAAATTCACGATAAATTGTGTGAATTGTTACCCTTATTACAGTACCTATTACAGTAGCCCCCTCCCAAAGGTAAGAAAAAAAAAACAAATCCAGTTTGAACATGGGTTTTAAAGTCCATAAGATGCCTATTTATTTAAACAGTGGTGGGAGAGAAAAGGGGGTTGTTGTTGTGTGTTTTGTCCTACAGGCTATAGTGGCAGGACGAATCAGCAGGCCTCAGGACAAACCTGGCTGTCACAGGAGATAGAGAGCCCGGCCAAGCACATTGACTGATTGTTAGCATTAGTGGCTGTGAGGGTGATTAATATGCTAGCCCCTGCTGTACCACTCCAGAAAAGAGAGAGAGAGAAAGAGAGAGGGAGAGAGAGAGAGAGATGCTTGCTTAAAAACTGAGTCGAGGTGGCCGGCGTTCATCCCTTTTATTTTTTTACTTCTTTTTTTTTTTTTGAAGCCGATAGTGCCCAGACTGGGCGTGGGGGCCGCCGTGGCAGAATGAATGGCTGTGTGATTCCAGGTGCCAGTGCATTAATTTTTCAAGCCTAAATAAGAGTGAATGTGTAAGCAGCCCTTAATGAGCTTGTTGTGTGGGTTGCTGAGAGCGCTGCAGAGAGCCAGCGAGTGCATACTGCGCGGTGCTGTGCTCAATTCTCCCTGCACATAATTGCTGCACTATGAATCCCCCCCCTCCCGAGAAGCCCCAGCATCTGCTCATTTGTACCAACTTAGTCTGCAAGGAGCATGCCAATCCCCTGCTAACATATGATGCTCCTTCAACTGTTAGGGCTGTACATGGATACAAGTAAATTACAGCAGCATTGTCTTGTTACCTCAACACTGCAGAAATACTGATTGAAATACAGCAGCATTAGCACACCTGTGATTGCCTCTCTGATTCGAAGTGTTTTCCACCTTCATTATTATGAATATTTAAGAAAATCTTTAATAGGGATGCACTGCTATGGGAATCCAATGGGAGGCAATTTACAGTATCCAATGTTTTTGTATGTACGTGTTGATGCCCATATATACACTAATATTGTAGCTCAATAGCCCAGCATCTCTCTACTGTTCTGGAGTATAATAAATCCAAAAATAAAAAAGGTGTCATCATCCCGCCCTGTCGAAATAGGATTTAATTTCGAGACTATTGCTGTATGTGTTGAATCCACTGTCCATTGTGCGTTTGTAAGTATTAGGCTATTCGGATTTCACCTCGTCTCGGAATAGCAAAACTATAAAGGCATCTCTGTGTGATGTCTTTGGGTTTGGTTCAAGACAGTAAGATTTATTCCATAATTGTTGGAACGTGGCCAGTTTGAAAAAGAAACCTTGTTTTGTCACTAATGACTAATGTTTATGCAACAGAATCTCCTCCAGTTAACCCTTTTGATGGCACCAATATGTCTCTGCAAAGTTGCAGTCGTGGATAACCTTGTTTGCACAAAGTGAATAAATTACCCTTTCCAAACATGTCCTGAAATTACGCTGAGTCATACTGCTGTCTCTTTCTGTGCTGAAAATACTTCTCTCTAGCCTTGAGAATGATTTGGGAAGTAGAACTTCCAAGGGAAATTCTACTGTTTTTCCAAGGTTTCTGTTTAAATGCAGTCATTCGGAGTGCTTTGATGTGTGGAGAAACTTACTGACTAGATGTACAGTGCTGCAATGATAGAAACCGGGAGTGGGAATATCTGCTATGCAAATGGGACCATTTTATTTGCTGCTCAAAATGATAAGGGAGTCTACATGTGAAAAATTGTAAATTGTAAAAATGAGTAATGATAAAATATGATAAAATAGTGAAATCAGTGCTGGGTTTTAAAGTTCTATGGTTACTATTTTGTCTTGTAACATGTCCTGTATGTATGTACTTCATAGGTATCAAAATCTACGATTAAGTCCTATTGTTAAACAGTGTCTCAGCATGTCAAGCAGACTTATAAGTTGGTGCACAAATGGTCCACCTCCTTCCAACCACTTTCTTTAGCTTATAATGATTAAATGATTCAGCAGCCTTGTAAAAATCTATGAAATCCCCCCTTTAAGTGTTTGTTAAAGCCCTCTTAAAGGTATTATTAATCCATCCAGTGCGCAGCATCTGCGTGGGCTTCATCCGTGCCCCACGGGTCCCGAGTTCGAGCCTTCTCCAGTAAACCCTACAGAGAAAAAGGGGCCTGACAGAATGAGCAATGACGTGGTGGCACTTGATTATTAGGATTAATTGTCTTTTAGCAGTGCACTGGAGCACACAGGCCAGGACAGAATTGGCCACAGATAATGAGGGCCAGCAAGCCGCCTTGCTTTCTGTGAAATCAACCCTTACTAGAGATGTGATTTAAAAGCCCTTTTAACGCCATTGGAATTGGCACCACTACAGTGTTGGGGGCGGGTGAGGAGGGAATTACTGTGAAAATAGTCCGTACAAGCAGTGTCTTTCATTAAGAAGGCTTAAGCACACAGAGACAAGTTCATTGACAGTTAATATGATGCCAAACAAGTTCTTGAATAGTTCAGTGCTATGTGGTCCTTTCCAATGTACACATACCTGCCATAGTCAGAGTCAGAGGCAAGACTCAGCCTGAGCTAATACAACCTTTGCTCTTCATTACGTTCCTCCTGACCTCCTATACATCATCGCTATTGATTATCATAGCAGCCTCAAACCCTTCCACTCCTGCACTCATTGCTCGTGGATGTGAAACCTGACGAAGATCCATGGGCTTTTGAACGACAAAGTGAAATATTTGCGCTGTCTTTTGTCTGGGGGTGCCCAAGGGTGTAGCTCCTCTTGTTGAAAAACAAACGTGGGTTGTCAAAACAAATGTGGGCAAATATGAGGGATGTTTTTTTTTCCTACTGATGTAGTTGTAGGTTAGTGCCTTCTCAGTTTCTACAACAGCTTTCTCAAAGAGCTTGTATAGGCCTCTTAGTACTATGCTTTATGTTTATAAATTGTCAATTTCAGAAAGAAGATCTTTAAAAAAGTAACTTTACAGAAGAGTAAAACACTTACTTACAAAATGTAAGTGAATGTAACATTTATATTGGTCTTTTCCTCATGAAAATTCACCACAATGTGAGGGGCAACTGGCACACTTCAAATTATCAACAATAAATAATTATCTTTTTATTCTGGTGAGGGTCGCGGTAGGTCTGGAGCCTACCCAACATCATTGGGTGCTAGGCAGCAAGCAGTACTCCCTGGACAGAGCACTAGTCCATTCCTGGCTACCACACACAACAATTTAGTCACACACTCACACCTGGGGACAACTTAGCATATCCAGTTCACCCACAATGTGTTTTTGGGTAAAAGGTAAAAAAAAGGTAAAGGTGCACGTATTTGTCACTGTACAGCGAAATGTGTCCTCCGCATTTAACCCATCTGGTAGTGAACACACACTCACACACACATGTGTTAGGAGCAGTGAGTACACACACACCCAGAGCGGTGGGCAGCCAACTCCAGCGCCCGGGGAGCAGAGAGGGTAAAGGGCCTTGCTCAAGGGCCCAACAGTGGCAGCTTGCCGAGCCCGGGAATCGAACCCACAACCCTGTTATCGATATCCCGGTGCTCTAACCGCTGAGCCACCACTGCCCCAGAGCTGGGAGGCTGCATACAATCAGTTTATTTTTATTATTCTTTCTTGTATTATTATTATTATGATTAACAAGAATCATACAAACTTTGTTAATGTAGCTTTTTATTTAAATTTACGTAAATCATTTTTTTAACATGGTGTTCTGTGCTTATCCACATCTTACACTGTGACAGCACATCCGTTCAGCGCTCCAACCTGTCTGTATTCAAATGAAGCTAACCTAAGTAGTTTTCCGCCCACATCCTCAAAGTCAAACAGACATGGTTTGAGGAAAGTTACAAATAGATGCCTCACTGCAAACAAAGCATCCAAACAGCTGTCACTTGCAGGCATGTTCATTCATCATTATTAGATAATAAGTGGGGAATAGCCCCTGAAAACCTCTATTACCTCCCTGTACTCTGTGCAAGTGTGCTGCCGATAACGAATGAGGTTGGACCCGGTGTAAAATTAAATTGCCTTTTTTTCCCCTCCTTGTCAATTAATGCCTTTAAGAGGCAGTGCAGCCTTGGCGCTTTTGGGGCTGTCTCCTATCACCCCCTCCAGGGATGGCCCCATCAGCTCTACATGCATGCTCCTCATTCTAATCTGCTCACATTCACTCAGCCCCCTTCCCCTCACCCTCCCTCACCCGGCAAGTAACTTTCACCAAACTTTCACCACAGTGATGAACTGTCTGTCATCTGCTTGTCATTAAGTCTGCACTTGATTAAGTGGGCCTATTTGACACATGTCAGACCAAAGTTTTGGAAGCATGGACTTCTGTTTTTTTTTGTTTGTTTGTTTGTTTGTTTGAACACTCTTCCCCCCACCCCATTTCTGTATGGCATGTCTCCAAAGTACTTGAATAATTATTTGTAGTTAAAGGAATTTTTTGATAAGATGTCAACAGCTGACGAGGTCTGTGTTAATTTGATTTGTTGTAATCGCCGTTGTCTGTTCCTAGAATGTCAATTCAATTAAACTTGTCTCTGTTCATGGCAGCGGCGTGGTCCTCCAACTCCTCTTCAGTTTTAGTGTAATTAAGTCTGTACTTTTCTCAATTTGGCAAAGGGTTTTGTCCGCAGTGCTTCTTTTGTCACACATGTCCGTTAATCAGGATTGTGAATTCAACAGTAATTTGTTTCTGTTTGGCATATGTGTTCCGTAAATTAAAATGTCATTGTGTTTTGTTACACTTGTTTTGTTTATTGTTTGTGTCCTGTCCACTATGAATATCTCTATAGCTGCTGCTGTACATCTGATGCTAGTCAAAAGGATCCGGGCGAGCAGCAGCGTTTGATTTAAGGGTACAAGCTGAAGTTTAACACTGGCTCAGGTGAGTGTAGCTTAACACTAACACTTAATGAAGGCAGTGAGCATGAACTAATCAGTGCGTGGGGAGAAGGTGTGACTCTTTCAGGCTTTTAAAAGGATGTCGGCCTTTGTATTGAGAACCCTATCCCACTCTAACCTGCAGTACAACTGCACTCTTCCAATAATAGAACAGTTCAAATGCCAAATTGTACTTTTCTCAGACATATTGCCCACACCATGTGGTAACATCATTGTGTTTGTGCTTTGTGTGTGTTTGTGCCTTGTGTGTGTGTGTGTGTGTGTGTGAATGTGAGCGAGCACGCGTGTGTATATGTGAGTATGTCTGGTGGGGGTTTGTGTCAGCACAGCAGATAGCCACGAACCTAGAAGACTCGGCTTACCATTTCAAAGATGCCTGTTTTTCTAAAGTTTACACACACACACAGACATACACGAACACACAGACCCACACACACACACACATATACTCTCTCACAAGCGCACTCCCACACATTGGTACCCCAGCTTGCGGACATGCAGCGTGGGCCGCCGAGCCTGGTGCGAACAGATGGGAGGAACAAACCGGCGTAAAATAAAGTTAAACTAGAACAAAATGACTATGCGAGTGGTGTGGCTGCCCTTTGTTTGCCAGGAAGGTGATCCTCAGCATCTGGGGATGATGGAACGCATGATTAAAATTACCAGAGGGAATGATTAATATCTCCTTAAAGCTCACACTTCCAGCATATCAATCATCCCATTACACTGCAAAAAAGTTAATTGTGTGAGGGGAGGGTTGGGCCCCCTGAACCATGAAAAAGTAGCCCGCCCCTCGACATGTTTACTTACAACAGTAAAGATCCAGAAATTCGACTTGTTTATCACTGCCTTACATTTTATTCTGCATTTTCAGGCATACAAAGCATTTTCTCACATCAGATTTGCTTTTGCAGAAGTGCTTTTGTTAGACTAAATATGTTGATGTGCAGTATTGTGCAAAAGTCTTAGACTGCCCATAGATTCTATTTGTGGTTAACAATTTGTGGTTATTAAATTTTTTTTTATCAAAAGTACAAAAACACTGTTAAGAGAACAGTAGCTAATATGTTGAATTCTGTCAAATTATTTTTTATATCAGTTCAAACAGGGTAAAAAAATCTAGAAAAGAAACTGTACTTATGTAATGTTAGCTTATGTTAGCTAAAAATAAACTTGAGTACACTCTTAAAGAAAAGGTGCTTTAAGGGGTTCTTTGAGTGAAGCCATAGAAGAACCACTTTTGGTTCTATAAAGAACTTTGTATGGAAAAGAGGTGTGTAAGTGTGAGAAACCTTGAAAAAGACTATGGTAAACAAAATGTCACAGGTTGTTTAGACCTTTAAAAGCAAAAGTGGTTCTTCAATGGCATTACTCAGAACCGTTTAAAGCACCTTATTTTTTTGAGTGTATGAGAAAAAAAGTTCTTTTATGAAGACAATACACGTATTTATTTATGTTTATTTAACCTTTCTTTAACCGAGTTACATATATTGAGATTAGAAATGCCTTGCAAATGAACCCCTATGCAAATTATCCTAAAATCTATCAATTTCACATGTTTCTACAGATCATTCCGGGCAGATGAAGCTGTAATTAAAAGCTGAGCTTTTGAAGCATAATGTACCAATACATATCTGTTGATTAAAAATACAGACAAATATGAAGAAAGCTGACCATATCATACTTGTGGACGGTATCTTTAACACTGATATTAATTTGACTGAAGTGGAATAAATTAAAATATTCTCACATAATACTAGAGTACAATCACTTTAGTATTGTCATTTTTCTAACTTAACTAACTAATTTAACAAATTGTGATTGTTTAAAAATCTTTTCATTCTTATTTCAATTCCAGTTCCTCTCTAGATACTTCAAGTTTAAAGAAAAGTAGATTGAAATAGCTACTTTTTCGCCATAACCTTAATAAATGTTAAATTACGTTTGCTGGTGGTTGAATTGCCAAATGTAGTTAGTGTGCATAGAGCAAAAATTATGTTGTTCCCACCACCTCTTAAAACATTGTTACAGCATTACCATTGCTTATTTGCATTCATTCTGATCAGGACTTTTAAACAAATTGATAACGAGATCATCTATAATTATTTCTGGGGAAAAAATTGCACCACTAGCTTATTATCAATGTTTTCCCATTTGGACTTTATCATTAGCATTTAAAAGTTCAGAAATATTGTTCAGCGGTTTTCAAAACAAACCAAAAGGTTGGTTGAATGTGCATGTATAAATTTAAACTTTACAGCTTCATAGCTTTTGATTTGTACAAAGCTGTAAAAATGTCATGACACTCTGTGCAGAATGATGAATGGAGCAGATAACTGAATACACTGTAGAACTCTGAATATCCAAAGTGCCTCGAATTGGATCTGTTTGTAATTATTTCTTTAAATTACTGTTTTTTGTTTGTTTGTTTGTTTGTTAAAAACTTGATGTTCCTCAAAGCATATTTGAATACTTTCTAGTGTGTATCTTCTAGTATTTCAGCATGGAAGTGTACAGTATATTTGAATAAACTAACATAATTATTCATTTGACAAGTAATTTCAAACTTTTGAACAATTCCAGCTAGAAAAGTTTGGTTAGTAAAAAGTTGACATTAATTTCAAATTGAATTCAGGAAATATTACATTGTATATTTAAGTAAATGATCCAATAGTTGAATTTGATAAACATTTATGACACATTCATTACATATTATATCAGTTTAGTAGCTTTTTATTGTAATTTTAGTAGGAAATGGCTATTTGTCAGCCTACTAGCAAAGGGAATGTGTATTTTTTATAAAGGGAATTTGTATTTTTTTTAATAGTTCAATAATATTGGACATATAAACCTTATTGAGGCTTTTATGCCTTAATGCTCTGGTTTCCCATCATTTTCTAGGAGACCCTCTGTGTTTTGCACAGCACTGTACATTAACATGTAACTAAATGGCCTTGCTTTTACACTCCCTTTACCCATTCAGCACTGTGTGTAATTGTGTGCTGATGTATGTGTGCTCTAGGTTGTGATGGATGGAGATTATTTCTAAACTGAGCCACAGTAAGCTGGAAGGGTGCTTGTATGCAGGTTATGCTCTCACATGCTGAGTGAGGGAGGGTGGTAGTTGTGGGATGGTTTGGTTTGTGGTGGTTGTGATGGGGGGGGTCTCTCCTCTCTGAGCGGCCTGGCTTGCCCTTGCCTTGCCTCCCTCCCCCTGGCTGCCGGTGTGTCCTCCTCTTTGCCCTCTCTGCTCCGCTGCGCTCGCTCCCGTCTCTCCTCTGCACCCCCTATCCGCACCCCCCCACCTCCCTCCAGCCTCTCCCCGCGTGCCTGCGCAGCCTGAGCCAGCTGCTCCCACTTCATCTTCTGCAGCGTCACTAGCCGGGGTATTAATCATGTTTTTCGAGAGGGACACTCCGCTATTTATCTCTCTGACACTTCCTGCATTCAGAGGCCCGTTGCCGGGCACAGCCCATTGAGTAGTAAGATTACACATTACCGCGCTCCATTGCCTCTCCCTGCCCTCTCCATTGACTGGCTGTTCGACGGTGGCATCGCCGCTCGCACCACCGGACATAATTTATGCCTTACATGTATGAAAAAGACTACACTGTTCCCCCTTTTCTCTCTCTGTCTCTCTCTCTCTCTCTCGCTCACCACCCTCTGCCTTAACTTAAGCATAAGCGTAGCATGTGCGGCGGTAATTGGGGCTATCTGTCTGCGCCCCACGTACTGTACAAGACGCAGAGGGTAACAGATTTACTGCGTGTTTACTCACAGAGATGGCACTGCTCAAAACGTAGTGTATCGAGCATATTAGCCTGGAGGCCCTCGCGGATCTGTCTGTAAAGTAATAGTTCAGTAAAAAAATGCTAATGTTGCTAACAGTGACTAAAACTATATAGTCTCTAATTAGCATTATCCTAGTGACATGCTAATTGCTGGGTAGTAGATTCTGTTCGTGGCAAACCATGCAGGCAAATTAACCCAAAATGAAAAATCTGACTAGCCTAGCAATTGTAACCTGCATGCAATTTAAATGGACCTTTTTAATCTAAAGAGGACTGGCTTTAGTGTTTGACAGTTCAGTGCATGCTGTAAAATAAGCTACTCAACATGCTCAGTACTTCATAATTGCTTATACCATAAATACAGCTGTTCTTGTGTCGATATATTTGTTTTCTGTCCGAATTTGGAAAGTGCAGTCTCCTCCTTATCCAGATGATCCACTATCCACTACTATCCACCATCTTCTGGAGTAATTGCACATAGTGTGTGCACTAATGATTTCTTAGGGAGTGAATATGTGAGAACTGAAGCATCTGTTAACTCCAATTACCTGCGCTGACCTCTGGAGGTACCCTGAAACTCCACAAAAGGAGTCACTTTGTACAACTTCTGTCTTTGTTTGCAAGTTTTGTAGCAAAAAGACTGTTTTCTCAGCCATACTGCTGCCATGTTGATCACAGTGAAACAAATGCATGTATGTAAATGTATGTATGTCATACTAGGACTGTGAAAGTCATTCATTATTAACCCCAAAAATGTATTTCTTTTTTTAACACAATTGATGCCATTTCCTAATCTAACTGTTTGAACCACCCATACTAGTGAATGCTGTTTTGTCTTGTAGTGAAAATGTGCCCACAGTTGTAATTCGTGCTTTTATAATTTTGTAGTTTGTGCTGTTTGTTTCAACATTTTGACATCTCCACATTACATGTTTATGCAATACAACATAAGTCTTAAAACCAATGTGTACAGTTGCATGCAAATGTTTGTGCACCCCTGATTAGAATTTGTAAATGGTGTAAGATGAATTTTAATCATCTTAATCAATTTTAATCAAGATTCTTACCAAGAGATTTGAGCTTTCAGAACTTTACTGAAGTAAGATAACTAAGGTTCAGACCTTAAGTAGCTTTTTAGGGCTATGGATTGTTAATAATCATCGTTAGGAAAGGCCAGGTGGTGCAAATTCACATATGGCAGGTGGGCAGTGAAGTTGAGAGTGGATTCGGAAATATGGCCTTAGGGCTAACCCTGTCAGTGATCTTTTAAACCACAACAGAAGATCCAAGAGCAATCCCACTCATCCTTACTGAGATATGACTCTATGACCCTATGGTGGAACTACTGCTAAGTCAGATATGCCTCTCCTGTGCCGTCAGTGAATATTTGGGAGATTAGAAAATGCACATTCCTCACACTAATACCACCTGACATTCTACAGGAACCCAAATCATTTCATGGTAATTTGCCCTTTACTTATCTTGTAAATCTTGGTGGAAAGAGTGGGGGGTGATAGGTGGTCATTAAGAAGAGAAAACAGCCCGAGGCAGCTCAGGGAGGCTTTAAGAGTCCAGACTTTTACTTTCTTCCTTTTCCTTTTCCCCTCTCCTCTCCTTGTCTCCGTCTCTGCAGAGATGTCAGGGCCTGACGTTAAGGGAGATGTAAGAGGAGGGGAGAAGAACGTAGGAAAAGAAAATACTAGCCATCCTATCAGCATGTGGGCACGCTGTATCATTTTCCAATCATAACTGTTTTCTTTGGCCTGGGGACTCCAATGGGCCTCCAGAGAAGTGATTACAGTCAAAGAGAAAATCCAGCCCATAAACCTTCTCTCCCTTTCTTTTTTTCTCCCTCTTTCCCTCTTTTCCCTTTCCCTCTCCCTCCCTCTCTCACTCCCCATTGTCAGGGGACTTGTTCCATGCACATATGGTTCAAATTCCAAGTGTGAAATAGGCCTAAACACCAATTATTTTATGGTATAAACATGGGAGAAAGATTTTCAGGCTTGTAACTACTTACCGTAGATTAGCCTTGCTTAAGTTTGCTTGTGCATAAAATGGAAAATAAAATCGGGGATTTTTACAGCAGACTTTTATGTCTGAGTTATTTCAGTTTGGGGCTCCCCAGCCCTCCTCTCCGCTCATGCACTTTTATAGGGCTGTTTGACCGCAGGCCCTTCCCAGGCTCAGTTGTTCCGGCTGTGCCAGCTAATCTGAGACAGGAAATAGCAGCATCAGAGCGGGTGGGGGGGTGAAAGGCTTGCTTACGCAACCAGTGTTGGTTTTTGGAGCATGCGCAATAGGGTAGTCAACCATGGGGGAAAATAACTAGCGACTAAGGACTAGTCAGTGACTAACATTGGGCACAATAGGCCAAAGGAGCATTTAAAAAGGCTTTGTCCTTGCTTACCTTGACTTGCTTTGTGTGTCATAGTTCGGATTTGGATTAAGTTTAGTATTCCCGTCTGAACTAGTGATATGAATTCTGACTAATTTTGTTATTCGAGTAAGTGATATAAACAGACTTTGGTCAGAAATGCAGTACTGGTGTTAAGAGGCAGAATGTGTTTTAGTTTAGCACAGATGTGCTAGACATAAAATTATTCCAAAATAGCAAATAACCAACTAACGAATTTGGGAGAACAAGTCAGTTCTGCAAGAATTTCTTGTAAACTAAAATTAACTAAAACAACTTTGTTGTCTCCTCTCCTAAAATGAAAAAGAAACCAGTCAAGAGACCTCAAACATGGATTCAACTCAGTCAAATAGTAGCATGTAACAATGTGTAATATATATACATATATATATATATATATATATATATATATATATATATATATATATATATATATATATAAATGTGTGTGTGTGTGTGTGTGTGTTTTTGTTTGTTTGTTTTTTCACAAATACAAGTACTCCCGAGTACCTGAGCAGTGATTTAAGCACCACAAATGGTCAGTTGAGAACTTCAGTAGCCGTGTCCATTCCGAGTCTGAACAGCAGATTTTCGGATTGGATAAAACAGAAAAATATTCAGATTTTTACCACTCTGATTATTTTATCTTTTTATAAGTTAAAACCTCTGAAAACGCAGGAAAATGTAATGACAACCAGGTACTAATGTATTTAAATAATGCATTGAAATACTGAATACCAGAGCGCTGAAAAGGTTGCTAAATTGAAGCTCCTTATTCCTTTTGGAGAATGCTGTTCTACTAACAGACAGAGACATACTGGAGCATGATTAGTGATGAATTAGTTTTTCATTTTGACCAGATGTCTCAGTACTGGCAGTGGCAGTCAATTCACCTATGATCATAAATGCTATTAATGTGTAATTTTAAGTTACATTTGTTTCGATTGAATTTGCATGCTTACAATGTTTAAACAAAAGTGCTTTAGCACATGGTAATTTTAGAACTTGAACAGGCAATCTGTCATCTGCCAGTCATAACATGCCTTACACCATCCGTTTGAGGATCGCTCATACAGTCAAAACATGTCTGTATTTCTTTATTTAAATCTGAGTCTTGAATTGTTTTCAAACTCCCTGGTTTCAGTGTCTTGTTAAAACAACGCCTGTTATTTCACAACATGTCAAGATTTCCAGACTATTTCACCCTGGACTTGATTGTTTTCCATGACAAGTATATTTCCTGCAAATGGCTAGAACAGCTTGATCAATGTATGAAGGTGGGAGGTTTCTAAATGTACAGTGGCATTTAATTCCCTGTAAGTTTCTGTGTTTTTAGTTATTTATATAAAGCCACTATTCTCAAGTATTACAATTGGTAGTAAAGGGATAAGTGTTAGGTACTCTCAGACACTGTATGACATAAAAAATGTCATACATACATGACGTGTCTACAAAAATGGAGATTTTTGGCGTTTCAGGCGTTTTTTTCTTTGAGAAACGTTCAATGCTGAATTTTGTGGTAAGGATGCAGGAAAAGTTTTTCTTCTGATGACTTTTCCATGAAGATTAAATTTGTGCATTTGTCACTGCACAGTAGAACAGTGCACCACATCTTTCTAAGGGTCTTTTGCAGTCAAATGGGGGTTTGACATTTCATAATTACATAACACACTGAGGAAACAATAACCCAAAACACATTGTTATCTTTAAAAGCTTTCTTTGTCCTGCTTTGTGGGCAATTATTTTAACTTTTAAGGTGGTAGGCAGCTTAGAGGAGCCCATGGCTGCTGAATGTTGGGACAAGAAAAATGATCTGAGAGCTCAAACCAAACATTTGCATTGTGGTCCTTTCCTTTTTTAGAAAGTTTAATCTTTAACTTCATGACTTTTGGAGATAAGTTCATCTACTCAGTATTCTCAATGAGTGAAATTCTGACCAGGCATGCCCAAACTATTGCATGGCACTGTAGCTTGATAACTTGTAGGAATGCTGGTACTGCTGTTTTAACTATGTGACGTGTGTCATGGCAAGATTTTTTTATGTAAACAAATTTTCCAATGCTTTTATCAGCATATTGTGAATACTGTCACACTTAAAGACACCGAATGTTTAATGAAAACACTCCTGCATTTGCCCAAATAGGAAATCTTTTTTATTATTTCACCAAAGAATTCCTTTTTACTGTTGAAATGATGTGTATTTAAGCCTAAATTAAGAGAAATTAAGCCTCTTTTTGTTTGCATTGCTATGAAACATAATGCTCGTGCTAGCAACGTGGTCGGCATGTAGGTATTGTACCTGTCATGTGTGAGCCCAAGGCAGGCGTGCTGAACAGATAAGCAGCTGAGAGGCAGTGCTTATGCTCTGCTGGCTTCAGCAGAGAGAGTGTGAGTGTGGCTCTCACATGAAAGCCTCTGGCCTCCTCTCAAAAAGCCAGGAAATGGAGCCCAGAACAGCTCTCTGATAACAAGGATCTGGCTTCAAACAGGGGCAACATCAAATACCCTTGTGTGTGAATGTGTATGTCTATGTGTGCGCGTGTCCATTCGCCCGTCCTTGTGCGGCGCCCTATATGTATGCCCTCCCTCTCTCGACGCCTAATGACACTGCATGTGGCTGCGGCCACGGCGCGAGGACATACATTCACCTCGCTTTTGATGAACTGAAATTTCCTGCAGAAGAAAGGAGACAACACGGACCACAGGGAATTCTCCAAAGGGAGTGAGATGAAAAGGGCAGGCCTGTCCGTGCAGTGGAAATACTGCCATAAGTATCAGAGCTGTGACAGAGAGCTTCATTCTTGTCCTGTAATTTAGGACATTAGGGCCTCACAGGATCATAGCTGTTGTGACTGCTGTTGTCTTGGTGGGGTGAGGGGGGTTGTTTGTTTAAAATACTTGCGGGTGTTTCAAGTCAGTTTTCAGTCTTCACCCTATGTTGGGGTGGGTAATGTGATGATATGTTACCTTTATCAGGATATATATAATTATGATATTCACTCACTGACCACAAGATTTTCCACAAGAAGTTGCTTTCCTTTCATTCCTACAGATTCTGGTCTCTGCAGATTGTTCTGGAGCACTATAGTGCTTTTAATTCTTAGACTGTACAACACACTGAATCTTGGATGGGTTACAGCAACAGAAGGACATGCTGAGTTTCAATTCTGTCAGTCAAGATCATAAAGCTGAAGCTGCAGTCAGCACAGACTCACTAAAGCCCTATTCGGACAGGATAATTCCAAGTCTTTCTCAGTGATTTTTTTCCCATTCCAAGTGCGCCAACCTGGGCTCATACATGTAGTATTGAGTGTTATAGTGTTATGAGTGTTATGAGTGTCAGTAAGAGATAATCAGTGTTCTTCAGTGGTCTGCCCAGTCACCAGATGTAAATGCCGTAGAACACTTTTGGGATGTGGTAGAATAAGAGATTCTCAGAATAAAAATGCAGCTAAAAAATAAGCATGTATTGTGTGATGCAGTCACGTAAACATGCATCAGAATCTGTAAGGAATGTTAGAAATTAGAAGTAGAAACGGCTTTAACGTCAGACTGCGCACTTCCACTTCAGTAAACATTTACCTTCTGTAAAAAGGGCTGTAAAAAAATGTTACCTATAGCCTACATACAATATGTGTTACGCACATGTAGCTGCTATTTTTAAAACTACATTTCATTATTGTAAGTGGGTTATATGGTTTATATATATGAAAGTGACGGCAGGGCAAAAATCAAATACCCACTCCCATCTTACTTATACTGAGATTTCCTATCTTGTGTGAATCTGTCATAAATTTTACAGACACCTTGTAGTAAAATGACATTACTCCACATCACCATGTAAAACTAATCCCATCTGAATAGGGCTTAAAACTGTTTTTAAAAATTGGAAATAAATATACCTGATTTGTACAATTAGAATTTGACACAAACAGTTTGAATTTGTGGACCAACTTGCCTAAACCTTCTAGTGTGTTGGAGGTGATGTAATGGTTTTGGGGAGGATTTTCTTGGCATACTATGGACCCATCCACTCATTCATGCATACCAATCGTCGCTTGAACACCACAGCATATTTGAGTATTGTTGCTGACCATGTGCATCCCTTCATGTCCACAATTTACCCTCTACTTTCAGCATCATAATGCACCATGTCACAAAGCAGAAGTCATCTCAGCCTGGTTTCATGGACATGAAAATAATGATGAAAATGAAAGTGTTCTTCAGTGGTCTTCCCAGTCACCAGTTTTAAATGCATTAGAACATCTTTGGGATGTGGTAAATTAAGAGATTCTCTGTATAGCAATACGCATGTATTGTGTGATGCAGTCACGTCAACATGCATCAGAATCTCAAAGGAATGTTAGAAACTAGAAGTAGAAATGACTTTCTTGTTCCAGTAGTTACATCTGCTGATGGATTTGTACATTTCAATTTCATTTTTTGAAATTTCATTTCATTTCATTTCATTTTTATATTTAACAATATTTGACTATGACGTTAGAGGCTATTCTACCCTTTAAAGCAAAGGCTAAGGGTGCAGATGCTCTATTCTTAACGTTGCTCTGGCAGTAGCACCAGCAGAGTCTGCTTGAGTGGGAAAATTGTCTCTGTTTATTTCAGCGTGGTGGTTTATTTTCACATGGACTCTTGTTACGCCGCAGCCATTTGATAACAAAGTCCTGCTATAATTGAAACAGCAGTTGTGTGAAATAGATATGGAGATAATTATGCATTCCCATCGCGCATTCACCTTTCATTCCCCTTTTTCTTTGTGATTATTACGCTGAAAACTGAGCATGTGTGCCAAAAAAGCTGGAACCCAAAGAAAAATCAGAGCAATAATAACACGCAAGCATGATGAATCACCCCTATCTATCAGAGATTCCTAGCGGACCAGAGGGAACCTCTGTTTCCAAATTTTCTATTGATTCTGATCATAGTGTGTAAAGCTGTAGCGTGACCCCTTTTTACCCACCTCCCTGATACCCCCCCCCCCCCTGCATTTGGGCCTCCTCCTCCTGTTGAGGGAGAGGGATTCAGGGTCTGCCCTCACGTGATGACCCCTAAATATGACCCAGTTTATAAGACCCAATGTGTGAATCAGAAGAGGAATCTGACATTTATAACAGTTTTTGCAACAAAGTTAGAAACAAAAATGTCTTGGATTAACTCTCGCTTTGCTCTCAATTTTTCCTTTCATTTTTTTTTGATTCAGCACATGCATGTTTAATCAGTCTAATTGAGGTGTTGTGTATTTAATGGGTTGTTCATTAAAGGTTTAGGAAGAAAATACCATTATGCCATTTCTACTTTTTTGAAAAATGATATTAGTTTTGTTCATTTATTGTAATTAGATGAAAATGAGATTTGAAATATTCTGCTTCTCTCTTTTGTATTATATCTAATTATGAAAATATGCAGCAAATAAATAAAAAAAAATGATATAGGGATGGTCATGTCCTGTTATTTCTCAGTAATTAACTGCACACAACTCTCATTTAGATATTTTCACCTCCCCACGTAGTACACTTAACTTTTCACTCCATTGTGATCATACTGAGCTCTAAATGAATTTCTGCGATATGTGTAATTAACATGACCCTTTTCTTCCCCCTCCCCTCTATTTGATCATTTTGTCTGTAGGAGAAAGGCAGTGGACTGAAAGTGCATGGCGGCAGTGGGGAGGGGCATTGATCTGCTATCCTGAAGGTGTCTAGCGTATGCAGATATCCCATGGGCTCTGCTGGTGAAGTAAAATTAAGAAGAGCTTAAACTGTGCAATTGGCAGTAATGAGCTATCATTACTCAAATTACAGCAAGCACTGATTGGGTTTTAAAGTAATGAAGAAAACAACATGATCAATCATCATCAAGGTGCAGGAGTGTCAGGGTGGTGGCCAGGGCCTGAACTGCTGCTATTGGAGCACAGCTCCATCTTCAGGGGGCTACTAGCCTGGAGGAGACACAGCGGCCCTCTAGCACATGCTAACGTGAAAGCCAAGCTTGTGAAAAAGAAATCCTTAATGAGATTAGAGGCCCGGCTCAGATGCCCCCCCCCCACACACCATTGCTACAAGATCCTATATGGCATATTTCCACCTCGCCATTGTCTTTAGAATAAATGACACATTTCTATTCTGTGTGCAGTGTGTTCTGGCCTGTTCTGTGTGCTGCATTCAGAAGTCAATTCTCATTTTTATCCAAAAGTTTCCAGCATATTTTACACTATATTTCCACTCTTTCCCCTTGGAGCTGAATTGGTTTAGAGAGAGAAGGGGAATTAAATAGCTATTTTTTCCTCTTTCTTTTTTTCTTTTTTTTTATAATCCTCATTTTAGTGAATAGGTATACTGCAAAGCACTTGCACCGCCTATTATCATTTTAATACAGTGCTGCACTTATTTCAGTCAGGGCTGCTGACAAAATGGTTTTCTAAAGTAAGTAGTCTTAGGGTAGGGGAAGTCATTTATGCCACAGTTCACCAGTAGATAACTCTAATAAGATAAGGGAGTCACATAATGGAGCAAATCTAAGTAATATTAAGAGAACTATGCAGATGGCGACTAGTGAAATCCCTGTGGTGATTAAGTGCTATTATGAGATGAATAATGTAGCTAATCACCTGAAGAGTTGGGTCTGTGTGTGATAGAAAGCGTTTCTGAAAAAAAAAAAGAAGCTTGAGCAGAGGGGGAAGGAACAAGAAATCATTTTTGAGAACATGCAATAAATGTACTACAATGTCTAGCTCTGTCTTGTGGTCAGACCTGCAGTGAGATGTGTCTTCTAACCTTTCCTGCTTGACATCTTGTCATACATTTCTATGATATTAACCTGGTTTGTCTTAATCTTTTGTACAGACTCCCCACCACTCTTGGCCTCTGTTCCCTTCCTTTGAAGGAACCAAGTTTTCTAGCTGATTGAACGGTGGGCCAGCATTAGTGTGCATGAAAGCTTCAAAAGTTGCCCATCATCAATAATGAGGTCTCATTTACACAAATTACTCCGAACGCTGATTAGGTATTATCTAACGGCAAGGGCCACCTCGATCAATCATCATCAGTGCGCCAGGCGCCGATGGACATCGAAAGGTTAACCCAGATCCAGCGGGCCCGTGGCAGTGTCAGCACAAATCAGTGCGGCAGGGGCCGCCACGCTGTCGATAGAGCAGCTAGACAATTAGGTAATGATTAAAATAGCCGTGCACAGGAGTCAATAAGAAAATGAGCCATCCCGGCATAATTTGAGAATGATTTGTTTACCAATCTATACGAAAGTAAGGGAAAGAGGCACTCAAGTGCAATTGCTTAAATCACACTTCATTCATGTGTTGGACAACTTCTTCAGGTACTCGTACTCTGAAATTCAAGGGAGCTTGTGATTTATAGGTGCCTGTCACTTTTTGACTGGATTTAGCAGTATTATATGGCATGCTGAATTTATCAATATCTTTGTATGCAGTTGTATGCAAAGTGTATGCAACTTTTACAGGCATATAGTAATATAAGAAGGAAAAATATATAATATTATATGAAAATATATATATGTATTTTTTTAGTTTTTGTTTTTTGTATGTAACATATGTAACGTAACATATCTTTTGCTTTTTGTAGCCAGCTAAAAGTCTTTTTAGGCCTTCAATTCTAAGATAAAAATGTCTATGATGTTTAAATTTGTGTCTCTTCAGGTAGTCCATGGTGGATTTGAATATGTGTTTTAAGCTATTAGCCTGTTGTGGAAGCCATCCTCTTTTCAGTTTCAGCCTTTTCAAAATGTCAAACAGATTGATTTGTTGATATTTTGTAAAATCCATTCTTCCCTCCTCCTATACAGTATTGCCTGTGCCACTGACAGCAACTCAACGTCAGTTGGTTCCATGCTTCACAGTTGCCACTGTGTTCCAACAAATACACCTTTATATATATATATATATATATATATATATATATATATATATATATATATATATAGTTGATTGTGGCTAAACAGTTCAACAGTTCATGTATGTTCTTGGCAGTTTTGTGGGATTTTGATTTGCCTGACTTACCAACGGATAAGCAGTTCTTAAGATCTTGGCCTTCCATATCTCATCTTGACCTCCACAGTTGTTTCTGAAGTGCCATTTCTTAATAACATTCTGCACCAAACACTTGGCTATCTACTCATAGCCTTCCTCTGCCTTGTAGGCATTGATTACTTTCATTTTCAGATTTTTAGGAACCCATGTTTGAGTGGTAATAAAAGGTTTGAAGAGGCATATAAATGTATAAAGCTTAAAATTTGATTAATCTAAAAAAAAAAAAAACCTCATTACAACTGGTCAGATAAAACCATAAATATTTATAATATTTGTCATGTTTTGTCCTGATACCATTACAACTCAGACTTTATGTTCCTAAAAAAAACTGTAAACTGGGGCTTCAGATTCCTGAAAAAGCTGTGAATATCCGTCTTTTCTTTGTGCGTCAGTCAGTGTTAGTTCTCCTTAATCTGTACATTTGCCTCCATACATAAAAAAAAAACACATTTCACCAAGTGTGCATTCCTGTGTGTGTGAGTGTATACAAATGTGAGTATGCGCATGTGTGTGCTTTCTGGTCTAGTGTCAGAGTGTAGTGTGGTGTTGTGCCATGTGAGTGTGTATGTGGGCGGGTGTGCTTCAGGTCAGAGCAGCTTCATGGGCGGCGTGTGGAAGAGCGAAACAGTTGGCAAGCAGCTAGAAAAGTGCTAATGATGGCTGTGACAGGGAAGATGAGCACGCAGGTCTAAAAATAAAGACCAGATTTAGACTGTGCATGTTGTTTGAAATTACGTGAAAGGAAACGGCGTAGGAAACGACATATCGCAGAAACGCGGGTGAAAAAAGGACAGTAAACAATCACTGGGGAGCCCTTGTGTGTTCATAAACAAGCAATCTTACATTTCTTACAAATCCCTTGTTCATATCAAGGCTAATTAGAATACTAAACCAGGGTCACTTGACTTTTCCTCCCAATCAGGGACTGCATAACAATTTCTAGGCCTCGTTTGTCCAAGCAGCGCCACTAGAAATTACATGGATTTCAAATTTTAAAAGGAGCACGGCCTTCCTGAGCATATGCTATCAATAGGCCATAACCACCTATTTCAAAAGAATATGGAAAATGCCATACAGGCAACACTCATCTGATTCATCATTTTACAAGTAAATACAAGAATATGGAACATAGACATATTGCACTTCATATCTGAGCAAATTCCTCTCCAACCGCAGTACTGAGATTCAACAGCCTAGAGTCTTGCTGATTTGAATAAGGAAATGAAAGGCCATCTTGACACCGCCTGTGTTTGTCTACCACTTTAATACACTGAGCTGGAATATGAACATGTGTCACCTAATTTTGAAAATTATTTGCACTGTGTTGTGGAAGAAGTGACGGCAAATATGAGAGTGGAATGAGAGCACGAAAGGTCCTCCTGAGGCCACTGTGCATATATTCACCTGCACCCACTGCAAAAAAAATGTCTAATTCCGTTGCTAGCTGCCGGGAATATTGGTATTCATGGTATGTACGGTCTGCTGGCCAAAAGAAACGCTCCTTTTGCCATTGCTTTGCTTTTGCTTTACTCAAAGTCGTGCTGGTTGGTCTTTCTGTTCGTGGTAAAAGGGAATCGATTTGGACCATAAATGTAATCATTGTGAAAAGATACCAAAATGAGCAATTCCAATCACTGTTTGCATTTAAATCTAAAAGGGAAGTAGAAGAGGCTAATTGCTTTCTGGAGAAGCGGCTCGTCTCCTTCCTTTCCTAATACCCTCGGATGGCCCGACAAGGTATTTAGGCATTTTGTCTTGGATTACTTGAAAGAGAGCAATGTGCTCTCCGTCTGCGCTAACTGGTATCAGATACGGAAGCTCCAAAGCCCTTTAGTTGAAATCCGGTGGTGATAATTTCATTGAAAACATGTTTTGTGAGGAGAAAATAGCATTATTACCTAGTTATGTGGATTATCTCGTCCATAAGGCCTTTGATGTGTGCACAGTGACTGAAACACAGCCTCTGATCTTTAGGGGCTAAGATGAGTAGATCAGATACAATTGGGGGAAAAAAGCCCTTCATTTCAAACACAACAATATGAGCTCTTGCATTTCAGTAAAATAGCCAAATCATATCATGAGGACGCTTGAGCATCAAACTGAGAAGGAGAGAGGAGTGGGCCTGTGGTAGAAGGTTGAGAGAACAAACTCGACGGCCTTTCCTTTGAAGTCTTGTGAATAATTGTGTAAGGAATGCTGTTATTATTTTTCAGCTAAGTTAGTATTCAGGTCTAGGCCTATTAATGAGCTTTTTTTTTTTTTTTTAAAATAAGTGTTCTATTGAAATAGGCCATAAAGTCTAATTTAGGTGATTTCTGTAGAACTTTTCAGAATGTGTTTAGGTGTTCTTTTCAGCTGGTAGACCAAAGTATGCATTAGAAGCTGCTAAAGGTAGTGGTCATAAGGCAACTGAAGGGTAAACATGAACAGAGCAATGGACATATAACTGGCTTGTGAGGGATGGTAAACATCTATTAACTCAGAAACCTATAGAATAATTTTCTCTTGTTTGATAGTTTTGTAGTTTTTGTAGGTGTAACAATCGCTTCTGCAGCATGACCGCTATCCAAGAACAAGTTTGATTTACTACAAGCCGTTTAGACTGATAGGACATGAACTACATGTTAACAGACGATACACTGAATAAAAACAAATATTTCAATTGTGATTCTCATTTGCGTCCTAGAGTCGTGGACCATTTAAATCACATTCAATTATTCAACATGATTTGCAAATAGTGTAATATTTCTCCTTGACGGGCATTTTTTAATGACATTTAGGAAAGTCAGGATTATGAGCTGTTTAGAGGAACCCATGATATGCAGAAAGTTATTTTTTTATTTTAATAAGTATTTTGCTTTGAGGTTTTTTTTTTTAAACATAGTAAATCCTATGTCCCGTTTTTAATCTCCTAACACTCTCTTCTGTCACAGTTTGCCCATAATCATGATCAGGTCTTCTGATCAGCTAACCCTTCACCATTGTCATTAGGGGCAGACTTAAGCCCACATCCTGTGTTTGCTGTGGTGCAAAAGCTGTTACCCATATCAGTTGGTGGTCTTTAGTCCACATAGTCTGCCCTGAAGAGGGGAAGCATGAAGCATGCTGTGTGCATCCACCTCCATAAACGGACTCCTCCTGGTTTGGTTCACTAAATGGAGGAGATCTAATAGCCTGGAACAAACAGTGTGGTCACCTTGCTTAATGGATGCCAGTGGGGCAGCAGCCTGATATGATGTGAAGGGGTAAGGAGAGATGACGTGCTCTAGAGTGGGATTAAGCTCCTGCCCCCCTCCCGACGTCCAGGCACCACGCTGCTCCTGCTCTTCACCGCTCAAGTAGGGTTACAAGTGTTATTACTCCCGCCATTTAGAAGCACCTGATCCAGAGAGATTATTAAATTAACCACAGGGCACTGGCCATCTATTTAGGGGAACAGAAGTCACTCCAGGGGCCACATATTCTGTACAGGAAGATCATAAAAGGCCTCGCCTTGCTGCTGCTTTGGGGGGAAATTACTTGTACAGGTTCTGACCCAATTTGACTCTCAGAGGCTTCATATTTCTTTCAGTCAATATGTCCTTAGAAAAAGAGATAACACAACATGTATTAGTGTGGCTGTGTTGCGGTAAGCCTGTGTGAGAGAGAATTTCTTCCAAATTATTAATAGCGATGTGAATTTAAGCAAAATTCAGCATTTGCAACAGGTTAGTATTTTTGCTTTTTTGTTTGTTGTGAAATGCTCTATTCTAAAAAAACTCGAAGGCACGTCACAGAAGCTTATGAAATACAACTTAATACCTAAAGCCATTTTTTACTCCTTGAGAAAGTTTTGGACTAAAATGTATGTTTTATAGTATATTCAGGGTGGAGGTTGTACATACAGAGACAAAAAACTTGGCAAAGCTGCATATAGTGGTTATTTCTGAGAGTATTAAGGGTTCCAGTCGATCGGAATCGGGCCAATATAGCCATTTTTAATGTATCGGCAATCAATTAACAGACATGATTCTCAGCTGCCGCAGTATTAGATAATATGCCAGAAGAGGATCATTTAAACCTCTCTTCCATGAGGTGTTTGTCTGTTTTCTTCCGTTTTTGTCCTTGTGGTTAAACGCACCCAGTTTAGTTTCACTTTAGTTGTGCAACGAAAAAGATATTCTATTCCATTTTATTCCATTCATTTGGAGAGACTCCCACCTTGTTGTTACTTTTAAATTACGCCTGGTAAGATATGACACTGCTGTGGTTTAGAACCAAAAGAGGGAAACTAAGTGATTTGACTGCAGGGTTTTAAAGAAACTAGAAGCTGAATGGTCAAGCAGGTCAGTCAGACTGGATTATAGGATAATTATAATATAAAGTTTAGAATAGTCATCTACTTGTTGTGGGGCTGTATTATTTATAGAAACATAAAGATCTCGGATGGGGGGGCAGAAAATCTTAATTCGGGACACCTGTATAATGAGTATAACCTGAGTATAATAAATATATATTGCTCTAAACACTGTATGACCCCTGTAAAGTATGACCCCTTGTCACAACCAATGTAAAAAATCCATGTTTTACATCAAACTGTTCTAAGTTCAATCAGTTGAATTCCCTTTTTAGTGATATCCATTATAGTCTGGTGTTCTGGATACTGGTTCACAGTTTAAGGAAAATGAAGAACAATTACGACTGTATTCATTATACAACTTACTAATGAGGATAGAGCTGGGATTGGCATGTCACTTTGAGCATGCTGGTACAGGTTTTTTGCGACTTTGTATTGGATGGCATTATTAACAAAGTGAAGCTCATTGTACTCTGTCCAGTGTGTGCTTTTTTATGTATTTATTATTTTATTGCAATATATTTACATAATATAGTGTTACAGCATATAGTATTATTTTCTATTTAAAATGTAACATTTGCTTTGAGATGTACTCTGTTGCATTACTGCATTACACTCCTAAATGTTGGCCAGTCTCAGAATTTATTCTTGTGTATATATATATATATATATATATATATATATATATATATATATATATATATATATATATATATTATTTTTTAAGCAGATGTAATTGATTGAGTACTTACAAGCCATGATTGGCAACCGCTCCTAAGTGCTTCACAGAGTAACAGTGTTTATTAGCATCATCCCTCCAAACCGACTGGACAGGATGTCCTACTATTTAAGCTATGCTTCTCAAACGGCAGATCCGCTAAATCATTGTCAGTAAATAAATATGATCATTCCCTGCGTAGACAGCTGTTTGTGACAGCTTTGTTGTCTTGACTGGCTGCATGCTGTCAGTCTCGCAGCGCTAGAAGTGAGTTTTATACACTCTGACTGCTAGCCGGGGAGCGGAGGACATTTGCACATGAATCAATTGTCAACATCACTGCCTCCTGACAACTCGGCGACAGCTCCGAATCTCCGAGAAACGTCGCTCTGCACTTTCCCTCTTTGCTGCATCCAGAGTTTGCTCGGCATTTCTTTTTATTTCCACACACCTATGTGATCTGATGGCAGAATATCAAGGTGAGCTCATTATTATAAAGAACAAGAGTGCGGAAAGCCTCAGAATTATGAAGGTAATCAGATGAAGCCTTTTTTTTCTTCCACATCCACATTCGCTCTTTCAACAGCTACTTGAAAGTGAGTCAGTCAGATTATGATTGAGGCTCTTGTTGCTGAAGATAACATTTGCTAAATCAGTCACTGTCTGGCTCGCACACTACATTTGCAGACAACTTGAAAAGCCTTCTCCAACTTGGAGAAGTATTTGCATGGATGAAATGAATAGATAAGCAAATAAATATAGGCACGGCATGACCGTTTATGGTAAGGAAACCTTCTTACCATAAATAAGTTGTTTTTTCCCACTCTTTTAAGCAGTCATCTGAAGGGCAGATTTTTTTTGGCAGTAAAATAGATGTATAGTGTTTAAGATTACAAATCAAGGCTCTGTTCTATGGTTCAGGAGTAGCCCTGTCCTGCAATTGTTGATGTTTTCCCTGCTATAATGCGCCTGATATCTTGTCTATGTATTGTCTGTTAAATATGGTAGGAATATTGAAAGCCTGTTTTTAGTGAGTGTCTTGCTTGTGCATTAGTGTGAAACACAGAACAGGTAACTTGGAATTTCAGCAAGAACAGTCAGTCCACAAATGCATAGAAATTGAGATTATAATAGGGATGCAGTGTTTAAACCCCTTATAAGAAAGATGAATGTACAGTTCTATGTTCAGTGGTATAAAAACTACAGGGGCTGTTCTGTGATGCGGATAATAGTAATCTGTTCAGATGTGTCATCATTTGCCATATTTTCAACTGGTGGGTGAGTGCCTGTGTGATGGACCCACCAAGAGAACGGTACAGGACCCAATGCTTGACCCTGACAGTGAAGGAGTTCTGGTGGCTCTGTAGAGTTGCTGCAGATAAACACAAATATATTCTGACCAAACACTTTCGATTTTAAAAAGTCTAAGTCTACATTGATATATTTGGTCTAATGTATTACACAGCTCTCCACCACCATCCCCAGAACCAGTATCCACAGACAAAGGCACCTAACCTTCAGTTACTCCTTGGGTGCTGAGGTGGCTGCCCACTGCTCCAGGTGTGTTCTCACAGGTCTAATCGCTAGTGTGAGTGTGTGTGTGTTCACTGCCATGAATGGGTTAAATGCGGAGGTTAAATTCTCAGGTACTGCTGTGCAGTGGCAGTAAATGCCTGCTGAACAATTCCCCCTCGCATCAGAGTCAGTATTCAAGATTACTGTTTAATACAAGCCACTAAATATCAACAATAAATACTGCCGACCCTCACAATGTAGCAATGGATAAGTCAGCCAGTCCTTGTTAGAGCAGGCAGAAACGCTATCACAGACCAGTTAAAGCCTCTTGCTTGAGAGTAATCACCTGAGTGAGTATGTTTTCCAAAAATGAGATTTAATGTCCTAATGTTTGTACAGCAAACAGTAATACAGTTCAGGAAGTGGTGAATTGATCTGTATATGCTGAGGAGCACCAGGAGTCCAGGCCGAAGTCTCACCCCCAAGCCACTTGTAAATGTTTGTCCAGTGTCAGTGCTCTCACCGTGCTCTCGGTGAAAAGCTAATCACAGTGATCAGTGTTCTTTTAAAGCTTGACCAGCCACAGTAATCGGTTCACACTCTCTCGCATCTAATGGCTCTTAAGTTGCGCTGCCCCTGGACTTCTAACACTCTTGCCCGCCTCCTCCTCCTCTTCCTGCGCGCGGCCCGCTCCGCTCGAAGGCTGATCAATTAAAATGACTTTAGCATTTACGGGCCCATCAATAAGCGCTCCCCTCTGGCTCAACAGTTCTTGCCTACGCTGTACTGGAGGGCTTTGGGCTGCATGTGTGGAGTCAGTTGTTTCCAGTCAATGGGCTTCAATGTCATAAATAAAGCAAATTTGCAGCCAGTGATCGATGGGATGGGAGCTAAATGTTGATTTACACAGCACCTTCCCTCACACCTCTTAGATTTTTTTATAGGGAGTCTATACAGTTCTTAGATCACACCTTAAGTAAAACAAATTACACAAAATATAGCCCATAAACATGTTTGGTTTCCAAAATCTGCTACTTATATGGTTTTTCACCATAATTTTTTACCGTTTCTATGGTGAAATTTACATTCAAAAGATTTAGATTTTTTTGCTTTTTAAATGTTTCACCTTTGCTTCACTAGGTTTTGCTCCAGACTTGACACCTAATCCACTCCATCTTTTTCTCTCAGGGTGGCAGTTTATTTTTGTACAACATACTAGAATGCCACAAGTCAGAAATCAAAATGGTAATGTTAACCTTGCAGGATGTAACTGTGAGTATTCTTGGAGTGAAGGTGACAAAAGAACCTCTTGTCTTCTTACTATGAACTGATACAATATTGTCATTCATAGCCTAATAGCTAGTTGTGATTAGCCAAAACATGTATCTGAAGTTTGCTTCCTTGCATTCCATTTTAACTGAGTTTAACAGAATTCTTTAGTTAAAATTTCTACTCAGAAAGTCAGGAGAGCCTCATCAACTTAAGTTCAAAATCCAAGATGGCCTCACTGCACATCAGTGAGTATGTCAGCAACAATAAAAGCAGTAGTATTATACAGTTTATTAGCACTTCTGTCTATTTGTGTCTCATTAAATCAGTCGTACACACTGAACTGTTTACACTAACTTCAGATTGTTACTTTTGTTTTCATGGTTCCACATTATCATCAACTGTTATTGCTAAAAATGCTAACCTGGAACAATGCTAACAGCACTAATCTGGGACGTAATTGGCAACAAAAGTAAAAACACAAAAGAGGAGTTGATCTACAGAGCTGAATGTTTACTAAATCATTCCTTTACATTCAAAAAGTCAGTCATTCCTTTAAAAAACTTAGATATCAAACATGTGATTGACTGCATCTGGGTTCATATATTTATCATGAATTATATATATATATATATATATATATATATATATATATATATATATATATATATATATATATATAATAACATTTACTTTTTGTTATTTTTTGTTATAAATTTGAAACTATAAAACTTTTTTTTAAGGCTCTGGCCAGTAGAGGAGGACTGTGCACTCAGTGCTGAACTGTATACCAATCTAAAATCTTATTTTATATCATACAGTTGCTCATTTGTCACTTGTTTTTACATAGCTTTGATGAATGTGTGCCACTGTATGGAGTTCAAGCGACATTGTTAATATAGGACCACCATCTTTGGTCTGAATTATCATATTACCTTACGAAATTGAGTATGTGTAATTATAATTGAGGAAATTGCCAGGGCTCTTCAGATTCACTGTAGTAGTGTGGAAATAGCTTACCGACTAGAACTGTGACATCCACAATTGTACAGTTTTGCCATTTGTCATGACATGGTTAAATGCAGATTCACAGTGATGCTGCAGATGACTTAATAAGCTTTACTAGTGGGATGGGAGCAGTATTTTGTTTACAGTGCTGGGTTGAATGAGCTATAATGTGAAAGTGTCTGCTATAAATGGGCTAAGGTGCTCCCTGAAGAGAGCCTCACTTGACATGTGTTACTAAATCTTTTAGAGATGCCATCTGCCTGCTTCTCGCTGTCGAAAACATTGGCCCATGCAAAGGTCATACAGACCTGGAATAAACCTGAAGATCACATACATCTAGAGCTGGTATGGAACAGGACACAGAACGCAAAAGAGGCTTTGGAATGTGGAGGAGCATTTTGGCGAGAAACCTCATATTTCACTTGTATTACATGTATGAAATATGCTTAGAGAATCTTAATTAGCTTTTGTAATGTATGGTTGATTATCAAACACAGTACACTCCAAATACTATTACGTATACTTAGGTATATAATATAAAACAAATAAACATTTAAGTTCTTGATGTATCACCTTACGAATTACATTGCAGTTTGCATGATAATCAGAGTATCTGCAGGTCAAGCTGCATTTAGCTGTTTCTGCATTCCCCACAAGGGGGACCTATTCACATTCAAGTTGCCCTTGTGTGTATCACTGAAAGAGAAAAAATCCACACAAGCAGGATCTCTTTGTAAAAAAAGTCTTCAAAGGATAGAAAGAAAGATCTTGTTCTGTTTAGCACCAAAAAGGGTTCCATTATGTTTACAAGTAGAGATACACAGTGTATATGACATGTATATGGCAGATAATAGACAAGCATTTGGAAAAAGTGTCTTGAATGCAGTCAGAGCTCTAGAAACACAGTAAAACTGTTCTACACTGCAGACTATTGTGTTGTTTTCTGAGAAAACAAGGCTGCGCCTAGTGGACAACTAAACTAAAACTAAACTAAAAACATGGGATTAAAACTGAACTGTGCCAAAAATAACTGATGCCATATTCTTTAAAATATACCAGGATCATCCCCTGTCTGTATCCACTGAATTTGATCAAGATGTCCCTAGTTATAAGCTAAATAACTTTTTTAGCTTTATAGAATCCTTAGAGTTTAAGACAATCACCGGAACGATGATGATCAAGTCTGAATTTAATATCAGCAATCTACAGTAATCAGCAGTAGATTAAAGTGCATCAAATCATTACCTTCAGATGTGAAAGGGTCCTCGGACCACAATCGGGACGAAAAAAATGTGCCTACAATACGTGCCAATTGGAAGATGCTGAAGCACAGAATATGGCTAACAGAGAGAATGTTGACTGATTGATGTAATAGCATGGCAGCCATGATGAGCGCCAGGTATTACCTGGTTAGTGGTTTAACCAGGTCTTTTAAGTTCATTAAATTTCAACTTTATACTCAGGCTGAATCTATAACAATTCTAAGTGTGTGTGTGTATGCATGCTTGCCTTAGCATGCCTGTAGCAGAGGGCAGTTAGGTTAGGCACCTCAGGGTCTAGGGCACTACTCAGGCAGTGAGTGCAAACAAATATGTGAGGTCATTCCACATGGACTCCCGCTGTAAATTGAGGGCATTGCTGCCGGCCGTTGACATGATGCCAGTAACCTATTGGAATTTCCAAGTGTTAAGCGCCCGTTATTAGTCAAGGAGCAGCTACATATGAACAGTTACAGTGTACTTCGATTGGAACAGGTCTACGTTTCTATAGCCTAGTAGAGTATGACGAGTGTGTGTGTGTGTGTGTGTGTGTGCTTCTTGAGGTTTTGTCCATGATTAAAAGGAGCCTGTGGAAACCAAGCTGCAGAGATAGTGGTGGGTAGGAACACTCACCCTGGAGCTTAGGGTCATGACTTTGACATACCAAGCCTTCCATCCTTACCAGTGACTGACAGAGGAGGAAGCTAGTTTATGCCCTTTCGCATGGGAATCACAGCTTGCAGCAATTTGAAAACAAAAAAGTCTAAGAATTTTGTGGGAAAATTAATTGGCCGGGCTTTTTTTCTCCCCTGTACTGTTGCTCTTAAGAGCGCAGCAGTCCGAAGTTTGTTGATTGAAATAACATTTTTGGTTGGATTAAAAGGCACAGCTGTGTTTTCCATCCTCCCCACAAGGTCACTAACTGTGCAAACGCTAAAAATACCCACATCTGATATACGCCCCTTGCGTCGATGTCGATGGTGTTTACTGGCCAATCCCCCCTCCCCAAGTGATGGCGTGACACGAGTGTCATTTTCCGAAACTCACACACGTGAATATAATCACGTATGCATGCTAGAAATATCCCGTTAACTAGATAACGGACCACAAACCTTATTTTCATGTTTGTGTTCCGGCAACAAAAGGGAATCTCTCCCCTTTTCTTACCGGAATGGAGAATCTCCCCCCCCCCCCCCTCTCTTTTTCCTTACGTGTCGCTGAAGTTTCTGTTTGCGCGCCACCGTTTTTGTTGTGCTACTTTACGCGATAAGCTCTTCAATTAGCTGGCGAACGCTCAAACGGGTGCCAGCCGTTATTAATGAATAGCTGCTGAGCCATGAAGCAAGTGCAACCTCAAAGACACTCTGCATGGGTGATTGGAGGGGAGGGGGTGGGGGGTTTTGTGTGTTTTTTTTCATGCTGCTGAACTTCTTCAGCAGTTCTTCTGCGTACAAGTTTAGTGGGCTGATTACTCCAGAGTGGGGGTCCCCACAGTGTTTTTCCTGCCTGTCCCATGGGCGTCTTTTCCAGCAGTAATGAGGCCTTCAGGACCGAAGAGCTTCTCTTTAAAATGGGGGAGTAATGAGAAAGAGCTGGCAGAAGGAAACAGAGATTTGCGCTCTTCATTGAGACGGAAAGGTCACAGCGAGTAGTTAGATTTTTTGGAGGGTGGGGGGAACGATGTGCCTGTTTTCAGAGGCAAAAAAAAAAAAAACTAAAAGAGAGACGCTACAAAGCCCCACAGCCAGGGAAGTGAGAGACACTGGTGCCGAACACCTCACCAACAAGGATTTGACAGACTTGAAGGCTGCCTTCACCTTAATGACAGTTTGGAAATTATTTTTTTCCTCGAAACCTCAATGATTTTATAAAAAAAATTAAAAAAAACTTTGGGAAGGTGTGCCTTTGACTCAGGTTTAATCGCATGTGTGTTTGACATTTCAAAGATGTTTTTAACTTGAGTAATCAGAGCTCTGGGCAAAAGTTTCCAAATGGTGTCACTTCAGTCAAGCACTACAGAGTAGTTCATTAAAATGTCACGCAGTTTTGTGTGCACAGCATGAGTTGCTCAAGGTCAGAATGAAGATTCACTTTAGGATTGGCAATTTCTAGTGTTGATTGAGTCAAACTGAATCGGCAGAACCTGGATTCGTTTCTTTTGAAGTAGCACTTTTTCTGCATATTTGCCGCTATTTCTTCAAGATCAGATGGAAGATATTCAGTTTTGCTGTATAAGATCTGCTGTGCATGGAAATCCTTTACTTATTTATTTATTTTTGGGACTGACTTTTCCAGCATTGGCCAATATTTTGAATACTTTACAACCTTTTGTACCCATCGATTTCGGGGAAAACACACTACACTTAAGCCCTTAAAGGTAAGTTTAGACATAAAGCGGGCCTTTACTTGGCCCTGGCTGAACTATGGAGGAGCTGCTTTAGTACCTGCCAGCCCTGCACCAACAGTAGAGGTACCATACCCTCACCGTGCCTCTCCAGCAGTAATAACAGTCTCCTGGCTCTCAACCCTGCCACATTCAGCCATAATTGCCCCTGACAAGAGGGCAAATCATCAGCGCAGGGGCCGTGATAAGCATTACAGCCAGATGACAGCACACAGAAGTGTATTAGCAACACTGTGACATATCGCATTACCACTGTGAATGTAATAAAGCTGATCACTGAACACTGAACATGGTGGCTTGAAGACAAGCTATTTTCTTCCCACTCCTGTGGGGCTATTATGGCCCATTTGCTGACACTGATAAGTTGTTCTCCAACCCCCCCATCTCTTCTTTCTGTGTGCTCCTCTCTAGTTGTCACCTTCAAGTATAGTTGCAAACATTCATACAGGGACTGATTAATTGAATGCGTGCCAGGCAAGGTTGGAGATGATGACTGAAGTCATACAAAAAAGGGGCACTGTGGTTGGGATAGCAGATGTGTTGGTTTTACAGCGTAAATTTACCATAGAAATTTAAAGCTACAGTAAAGGTCGATCTCTGCTGTATTTCTCCGATCTTCTTCAGCTTCTTCACTGCACAAGTTTGGCTTTATCAAGGCAGCTTATCTGGAACCTTCATGCACTGAGGCCAAGGTCAAAAGGTCAAAGAAGGACCAACTGGAACCCCTGGGGATAAGAAGTCATTATCTTTGTGAACAGTGATATTTAATCATGGTGAATTGTTTGTGAAATTAGGAGAAGTGTCTCTGGCATTTCAGAATCATAGTAATAAAAAGGAACTTTAATTTTTAATGTGGATTTAATGCAGCTCATTAGTTCAATAAAACAAACTACACACTTTCTAATGGTCTGTTCATTATGCAGTACGACTTCGAAATTGCCACAATTCTAGAGAAACAATGTTACAAAGTCATTTTTAGTTCGCGACAATCACAAAAAAAAGCTGTGAAATCCTGGTGGGCCTGATTATTGTATAATTGGAAGTATTCCTTTTGGTTCTAGGTAGTGTGAAGTCACTTTATTTCCCTGGAGTTCATTGCCTAAGAGCTAATAACAGTTTAACAAATCACTAATAAGTTTTCAGTCTACAAGGCTACTTGTATCTCATATAGTCATATAAAGGCCTTTGCAATGTCATGACTTTCTGGTAGCCAAAGGCAGCAAGCTGGGAATATTGTATGTGGGTTTCAGTCCATTTTAACAACCAATTGCACAAATACGGATAAATTGATCTTGCAATCAACATATAAGTAGGTAGTGACTTGTGTGATGCAACTGTAGCACTTAGGATGACCATCTCTACTTTAGAATATGGAGTACATCTTGAAGTATTAGTGACTTATTAAACTCTTACTAGCTCTAAACCAATCAGCAAAAAGTCGTTTTAAACTATGTAAAACCTTTAGGAATAAAAGTAATACAGTGTAACAATGCTTAAAAATGTTCACAACAGTGTCTTAACAACATATTTATAATGTAGGATCACACATAGTATGGATGTAGCTATTAATATTATTAATATTATTTTCACATTACACACCTTTAGTCATGTAGTAATGCAGGTCACAGTGAATTAAACTTCATGCGTAGTGTGTAAAACATGTGGAAATGTCTAATTTGGGCTGTATTAAACAAAAAATAAGACTTACTGGAACTTTAAGCCCCAGTAAGTGTAGCTTAAAATAAATTGTTAATAAGGGTGGGAGTTTAGCACCTTTGTGAAATAGAACAGAAGCCACCAGCTTTTTATTGTTGTCAAGTTGAATTGTGCACCCTGCTGTTGGTGGACAGATTTAAATTTATTATTGTGTTTTTAATGCAGAACGTCCCTTTTGACTTTATACAGTATTTGATTTTGGGGGCAGATGCTTAGTGGGTAATTTTCTTTAATTGCTCTGTCTACAGCCAAGAGTAACCCGAGAGCTGAGATACCGGCGCAGGTCTTGAACCCTGATAACTTGTACATGTTTGATCGCTGTTGCATTATAAATTATTTCCACAGGCCGCTGGGCCTTAAGGGATCGTATTCTGTCAGCTCTGGTTCCTGGTAACATCGTTTAATGGCATTAACAAATTTGCCGCTCTAGTGTTTCCCTTTTATCTGGGAAATCTTAAACGCCTCTATGGTGAATACTTGGTTATGATATTATCACGACTGCGCTGATTGTGCTCTGGGTGTATCGGATGGCTATTAACTGTGGGCCAGCAGTGGTAATAACCCAGCTCATAAAGCACTGTGACGCTGGCTAACAGCCTCGCTGCATTTCCTGTGGTAACTGAGAGAGGTCGGCCAGAAAGGCAGAAAGAACAGTTTTAATGGAGGCGGACATAACCTTTTACAATTTTGTTTCTTTTTTTTTCCCCTCTCTCTCTCTCTCTCTCACTCTCTCTCACTCTCTCTCTCTTTGCGGCTCCGTGGGGCTCTGTTAAACCTCTCATTAACCTCCTTTTTAACTTTCCCTGCCACATTTGATACCACATTTCAGGCTAACATCAATGGTGTCATGCCTAATGAGGCCAACTGTAAAGCAGTGTGTCAAAAAATTAGTGTCTCTCAAGGTTCGCGCTATTAAACAAGACTCTCTTGCTTTTTCTGTAATTTTCAATTAGGTGCATATTTTGAGATGCGTTTCAGATATTACACGGACTGTTCACTGTGTCTGCCTTTCTTTGTCGCTTTCTTGTCGTGCACAGGGAGTTTGCTTAAGGATTTCCACTTGTCTTTCATTAAGGGTAAAATAGCATCATCAAAGGAGCAGTCTCATCAACTATTTTTTTTTGTCATACTGTCCTGTGAATAAATAAGTAACATTTGGAAAAAGAGGAGTATCCAGAGCATCAAAGCTGTTTGGAATAAGAGTTTTAGTAATGTAGGCATACAACCCCAGCACTGACTATGGAATGAACAGACTGTGAGCAAGTTCAAGATTCTCTATAGGACCTTTATAGAATCTTCAGTATAGAGGAGGGAACAGTCATGTTTCTCGAAGTGTTGTTTTATATAGCACTTATTCTCCCTACCCAAGTGTACTTTGCGGAATGCTGTTGCCACGAGGCACACTCCGCATGGGAATTGTTCATGTTTTTTTCTTCTTTTACAAAACAAAGCAAAACAAAAATCGTAAAAATATATACCATGCTGTTTGTGAACCTTTTTTAGTTTGATGCACTGAAGCTTAATTTCACACTTGGGATTGATTGAAGTGTTCAGTAGTTCCTGGGGGATCCGAGTTGTGTAATGTTAGCCAAAGATACTTCAAATACCCGTGCGCCCTCTCAACAGAACACTGTATGCATTGTTTAATCGAAAGAGACTTTACTTCACTCAAGGCTGGAAAAAGATGTATCTCTAATTACTACACATTAGAATTGGTGCGTTTCATTGCAGGGTTGCTAACTGAACGGATGTAAGTGTTCTAACTGGCTGGCATTCATGGTATTGTATTCCCAAGGTCTGAGGTAAAAATCACTGCTGCCACCTGACTGGCGTTTGTGACATTAATGGGAACGTACATGGAATAACGGGCTGCCAGAAGTGATTCCGAAGGACCATCCAGACATGTCCCGCTTCTGTGGCCACAGCAGACATGACACATTTTAATTTCAGCGGGAGGAAGTATGGCAAAGCCCATTTCATTCCACACACACGGTGGGAGAGGGGGGATTTGCCGTGCCTAATGGAGTTCAATGATTGCAGCATGTCAGATAACTAATAACCATAAGGACTGTGTGCATGTGCTGAGTGATGGGACAGAGGAGGATGTCGGTGAAGACCAGAATGGGATGCGTTTTGGTCTAAAAAAAACGTGTGTGTGTGTGGAGAGGGGGTGTTTGAGGGTTCTCCTCTGGTGGCCTTCTCCTGTCACACAGCCCAGTCCAATCCGACAAATTCCTTCCTCCTCGTCAGCGGGGATGAAGGAAACGGTGGAAAGAAAACCCCCTCCTTAAAACTGGACTTAAGGGACCACAAGAACTGTCACCGCAGACAGCTATTTATCGGAGATGACAGTTTGCAAATATCTCAATCTGTGAGAAGGCACGAAGGGTGACACAGAGGAGGGCCATGAAATTGGAGAAGTCAGCAGGCAACGTTTATTTCATTGGACCCTTAGCAGTCAGCAGCCAGTTGCCTGACAGGCAGAGGTTGTAGGCAGAATGCGTCATTGCTGCCCTCCCTGGACAGACCTAATCCATTCTGCATAGAATCCAAATTAAGCCATTTAATAAAAAATAATCTAAAGACTATGCGAGGGGGAGAAAGAATTAAGAGTTAAGCAACAGCGGATTTACGATTATTAGGACAGAACCACCGGTGACTACAGGATTATAAAATTAGAAAAGAAGAACGAAGCCAAAGAAATCCTCTTTTGCAGGGAGTCTAATACAAATACAGTGGTAAGAAAAAGTTTTCACACTCCTGGTCAGAATTTCTGTTGCTGTGAGTAGTTAATCAAGTAGAAGATGAGCTGATCTCAAAAAAACATAATGTCAAATATGAAGCATTCTTTTTAACATTTTAAGCAAGATGTTTTGTATGATTGTAGAGTGAAAAACAAGAAAAGAGGCCTCTTGCAAATTTCAAAGCTTTGTAAATACTGTCACCGCACCTTGTCCCAACAGTCCTCAATCATTGGCTCCTTTAAGCAGCTTCCTAGCACTCTAAAAATTAAATTAATTGAGGCCCACAAAGCAGAACAAGGCTATGTGAAGATAGCAAGGCATAATAAGGTAACAATGTCATAATGTTCATAATGTAATTAAGAAAAGGCATTTAACACAAAAAGTGAAGGTCAAGATGAGGCCTGGAAGACCAAAAAAAACTTTTTAAGAGAACTACTCAAAGGATTGCTACTTGCAATTTGATTGAAAAAGACTTATAGGAGGATTTGGCAGGTTCTGAAAAAGGTGGTGCACTGTTATCCAAGAAGTTGCTGAAAAAGAACATTCAAGGGTACATGACCCCACAGTAGGAAAGGGACTACACAAAGGTTTCATTAGGAGTTTCATGACAGAGCTGTAGAAAACACGAGAGAAACATCAGCACTGGTGTCTGCATCTGCAAAACCTGGACAAGCTCTATTAAGTTTGATTGGCATTTCATAGTAAGAACATTCGTAACGTAGACAGAATACGAATACTCAGGCTCAGGGTTCTGAATACTTGTATTTCACAACCCTGATCTAGAAGATTGTTTGAATATGATATATACATGGACAAAAATATTGAGACACCCGCTCCTTTATTGGGAAGGCTTTCCACTTGATTTTGGAGCATTTCTATGAGGATGTGATTGCAAGGCAAGAGCATTAGTAAGGTCAGGATGTTGGATGATTACCACCCATGATTACCACCATCCCCAGCAGCTGAATGCATCCAATTGAATGGGGTGTTCACAAACATATGGACATACAGTGTACATTGAAGTGCTGTCTCAACTCATCGTTGAATTTGTGTTTTTCTGTGCTTATTTTCACAACTTAACTAATGACACACTCTCCAGAGAAGCCTGTATTTTGTTGTTGTGTTCTACCTTTTTGTGACAAACATTAGAAAAAGAATGTAACAGGAATACAGCGCACAGGTGGGTGCAGTTTTTTTCAGCAGCTGTTCACCCCCCCCACCCACCCCATCCTTCATACCCCTGCTTAGTAGAAAAGGTCCGAAGGATCAGCGTAAACTTTTGGATTCTGACTGAAAAGCAATCAGTTGGTTTCCAGTGTCGACGTGAGTAAGCTGATAGGTTTTGTGATTGTAGCTTTCCAAGTTGTAGTGATGTAGTGATGTGCATCTAGAATCAACAGCTACACCTGCCAAGCACCAGATGTAAATTAATATCTGCTTTTCCAGTTTTAGGAGTAATGTTTTCAAGACACTTTACAGCATGCCATTTAATCAAATGAACATTCTTGTACCTTTACTCTGCTCAGATGTCCTCTATTATTAGTAGATTAGTAGAAACCTAGAACCACCATAGAATAAGTGCTCTTGGTACCCTTATTTCTAATAGGCTTGACATTTTTTCAGATGTTGTTTTAGTTATGTAGTATTTAATTAGAGAAAAATTAAATACTACAATACTACACAAATTAGAGCTCAGTCTAAGACTTTTCTTACGTTTTTGCAGGGACAGCTTCCTGTTCTTACTCAGAAGATTTAACATCCTACTAATTTTCAAACTGCAAACATTGAGACCAAATGTGGGCGCAGCTGAAGTCTTTCTTCTCTCTTGAGGAAAGTGGAAGTGCACACGGGTGTCTTGGCTCTAATCAAAGCCAGACTGGGTTTCTAGGGTCCTGAAGATCAGACTGAGCAGGAAACCTTGGGTCAGTCAGCAGGTATGTGCAGCTGAACCGCACAGCTGTACAAACATTATTAAATAAATGTGGGTAATATTTTCTAAACAAAGCAAATAATTCAGTTAAATAATGGAGAAAAGAATGTTGGAAGGAAGACGAGTCCTAAATGGCCTTCCCCAGATAATTCCCAGCATTCGGTTTTGTGTTGTTTGGTTAATCGCCGTTGCGTTCAGCCTTGTGCTCGCATAGCTCTCCCAAAAGCAGATGCAGTAAAATGCACATTAAAATGTAATTATGGTAAGTGCAGGCATGTGTAGAATTAGGAGCCCGTTCAGTAGAACCACCTTTCCAATGAACTCTGAGGTCAGAAGGGAACTGATATAATAATTATTGCGACTGCTGAAAGAGGTCTATTCAAAATAAAAGCTGCATTTTGTGGACAGTTGTTATTGTCCCCAGCGATTCCAGTGGTTCTCAGTCCACCTGGATTTCATTCAAAATGGAGGAATGGGCGAGTCAAATTGACCCCACATATGCAAGCATTCAAAGCCACAGGGTCACGAAGTGTTCATAGATGAAGAGGGCCATCATCCATGATCACAAGTGAAAGTGAAACTAGCCCCAGCACTTAGAGAGGGAAACCCATGCAGAATCATGTACCTCACTCTCACTAGACCTGCACATTATGGCAGCCATGTCAGTCAGTCAGGCAGCCATCTTCAATTATACATGATGGATTTCACTCAGAACAAGTTGTCTCTAGCCTGTCTTCACAAACCATCTCTTTTTAGTATTTCACTGTCCAGTTGCTTATTTCGTTGTTCACTGACTGGTATTCATTGCAAACAGAAAGCAAACAGTCTTTTCTTTTTCTGGTTCAGAATGAGAAACAAGAAACAAAAATTTGGTGCCCAACTTTTATTTATTTTTGTTTTTCTCAAACAAAACAGGTCTTTCAACTTACAAGTGCACTCATTGGATTGACCAACAAACAGTACAATGGAAAGAAGCTTAGCTCAGTGCAGATCTGAGAAGGATGATTATAGATTTACACCAATCAGGAATGTCATTTGGGGCCATTTCTAAACATCTGTAGAAACAAGAAAGAAGCCCTTCAGGCTCGACTGAAGTTTGCTGTTGACCACATGGACAAAGACAAAGCCAGCAATCTATTCAACTGCAAGAACACCATATCAACTGTTAAACATGGTGTTTGGAATAATGTTCTTCATAAGATCTTTATTTTTTAGACCAGAAAAGTTTAGTTTCTTCTATCGATGGAGGAGGAATTAGTAGTTCAATAGTTTAACATTGTTAGGACTGCAAAATTTGGGTAGAATATCAATGCAAACTGTTTATTTACTATTTAGTCATTGAAAATGATCATGTAAATGCCTTGATGTATTTAAAGTCCCAGGAAGCTCACAGCAGGCAAAACATTCAGTGACTGGTTAGGGGCTTATTTGCAGATTTAGTGATTGGTTAGGTTTCTGTGATATGTGTGTTTCAGAGGCCAGGGTTGGAATGACAATTAAAGGGTTGTTATGTCATACTGTGCTCTGTCACTAACGTACCCAGCATGCACTGCAAAAGTAATGTCTGCTGTGCTCTAGCCTGTTCATATGTGCAACTAAAAGACCACTTCAGGATTAGTACAACGTGTACTAACATAGATCGACCCTTGTGCACGACACACAAATGACTTATGCAACCAGTACACTTAGAAATCAAACAATTTCAGTAGTGAATTACAAACCAACTAGTGTAACTTTATTACCTGAACCTAAACACAAACTTAAGCTACTACACTCAAACCTAAACACTACCATAGTAGAATGTGAAACTCTTACTGTTTTTACAGGAGTTTGTGTATAAGCTCTGTGATGAACAAAAGCTAAGGCTTGTTTAACATGACAGAACAATACGGCAAAACAGCGGCGGCAGTGGACGGGGGCTCCTTGTGAATCCTAAAATATGTACAGATAGCTTAATGGAAACATTAAGAATACAGGGTTCATTTTAGTGGTATATGTACGATTTGTTTTTAAATCTTGTTGCATGCTCAAACAATCCTGACCGCTAGCCTAGCCATTGGTCTATAGACTAATGAATACAAACAAGCTAACATTAATGTTCCTCCTACCGCTCTGTTGAACTAGTTCCTGGACATGCCAAGTATGAGGAAGTGGATAGTAGTGGATTGTGGATGTCAGCGCAGTCAGCAAACATTCTACACAACAACCTTGCCTCACACATTGGAGGCTGGGTTGCTTCTATCGCTGTAGGATGTTACAACAGATGTATTGAGAGTTACATTTTTCATTTTTTGGCTAGAGTGTCTTTAAGAAATGATATATTGTATAGCCTTAATGACCAACTAAGGTTAGGTGAACATGGAGCTGAATTTTATTGATGCATTTAGACTTACAAAAATAAATAAGTAAATAAAAAAGGAATGCATGAGAGTCTGTTTCCTTTACTTATTTTTTTAATTGCCTCTGACAAATTTGTTTTGAGACAGGCGTCGAATCCGCCACATTAAAGTGTATTTCCAGCAGATGAGCACGTAAAAGGCGTGTCCTCTGGGAGCTATGCAATGTTCCCCATAATGAGTGAAGGTAATGAAAGACTTCACACAGACAGATGTATCCATTTAAAACAGTAACAACTACAGTTAAGATGGCAAAGAGCAAATTACGCCCAACTTTCATTAAAGCGCATGTTTATCCAGGCACTGCTGGGACCTGTCTTTTTTTTTTTTTTCTTTCCCAGGGAGCTTGGCAAGCGTCCGTGCACTATCATTGCCTCTCAAACAAGGTCAATGGAGTGATAGAAGCAGGACAACACTGGTGGCTGCTTCTCTCCAGAGAGCGCAGAGCATTCGCTGTGTAGAGCCCTACGTTCCAGTGTATATGGACAAGTATACTGCTTCTCTCTGTGTCACAAGTGTGCAGCACTGAGGCCATATTTTAAGCAACAAATGAAGTGCGAGAGGAGAGATAAGATATGTCCAGAATATACCGCAAGACAAGTTGCTCTGTTATCATTTCCAAAGGCCTTTAAGAGTCATCATTCAAAGATAGGTTTAATAAAGTACACTGTCCTTATTGGCATGTCTTTTTAATAACCACCTGAAGGTGCTGAAACCCACACTTTGACAGATATAGACATACGATATGAAGTTCCCAGAGTAATTTTGCAGAATTAGCCTGATGTACCAAGCCTTCATTTCCCCTGTTTTATCCTGTGTCCCAACAGCTTAGAGCCTCTGACAGTCTGATAAAAGTGGGTTCTAAGCTGAGTTGATCTTACGTACCCTATGTTTTTAATATTATTCTAAGCGATCTACATTTACAGCGTAAAGGCTTTTAGCTCATTAGGCTTTTGATGAACACAGAACAAGGCTCTGAATGAGAGTTGGCAGCATATACATTGATCCATAAAGAAGGCATAATTACCCTGGCTGCCCGATGGCTAACCTCGCCTAGTTCGTTTAATAAACTCACATATGAAATAACACTTTTTTTTCCTCCCTTTCTCTTTGCCAATTAAATTGGTAACAGACTCAATTGCTAGACTTGCCTTAGGATGTGCATCACACCACTGTCATCTTGCTTTATCTTCACACAGCATTATAGCACATGGCGGCATACTTAGCCTTTACGTAAAGATATAACACACATCTACCCTGCTGAAAAAACAGCCTGGCCAGCTTAAGCTGGTTAAGATGATTGACCAGCGTAAGATATGATTTTGTTTGAGTTGGATGGTTTAGCTGGTCTACCAGCGTGAACAGCGTTACCAAGCTAGTTAACCAACTAGTCTAAGCTGAACGACCGTCATGACCAAGGTGGTTAACCAGTATAACCAGCATGACCAGCCTCACCACACTGCTCCACCAGTATGAACAGATTGGTCAACCAGCTAAGCTAAAATGAAAACATATTCTGTGCTGGCCAAGACATAATCTAGTCAACCAGCAGTGTACCGGCATAGGATACTTTTTTTTTTTTTTTTTTAAATGAATGACCAGCTTTTTGACCATGTCGACAATTAAAGCATCCACAAGCTCAGATAGGTACCAAGCTTAGACAGGCCACTGCCTTTCACTGCATGCTAAACTGGTCAATCAGGACTAAAAGCTTATAGCTTCCAGTTTTGCATAATGCAAGTTACATGATGCTAACTGGTGGCTACTACTGTACTGTACTGTACTGTTTAAATAGCAATACAGTCTCAGTTTAACACATCTAAAACTTTTATGCTCACACCTACACCTTACATGATGAACACATCTGCAACTTTTAAATTAGCTCAGAGACAAGACGACCTCACTAAGTGTGTCCGCATAGTCTTCATGATTCTCAGTTGCTAATTAGCATTCCTAGATTGCCATAAGCACCTGCTTTCCTTTACTGTGTGTCCATTCCAATATAATGTAGTGGCTGGTGCAAATAAGGCTTCAGTTTTGTGTTTTTTTGTCTCTGCAGCCTTGTTAAGATGCTGCTGACTCCGCCGAGAACAACTTGCAGAAGTTTTTTTGATTAATTTTATTACTGCAAAATTCCATAATACAGATTTATATGTAGAGCTAATATTACATCTGTATTTTTTTATCTGGCTAACAACCTTGTCTTAGGCTGTATGTTGCTATAAAAAACAGATGGCCAGTTTAGTCAGATAGTTTATGTAAAGTAATTGCCTTTACTTATTTGAATTGCCCTTAATCTGCATCTGACAAATTATGTACAGTGAGTGAGGTGGCAGCTGGAATGAGTCAAGGTGAATGAGTTGGAGTAACCTCGACATATTTGGTTTAAATCAACTTAAGACCATATTGAAATTGTGTCTTATGGTAATTAGCCACAGCAACTAGGTGTTAAATGAGGATAATTCTAATGTAGCCTGGACTCTGATTTTGATTCTGTTGTACATTCTTGTATTTGACAGCTACCATGCTGTTGGTTTATATGTCGGTTTTGGTGTCCCTTATTATTATTATTATTATTATTATTAATAATAAAGGTTCCACTGATTTCTCATTTCTGCATAATCCTTTAGTGGTAATGATAGGAACCAGGGGCCGCAACGTGTACAGCACACATATCGTCACCATTAAACCTACTCATCTCTTCTGAGTTTTATATGTAATGCTACATGTTTCATAGCGGAATATAAAAAAAAAAATAGAAGATTACAGTACATGATATTTATTTCAGTATTGTGACAGGCAGACAAAATGAACCAGTCACTATAGATTTTAAATAGTACTACCCAAATGATATCCCATACCTCCATTTACTTACTACAGTAGTTTTGCATCTGCACTGTCCAATTAAACAGGACTACTCATGAAATGCTCAGAGAAAGCATGTTGTGTATCACACATCACAATACGATAAAATAAAACAAAATAAATTTAAGCGAGCAAGTCAAAGGCGACAGTGGCCAGGAATAACTCCCTCAGAGCTGGAGGAAGAAACCTTGGGAGAAACCAAGACTCACAAGGCAGAACCATGCTCCTCTCCTTAGAACTACATATAAATTATTGATAAAAGGTCGCTGTACCACCACAAAAGCCTTTTCTTCTGCTCAGGTGTGCTGATATATTCATAGTATAATATAATTAATATAATCAAGTAAGTCCAAGTAAACTTCCATATAGTCGGTATGCAGTTAGCAGTATCAGGAGGCTGGGCAGCTTGTCTGGCGCGGGTAGTCTTCCTCTAGAGTCAGGCCGGACAAGTGGGCAGTCATTAACTAATGCTTTAATGCGGCATACAGACATGGAAGCTATTTACCACAATTCCCTATGTCCATGAACCCCTCAATCTACAACCTTAATTTAAAGTTTACTGAGTTTCCTGCTGCAAGTGTGTTGCAATAGTCTAGCCTTGAGATAATAAAAGCATTTACTAAATGTTCTGCGTCATGTATAGATGAGGCATTTCTTGGCTTCGCAATGTTCTACAGATGAAGAAAAACTGTCCTACTATTATTGGTTGGTCAAAAGATAGATCTGAATCAATTATGATGTCAACTTGGCTATTGAACTAGGAATATCAGAGAAATCAGCCAAATTTAACATTTATTTATTTTGGTTTTTGGACCCAAAAGGAGAACCTGTTTTGTCACTGATTAGAAGGAGTAAGTGATGTGACATTCCAGCATTTCACATCTTTCACACAGGCCTCAATTTTCTTTAATCTAAGTTTGTTTTCAGGCTTGGCTGATATGTACAGTTGTGTATTATCTGAATAACAGTAGAAGTTAGGACCATGTTTTGGCCATTGATTACAAAAATGATCATATAGTTTTTTGGTGGGACAATGTTGCCTTAGAACGCTCTGCATGTTCCCTCACACGGTAATAAACGTAGAACTATGGTAAAACAGGTATTAGCCAGCAATTACATAACCATTTAATGTAATGACTTTTGGTACTGTGGCTTCTTCAGACATTGAACACTTCAGACGACTACTGTAAAAGGGTAACATTTGCTAGAACGGAGCATTTTTACATCCCACTACTCTGATACACTCTGTGTACATCTTAAGCACTTTGAAACTTTAAGAAACTTTGAGAAAACGATGGAATTCCCCTTCAAAAGAGGAGCCTTTTGCATACAGCACGCAGAGATGCACCACGCTGACTGGTTCCACCTCACTCGTACCCATGCGCACGTCATGTAATGGCTAGGGTGGAGAAATGAGCGTTTGGCGGGGGCCGTGTAGGCAGGGGGAATATGTTAATTGAAAGTTAGGATCACTTTGTGGCCATTACGGGGAGAAACCTGAGACGTGTTAACGCGACAGAGGCAGGCAGCACCTGCTGTCGCCGGGCTAATTGTGTTGGATTTGCCCGTGTCTGTCAGGAGCTGGCGCTCATCATGCCCCTGCCTCCAGTTACAGCTGTATTATTACCCGAGTTTGACATTACAGCGGGAGCCACTGGGGGATCGGGCCACCTCCCGACCCTCACCGCCACCTTTGCAGACAAAATCTGCTTTCCTGAGAGCCTTGATTAAGGGAGCCATATCCAACAGTGCTAAAAATTCCCCAAAAAAGATTTGAATATTCTTGCTAATAATAGAAAACTGTTGGGATACATAATCTTAAAAAGAATGTGACTTTCTCTACAGTTTTGTACAGATATTCCAAATATTCATGAAAGGACTTCGGGTCCTTAACCCGTCCTTGGCAATTATTAATTTTGGCACACAGGCATTTACACTAGGGCTCCGACTTTGAGACACCAGTTATCTTCCGATTGGATGCCGTGCTAGAGGAGGGGTTTGAAAGCCCTTGAATACAGGCCTCCTTGCATATGAATGGGCTGCACACAGACCCTGAGTGCTGTGCGGGTGACTGGTGATGAAACCATACTGTGCTTTTGAGGGCCAGCTAGGGGCAACAGCGTATAATCTGATTCCAACTCCAGCAACCTCCCTTTTATTTTTAATTGTTCCACTGTAGCATTTAAGAGCTATTGATCCCCGGAAAAGCATTAAGTTAAAGAATCGCTATTACTGTTTATATTCCCTGCTTGGAGAAGGCACATCAAAGGACATTTTAATGTCACAGACTTTCTGAGGGAATTTGAAGCCCAGGTTTGAACAGGCCAGCCTATGAGCGAAAAGGACACGCAATAGACAAACGCAGAAACAAATGTGAGGGCAATTTGCAGCTAATCAAATTGCATCCAGACATTGATTTCTTTGCGAGGAGAAGTTTACCATGCATGGATTTCAAAAGCTGACGGCATTTTAAAAGTCAAATGTTATGTTCCCACAGTTAATCCTGTAAACTGTGCCAGGCTAGAAGGGAAGGGTGAGTTATTATTCATGAGAGAGAGAGAGAGAGTGCAAGAGAGAGAGAGAGAGAGATAGATGGCAAATGACCAATTAGTGACACAATTGTGTAAACAGTTTACAGAATGCGTATGGTGTTATGAGTATATTTTCTAGCATACAGAGCAATTATGATAGCAAACTGTGTCACACAGACTGCATGGTTTTCAGTTTGGATCGCTCACATTTGTAAATTTGTACATTTTAGATATTAGGGATGTAATGATTGGAACTTTCAATGCCAGTGTGCTTCAAGATGTCAGCTCTTGAATGTATGCCTATAGCCTGAAGCCTCTCTTCTTCCCTGATCCTATGCTCACTTGCATGTGTGTAGTATATGATTTTTTTAGGTTTGCATACTCCCACCTTTAATCTTCTTATGCCCTTTTGTTGAGCAGCAGTCTTTGCATCCCCTTTTGCTACGGAATACAGCTTATTCAAACGAGACCTCATCTCCCCCCCCATCTACTCACCCGCTTGTGCCGACACCCCCAGATGTTTTGATTAGCAGCGACTCGTATGCTGGTCAGATCCCGGGATTAATGATGGATAATTTGCCTACGGTTGGCACGGCGCTACGCCGCTCTGCCAGCCTTTGGATGCCATATGGGCAGAAGCAGCTGTTTTCATTACTCTCCCTTGCCCAGATGTGTCAAACAGGATGCCGGCTTCAATCGGCAGTCTTGCTGGCACTCAGTGGGGGGTGCTTTCGACTTGCTTGGCAGCTAATTACTTTAATGTAGCTGAGGACGGAGGCCCCCACGTGTTGTTGTTTTTTTTTTTTGTTGTTTTTTTTTTGCTCCTTATTTTTATTTATTTTTTTAAAGGGCCTTTTACAAACAGCTGAATGCCAGCTGTCACCTTCTCGCACAATGAGGGAAGACAGATAGGTTGCAGCCGGAAAAACCTCTGACGAGGAGATCCGCAGGCTCGGTCATGTCCAAGAGCAATGGTGAAGCCGGCCCGGGCCAATCCGCGTAGAGAGAAGGTCGTGAGTGGAGTCAGCATTAATGCATCCAGCGTATGCCAGAGCCATCAGCTAAGCCTCACTCTGCTCTCTGGACTCCATTAGCAGCAACCTTCTTGTGGAGTGGCCGTGCTGTATGGTGATTCAGTGTGCATTTGCAGTGCACGCAGCAAAGGTGCTGCCGAAGTGTGAAGCCCCATGCAGATTGCATTGCGCATGCTGTAGGCATGTTCAGCTGGCGCCGCATCAGCTGGCAGGAGAGTGCGTCACCAGAATCGAAACTGGTGTCAAGGTCATGGTTCCCTTTTACATAAGAAGCAACACGGTCTCTGATGAGTAACTGTAAATGTTGCTGATATATGTTGCTTCCATCTGACATGTGCAGGCACATATTTTCCAGAATATCACAGACAGCTTTGGGAAATGAGTGACAGCCATCTAATTAATCCATCCACAGTATCCCCCTGTACCGTGTGACTGACAGTGGAGTAGACCGTTCCTTGGCCTTGAGTCATTATCACGCCACAACACTAAGTTGTTTGAGAAATACAAATAATAGCAGTGTGCATTTAGTCAATACCATCATTACAGCAACACAGAAGCATCGATAAGTCTTCATTATGGCCTTCTGCTTCATCTATATTATCCTCCTATACGGAGCACAAAGGCTCTGCCATGGAGCAGCACTTGAAGGGAGCCTACAGCTGCCTCGTATTCTTTTGACATGCGTCAATAAGGCCTCACTTTTCTGCTCTTGTAGGCTTAGTGCTGCCATGACAGCTGGAATTGGACTCTGTCTACACTGCAGGAATAATGACTGGCCGCAGCTGTCTGCCGTTCAATACGAATGCGTTCACCTGGAGTGCGGTACCATTCGCGTTTATTCGCTAGCTTGTTTGTTTGTTTGCTTTTCCGGACGTTAAGCGGCTTTAGCATTCACAGAGGCCTTTCGCAGAGATCGTTCTCGGCTGGCTCAGAAGGTGCAAGCGAGGGGTTGGTTTCTTTGTCTCCTTGAGAGCATATGCTGTACTTTCCCGGCGCAGAACAAAAGACGAAAGGAGTGAGTCATGAATGAGTGTGCAGTCTGCTTCCCTTCTCTTCTCCAGCCACAAGGGCACTGGTTTGTTCTAGCGCTGTGCTCGAGTATTGATCAGTTGGCTGGTATCACCATCCGTAGGGGAAAACTGTATTTCTCCTTCCCTTCCCTTTTTGTGCCAAGGGTTGCAGTGTCTACAATGCACATATTGAGTCATTTTATTTACTATTTAGAATGACCAGTGAACCCATATTATCTGGGTTAGCAGAAAAGTGGCATGCAGAATTTTTGGTACAATGAATAGCTAGGCAAGTAAAGCTAGAAGTTGAAATATAACAATAAAAGAGACATTTATTTAATATTTTAGTCAATATTATTAGTCAATTATTTTCAAATAATTTTTAGCATAAATAAAAAGGAAAAAAGGACCTGAAGCAGTCCTGAAGTTCAGGCATCCTGCATGGTCAGTACTTAGCCCTTTAAATGTTTTATTCACATTTAGGTAATTGAGACCTTTGATAAACACCATTGTGATAAATCATTAAATATATTAAGTAATATATCAATAATAACAATCTAATACATTAAATGGATGCTACCTAACTCTGTAAATAGGAATATAGAGTCATCCATGATAAATCACAAAAAAACTGTTGTGAGCAATACATTCCAAAATAAATGTCATATAAGCAGTTCAGTTTTATTATTATATTTTTTCATATTTGGTCAGAAGATGAAATAAAATGTAATTTAAAAGAGTTGAAATTGTTCAGGCTAGTAAAGGCAAGTACTTGGAGTCCTTAAATTTATGTTCAGGGCTCCTATTTCTGTGATTCTTAGGTCATCTTGCATGCACTGCTCTTTTGAAGTCTGTCCACAGATTCCTTATGTTTGGAGGAATGTGAGGGACATGGTACAACCTTAAGTTTACACCTTTTGATGTTGTCCACCGTGGATGTTTGTTTCCATAATTTGTTTTAATTGAGTCCTTTCTTCCCTCTATCAGTGAAATCTCCCCCATGTCACTGACTGTAACACAAACCCAGAGCATGATCGATCCACCCCTGTGCTCAACAGTTGGAGAGAAGTTCTTCTCATGAAATTCTGCACCCATTTGTCTGCAAACAGCCCTCACAGTGTCCAAACAGAGTGGTAAAAAAGTGGTAAATCTGGAAAAAAAATAGGTAAAAACTAGACATCAGGCATTAAATACTTTAGACATAGGATACTTGTTCATTTAGAATATTGCATTTGCTCACATGTTCTTGTGAGGGTTCTCTATAAATAAACTACAGATATACAAATTGATGATAAAATTTTGGATTAGGTTTTGGTGTGTCTTACCAAGCAGTTAACACTGAGCTCTCTGAAGTCATACTCTGAATGACTGTTGGTGGAATTCCCCTTTAAATGGTTATGATTGCAAATAGAAAACGGACGATGACTTGTACGCTGTGCGTAACAGGAAGTTTTCTAGATTTTGTTTTTAGTTTCCATGCCCCTCGTCACCCTTGCAGACAAAAAATGAAAAATAAAAAACGCTGCTGGCCCCCTCTCCAGTCCAACTCACTTGCGGCTGTTTGGCTCCGTCTCCCACCGGATCCTATTATTATGCTTTACATATGCAAGAGCGCGCTGCATGAGCATCATACTCACTGAGGGACTTGACACACTTTCTGTCTGCAGCCCACTGCTTATGACTGCGCCGGCTCCCTCGCTCGCGTTGGTAAGGGTGCTTCACACTTTGAAAACTTCTCAGCAATCTGGAGCGCTGTGCATTGAAAGTCATTCAAAGTTTGGTGGGAGAAACACTAGGAGTCAGTCTCCGGAGAGTAGACAAACATCATGATAAATGCAGCTTCGATGAGTCACCAGGTTTTCTTTTTTTTCTTTTTTTTTTCTTTGGGATTTTAAACAGTTGGCAGTCTGGAGGTGGAAGGTATATTTGTAATTATTTCAAGCACTTTAGCAATACGTTCATTAATCATGAATATTTGCCGTTTTGTGCGGCTTTGTTATTTTTAGCCAGCAAATGACCACGATTAATGCGGGACAATGCAGGTTACAGCTCTAGAAGACATTCAGTTTGCGAGTAAAAATTGAATAAAAAATGCATACTGTCATCTCATCTCATATTCATTTAATTAGAGGAGAATTTCATTATGGATGGCAAGACACTTTTTTGTATGACTCATCAGACTTGGATCCGTGACCAGTGGATACACAGGTTTTGCAGAGTCTCCGGGGCTTTGGTGAATTGAAGTATTATAACTGAAAAACCCATTGGATATGGGGAGATTTGAGGGTTGCATTTCTTGAAACAAGGGTGCCTCAACATCTCTTTGATTTCAGCGATTAAATTATAATTCGGGAGGAGGGGAGGGAAAGAAAGAAAAGGAATGGGGGGGCGACCATATTGCACCCATTCAGATCTAACTTTGTTCCCCAAACTGGAAGATTGGATTTTCTTTATTAAATTATCTCTCTTGTTCACACACTCAAGGGGGCCATTGGCTGTAGGCACTAAAAGAAGCAGGAGAGGGGGAAGGAGGGCGAGAGAGTGAAGAAAAAAAAAGAAAAACCTTGTCTGCTTGTTGGATGTGAGGCTGGCATAATACTGGTTCGGGGAGGAGAATGAAATGTTTTGTTCTGCTGGTGCCCTTCTGTAAGAAAGGGTGCGTTTGGTCTGCTTTTTTTTTTTTTTTTTTTTTTACTGGGCATCCCTTGTATGGCTGTTTGAGTCTCTCTCTCTCTCTCTCTCTCTCTCTCTCTCTCTCCCTTTCTCTCTCACTCACTCTCTCTCTCTGCTTTGATGTAGCCCTGCTGTGCTGCCGCCCCCCTGCGTTCTGATTGGTTGATGGCAGGCGGGGCGGTTGGGGCAGTGTGGGAGTGGAGCAGGGATGAAAGCGAGCGGGGCAGCGAGAGGGCACCTACACACAGAGCCAGGCCTGTGCCTCCAGCTCCAGCTTCAACGGCCACCACTGACCGCAGAGTGAACCCCGGTGTCAGCCACCATCACACGGGCACTGCAACCCCGCACTATCCCTCTGTTCTTCTCTTTCCCTCTCTCTCTGATTCTTTCTCTCATCTCTCTCTCTCTCTCTATCTCTCTTTCTCTTTCTATCACTTTGTCTATCTCTCTCCTTCATTCAGTCCCTTTCTCTCTCACACACACACTCTCTCTCAGTTCAGTTCAGTCTAGCCGTCTAGCCGTTAAAAAGTACTAGTCTAAAGTACTTTTTAATGAAGTACTTTTTTAATAAATACATTTAAAATACATTTAAATATTTTAACTGCCATTTATTAATTGTATTAATTGATTATTTTGAACAAAGTCTTGTGTTTTGTTGTAAATGTATTTTGAATGTATGTTCTGTAGGGTCTCACTGTATATTGGATCCTGGTGGCCTGTGTGGTTTAACATCTGCTGTCTTGCCAACAGTATTTGGCAAGACAGCACATTTGGCGTTCAGCGTTCAGAAAAGTGTACTTTCATAGTACAGGCTCTTAGGCATGCTCTGTCTGTCCACTTACTTTCTTTACTTTATCGCTCTCTTTATGATTTCACTCTCTTCCTCTCTCTCTCTCCACTTCCCCTCTCTCTTTCTTCACTCTGTCCCTATCTCTCTTTATTGTTTTTATGCCTCTTTTTCTCACTTGCCTCTCTAACTCAGTCTCTCTCTGTCTCTTTCTTTCTTGCTCTCTCTCTCTATTTTTATTGACCGTTTATTTGTAAACATGGAAAACTCCTGTAGGTGATACTTGGAATAGAACCTTTTTTTAAAAAGGTTCTGTATACTACCATTGTTACGAGTCAAATAATCTATTCTTTCTCTTGAGTTTAGGAAGTTAATGTAATCTTATTTAGTTACAGGGCTGCCAAAACATAATTAAAAGAACAGTTTGCAGACTTAAGATATCTCAAGTTTTGTTGGTTGTTATCATGGTAATACCTTTGCCCTGTTATTACAGACTGTACGTGCTTAAAATAGGGGAAAAAAGTCTACTAACCAACCACCACTCATTCCTTTCAATTTTGCACATTTTTTGCTCCCTTGCTGCGGCCTTTAATAATTATCAACCCAAATATTAGCTTAGTTCCAACTCAAATGAATGACTATCAATCCTAACCACTTACTCAGTATTAGTCATTTGTCATAGCAGAAACATTTCCCACTTTTCTCTCCTCTCTGTAACGAATGTTCCTTCCTTCCCCCATAAGACATGGACCTTAATTGTACTGTACGCTTATATAATAACAATGGAAATGAACGTTGGAATTCCTTGGCATAATAAGTCAATATCCATTTAATATGAAGCAGATGAACATTGGCCAACATCTGTCAAGCTCGGACTGTAGAGGCTGTTTTGCAGCCCTTGAGCTCTGTGGGAATTTGATTAACCATAAAATGGTGCATTATGTCACCCCTATTAGGGCCATTTAGTGTTGCCAGAAGGTCAGTGCAGAAAAAAGACCTCATCTTCACTTTTATTGAGATGTCTCAGCAATAAGGGCTCTGTTTCAGCACAGCTGTATGCCAAGAGGGGCCAGGCCGTCTCAATGCATCCCTCTGTGCCCGTCTCCCTCTGCCTGGAGAGAGTGTGTTTTTTTCTTTTTCTCCCCTAAAAGAAATATGAGGAATGTTGGCTCACGCTACCATCTTATAATTTATGAGAGAAAGTTTATTTTTGTCTATGTTGGATCAAATATGTTTTGATAGCTTAATGCTGACATAATAGTCATTATAGCATGGATATTTGAACAGGCTAACATTGGAGGCTGTGCTCGTCTGGTCTTCCCTCTACAGCTTTCGGAATGAAATCAAGAATGCTCCAATCCCAGAGCAATAAAATAATAGGATAGTTAAACAAACCATGGTGTAGACTGTAGGTTTGGCATATAGACATATTGTCTTATGATGATATCAACTAGGGTTGGCTGATACTGCAAAAAATATAGATCATGATACTAAAGGACATTTTCATAGTACAAAATTTTACGGTCACAATATTTGTTTTTCTTTATCTGATTGTTGTTGTAAGTTGTGTAGTATGATTTCAAAAATATCTTTCCACACAACACTGTACTAAATTCAGGACTATTGCTCTCTCTGTAATGAAACATTTAGTTAGTCATTGTTGTAGAAGTACTGATGATAGAAACATTGCCACGTATAGTGGTGTCATTCATCTTGATAATTGTAAGTATTGTCACATTGGCCAACACTAATGTCAACAAACATTTTTTGTGGTCAAAAATGTATTATTAGGGAGTAGTTTTAATTAAAGCAACATTATGTAGCAATTTTACCTTAAAAGAACATCTTCAAAATCATTTTAATCCTCCACTGACTTGTAATAGGGAGAGTGGCGTCTCTGTCATTACGTGTGCACAAGACCTCTCACTAAACTGTGTAATGCTTTGTAATCCAAGTGTAAAGTATTTGTGTAAAATTACTCAGTGGTGTAAAAGTAAATCACACTTTCCAAATGTAGGAGGAGCCCGGAAGCAAAAAATTCAGTTCTTACATAATGCTGCTTTAAACTATCTTTTGCTGACTGATATAATGGGCAGTTGTCACATATGACTGTTAGTTTTCAGTTGTCAAATTTATTAAACAGCAAACAGCTGTAAAAAAACGTACAAATAACATAAATACAAAGCAGCCCTAAAGCAAGACTATGTAGCATGTTTGCCTTAAGCAACTTTAAAATCATTGCAATGCTCCTCTGACTTGTAATAAGAACTGTAGTGTCGCTGTTGTTGCTACCCCGGGCTTGGCGCTGCTAACTGCATGTAACTTTGGAGAAGCGAACAGGAAAACACTCGTAAAAACTGCATAACGCTGCATAACCCAAGTCATATTTGTGTAAAAATCAGTAATATTAATCAACCCTGAAAATGCACATACATTTCTCACTTTCAGTGATGGTTCTGTGTCTCACAGCTCATCCAGGAAAAGATTTGGCTCAGGGCTAAACAGACTCCTCTAGAAATGAGTTAAATTAGTTAAGCTTCGATTAAGAACATAAACTGCTACAGAAAATAAAATATTGCAGTTACTTTGTGAAAGCCTGAGCTTCATTCATGTTACCTTTATGATCGTAGTCTCATACTCACACAGCCACACAATCCCCTACTCCCCTCACAGTGGTGCATAAAGTACTCCAGAAATCAAAATATCAGGGTGTGTAGGTAGCAATCGAGCCTACAATACACCAATTCAATACATTAAGTGTATTCAGGTAAGTTTTATTTCAGTGAATAGGGTAAAGTGTAGGACAGCACTTAGTAAACAAATGTGCAGTAGCCAGTCACATCTACTTACAGTGCGCTATTTAGTAATAATAACAATATACAGTGCTTTCAAATAGTTATAATAAAAAAATTGTTAATCAAGAGGCCTGTATTATTTTATCTTCTGTATATATTATATTACTGTTTAATAAATATTACTGTTTTTATTCGATTACTCGATTAATCATTGAGAAATAATCAAGGAAAAATCAGTAGAATACTTGATTACTAAACTAACCAATAGAGCCACCCTAGTGTGGCTCAAAGAGCAAATTCCACTTCTCATCTGTAAGGGGAGCCCAGGTGTCAATTCTCCATAGTGTTTCTTTAACCATTAAACTTAACATGATTTCTTACAATGCTGACCTTACAGTGCTGACATTATGCACTGCTAGACTGTTATTTAAAAGAACAACCAATTTTTTTTATATTGCCTGTAACGTGACATTCATGGCACTTTGTCATCATGGGGTATTAGGAAATCTTAATATCAGTCCGTTTTATCAGCCAAACAATACAACGGTTGAGCCCTATTAGACCGTCTCGTAAGTGAGTAGCCGCTCTTCAATCACTAATAATCTGGCAAAATGAATAGAGAATCCAGATGAACACCTTTGCTTGCAACAATGCGCACTCTGACACTTCACACTAAACATGATGAGCTCCGCTCAAAAACAGCAGTAATTTCTCCTCTATCAGGGTCGCGCCCTAGCTCTCACAAGGTGCCCATACACAGGCCAGGCCCAGCTCTCAGCGAGCCCTTCATAATTAAGACCTCTCCTGTGGTCAGGCTGTTTTTGTGAGGACAGAGGATCTTAAGCTGACCCCGTGTAAATGCAGTTGTCGCGGAGGTGACCTGCCTGTAAATGAGGGTCGCGCTTCAGGTGCCGGGAGGTCGCCGGGGGTCACAGAGGTTGCAGCTCTTTGCAGGCTGCTCTTCCACCCCCTCAGCAGAAACGTGCCTTCGATTGGGTTAGCTCCGATAAGGTGTGGAGCAGCAGGGGTCACCTCGTCCGCACCGAGATGGGAAAGGTGACAGGCGGCAGGAGCCGTGCCAATCGAGCCGAGCATCTGTCAGATCGGCTGGACAGGAGTGAAGAGTCAGCATTCATACAGTAGTTCTAGTCTTTAAGATCTGGACACATACAGTTGCTGTGTTACAGACGACATTCCAATAAACACCATTACTTTGATACTGAAATCTAATTATCATGCATTTCCAATAGAATGCTAGAACAGAAAACCTGACTGTAAATAGTCACGTATTACATCAAAACTTAGGCTTTAGTCACATTAGGCTTTACTCACATTACCAAAGTTTTGATTTCAGTAAGTACAAAGAGAAGTTTCATGATGCTCAATATCAAGTAATGCTATAAACTATAAAACACTTAAAAGCACTCATCATTGTCTGCACACGTTTATTGGGTTGACCATAGACAATTATTTTTACCGTAATTAGTATTTTCTTTAATACAAAGCTGTCGGGATGTTAATTGAATCAAATTAGTTTTAAGTTTTAAGCGTTCCGGAGAAATAAGCATTTGTTTGAAACGTCCTGGAAGCATCAAAATAGCGTATCAGTCCAGACAATGTATTTAAAACAAGTTCCACATGAATTATACCCCATATTGATGCTTCCCAGATAACATGCCTATGTGGTGACAGTATGGGTAGTCCAGCTGGGAACCAGAAAGTTTTGTCCACAGGTTCCATGTTGGCCCCACATATGGATGCCCACCAGGGTCAGTCATGAGATCAGGAGGGGTTAAACATGGGCCTCATCTGGGTTGTGCACTGCGCATAGGGCCTGCATGGGACCCATTTAAGATTAGGTCAGGCTGTAATGATGGGGCCCATTTGGGAAGCCCAACACATGTACAAACCCACTCAGAGCTCATGCTCACTTGGAACCCACCAAGCACATATTCCACCAATGTGAGCCCGACATGAGCTTGTTGGCTGGGTAAGAGCTAAAGACACTTTTGTTACTGAATCACATTAGTATTCCTAAATAGTTCTTGGCTTGGCCTGGTCTCGTCTGGTTTAGAAGATTTGCATTATGTATTTAGTGTTATAGAGCCTTACCACATAGCTTAAATTTAGATAACATTCCTATATAATTACCTACTGAGCTAGCTTCTAATATTTTGTTATATAATTTAGGAATGTTCTGATGTTTTTTTCCCTTAAATGCTGAGTTCAGCCGATTATGATGCAATCTTTGTGTATAAATAATCCAGCCGATGCAATCTAAATAAGTACTGCTAATCAGTCTCTTCTTAGTAAAATAAAGTAATAACTTATATAATGTGACATTCTGGACTGGTTTCTGTTGTTTGGTAGTCTACTTTCATAAAAATACTATTATATTCTGTGTTTAATATCAGTCTGCCTGACCGCCCAGATTATTCAGCCCTCAGTTCCTTTAAAATCCTGCAGCGAAACCCCTTAATCTGTAATGTTTGCATGTGTAGTGGTACACACTCTGAACTGACATAATTTGTTTCTTGTCAGCTACTCATGTAAAATGGCTATTTTATAATGTTGTAAATGTGCTAGTATTTAGCTTTCTATAAAGCGTGTGCATTAGCATGTGAATTAGCGCATTTTTCTGGATAATCTCATCTATTTACCTTACCATGTTCTGTTTGTTTATTAAATACTTTTGAATCATAGATTAATATGGTAAATCAATGAAATATTAAATCAATGAATATTAAATATTATCAGTTATCGGCCCGAGGCTAGTTAATATTGCATGTGTGTGTATATATATATATATATATATATATATATATATATATATATATATATATATATATATATATATATCAGATCTTCATATGTGACAGCCTGATGCGCAATTGCAATGTTACAGTTAGTGAAACTAAGTTATTTTCAATTATTTAATGAAAAATTCCCATTAATTCTACCTGATTTTACAACAAACTGCACTTACATTATTAAACTGTAGTAACCTCATATCGATTCAAACTCACTTTCAGAGTTTTTAGGGTCACTTTACTGACGGGTGATGAGAACGTCTATTTGCGTTGTATTAGCAGACCAGTCACCTGTGGAAGGCTACAGTGGTATGAAGGTAGTTTTAAAACAAGTTAACTCTCCTCCATTTGTCTCACCCTGCTTTGGTTAAAGAGAGGAGAGGACGGCGGTGTGCACTACTGCCCGCGGCCTCAGACTCTCCGAGCACGGCGTCAGGGCAGAACAGCACTTAGGCCAAATCCCAGAGGCCGTGCCTGGCGCAGCCGAGCCCACATTAGCTCAGGCATGGCTCTCCAAAATGGACCCGGCTGAGCGGAATGAAGCGCATAAGGCGGCGTGCACGCCACGCCGAGGGCTTTATCAAGCATAGATCAATGGATGGCCACATTCTCCTGCAGCTCCCGCGCTGCAAGGGCAAATACTGTATCTTCTGGGAGTCGGGCGGGAGTCATTGATAGGCTTAGCCTGTGTTTGTGTGTGTTGGTGGGAGGGTGTGTGTCCATTCGTGTGTGTGTCTCGCCTACTTTAATCAGGTTTTTTTTCTTCCCCTCTCTCTCTCTCTCTGTCTCTCTCCTTTCCGACCGCAAACACAGAGCGGTAAGTGAAGCGTTGCGGGGCGGCCGAGGGCTTTTCACAAGGGGACAAAAGGTGGGAGAGGCCGTGGGAGGCCGGGTGCGGCCCACTCCGTCAATGCCCCTCAGTTCAGCCGAGCGGCTCCAGAGGCCCCTGCCCTTCCAGCTGTAAAATTGGCTGACAGCGAGACTCTAAAGCCCCCCACTCCTCAATGAGTCCACACACAACTGGGGCATTTACCAGGGCTGATTGCCCCCTTAAGCGAGCATGCTTTATTTTATTTTTATTTTTTATTTTTTTATTTTCCCTAGATCAAGCACATTCAGGCATATGGAGATTGAACATGTGTGGGGGGGGAAAACAAGGTTGCATTTGTTTCAGGACCTTTAACGTAAGTGAATAATGTGTATTATTAGATTTTAGAGTGCTCTTTTGCTCGCTATTATTTCTTTAAACATTTGCATTATGGCGTCTTTTTTAATAGCGGTTGCGCTTGCGTTCATAACATTGAGCGGCTCGATAAGCTCACCAAGAGCCCTTATAACGTGCTCACTGGAAATGAAGAAAAATACAATTACTGTAAGACAGTGTAATGAAATAATCAAAGTTTAGCCATGTACATTGCCGTGCAGCCTCAGTGAAAAACATATTGATTTCCTTTTTTCCATGGCCTTTTTAAGAGGGAATTGAGCAGAATGAAAATATTTGTCCCCCTGAAACCGCGGGGATAAGCTATTATCCGAACGAGAAGGTAAGGAAAATCAATGGTAATGTCCCAGGTGTTTTTGTCTCCAGAACAGCCATTATGAAGGGACCCTGCATACTTTCTCCCATTTACATGATGTGGGAAACTGTTTTAAACCAATTGCTGCTGTCGTCCTACATTTTTGTGCCTTTTTCGGCACGTGTGTATTAGAGTTTCATTGCAAGCACCCAGCTCCACCGCTGCCCTCTGGAAGTGCAAGTTTAATCAGAAATATGAAAATGCCTTAGAAGGAGTCAGCCTCTAGGAATGACACCGTGGAGGAAGGATTTACAACAAAAGGATGCCTGATTAGAGAAGGGATACGGCCCTATGAATCATCGGCAAATGTATGAAATTGGATAACGACAAGGCCGTGGCACGGGCGCCCAGCCGCTCCGAGCAGCCGAGAGCCACAACAACAGTTGGGGCCTCGCCATCTTGTTTACATGATTCTCAGCTCTCTCCTTTCATCACGGCCACCGGCACTTCCTTCAGGAGCGTGCCGAGAGACAGGCGCAGAGGGGGAGAGAGCAAGCGAGAAGGAGAGAGAGGGAGATTGCAACTTTGGCCCTATTGTTTAACAGCTGCTGAAGACGGAGGACACCGCAAAATTATTCTGAAGAGCAGGAGACACACGGTGGCTCTGCGACCTTTAACTGCACTTCCTTAGCTGAATCTCATCCAATTAGAGCACTGTATATTTTCCCTAATAGCGGCTGATGAGGCAGGGCGTATGAGGCAGCACGCCCGGCCCGGCGTTGCTATGCAGCGGGATGGCTGCTTAGCAGCGGAGGAGCGCTGGGGGATAAGTGAGCAGAGAGCTTTAATTTGATAGGGTTAGAATCCTGCAGGCTCTGGGGTCGTGGGTCATCAGGAGCTCGTCTCACACTGAATATGAAGAAATCAGAAGTAAATTGCTTACATCTGCTGCCGGTGGCTGGGGCCGGCTGTGATTGGCTCCCGGAGGTGGGCGCCATCTCACATGGGCGAGGCAAGGGGGCCTGGGTGTAAAGAAAGCTTGTAATTGGACTAATTCGGCATTAATAGATGTTAAAAATCGTCCTCCAAACAGCTGCCTTAAAACGCCAAGCTGTTCTGCAAAGCTTGTGGAGTGTTTTTATTTTTCCCCACCTAATGCGCTTCTTATTCAAATGGTGTGCTTTGAGAATTGTATTTATTTGATGTAAACTGATGGAAATACATACATAATTGTACTAGGATAGTACCAAAAGTGGTTTGAAAAGAGTTTGAAAGTTTTAAACACAGCCTTTCTCTAAACCCTCACTTCAAAACTACTTCATGATTACATGTTGCTTATTTAATTATTATCTAAGTCACATATGGGCTGCTTTTACATTCTAAGATATATACATGTATTTATAGTCAAACATACAGTATCTTTCTAATGCGAACCCTGAACCCTGTCAAATCCCTGGGCTGCCTGTGACACGTATATGTCTGTCTCTATAGCCCTCGCATTGGGAGTGTGTCCAATGGAAAATTAAACAGGCTGTGAATTATCACAAATGTTCTGGCAAATGACACTCCATTGGAAGGTCTTTGTCACCAATTATGTGTCCATTAAAAAACAGTCAATCAGTCGATGTGCAAATAGCTAATCCTCAGAGGGCTCCGTCATTGACAGGGGGCTGTCGATAGTCCATTTGATATGATTTAGCTGTTAAGAAAGTAGAGGCTTTCCGTGATCTGGCCCCTCTCACAACATTCCCCATTTCTTCCTCTTTTGAACTAGCTGTAGCAAACAAGAGCGGTTAGTCCAAAGCATTTAAATACTTTAAAGTCAGTAGGTGTTGTCTACAGTTGCCAGTTACATGCAGTACTAACTCATGTCTTGCTGTGGGTCAGAATTTGAGGGGTGTGTATTACTGCTTAAGAGTTGATCCACCCCTCCTCCATTGCCCCACAGCTGTCTACAGAGCTTCTGCATTTGACTAAACAAAAACACAAATTGGCTGTCTGGCCGGCTAATCTGATTTCCGAAAGGGTTGAAACCGAGACCCTGTTAGCTCCTTCAGATGATAGACTCTAGTATTATGTTCTCACGTTGTAACCGTGACTTTAGTGGGTATCCTTTTCCCAATCAAAACAAGCGCTCCAAAACATTATTGCATTATGTTACCATTTTGAAACAAATGGCTCGAAAATGGTCCAGCTTTGCCACAGATAGTAGTCATTCCACAAACCCATTAGAGAGTCTTAGCCTGGCTGGTGTGTGTGTGTGTGTGTGTGTGTGTGTGTGTGTGTGTGTGTGTGTGTGTGTGTGTGTGTATGTGAGTGTGAGCTTGTGTGTCTTATGAAACCAGCTCTGCCATCACCTCTCTATGCACCAAATTCATTGACAGCACCTTCGGGTTTGCAGTGTGTGGAAATGTCTGGATCAAAACCGATTTTCGCACACACTCATAAATCACTCAGTCAGGAGTGATGGGCCCTATTTATAATTTCAGGCGATTATTTGTAATATTTTTAGCTCGCATTATGCTGCAGTGACATCTGTCAACAGTTCCAAGTAAGAGAGAGAGAAAAGAGCGATAGAGGGAGAATATGAAGAAAGAGGCGAATGATGGATCTAATATTGGTTACTGCTTTCAAGTTTCCCCTCTTTCACAGACTAGTTGTCACTGTCGGCTTACCGATTGTGTGCAAAGAAGACCCTGCCTACATGTTTCCCAGTATTGCAATTTTCCCTCTACCAATATGAGCAAAATTCAGGCTTCCAAATTCCTACTGTTTTCAGCTACTTTTTAGTCTGTTATATAGGTAACTGTGTCATAAGTAGTTATGATAGATGTGATGTAAATATAACATCATGATAGGAAAGGACATTTTGAATGATAGTGGATATGTATCACAACTTTTTGTCACAGATAGAATGAACAAGTATGCTGCCAAACGGTTTTAATACAGTGATTTTAATTAAACATTTTGCAATTAAAATGATCCTTCCTTCCATCTTCTGAATCCGGAGCCTACTTGGAATCATTGAACACTGTGCAGGTATACCCCCTGAATAGGACACCAGTCCATCGCATGGTACCATACAACCATTTACTCACCCATGTTGAAGCCCATGTGGACACAGGGAGTACATACCTAACTCTCACATAGAGACTAAAAAAAGAATTAAGCCCCAAACCCGGCATCTTTAGGTTATCCAAGTACTAAAAGTATTCACAAGATGATCAGATGATGTTGTTTACTACAGTAACAAAACAGTAAGTAAAAATATGGTCCCACTTATTTTTTCCTCATACATTTCACTTGATTAGTTAATGGTAATTAAACAGTAAAGGGTTCAGTGTGAATGCTACAGTCCATGAAAATACAGTGACGCCTATACAGCTGGACATGATTTGTTTTTACAGTTGATGGTTGAGTTTAGTTTCATAAGTGGCAAAAATGGAACGCAATGATGTAGCCATGCAGATAGCTGATACTAACTAATACCAGAAACCAGATACATTACAAATGAGGAGACCAACCACAGGCTGAAATATGAATGGGAGTTCTCAAAACGCTTAACCTGGCATCAGTGTATGGATAAAGTCCCGTCTATTAACCAAATGAGCCAAATAGCTCGCTGGTTATGCGCCCCTCAATGTGGAGATCTGTGCAAAAGCTGAAAAATCCCATATTTTGTGCATTATGGAGCCAAACTATTCATGAGATATTTGTGAGATTTTATTAGGGATTTCAAATATGTTTTTGAAATGGTCATTTGACCTTCGGTTTCCAGTATTTTAGTCTCTCCCTATTTACTGAAATAAAAGCCTGGTCTTGTATGACTGGAAATTATTGCCCAGTGGTGTTGCAAAGATGGCCGCCAAGTGAACTGACTTGCCTATAAAGACTTATATGACTTTATCATGCTGATAAAAAGCTACCATTACTTGCTAGTTCTATTAGCCTTGCAGTTCCAGCACAAAACTAAAGACACATATCCTCTTTTGACTGACTCACTACATTTGGGTCAGGGGTAAAACTGCGTGGCCGTTGGTTATTCACCATACTAATCCTTTAAATCGCTTACTATTATTGCTTCTTTTTTCATGGTGATGCAGATAGTGACCAGTTATGATTTGAATTCCTGCCACAGTCAGTAGCCTTTGATTTTTTGCAGTTTCTGAAAATGAAAAATTGCCTTTCATCTGTTTAAGTATTGCAGCCTGAGTGCAAAGCAGTCCCTGTCATGTTTGAGACTGGTTTTCTAGAGCTGCCAAGTTAAGAAGCTGGAATCATTAGAACATACTATTATTTTTACCTTCCGTAACTGTATGTGGGTTGAGCAACAGCCTGAAATGATTGTGCCGAGCATAAGTGACAGGTGGATCGGATACCCCAGGGAAAGGCGTTCAGAAGGAAACGGATTAAATAAATTAGTCACATCCCTCAAAGTAAGGCTACCTTTTTGACACCGCTTTAAAAGCATGATCTGCACCGAATATTCGCCAAGACGCAGATGATACAAATCCCTCAGATGATAAGAACTTTTTTCAGTCAAAGTCTGCTGTTCAAAACTACATATAAAAAGAGGGATTTTGATAATACTTTGGTTCCTCCCCATCTGTCGGAATAATGTTCTTACACTTAAAACGATGGAGAGATGGAGCGCTCCCCAACTTTGATTAGTGTTTATATCAGTTCTAATGCTGAAGCCTGTCCCGCGACCCCTTTGCTTATGATTTGGGAAGGGAAAAAAGAAACTGCGTAATTTTAAAAAGCTGCCATTGCGAGTGATTTGCGTGCGCAGCAGCTGAGCCTTAAACACTGGGACTCGGTAATAGGAATATCAGAAGGTCAATCGGGGTCAGGCAGTCTTCCTCCGCAGGAAATGAGCTTTCGGTGTGCTGTGTTCCCAAAGTAATGAGCAACGGCGCTCTGTTTAATCTTTGCTAATATTGTTATAATAGCTGCATGAATTATTAAAAACAAACAAATATGGCTACACATTCTGCAGACCACACCGCTAAATGGTGCGTCACACTGATCCCCAGCCAGTGCGGCCAGAGTTTAACGTGGGTCGTTGTATCGCTGTCCATTTGGCAGCCTGCTTTTTGCAGTCAGATACAGAAGCATGTGTTGGCTCTTAGTTTCAACTCCAAGTGTAGCAGTGTCTCCCAGCCCAAAAGTCAAAGCTGTGACATCAGCCTCTTTAAGTGAAAAGGAAGCGGTTCCTTTTTTCAAATCATTGCCTGTTATTATATGAATGAATACACACCAGTTATGTTTGGCTTTGCTGTGCCTTTTTTGATTCTTTTTTTTTTTTTTACCCAAACGTTCTTTGTTTTTCTCCTATGACCTCCAAATGGATTGTTTTTTTTTTTTAAATCAGTCGGTTCCTTATGGATGTGTAGGTTATCATTTTGCTATTGTATATGGGAGGCGTTTTAATAAAGGCTATGAATATCAAGTCATAATATGCAAATATATTCCCCATATTGTGGCCACACGTGAGCGGCAGCCTTGGTTGGTGGGGGACAAATTGTCCTCAGCCAGGATGTTTGGCGACTCAGCAGAAGCTACTGCTGATGTGGGTAATAGCCTCTGTCCCAAATTTCCATGATAAAGGTGGGCATGAAGATGTAAAAGGGGGAAAGAAGAATAGCTGGAGAAATGAGGAGGCCCTGTCCGCGTCGCATATTTCCTTTTGCATGCGCTGAGCGCAGCGCCGGACACACTTTAATGCCAAAATCACAAATGAACAAATGCGAGTGTTTTGTCAATAGCATGTAAATAGTTATTCATATGATGCTAATTCCGCCCGCTCGTTTCCATCACGTCATTCTACTCTGGAAAATTGCAATTAAGTTTGGGGAGATAAAAACAGAGAGCAAGAGAGAAAGGGAGAGAGAGAGACAGACAGAGAGAGGAACACCAGACATGCCAACTGCTCTGCATTTCAAGGCTTGATTGGACTATCAGCTAGTCAGTATGCCGCCATGGGTTTCATCGCTGTTAATTGATCCCTTCTTTAATTAATGTGGAAAGAGGAAGACCGTAGCCCAGTCCTGTCCGCTCATCCTCCCTGTTGTCCATCTCAACAGAATAAGAAGCCCGAGACCTTGTGGCTTAAGCTTCTGCCATGGATTATAAGCTATTTTTGGTGTGCTTTTCCAAAGACATGTCTATATGTGTGCTGTAGATTGTCTGGGTTCATTAGCTAGGCCTTCACTACACTAGATTTTAATTTACATAGAGTGCCCTCATGCCTTTAATAAGCATGCGTGGGTTAATGTAACACCAAGCTTGAGAGTCACTCTCTCTTTCTAATTCTCTCTTCCTCTCTCTCTCTCTCTCTCTCTCTCTGTCTGTCTCTCTCTCTCTCTCAGACCCCCCCCCCCCCCCCACCCAATATCCGCAGTGCGCTGTTTAGCCCACGTACACCATGTGAACAAGGCACCGTGAGATTTTTATGTTTGCTTTAGCATAGCACAACATCCCGGCCGTTTCCTTTCACTGTGCCAGGTTCTGCGTATAAACGAGTGGTGCATAATTCATAATCACGCCAGCATGAGATCGCAGAACGATTTTAACCTGCAGGTGAACCCGCCGGCTTTCCAGGGGCACCCTTACGAACTGCAGAGTGAGAAGTTACCTGAGGTCAAGAGAAGCGTTAATGATCTTTTTTCTCAGATGCAGTTCATATGCACACTTCTGATAAGCCTGCAATTGGATGTGCCATTGTTTTCCTTGCCCTAGACATTCTATTAAAGCCGGTTACTTTTTCTCCCATTCTAATTTTTTTTTTAGTAATTTAGGTCTGCAACTTTTTACTTTTTTTTTCTATCCTTTTCAGATTTTTTTTTGTCACCATCATTTCCCCCCCGCCCTGATTCCCTTGATTATTCATCAGAGGTGTGAAATGCCATCTTAGCACTTGACTTTTCCCACTGAATGCATAACTTCATTTTCTTTGATTGCTTTAAAAGTTACCAGAGGATAAGCTTTTTCTTCCCTGCGACAAGGGCAAAAAATGAAGGGATGGCAGCTGAAGACTGAACATGTAAGTATCTGTTTCTGTCTAATTAAATCTGAGAAGGAGGCTCGTTCCTGCTCTGCCAAGCAGTGCATTCAAAGGCTAGAGGCTCCTTTTGTGGGGACATACTGCCACCTACGGTCAGAAATTAAACCAGTCGTAAGCTTCTTTTAAGAGACTAGCATAGCAGTTTATTGTGGGGTCAGCCTGATGTTTACAGAGACATGGTGTAAAATGCTGAAACGTGGGAAGAAAATTAAGAAATATAATTCTTTTGTTTTGTTTTGTTGTGAAATTGTGATGTTGTTTTAGACTAAGTAATGTGTTTGTATTGTTGCAAAAAAATTCTCTCCAAAATGGCAACTTTACAGGAGAAGGAAAAAACCTTCTTAGCTTTCAATGAAAGTAAATGTGATAAGATTTTATTCCAGGTCATTTCATAGCATTTCTCTTCCAATTATACTCAATGAACTACCAGATTCACATTATATGAAAAAGTGAAAACATGTAAAAATAAAAAAAGATACAGGTATGACAACAATGATAATATATATATATATACATCAATTTACATACTGAATATCCGAAGGAAAAGCAGCATTGGACACTTGTTAGCTTCATATTTTCTCCGGTTGTGCTTATTGTTGAAAGGACGTTTTCATTAGCCTCTCGATATCAGGAAAATAAATAGATCGATGAGAGTGGGGAACAGCTGCAGAAATCGGAGGGCTTTAGAGAATTCAGTTATTTATCTAGCGACGTCTTCCAAGGATGTGGTCAGCTCATCAGGCCTGTAATAAGTTTGAAAAAGTCTTGAGTATGTTGTTGTAGCTAGAGGACAGAGATGGGAGAGAGAGGGAAAAAAGCCAAAGTATGTTTCCAGATCTTTCTCCTCCCACGGCCTGAGCAGTGGCTGTGAGGAAGTCTTGGCCAGGCCACCTACGCACATCTCATCCTCACTGCTGCTCGACCGTCGCTGCTTTATTTATTTACTCGGCTATTTTAGATCGCCCCGACCAGCAGCCCCACGGCTCACATCCAGCCGTCCAGGTATTGAAGGAACTGTCAAACTTGATGGCTTTATCAAATTTGCCTTCCTTTTCCGCATACTGGAGTTTGACCATTCATGTTTTGATTTTTAAATCCGTGCCTATAAAGCTGTTAGCTTTTCAGTGACTAAGAGCTTCCGTGGACCTTTCTCAGCTACAAACCTGGGTGAAGTCTGCGCATTAGTTCTTCTCTCTATCGGTTGTTTGGATATTGTCTTCTGGCAAACGCAAGGCAGATCATTTTTTCCCCAAAGAGTCACAGCTTGTGTCAACGCTGTTAGGTCACCTCAGACAGTCTTCCAAGGTGGACGACAAGTCAACTGAATTCCCCCAAAGTGCTAGTCCATGTCCTATCTGTGTTTCTAGTTGGCAGGCAGTGCTTGTAATGTCTCCGTTTTTATTTGTGCGTGAGAGCTTTTTATAAGGGCACGCCAACACAGGCACATGTGTAGCAAGTGTGAAGGTGGAATTTGTAAATGATCAGAAACTGGATGAAGAACAATTTCTAAGATAAGTTTCCATGTTTGCTTCTTTTTAACATGGTTAAAATTGTCATTAAAGGTTTATCATTTAAAAAAAAAGAACCAGTCAAGGTTTCAGATACATGTCCAGCATTGTATTCCTGGAACGTTCTTTGTTGTTTGATTATTGAATTAATTTTATTCAGGATTGATGAGTCCATAATAAAATGTCTTTAAGTTAATTTAAGTTAATTTTACCATTCTAATATGCAGAAATCCTGGTAATAATTTTAGCATCATCTCTGTGATGTTGTGGCAGGCTCATGGGTTCTGTGATACCAAATTAAATTGCAAATGACTTAAATACTTAAAAAACAAAAGAAATGAATCATGACGCCAGATATCAGAACTTTCCATTTTCAACAACTCCAACAAATCCTTATCGTATTGCAATCTACCAAGTGCCCCCGAAGTTTGATCATTCAGTGGCTGAATAGCTCCAGCTGCTGCTGTGTGTTCCTCCGCTCTCTGTGTCCTGTCAGTGGCACTCTATAGCACAGCAGTGCTTACTGACCCTGACTCCCTGACCCGCTTTCCACCGTGCAATGCTGCCGGCGCCTCTCTCCACAGCCCCCCTCCGTCCTGTCGGCCTGATCAGGGACCCGCCTTGGCCCTGCCTGGCCACACCAGCATGCTCATCTTTCATTGGGTTACTTGATTATGCGCTTCATTTTAAGGCCTTCTGTTTCTGCGCCGCTTGACAATGGCCCTCCAGGTTAGGTATGAGGAAATAACAATGGAGGCTTCACTTACTGTGCTGGGTCTGCACTTGGCTGTTATCTTGCCTAATTCTGCCAGTGCAACAGCTTATCCAGAAGACATGGAGAATGCTGCTTTTTATTTACCAACTGTACTGCTCACCTCCCTCTGACCAGCATTTGTATGTTGAAGTGGGTTGAAGAGAAGGGCAAGCGGTTTATGGTAGCTCAAAAGAAGCTTTGGTGTGGCCTTAATTCTGCTCATATTTGTACATGCATGCATGTAGTCTGTCAGGTTATTTTGACTGTCGAACATCTCTCCGTGGCCTTCTTAAGCACTTGCTGACCCCTCACGCATAGGAGAATTCAGCCTCCAACCGTAATGATGCTGGTAATTTCAGTGATAATTGTAATAACAGCGGCAAAGCCAACTCGTATCGGCCAGGGACTCTTAGCCCAGCGCAGGTCCCAGAAGCAGGAACCCTTATCGGACGCAAAAGAGCAGCCATAAGCTCCCTGCAAAGCACCTCGCAGATAGTGAGGTGGCCTACACACGCCATGCTCTTAATTCCCTCTGACAGTCTGGGGCTGCTTGCCTACCTGGTTAAGCCGTGGCTTTCTCAAATTGCGTGTGCTTATAAACTGACAAAAGGGAATATCGCGGCGGCCAGCCGAAGGGAAGCGCAGAGAGCTCTTTAGCTTTGAGTGACAGCTCTTGTCAACGCGGCTCTGCGGGTAAGAGGGACCTGCTCAGGCCCTGGCGGAGTGCGTCCTCCAAGCCGAGGCGCAGAGGCGGCTGCGTAATTAAACGAAGGAGGAGGGAATGGGGGAGAACCAAACACACACCAAACACAATTAACAGCTAACGTTTTAGCAAGGAGAGATTATTTACTCAGGCTTGTCCGATGAAGGCGGATACAACACACACACACACACCCACACACAAACACATGCCAGCCCTAAAAGATGTAGGCCGGTACATCAGACAGTCCATGTCTAAAGTGGACCAATCCAATTAAAGGTAAAATGCTTCTGCCAGCCAGCAGCGGGCAACGTCCCCCTGTCCAACAGTGACTTTCCTTTGGATGCCCATTGACAGAAGACAAAAGGAGTCCACTTCAATTCAATAGAGAGTTTGGCAATCTTTTTATAGCATTACCAAGGTCATTTTATTGCTATCAGCCTTCCTCCATTTTTGGAAAAAAAAAACACACAAACCAGCAAAAGTTGGCTGTCAAAAGTTTGGGGATACCTTGCCTACTTTTAATGATTGAACTTTGTTGTTGTTTTTAGACAAGTAAGTAAAAACACCTTTTCATTAGCATAACAGAGTACTCAGCTATATAGTACTTTGGATGTGTTTTGTAGGACTTATGTAAGGCTTCATGCTTATTTATGTGTCTTCCTATGTGTGAAGAGTACATTTTGCCTAAATAGATTTTTCCAAACTGTTACTAAAAACACACACTGAAAATTCTTTGGCCCAAGGAGGCTGAAATGTTTGAGTCCTGATGAACACTGACATCACAACAAGGGAATAAAATGTAAAGGTTTGGCATTATTCCCAAAACCTGTCACAAATATTTACACGTGTTTTAGAAATAGAACAGATTAGTAAAACTGGTAAATGTATGTAAGCCAACAAAATAAACATGCTTATTTGTATAAAAAAAATATATAAAATGTTAATAATAAAAACACTCGAAACACGAGCATGCCCAAATTTTTGGACAGGCAGTGAGTGTGTATGTTAGTGTATTTGTATTTGTGTATGTGTGTGTGTGTGAGATCTGAGAGTGAGTCTCCAGGCCATGCTTGCATGAATCCCTGGTCCTCAGCCATCTACATGGGAGGTGTGTTATTGAGGGGCTGCGGGCATGGAGCTTCTGATTGAGGCTGCTGACGGCGGGACAAAAGCGCGCACAGGCTTGCGACCGAGACTTTCAGTGAGCTCAGGCCCCGCAGGCAGTGAGGGGTGCAGAAAGAAGCCGCGCGGCGGGCTAAAGAACGGCCCTTTCACTTTGGAGAAGGCGAATCAAATGGAAGCCCGGGCGCAGGGTCCCTGGGTCACCAAGCAGGTGGGCGAGAGAGCGAGGGAGAATGAGAGAATGAGAGAAAACAGAGCAGCCGAGAGGGGGAAACGTCACATCTGGGCTGAATTAGAAAGAGCGTGTGAGGATGTGACAGGCAGATATGCTTTCTAAAGTAAGTCCAGGTTAGTGAAGCAGCAGGAGGGCTCCAGATGAGAGTGATTAAAGCGCCAGGCTTTGAGAAGCAGGTGCCCCTCTGCAGAGAGAGGGAAAACCCTCCTTCCTCAAGTCTTACCATGAACCACCAAGCTGCTCACGCTGTGATGGATTTATAAACAATGAAAGCAATAGTTCTGCACCGAATGAAATTTATTGCACCAAATGTAGTCAATCAAGACATGGTTGGTGTCCTACGTTTGCTTGTTTAGTTTTAGATTAGCACTAATAGGCTCATGTAGTTAACAGGGCTACAACGACTAATCGGCATTGTTGATGAATCATGTTATCGATTAGTTGGCTTGAAAACATTTGCACCACCCATTTACATCACACGACTGAAAGAGAGAAAATGCAGATGGGTCCATGGCAGAAGCTCTGCATGTTAGCACATTTTTTCCCTCCACACTTTGACAGGAAAAAAGAGCACACTGGGGAAACAGGCATCTGCAGTGGTTAGGATGTTTTGGCCAGGGGGCCTTCAACTAGACCTAAGTTGTAGGATCATGGCAATGTGTGTGTGTTTGTGTGAAGGGTGGGAGGGAGTTAAATAACTCTAAAACTATGCAGCTATTATAATAAACAGGACTAAAAAAATATCCTAAATACACCTACTTTTATGTCATTACCTGCAAAAAGTATGTTTACCACCTTTTACCTAATGTTTCAAGAAAATGTATGCTAATATAAATACTACTACTAATAATATATAATTATATCATTATAATTGTAATTATAGTATAAATGCATAATAATATAGTAATATAATATAATATAACTATAATATAGTCAGCTGACATACAAAAAAAAACTTTTTTCACATTTTGTGCAGTTTAGAAATCCTGGCTGGGCACATTTTTGAGAAGAATTTTGAGGAGAATTCTATTTTCAGTATTTTCAGGTTATTGCTTGTTCATTTGTGGTGAGCTGATTTGCATGGTTGTTTTAGCTGGTAATCAAACGTAATGACATGATGGAGCGGGCAATATTGTAAAAAAATATATTATAAAGACACATTATACAAATTTATATAAAATACTTTGACATGCAGACTTTATAATGCACCAGTAGCAGCAGATTTTAAAAACTGCTATCTAGATACCTTCCCTTGCTCAGTATGGTTATTTCTATTCAAAATGTGCTGCACTAATGACTTAATATGCTTTTTAGTAATACATAAGTAGTAGTACAGCTGGTCAGTGTTCTTAAAGCCCTGACAATTAGAAAAAGCATGTTGTCTATCACGATGTGATGAAATATTGTGATATTGCCCATATCTATATCCATTTGGTTTTCTCAAATATCAAAGATGGAGATGGAGTATAAGCTGTTTAATCAAATGTTTGCTAATTCATTTACACAAATAATGTTTTTGTTTTGCAGCTGTAATAGGTACTAGGTATAGTTGTGGCCCGGCCGTTAGCAGTGGATAAGCTGCATGTCTGAATACCACTTACCTTAGACACAATGTGGCACTTTTATCTGTAAAAAATGTTGAAAGTATAGACGAAATCCTTGGTTCCAGGTAGCTAGTGTTAGATTTTAAGCAATGCAGCAGACTACATTAAGCAATATGTGTCTGTTTTTGTGCAGTTACATGTATTGCTACTGTAGCGCTGCAGTTCTATCTGTCTATCTATCTGAGCATTTGGCAATTACTACATGGACTACATTTGTCTAAATGTTATTTTGCACAGAAGTGTCGCTATAAGCAAATGATGCGAATAAAAGAATTGTTGATTACATTAATTTCCTGAAGCATTCATAACCACACGGTGACACACAATGCTACACTTGCTCCATTTTCCATTCTATATTGTACGTATTTACAGCAATTCAGCTCAAAGGCATTCAGGAGGACTGCACATCCAGAAATTTTGCCCAGGTGGTCGTTACATGGTGATTACTTACAAGAGCAGCTATTACAGAAACGTGAAATTGTTGTTTGATAAGAGTTCTGCATTGAACGATTATGACTGCATTCAGCTCGCCAGCATCTAATGTTACATTTGTGCAGTTAATGCTATGAAATTGAGACATTTTCATAGTGCAGAGTTTATTTTAAACTGTGCTTTCCCATCGTAGTGTGCTATTATTAATCAAGTCGTGTGAAGCGTGGTCTAATCATTCAGAGTGGATTACCTCATCTCACATTACCTCATCGATTAATTGCGTTACTTGAAGATCTCCCAATGTAAGACTTCCTGGCCAGTTGATTTACTCTCTCCGGTTTGCGCTTTGCCAGCTGGTAACCCAGAACCGCTCGCAAAGACGAAAACTCCTCGAGAAGCCAAGAGTAACAGCATCGTCTTCTTAATAGTCTCATAATTCCTCCCTATGGCTCTATTACGTTTGGTGTCTACCACTGCCGCTCTCGCAGCTTGTTTCTCCAGAAAAGACTGACACTTTGGATAATTGATTCGCCGCTACATTAACTAATGTAACAATCAATTACTCCGACTGTTTTTTGGGGGGGAAACAGAGGCATATTAAAGAAGCATTAATGTCAGCAGCTCATAAATAAAATGTTTTGGGTGCAACGTGAGCTTAATCTGACTGAGCGCTCCGAGCCATTCCTTTCTCTCTTCCTCCCCTTCCTCCTCGTCCGAGCGGCTGCTAACTTGGCCAGGCAGCACACTGAAGTGGAAAGTGTTTGTTTCTCGCTCTCTGTATTTCCTTCCGTTGTGTCGCATCGCATCCCGCAGCCTGTTAGTGCATGGTCGTGGCGGATGCGAGCCGTAGCGTGCAGCTGCTGGCCTGCAGAGTGGACAGAGGCTCGGACATGCTTTGAGGCCACAGCGTGGGAGTTTGCTCAGTACTTCAACATGCATTCAGAGTTAGTTTCGACGTTTACATATAGAACATGCACAGCAGCATCCTACTTAGGGCCTTGTATCCAGGCAGTTACATCATGACACACACTAAGACTACAGTGATATCAAAGTGATACAGAGTTATCAAAGTCAAGTAGTCATTGAAGCGTTGACATGATGCTTACTTACTGATGATGTTTTACAGTGTTCGTATGATATGAGCAGTCATTCTGAGTACATTTTATTACATTACAGGAAACTTTACTGACTTTACTTTACTACACTGATCACTACATTAATTGCTTTCCATTAAACACTACATAGAGTAGCTTCACAGGAACAAATACTGGTTGCATAAAGTATCTGGAACATCACCAGTGTAATCGATATAAGGTTTAGTTCAAGCTCATTAATGACGAGACAAGTCTTCAGACAAGTTCTGTAAAAGACCAGGGATGAGCTTTTGTTGATTCGCTGGTGTCTTCAAAGCAAATGCTTAATCTCACTTCCGTGGGGAGCGAGGTGCCAGTTTTTCCTAATTTTAGATATTTCAGGCTTTACCCTGATATATACTATCTAGCTCCGTAAGTGTCCAATCAGTCCTTGGACCTGACACAGAGGTACCAATCAATTAAGAATACGGAATCCCTCAATAAGCAGTTTTACTCAACAGTCGGTAATATTAACAAGTTATTTACATTTCTATTTACATATATGGCATTTAGCAGACATTAAGCTTATTCAGAGCAACTTACAAAAGTGCTTCGCTGTTAATTTAGAAAAAATCCACAGTCCAGAGATACCTCAAGCTTAGAGACTGCCACATACAAGTCAGTACTGACACCTAGATGCAAAAGATGCAGCAGTACACCTGATTCACCTGTTCATGGAGAGCTTGATTACTACCTGAAGAGTTAAATCAGTGTCTTAGGACAGGGCATAACTACAGGTATGCTGTATAGTGGGTAACTGGAGGACTTGAGTTGCAAAACACTGTCAGAGCAAATATGTGGACAAGGAGTGGTAGTGAGGAACCTGTGATACAAGGTTTGAGAATAACTAGCTAGAAAGCTTAATACACATAAAATACCAAACTAAACAATCTTTTCCTTATTCTTTTGTTATCACTGACTTGTGTGTGTAAGCCACATAATTCACACCTACATTATTTTAATCTCCATCTCGTGTCTTTAACATTACCCTGGTTTGAAGAGTGTAAATAGCTTGCTGTGAGAGCTGGCCATGCAAAAGTCATGCCTTCGCTTGGAGGGGTTAGGTTCAGCATTCAATTAAGGCCTTTCCATATAACAATAAAAGAAGTACATATACATTCAAAAGAGTTCATTTTAGGATTTGTCTCTGCACAGACTCATAATAAAAAAGTATAAATAAGTCTATCCCTTAATTGTGCCTACAATGTAACATTTGCATTCACTCTGCTTTGGGCTGAAATCTTCAGAATAGATGCTGCGAAGTGCACATTTTTGTGCGACGCAGAGATGTGCAGGTTGCTTATATAAACATTATTAACTTTGCTCAGTTTTTAATGATTTAGCAAACATCAAGTGTGAGCTCTCCCCTACACTGTAAGTCTGTATAAGAGATGACTTGCTATTAAAGCAGACTCGCCTCATTGACTGAGTAAAGGCCCTTACTTCTGGAACACAGTATTTGAGAGGCGTTCTCAAGGCTTTGCTGAATATAATTTTTTTTATGGGTCGGCACATAGAATTTCAAATGACCACAGGACATTGTTCCACACTGTGCTGCCTCAGCTTAAATTCAGACTTCCACAACAGTCAGTAGTATTTCTCTCATTCCAGAAAATCCTTTTTTATTCTTTCGTAGTTCACAGAGGACGCTTCGGAAGCTAGTTATCATGCAGTGCTGACTTCTCTCCTTGTGTTGTGTTGGCCAAAGTTGAGTGGACAAGCATTGAGGGAGTAGACGAAGCTGGCTCGATAACAGTTTACAAATAACATCAAATGAAAGAATGAACAAATCAATAAATCAGTAGATCAGGGGGTAGGCCTTTATTTTTTTAATTCGGTGTGGCTCTTTATTTCTCTCTCTTTCTCTCTCTCTCTCTCTCGTGCGCTCTCTCTTACTCTCTCCCCCTCCAGTAGGGAGCAGAAATCCCAAATTATCCAGGGGTTTACGGGGCGCAGTGCCCCGGAGCCCCTCACCCCATAGCGGAGGTAACGTATTCAGTGGCCTGGGGCAAGAGCTGTGGAGAGCGCGGCTGGCTGCATACTGATGCCTGAGCAGGAGAGGCAGTAATTGGTGCAGCCGAGGAGAGGGGAGAGGAGGGCACAGCATTGCAAGATGATGCCTTTGTTTCTCTGTCTGTCTGACGCCCAGACTCCTCCTCCTCCTGCCATCATCATCCCCCCTTTTCGCACACACACCTCTCCTTCACACTCAAACTACTTGCTAATTGGTCTCTTGCTGCCTGCCTAAAGACCCGTGGACATTCCACTATCTTTTTTTTGTGCAGTAATGTGTGTTATTACATCTCACTTGACGTTGTGGAGCGCTAGGTATTCAGTTGCAGTGTGTTGCCGATGGTAGTGCTCACTGCGAAGCGTCAGTTTCTAATTAGACCGTGCAGTTTTATAAATACCAAATTTCGATGGAAAATGTCGAAATGTTGCATTACCAACACTGTTGACATGCCGCTCATTTGGCAAAATCAATCACTATTAGCTCTTGGACAGAGAGCTTCTCCAATTTTGAAAGGTGTTTCCTGGACTGATTTTTTTGTGTAGTTAATGTATTTGATACTGATAAAAGGGACGCACTAAATGCCCTGAAAGCTCTTCTTGCATTTCGAGAAGAACCAGACCACTGGATTCTATTACAAGTGCTTCAAGTCAATGGGTTTTCTGTTCTTTGTAAGTACAGGGAAATTATTGTCTGTTGTAAATGTGTGTACGCTACATAAAGATCTGCAAGGGCTCTTCAGTGGAATTAATGGTTCTGTGTAACCATTTAAACACTTCAGTGGTTCTTTGACTAGTTAAATGGTCCTTCAAATGCAAGGAAACCCTTGTAGAAGGTTCTATATAGCACCAAGAAGGCTTTCACAATTGTTCAAGGAACCCTTTTCAGTATTGTAGGGAACCATTTTTTTGCATAGAGTATAGAAAAATCAAACAATTACCTTGGTGTAGTGAACAACCTGTGCTCTCCTCCACTCTTCTCGTTCTCTGAAAGTATCCTATGATTTTTTTGTGTGCTATGACTTTGTGTCATGCAAGCCTATGGAGCCATGTTGCGTGTTGAGGTTCTAGCAGACTGGTCAGTGGGGAAACATGACCACGTGGGCCTCTCCCCACTGTCAAAGCTAAAGAGGAGAATCTAATGTAGGCTTCAGTCGCTGGCTAATTGGGCCCTGGTGGCTGACATCGCAGACTCTACAAGTAAAACAAACAGTGTTTTAGCATCTCCGCCACTGGGCGCTTTAAGCCATGATCATAGAGCAAAGTGGTTACACTGCAAGACCATATCTAATTAATCTGAGTCGGGAGCTTTTTCATGCAATTACGGCCCCCCTCTTCCTTCCATCGGTGGTATGTTCATTTAGGATGTGCGCAGTGGCGTGCTTTGGATCTAGGGAAGAGTTCACGTGGGCCGTAATTAGCAGGTCTTGTTAATGAGAGTGATGGAGGCTAACTAGGCCCCGAGCATGCCTGCATTATCAGTGGCGACAGATGATGACCGCTCTGATCCTCCGTCTGACGCTTGCTTCCGTAATGTAGTGTAATGACAAACTGGGCTGTAATGAAGAATATTAGTATTATGGTTACATTCATACATGCTAACAACCACAGCAGGTTTGGGTTGCATTGGCATTAGGTCAAAAGGTCCTACGCAACATAAGTGTATATCCTCATCAAATGTTTTGAAAAATAGATAGTAACATATGGAGGTGTGCGCGAATGTGTACGCATGACACGCGAGCATGTGCGTGGACACACCGTGTGTGTGTGCGCATTGTGTGCGCTCATTTCTTCTAGAGAAAAGGCTCAGGGAATTTCAAACACATTGCTACATATGCATATGCTAATGCATGTTTGCATACCATTTGCCCTAGGCTGTATGTTATGAAGTGGGCTTATGATGGAGGTTTAACTCTCTTGCCTCTTTGAAATTCTCCGTAGATCAAAATGTATCAGGCCCTGATTGTCATTTCACTCCCCTCCTCAGTCCTCTATCTGCTCCTCTAACTACTATCGTCAGGATTTCACTTTGTAATTTTTTTTTTCCCTTTTTGGCTGTTGCTCATTCGTGGTGACTGGCTATACATATTCATCCGCATACTATAGAACGTGTCAAATAGAGGTGTCCTAATTGTGTCCTTGATGAAAGGCCATTAATATTGAACACTTCTCCAGTCACCCACTCGCTGTGGAAAATTTGTGTGTGTGTGTATGTGTGTGAGTGTGTGTGTTTTAATCTCTCTTTCTATGAGACAAAAAGCAGCTCTGTGCTCGTCTCTAATGATACCTGAATCCCAGGGGTGAGAGCGGGGACTGAGAGTGGCTCAGGCAGATTCATCAAACCAAATATTGTGCTCTGGCCTCAGGAGGCTGCGAGTCGCACTGCGTTATATCACTGTTAATTAAAATGAAATATGCTATTAAATTATACTGTGTATTGTTGCCTGACGGAGTGCACGCACGCTAAACGCCAACCATTGAGGCAACAATTGATAGTTAACAAAGGTTTCGCATTCTTTTTTTTTCTTCCCCCGCCTGTGTTTCTATCTCCATATCAGTGCTGTTGCTTCTTATGAAAAAAGACTCTCAAGGTGCCTCCTCAAGGCAGTTTGTCTGGAGATTAAAAAAAATCACAGAAGAATATTTCCCACATTATTTTTTTCCTGATTATTGTTATTCCCAGTCAGCAAGAAGACTGGCCCTTCCTATTAACATTCCTTAGCATATTTCCGTGCACTGATAAAGCAGGACAAGAGAGCAAAAATCACATTCCCTTGCTGCTTCTTATCAGTACAGTGAGCTTGTCTGGCACGGCCATTTGGAAGGGGTGACATTGTTTCTGTGGCGGTCAGTCGCTCTCCTCTGCCTCCTTTCATCTAAAGCCTGGCCTTTCCTGCTCCTGGAGCCGAGCCTGTCATGGCTGCACCTGTAAATGCAGGGACCTCTCGGCCCAGGCCGCTCACACACCTGCCCGCCCTCACACAGGCACGATGCACAACTCCTGGCCCTTCCTGATGTCTAACCCCCCCTACTCCACCCCCCGAGACTGGCCACCATCCCAGCTGTTCACTTTATTCTAATGCACTCAGAATAATATTACAGCCAAATCAGACGAATTTATTAATGCGGGCGGACCCCACAGAGAGATGCTTTTAAAGGCCAATGATTTAATTTAAGCTCTTAAAGGCTACCCCTCCGCACTTGATGTATTGCAGGAAATTGTGACTGGGTGTCAATGAGTGCAATACACCCTTTGTATAAATAACTCACAAGCTATGGCTTTTGGAAACAGCGCTCGCTTTCCGTGGGCTGATCTGCCGTCTTGATTACTTCATTAATATTTTCACCCTGATGCTCAATACTGAACTTTGCCCTTTTTCTAAGCGCTGTCTGGCCTTCCCTCATCTACATACAGCGTCGGCTGGAAATAACGTAGCACTGTTCTTTATTCTTACAGAATTATTTTCCCAACTCTGCTCAAGCCTGCAGTAATGTTGAACTATGTACTGTCGAAGTATCATCATTCTCCCCCAAAACACCTGCCTCTAAAAAATAACAACTTTCCAGGAGAAGGAAAATAACATCTTAACTTTAAGTGGAAATTACTGTGAAAAGGTTTTATTCCAGGTCATTTTGGAGCATTTCTATTGACCATGACACCTGACAAACTATGTCAAAAAAAAAAAAAAAATGGCAAAAATGGAGACACTAGGTTTTTGCGTGGTAGTGACGATGTGTAGGTGTGAGACATTACTGATTCTTCGTTTTAGTCAAAAAAACATACAATTTTCCTTTTTACCTTCTTATTTTCAACATAATTTATTATATTCTGCAATTTAATTTTCATTCATTTTCTGGAATCAATGGTCTGAATCTATATGTCTTTTAGAAAGATATTGGAAGTTGGAAGTCTTTTTGGCTATGTCACTATGCACCAATGTTGGAGAAAAATACTAACCAATAATCATGACATGGTTCACCTCTCTCTCCCACCACCCCCACCTATTATCAAGTGAAAACACTCAGAGGATCTATTTAATCTGATGTTTCAGAAATGCATCACAGTACAGAAGAAAAATTCATTGTGTTGACTTTAACAGCAGTTTAAAATACATAAACACAAACACAGAGGACAAATCAGCATTACACCACAATAACAATTATATGTCTGCAGCAGCTAATCTACATTATCGATAACATTGACAATAAAAACAAATGTTGGCAATGAGTGTTATTGATTAGTTGGATTGATGAGGTTAGTGCTTTCCATTGCCATACGCCACACTACTGAAAGAAGGGAAATGCAGACAGCAGAGAAGACAGTGCTGGGATGACCCACAGAGTCAAAAATATGGAAACGGTCCATTTAAAACAACTTTAAATGGTTAGCTGTTAGACGTTGTAAAATTGAGAGTGGTGTGATAGCACAACTGTCCTGCTTAGGCATCTAGAGAATATCCACAGCTGAAACCTAGGAAAACCTCAGCACAGTCAGTAACAACCAAAGTAAAGTAAGGTTTAAAAAAATTTTGGCTTTTCAGCTCAGTTTTACAATGACTTTATATTTTGAGCTACATTACTGGTTACCAGGACTGCTAATTCTAATGGACTTGCTCACCCACATGTGTACAAACACATTTAGATTATTAAAGCTAAAACACTTTGAATAGAAAAGAAGTTCTTGTAAAGTCAGTCGACCTTCATAAAGCAGTGTTTTATGAGCATTTCAGATGTGTTATTACACCTTTGATAAAAGTCTTATTTTTATAATGTTAAGAAAATGTGGTGGTTTCTTTGAAAAGAAGGAGGGACAGTAAATCTCAGCCAGCCAGGCTGGCTCTGGTCAAGCTGGTTAAGCTGGTTGACCAGTTTAGCTCATGACCAGCACAGGGTATATTTTTGTTTGAGTTTGATGGTTGATTAGTCTGACCAAACTAGGCTAACTACTAGTATGACCAAGCTTGACTATGCTAGTTGACCAGCACCACCAGCATCACCATCCTGGTTAACTAGCAAGACCAGCAAGCTTGCTATTCAACTAGCATAAAAAGCAAGCTGGATTTTTTAGCAGGGCAGTTATTGGTAGACTATTAATGGTGCCTGTTCTTACCAATTATTTATCGCTAAATCAAAATAGACCTATAGACCCATAATAGAGAATTGCACTCCCAAAAGACAGGGTATGCTGTATCTATACTCCTGAAATTACTAGCTCTCCCTACTGGGCCTAACAGGCAACTTTCTAAATTACAATATTAGAGTTTGGGTTCAGTCTGTTTTAATGAAGTATACTGCTACTTAATAGAAGTCGCCCACCCGGACCGCCGACCTGTATGTTAACACACATCCTGGTTTCGGTTTTCTGTCTGGTCAGGACAACATTTTTGCCTTCTGTGCTCCGTAACCAGAGCTAGAAACTCCATAGCTCTGATAAATGTCCAATTTTTCTTTTTCTCTGCTCCCTGTCCACTTTTGCTTGCTGATTTCCCTCCTCCACGCGTGGTTCTTTGTGGACGTGGGCAGGCTAGGGTGCACCTAGATAAACTTGAATGTCTCCATATAGTGCCTTTAAACTACTCACCATCATTCCAGAGCCTTTCAGCTCTGCTTCACCATATCCTGCATTTTTATAGTCAGTGCAGTTGCTCGTAATAAGCTTTTGTGTTCTGTTACGAACAAGATAAGCTGTCTTGATGCTCATTTATTTGGTCTGCAACTATGAAAAGAGCTCTGATTGGTCAGCCTGATTTTATTGCATCTGTAAAAAAAATTACAGCAGTCTCTAATTGAAAAAATGATGCAGCATTGCAGTCTATCAGTTTCGGAGTCTGTGTAAAAGACATCATGAATATATGTGTGTGTTCCTTTTTGAAAAACTTGGTGTGCATTTAAAGGCTGATGTGAATAGACGTTAATACCTTGATAATGTGAAAGTACTATGATGCTTAATTTCCTCAACCAGTCAGCACTGCAGTGGTATTCCCAGCATGTATGCTTAAGGTGCCTGAGGTTACACAGCTATGCAGCACTACAATCCCAAGGTGTTGCAAAACCAATTGAGACTGTCATTTGAATCTCATTAGTGACTGATTCAAGGCAAGCCCTGCCACTTTATTGGTGTCATGGTTCTCTCTCAGACTCAGCTTTAACCTCTACAGTCATGACTTGACCTCAGTGCTCTAATCTCTGTTGTGTTTTTTTTTTTTTTTCTTTTTGGGGGGGGGGGGGGGGGGGTTAGCAGCTTCCTGGGCAAAACGGATGAAACCCAAAATGATGTGACACCTGTAAGCTAACAGGAAGCATTTGCCTCACAACTTCCTCCCTGGAAATGTGGCAAGGGCCAGTCAGCGTGTCTTAATGAAAGCTCTCCCACACCGCTAACTGGTGCTGAACAGTACCTGACTTATTAAAATGAGCTCCGGCTGGCGTCGCTACTGAAAGTAAAAAAGCTGTAGAACCGCACAAGAAGTGATGCGGCAGGTTCTCAAGCACAGTTTGGTGCATGGTGGTTTGGCACCTGCTTTGGGGCTACAAATCAGAGAAATGACTGCTTTAAAAAAGGCAGGAAAGGGGAAAAAAAGAAGTTGTCGGGGTCCTTGCGCACAGCCTGCCCGTGGTGCTGCCTGAAGGACTACCATGGAAACAAGGAGTGCGACAGGCTCTTGAGGGACCTGCCACAGCTGCAGGCGCATCCATCCTGACAGGCTGATGAAGACATCAGTACCACGCCGAGCACAACAACGAAAGGGAGAGGGATGATACAAGCCGTGTTAACTGCTGCGTTGTTGAAATGTTCATTAGCGAGCTCGTGGAACATCCAGGGATTTGAAATGCTTTCAGGGACCATATTGCCTGCTTAGTCTTCTGTAGAGATTTGGGTTCCAGATCCCAGGGGTTGGACATAAATTGATCATTTCTTAAATATGATTGTGTGTATGCTGCAGTGAAAGCAAACAACCATTGCGGTTTCCCAGGATCCTTTGTCTGCCGTTATTGACAGGGTGAATGAAACCACGTATGGTAACCAGCATAGATAACTTGACAGCTGAAGAGAAACTCTTGGTAAGCCTTGATGATATTTCCACTTTACTGACATTGGCACTGATGACAACCTCAGCAAGTACATGATGGAAATGAGTGGAGCACATTAGCACTTTTTTCCTATAGTAAAGAGGTAATATATAATATATCAACATAACCTTGAAAATTACATGTGCAATAAATGAAAGCTGTAACTGGTGATCATGGTCATTATTTGACCTTTTTTCCATAGGAACTGTAATTGCCAGTTTTTCATTGTATGTGCATTATTGAGCCAATCCTTTTTTTAAAAAAAGAACACGCCTGTCCTGCAGCAGCAAAAAAAAAACAAAAAAAAAACACTTCACATCCACTTAAAGTTAAAGGAAAGCTTTCAAGTCGCTAACCCGATGACTAGCGCTTTTCTGCTTGCATTGTTTAATTGGTTTCACCTCTCACTGGCGCCTGATTGGGTCTGCTTTAGTGAGCGCTTCTCTTTCTCTCCGGGCCCCAGCGGAGTTGGTATAGGCGGTAAGGGCTGGAAGCTTGTGTGTGTGTGAGGGATTCCTTCTCGTCTGAGGGGGCTGCGGGTCACCTCCACTCCCCCTCACTTTGAAACGGACCCCTGGTGGCAGCTCCTGGGAGAGCGCCGTGATGTCTCTATCAGACTGTCAAAAGAGATCGCCCGGGGCTCCAGCAGGTCCCCCGGAGCCAATCAAACTCTTCATGCCGCACCCACCCGATGCTCTTTCACCAGCAAGCACACTGCAGAGGAGGGGAGGTACCGAAGAGAGAGAGAGAGTGTAAGATGGAGAGTAGTTGTGTATGTCTATGTGTGTGTGTGTGTGTGGAGGTGGGGGGGTGTTGGAGGTGAAGGTGGAGGGGAGGGGGTGATATTCAGCACACCAATCAGTCAGAACAAACTCCCTAAGCAGGGTGCAGCCTGTTCTGTTCGTCAAGAGCCAGACATGACTCTGCCCCACCATGGCTATTTTTACGTATTATTTACCTTGCTGTAAGATGAGGAAAACAAGAAGCAAAAAGTTTCTCTTTCTCTCAGGTTTTCTTTTCTTTTCTTTTTTTTTTAGAAAGATGATTTCCTTAAACCGTTCCTTACGAAGATCCCTAGAGACTGGAATCAATGGGATAATAATTTAATTATTTATTTAACTTAATTAACATCCTTAAAACAAGAGAGTGTGAGGGACCACTCTCACCGCACAATGATTAATATACTGATCATCATTTAATTATTATAATTGGATATCAATGCTTTCTATGGCCTGATTCAAGTTGCAACACTTTTGAAAATGTTGCTTTTTTATACAAAAAGGCCCTCTGATGGAGGAGAGACAAGAATGTGTGTATAATATGAATAAATAAGTTGATGAGGCAGGGAAGCTCCATTTACTGTACTTGGGGCTCCATCACTGAGAACAACACTACAGAGTGATGGGCCTGCTAGAGAGCCATTAGGCACTGGAGGTGATTTTAATGAAAATGGGAGACACTAAGTGCAGGCAATGGAGAGCATATTCTCTCTCTCTCCCTCTCTCTCTCTCTCTCTCTCTCTCTCTCTCCCTCCCTCTCTCTCACTCACTCACTCACTCACTCACTCTGTCTCACACGCTCTGTCTCTCTGTCTAGAGAGAGATGAGCTCTCATCTGGACCTTGTTATTGTGATAGAACAACAAAAGCAGTGCATTAGCCTGCTGCTCTGGACACGCGGGGGTCTTTGATGTGTTTCTCACTGAGCGGGGTGCAGCCATGGCCACAGTCCTTCACTAAAGCAGGGGTGGGCTGGCTAATCACACAGGCTCACCGCACGCCACTGTGTTTACACACAGAAAGGATCCTCCACGGCTAATGGAGCGCTGAGGACGTAAGCAATGGGGGAAAAAAACACACTCAAGAAGTCAAACCATTAGTTAGTGGTAACATTTTTATATGTTTTTTTACAGTGTACAAAAGGCTGAAAAATACAGATAGAAGTAGGGTAAAATCTTAGAATCCATATACAGTAGCTTAGTAAATATAGTAATTAGTGGAGAGCAGGCACGGCCAGATATGTTTTGGTTTTTGATAAAAAAAGTATTCATATTTTAACACAAGCAACCCGTGCATTTAATAGTATAACATAAACATAATATAAAAAATATATTTACACAATATCTGTAAGATGACATGAATTTGTGCATTAAAACACAAACTGTTTTGAATGTTTATGGAAGGATATTGCCTTCTTATATTGTTTATTATTTGAGACTGCAATAAACCTTCCCCAGGTAGGTCTACTTCAGAGCCTGTCTAGCTCTCACTGTGAATTGTATATGTTAATAAAATAAAGAGCGGGTGAATAAAATAATACAGGAGTGAATTCTGTGGTTTAAGGTCTATTCACACTTAGTCTGAATTTTACGGACGAAAAAACAAGTCAAGTTTTGAAAACAAACACAGTTATACTAATGATGTCTGAAACTGAGTCTGAAACTGACAGGCTGCGTAAATTTTCCAATTAGAGCCTGCTCTATTTCCGCGTTGTATGGTTTAAGTCAGGTGGAACTATCTAATGTCCACTCGTGTGGAGGAGGGAAATTAAAGAGAGCAAAACTGGACAGGGGCAAAGAAAAAAAAGCATCAAAATAAAAAATTTATTTTTTTCGTCCGGGAAAAACTGTATATGGTGTGAATACGCCTTCATACACAAAATGCAAATGTGGAAAATGTGGGGGAAAAAAGAATGCACATAAACTTTGCACTTATTTTTATTTCATAACTTCATTCCTAGTGTTGGTTGGGCCTTGCTCCCCCTTAGAATCTCAGATTAAATTATTACATTGTCACATATCATTAATTGAACTGACATTTATAAGTGCTTCACCATTTCTGATTTTGCAGGCCACTAAAGACATGCAATACTCAATACTCTCAACATTCTCAGCATTCTTATTCTATAGGTACAATATATCCAGTCTAAATGAGGAGATACTGTAGTATGTCTGTTTTCTGGTAAACACATATAATAACACACATTAGAATTTTATATTTATATTAAAAATGTTGTCACTTAGCAACTTTGAACAAACTGTAAAAAAAACTACGCTGTTTGTCAGAAGCTAGCAGCTTTAACATAGCAGAGTGTCAGATTTTTAGTTTGTTTGTTTCACTGTGTGAATGACTAACCCATGTGCTGGCCATGAGAGACACAACCTCCTGTCAGAAAAGACACACACATGCACACACAGAGGGCCAGAGGAAAGGCTGGCAGCAGCCTCACCCTAAGGGGTAGATGAGGTCCAATATGGGGATGGGGGTGGAGGTGGGGGCCTCCACTTGACTGCCTTGGGAGTTGAAAGGGGGCAGTCTAGACTGAACAAGAGAGCACCACTTTCAACAACCGCCTTTCATCCAGAAAGTCTCTGCTGGGCCTTTGGCGCTAGCGCTTCTTCTTCTGCGCACTCTGGATGCCAGCCGTTCTCAGTTCGCTGTTCTGCACCTGTAAAAACAAACACCGCTTTGGTGGGAGGCAGGTAATCGGAGCTGAGGCCTGGCGCACAGTAATGGCTCCCATGAGGAGAGCCGGTTGCAGGGAGAAAGCAGAGGCGGGCACGCCTGTAATGAATCATTTTTTAAACACAGGAGCAGAGGGGATTAATCACAGGGAGGAAGGATTTGAAAAGCCAAGGGTTCCTCTCCGATGCAGCAGCACACCAAACCCCCCCCCCAACCAACATCTCCAGCACCAGCACCAGTAGACAAACTATATCGGATGCAGATGTGTGCCGGTTCATCAGCCCTGCCAAAAGGTCGTCATAACGCTTGTGAGTTGTGTCCTTCCCAAGAAAACTTTTTGCGCTAGCCTAATTATAGCAGCTCGTAGGCAGGAGTTTGCGTCTGGGCTGTTTGAGCTGCTTTGACCACTCTGGGCTCCTCGGTTATGGATGATCACGCGCTCCTTCTAGACTCACCGAACACGCGGCTCGCTTTTCCCTTTCATCACGGGGACCTTCAGCTCCAACCTCTGCTCCCCCGCCTCCTTTAAGCACCGCTCCATCGAGCTTCCACTGCCTACGTCACACACACTCTCTGCAGGTTTGCGTTACATACAGACACAGGGGAACTAATCACTCGACTTCACAATTTAGTTTAAAACACATGCAGACATGTAGTATTCACCATTACTATAAGTTATAAATAAATAATGCCTGCAGGCAAAATGATGTGCGTTTCTTTGCCGTTGGTTCTATATGGTGCAAAAAGTTAGATTTTTTAACTGTAGATGAACCTTTGCTCATAACTACCTATAGTTGTTATGGAATATATTATAGAAGAGCTATTAAATAATAAGACCAATAACCCAACGATAAACTTAAATTCAAAACTAAATTTCTTGGTTCTTGGTTCAGTCACTGCCCCCACACCCTGTCCAAGTCCACAGTACACACCATGTGCAGCATTAAGAAACAAAACAGAGTAGAAAAGAAAAAGTCTTAAAATTCACTTGATAAGGGCTCAAGCATGAAACTCACAAAACTGCTTTTCTTGTTTGTTTCCCTCGACAAAACAATAACCTGGTGGTGTGCTGTAAGGTAACGGAGCACACACTAATTACCAGGCCCTGATTATGAGAATGGAAAGATGGAGCGAGAGGGAACAAAGACGGTGGCGGCTGCATCAGAACATGAAACCGGCCTCAGAACTGACAGATGCTTCTTATTTTAGGACAGAGGAGCTGCCGTCAGAAGTCCAGTTTTGAGGCTTTACGTTTGAAGAACTGCACAGGCACTAATTGCCAAGTCATTTCAAAAACCGAGAGACAGGAGTCAATTTGAGCTTTTGTAATGCACCGTTTATTTGGGCGATTCGCAATGTTTCTGAGATGGAGGTTTGAAAACGACAAACTTCCTCGTTTTTGTACTCAATTTGCACATGTGCCTTCTTCCTCTTTAGATGACAGAGAGAGCACACATACATCCTATGTAATACATTAATAACATTTTTTGTGTTATAGTGGTGGAGTGTTCTCTGATATGCGCAGTGCACAAAAGCAAGATAGTTAATCCAGTCATGAAAAGATGCTTAAAAAGGTTAAAATGTCAACAACGTTTTCTTAAATCTTTTTTTTTTTTTTTCTGACCAACTGGTGACTGATCAGTAAGTGGCACGACATTGCAGAGGTTTATTGCAGAGGGCTAGAAATGCTCACTGTACTATTGCCCTAATGGCTTGAATCAGTGTCCCAACAATTCACTCTTGTGAAATTACTCAAGACTTCCGGACTAAAAATTTGAGATTTGCTTAATCCTTTTAGAAAACAATGCCACCGTGCCCAGTATATAGACTTGCATCCTCATTCATATGATATGAGATGGTTTCATCTTAAATGGAGTTCAAATGATCAAACTTAGTTCTTGGATTTTGTCCACTAGCTACTGTAGCAAATCAGAGATGGAGCCTGGTGATTTGGGGCAGGCTTACCCCTAAGCAGTTTATCACCAGATTTTCAGAACATAAGGTCAATGCAGTTACAGTCAAATGTGATCTTAGTTCTTAAATTAAAGATCTTAGTTTCACTTTACCATGGCTTATATTCCATCACATGGTATGGTATGCAGGATAGCACACTCACCACTTCATTAAACAACTGAAGTTACAGGGAATGCCACCCCTGGTCAATCCCTGGCCACCCCTGACATTACTCTGCTTTTATCATGCACATGCAACTCTGATAATCAGAGACAAGGCTGAAGTAATATGGCTGAAGACAGATCAGAGTTGACCTCATCTGGGCAGCTGAGCCACTCCATCAAGACATAGCCTATTATAATTAGACAGGGAGGGGGTCTCCTTTAAAGGTGAGATTCTATTAAAATCAAACAAAGCCTGAGGAAATATCCCTCACAACACTTGGGAATTCTAGCAGAGCAAATAATGCAGCTTCTTAGGGGAATTCCCATCCGGAATTCCTGTTCCTTCTCAATGTCTTCCTCTATATGTAAAAATGAACCCTTACCTTTTGAACATCAGAAGGCACCCTCTTGAGGAAATCCAGTAGTTCGTTACTGTCAATTGCATGTGGGTTGATGAGCTTCTTGCTAAATTTTTTAATACCTGTGCAAAGAACAGTGTATTAATCTCAACCACATCTGCAACACACCAGTATGACAATTCATCATACAAAATCATACAAAAAATTTAAAGAAAAATTCCAGATTCACAGCAACAATTTACTTTAACATGTCAGTGACTGTGCATTAATACATTTGACCACAGCAGTGCATCTGCAGACTAACAGCTTCATACATTCAGAGTAATAGAGATACCATTAACACCACCTAATATTGCCTAATATTGAATAGGTCCCTCTTGTGCTGCCACAACAGATCTGACCATTTGAACTCCACAAGACCTCTGAAGGCATCCTGTGGCATCAGGGACCAACATGTTAGCAGCAGTGAGCCTTAGCGACCCTGTCATCGCTTCACCTATTGTCTGTTTCTTGGATCACTTTTAGTAGGTACTCACCACTGCATACACTGTGTGTGTATATATATATACAGTTTATATACACATATACAATTCTTACTGACTTTCTCTTGCTACATGTCTAGCATGTTCAGTACACACACTGGGAAAAGCAATCATCAAAGGCATCTAACATTTCTTTACAGTGTGGTACCTTTGGGGCACACTTGGGGAGTCTCTCTTAAGGTACAGCTGAACTCCCCAACCAGCTGACTAACTGACAGTGGATCAAATTCATGATTGTGATCTGCTGGCTTAGGCAGCACGGTGAAAATGAATGACTATTCAAATACCTTTAGTCAGCTGTCAGTAAGCACTGCTGCTCAAATCGTAAGTGACACTGATGACTTAATATTTTCTGCAATGGAGACAGAATAACACTGTCAATCCATGTGATGCACTACTGGAACTGGTGCTTGGCTAACTTACCCCATAATAAGACTATGTAGCGCAAAGGGATGTAGTAGAGTGCAGCAGAAGCAGTGAACAGAACTGCACAGGCCAGGATCGACAAGAACGGCACTGACCAGTTAAAGGTGCTGTGAAGAAACAGTTCAGATTTAGAATATTTACATATGGAAGTTTTCAGCACTGGTGTTCTGAGCTTTATTTATTTTTTGCATTTATTCAAGATTCCACAACTTACTCTAAATAAGTTGCACATTTTCTAAACGTGCTATTAAGAGTGTGCACACACAAATTGACACAGAGACAAGTTTTCACATGACAGAAATGAAATACACTCCACAAGCACTATATTAAGGACTATACTAATACCGGGTTTTGCCTTCTCTTGCTCTTGTCCAAACATACCTTAGAAATTCCATTCACATGTTGATATGGTCGCATTATGCAGTTCCTTTAGATTTGTTCAGTAGCACTCTTATGCTGAGTCTCCCATTCTATTACATGTCAAAGACGTTCTATTAGATTCAGATCCAGTGACTAAGAAAGCCACTGAAGAACCTTGAACTTATAGTCGTTCATGAAACCAGCTTTAAATTGAGAAGACATTAGAAGTTGGGTAGATTATGGCCCTGAAAGGAATGCAGATAGTCTGCAACAATACTCAAAAAGTCTGTGGCATTCAAGTGAGGACTGGTTTTAACAGGCCCAAAAAAAAATTACAGGACATCCTCCGGCCTGGACTTTGACACAAGGCAGGTTGGGCCTGTGGATTCATACTGTTCAAATTCTGACCTCACCATCTCTGTGCCTCAATAGAAATCAAGATTTTTCAGACCAGGTTACTTTTTTTTTAATTCTGGTGAGCATGGGCCCACTTCAGCCTCAGTTTTCTTTGTTGCAGCCCTTAAGGTTTAAGGTTGTGTATTCTGATATACTTTTTCGCTTGCCACAGTTGTTCAAAGTGGTTATCGACAGTTTTTATGGCCTTTTGGACAGACTGAACCAGCCTAAGCATTCTCCAATTACCTCTTTAATCAACAAAGCATTTCTGTCTTTCTTTATCACACCATTCTGAGTAAACTCTAGAGATTGTTGAGCTGAAAATCCCAGGAGATCAGCAGTCGATTAGATAATTGCATGAATGAGCAGGTGTACAGATGTCCCTAATAAAGTGCTCGGTGAGTACATATATTCATGTTAGTGTCTCTTTATGTGGATATGTAATCTACCTTACAACCGTAGATAGAGTACACCTTTTCATTTGGTAAACAAAGCCCTGATTCAGTTTGCACTTGGATTGCTTAGACAAGAACAACCTAGCCTCTAGCAACATAGCTGTTACCTTTTATGTGTACTTGTGTTTAAAATATCCAGTGTTAGCTTGCAACTATTACACATAGCTTCACAAAGACAAGCATTGTTGCCCTCCTGAACCTTTAAGTATGTTCATTGTCCATGGCGGTTTATTATTGCAGAGTAATACACAAAACCTTCAGTCACACTGGCATTAAAGCAGGTTATAACGTCGGTATGTGTGTATGTGTGTTAAATGCAATTTTTACTGCATTTTTTCACTGAAAGTCACAGGGGGTCTTTTTGTGGCCAACTTGCGTGCACGTTCAAATGAAATGTAAGCACTTACTTCTTTACTCTTTCTCCTATGCATGCTACTTCATCTAGAACGTTCTGGACGGTGAGCACAATTTCTTGAACCATATGGATTTTCTCCATCAGTCCTCTTTTCTCTGATTCCTAGAGAGAGACGGGGGAAAAAAACAGTGATGAGGGACGTGTGGTTGGGAAACGGGCAGATAAAGAGCAGTTTATTTCCAGTGTGCCATCAGCAGTAATTCATCTACTCAATAGCCTGTAATGAGCTACTGCAACTCCTCAGTCTCCTTGGTGTTTGAAAATGAGGCAACTTCCTATGTGCCGTTCTAGTCGGAGCGAGGAGAATTTAAGCTTTTGTCAGCCACAAACAATGGAAGTACATCACAATCAAAGATTAAGTGGAGAAGGAAAGAGATGTTAAAATGGCCATCAGCAATCAGGAAACACATCAGACAGATGGAAGGAGAGGGCTGAGGGAGTGAGGGAGCAGAGGATGCAAGAAAACTTGTCAGGGGGCCCGATCCACTAGTCTCCACTAGGCAAGTGCAGGCTTGTTTTTCTTTTCTTTTCTTTTTTTTAGAGTGCGTGCTAACATGCATCACACTTCTTAGCGCAAGGGCTAACAGCGAGATTTAAGTGTGGTGTTGGACTCAGCGGATAAATCTATTACTGCCTGTGATCTTCTGTGAGTGAACTCGGGCTAGTATATCTAATCTCATAATACTGAGCAATGTTTTTACTTAATATGAGTGGGATGGGAAATCCCATTGTCGTTTTTGTATTTGATGCATCACAGAGTATTGGGTTGCAGTGTAATTCAGAGACAAGGACCAAATGGACTTTCTGAGGATAAAAAAAGAGAGAGAGAGAAAAGTCCATTTTACTTAGGGAAGATTGCCAGTATAATCTGAAGTCCAAAGCAGCATGATCACATCAGAGATTTCTCCAGCAATGAAGGCCTGGCGTGGAGCTCTCCAGAGAGAGAGGGGGGGGGGGGTGCAGAGAGACAGAGACAGAGCCGCAGATAACAGGAGTAATGCAAGCTAAAGAGAGCCAAGAAGCCCCACATCAAAAGGAGGGAATAATGACAGGAATAATGACAGCGAGAGAGAGAGAGTGAACGAGAGTCAAAGAGAGAGTTGGGGGAGGGGGGGGGGGTGAGAAGCGTGTGATTGAGGGGAGGATGTGTGGTGTATATGTTTGTGTTTAAAAAGCATCCCTCCCAGACGGCAGACTGAGAGAGGGTCTTTATCGGCGATGCTGAGGCGACCCCCGGGAGACCCCAGTCACCACTCCCTGCTGTCACTCTCCATTCCCCCAGACACACACAGGAAACCATAGGAAACCGGTCATTCCCACAGTCAACACACCCTGTCTATGCACAGAGAGAGCAACGGATAATCCCAATACATGTTTTTAACCCTTAAAGGTCTACAGATATTTTGCCATTTTGGTGTATGTATTAAAAGCAATCGCACAATTACATTAAAATTTACTAAAATTCAATTGGATTTACATTCTGCATTAGCAATACTGATTGCTCACCTCAGCACTTCAGATCAAATTAGACCAAGCTCTTGTTATTGTCTGCAGAACAGATTTCTAAGGGTTAAAGGCTTCAGTTAAGTGAAGTAGTTGTCTGAAGCAGCAAAACAAGGAAGAAAAGCACAAGAGAAGTGCACCTAAATATGTCTGTGTGGCCCATGTTCCATATCAGTTCATCTCTCTTGGGTTATTTTAGACAGCGGAACTAGAGCTCATTTCAGAGAGCTTTTCAGATACATGGTTCTGTGCTCCCCAATGACTGACTGTGTATCATAGACACATACATGCATACATCCTGACTCTCATGTCAATCCACAGCCCCCTTTCATATCTTTATCTCAACATAAGTTCCCATATCATGGGGGGATTTCGCATAATGGGAGACAGTTAACCCTACCCAGCTAGACTACACATACATACAAGATAAACTGTCATATGTAACTTTTGCAAGGCTGCAAGGTTAAGGGGGAAAAAAGCAACACTAGGCTTTCATGCTAATAGGGACCAAAGAACTAAAGAGTGAATCATTCATGGGAACTACATGAATAAGCTCTGCGGATTATTGCATTTCATCTTCCAAAACACTCTTGAAGTCTTCCGCTTTCCCCCACATGGGCTGCAGATCCCCCATTACACATTTGATGCTCTCTTTTTTTCATTTTTTTTCATCTGTGTGTATTGCCTCGTGCTTCTTGCAAACTCTTCAGTACTCTTGGAAAACAAAATCAGGAGCAGGCCTCTGAAGAGGAAAAGGACGGGTTTTGGAGGGACAGACGACAAGAGCCATTCATTCTACTGATTAGAAAATACGTGTCATTTCGGATGAAATCGTGCACGCTGGCTTTTACGGTGGCTGCAAGCAGATTTGATCTGAAGTACAAAGGTAAAAAATGGAAAATATGGTTTCACAGGGACGCTGGGCATGATCAAAAAGCGTCCAGAAAGAGCTTATTTAACATGCCTTTAATTCGAGTAAGTGGCGCCAAATTTGAATATTCATTCAAAGCCAGCACAAATATTTACAACTCACTTATTCCACGTGGATAGCGGAGAGGTGTGCTAAATGAAAGACACCTGTGCTGGGGGCCCATAAATGCAACACCAATGGGAACGTGGAAACAAGCGAGTGGATAAACAAACAGTAGATACAGTACTTCTGCAGTCAAGGCTATGTCCGTGGTTCATGCACCTCACCTGCATCAGCATTCTGCCCATGTGTTATGTATTGACAGTAATACAATGGAAGTGAGTGAAGACAGGGAAAGGGCACTGAGAGGAGTGTGTGTATGTCTTTTCATACATTTTCAGGGCAAAAATATCCTGACTTTCTAGGAAAACCACAATTTCAATGGGGAACCTACAATGTCAGTATATACTATGACCATGACTTTTTTTAAGTGCTGTTTTACAAAGTTACATTTTCTACATTTATTTTAACCAAGTGCAAGTTGTTTTCTTTTTGTTCGTTTACTGAGGTGAGGGACAAGGTCAGGGTTAGAAAATTCCATTACTACATTACATTATAGCTAGCTACGTACATTGTCATCCTAAAACCTTTAGTAGTTAAAACAAGGTAAAAATGTAGACTCTTGTTTGGTAAGATATATGAAATAACCATTTTTTTAGTGTTGTGTCCCAAATGGATTACAAAAGTCATGGAATTAGCTTAGATTCATAGCGTAATTTCATTTTGCTAGCTGCAAGAGCTACTCCTCCCTCTGAAATTTTACCATGGAGTTAAACACTGATTTGTACCAGCTAAACATGTAACAAAAACGGGATGTGTCCCTGATATTTTGTTTTTAACCAGTGATACAATGTAAGCCTAGAATATTGAGGGAATGGTATAGATGGCATGTTACTCATGGTAAGCTTATGATTTACATGCTCATGTTCAGAGGAAAGGCAGTTGCTTCATTGGAAATATTGGTGATTGCAGACATTATATTATACATTATCATTTTCCAATTTAAACCAGTTCCACACTGCAGAATGTTTTTAGACCTATTTGCTACCCTTTGAAAACACACCTCACTTCTGCACCTTGTGTCTGTTAATGGAGGCTCTACTACAGTGGCTTGAGAACAGCATCAAAAAGAAACAAAAGGGTCAGACATAGATCAGGCTTAATATTCACCTTATTTTCCTTGACAACAATGGAGGGCATCTTTGTTTACTTTGTGTTAGGAATTCTAGTGCAACAGCAGACTCACTGATATAGATACAAGCATTATAAGCGATAATATGAAATACAATAAGTAGTATAATAATTCCAGAGGGTGTCACAATCACCATTGTAGGGCAGCATATAACTTATACACCGCCTTCCAAAGTAGGGGACCTGCGTCTATGGTTAAATGCCCTAAATATAAAAATACCATTTATATGTCTGCTCTTACCATTGTGTGGTGGGGAAACCAACACCAGAACATCTTTACCCAGAGAAATGGCTTGGTCATGAAGTTCCACTGAAGCGGAGGGTAAGCTTTTAGATTAGCCTCACAAAAACCTGACGCATCCGTTTTACTTGCTTTACGAGTTTCATAACCAAGTTTATCACTAACAAAATGGTAAATGCAGATGTATGGACATTTGGTCAGATGATTTACCACCTACAATAACAGACGCAGGTCCTCTTCTTTGTATATGGTGCCCCACAACACATAACAGTGTCCACAGCAATAGACAACTTTAGACTGCATTAACTTTGAATACTATATGACCATAAACCATCATATATACGAAATTGGCAGATATTCTAACACAAAGGCGGAAAAAGCAAACTCTTGATAGTGGGCAACATAAGGTGAATAGATGATGCCCAGGTCGTCCAAACGTGTCTGAATGTGCCCCGTTCATTTATAGTCACACAATGGGAAAGACAAATGGTCATATATGCCAGTGATGATGATGATATATATATATATATATATATATATATATATATAGTATAAATAAAGTGTATATATATAAATATATAAATATATATATATATATATATATATATATATATATATATATATATATATAGTATAAATAAAGTCGTTAAGGTCAGATCTTTTTCTAGCTCAGTGCTGCATGGTCTCTCCAACCAGGACAGGCACCATGAGGCTAATCAAGGCCTGTGGCCAAACTCACAGCGGCCTCCCAGTTATCCAAGACACATCCAGGGGTTGTTTTCTCTTGCTTTCTGATTAAACCAGTTGTCCATGTGCACAATCTAACTGGGACCTAAGGCCAAAGGGAAGTGACTTTGCCTGCTCACATGATCGGTAAGACCCTTTTCCCCCAGGACAGATTTGTGCTCATAGGGCAGGATCTGTTGTGTGTTATTTCTGCTGTAACATAGCCTCTCCTATCGGCTTTCTTTATCCTCATTCCTCGACCTCCACACTGCGCGGCAGTACGTTTACATATTCTCTTGCTATGGGGAAAATATCCCCCAAAAATGCGAGCAGTATGTGTCACCTTCTCAGAGGGGATAACCTTTATTCCCATCTTAACCAGACGACATGGAGAAAGTATCGCCTTTGAAGTTATCAAATTTAACACCGGCCCTTCTTTAACCCCAAACATTAGCCGTGTTGGCTTTGATACACTGTGAAAAGCTACGTTGCTTGATCTGCCTCTATGATATCAAATTTAAAAGGCACAGCTTAGACCCATAACAGGACTTTGAAACAAGGCCACTTTAAATTAGAGCAGACAGCTTAAAACAAACATAGACAGCTGCTTAATTAAGTAAATGAAAAGACATATTTAATTTTCACATAATGTGAAAGGGCTTCAGAGAAAGAAGCATCAGACAAAAAAAAAAACATTAATTCTGATACTCGTGGCCTGTATTAAAAAATATCTTATCACTGTTCACTGACAGTGGGAACTGAACTGGTGGCATTTTTTTTACTGCTAAATTCAAAACTAATTAGACAAATGAAACTGATTATTGTGGATAACACATAAAGCTAATATTATTTTCCTGAGCCTTAAACACATACAGGCATTTGCATTCAGTACTCATATAAGCCACATGTAATTGCCATATCATTGCATTTTCTTTGGGCGCAAAGTCGTTTTCTCCCCCCCAAGATTTATTACAATTGTTTAGCTGCTGGGCATCAGTTAATGTGCTTACACACACACACACATAATGTGTTTCATCCTTGAATTAGCTGCTCAGCTCAGACAGGATTTGGAAGAGAGACCTGTTTTTAACAGAGGGGTTCCTCTCCATAGATGAAGCTAGCCTGCGGTCATCACAACAGAATATATTTAGCACATTATGGATATGAATCCCGGGCCTGTAGCCACACAGCGCCAGGGTCATTGCTCAGAGGCTCGGGGCTCCATACTTCCACGCATCACCGTCAGAAACCAATAACACATCATCTTCCTATTAACTCATTCCTCTCCAGACCAGACAACATAGGCTAATATGATTAGGAGCCATATCAGTGACTATACAAATTCAATCAGCAGTGCGCTTTTAATGGCTAACAGTTATGAGTCTCTAACTGTGGCCACAAATTAAACTACACGCCAGAGCAAAAGGAACTAAAATTCATCTCTGACGAGAAGCTATTTGCAACTGCATTATGATTACTATACAAGTAAAACATTAAATAAGGCGCAAAATCTGTTACAGTTTATTAACCCGAAGAACTACCTTAGGCCCGCAAATGGTTGCTGCCCTTCATATAAAAAGAGAATGAGGCACAGTTTATTTGTTGAGCTCGAGTTCAACTAAAGACGAGCCTCCCTATTTAGACACGTCTGGTGTGAAATTTTCACAATGCCTCTATTCCCCAGTGGAAGCCAGACTTCAATTAATGATTCCGTTCTGTGCTTATTTCTGTGTTTCAAAGGAGCGCAGCAAAGCAACCAAATCCATTTGTCGTATGCGGGAGCGTTCCCCGGAGACTGGACTAAAAGTACCAGAGGAAAAATTGTGCTTGCTGAGACGGTAACAGTGCCTGTCCTCATTTCCAGCGTGTTTAACTTGGATGTTGCGAGTTAAACACGACGACTGGAGGGACAGTGGCGCTTGGCGCGGTGCTGCAAGGTCAGACACGGCAGCTCTGTGAACTCTGAGGCTGTGGTTAATCAAAAAGGGGGGGGGGGGGTTCAGGGAGGGGAATGAGACAGGATAAAAAAAAAAGAAATACCTTTTCATCCTCGTCTTCGTCCTCCGTCACGGACATGGTCTCCTGGACGAAAAGAAGAATGACTTAGTGGAGTCTGCAAGGTGGACACATGTAGGCACAGGAGCTTTTTTTTTTTTAACAAACACCTCGTAATGAAAACCTTCTCTTGTACATACACCCCTATTGGGAAAGGCCTGTTGCCGTAGCAACTACATCACGGGTGACCTCGTACAAAAAAGAAAGGTGAGCGAAAGGGGCCTTCCTCAGAAGAGCCATGTCACCACCGAGCAATCTCATTTCTTCATGACATAAACACATACACACACACACAAACAAACACACACAAAACAGAAAGGGGGAGGGAAAAATGAAAAACATTTAATTTGGGTTGCTTGTGCCTGGATCACTTTACATCAAGTCATCGCTGTCACTGGCTGGGGATGGGATGTGACATTGCCAGGGAGCATTCTGCCGGGGAAAAGGGGTCAGGGCAAGGTGACAGAGGCGCACCCAGACTTTAACATTGCCCTGAGTGCACTGCTCTGCCCACAGCGCTGACATACAGGCCATGAGTTAGGGAGGATGTCGCTCAAAGGATGGGATGCATTCTGGGTAAAGACTGGGGCGACAAACTTCCAAACCAGTGGAAATGGAGGTCATTCCAACTGCATGAACAATGCTAGCCTCAAATAAAACTTTTATGCACATTAATCTATGTCTGTACTGGACCTATTAGCCACATGAGCACAACTATAGACATTTTGCTTTGACAGTATGAAATATTTAGAGTTGCTAAAGTTGTCTTTTATAATTCTAAAAGTTAAGAGAGGTAAATACCGGCCAGTGGTTCTGTGATGTAGACCACAATGAGATTTGACCTTTGACACCACTTTAAACAATACACACTACTGCACAAATGTTCTATACTCCTGTAAAAATGTAATGTAATGTAAAAAGTCCCTAATCTGAGCAGCTAGTGTTTATTTACTCAGTAAAACACTAATATTAGTGTTTTAAAATTACAGTCATGTGAAAACCTTATATATTTAAACATATGGACATTTGGCAAATCAGTGCTCAATTATGTTAATTTACCACCCCACCTCATTCCCCAACTTCCAACTCATCCTAAAAGTATTGAATGAGGCGTCATCATTCCAGAAAAAAAAACATTCCACTACCACAGCTCAATGCTGGGGGGCTTTATGCCCTTCTAGACCAACACCTCTACTAGACTATAAGCTGACACACAATGTGGGAGACTGTGGTTTTATTCCTGGTCTGGGTGCTTATGCTGTGCTACACCAATAGATAAATGTCAGCTAAATACCATAAAGGTAAATGTAGGCCTGGTATTAGGTATGGAGTCCTATTCTTTTGGCAATACTTTCACTACAGAGACTAGACAAAGCTCATTACACATAGGTTGCCACTTAAAGTAGCTGAATACATTAATTAGAAGAGGTCTCCACAAACATTTGACCATATAGTGTAAATGGTTTTAAATAATGTGCTTACATGCCTAAAACCTTTGTACACTGCAGTAAATCTTCAAATCACCCATTTTTTATTATTTATTTTTTGTACAATATACCTGGTTTTGACCATAAATGAGAAGGTCTCTTAGTTCAAATGTGGAAATAACACTATTTACTTAATGTCCTTACTCCTGAATAGAAAGCGTTTTGTGCAATATGAGCTTCTTAGTTGCCTCTTTCAAATAATGCAGCAAAATGCAGTGTGCCCTGCTGATCTCTTCTCAATCTGGAGGGCTGTGTAGGCCGACCGCAAGTTGGAGATCTGCTACGCTGCTGTGTGGGTGAGGTCACAGCACTCACCAGGTCCTGACTGTGGCTGCCCGCGCCTGGGGTGTTGTGGAAGTAGTTCCAGCCAATCAGCAGGAGGAGGAAGAGAGGCAGCATGAAGAGCTCAAAGTGGCACACCGTCCCTACAAAGATCTGAGAGAGAGCAGATAGAGAGAAGGAAAGGGAGGAGGGAGGGAGGGAGAAAGAGAGAGAGAGAGAGAGAGAGAGAGAGAGAGAGGGCAGACTGAGGGTGAGAGTCACGAAATGACCAGTGTGAAGTGCTGCCCTCACACAACACCAGCCTACTCCCATACTCCCATACACACTGAGCCATGTGGTGCCCAGTACACCACCTCCTCAATAACACTACACAAATGTGTCATAAGACCTTTCAGCCCACAGAAATAACCCAAGCAGGCGCTATGGCTATGTACTGCTGGGCGGTACTTATGAAATTCAATATCACAATATCAAAATATTATTACAATGTACTATCAGAGATCAATTTATATAATATATAGTATTAGTTTCAATTAATAAAGGTAATGAATCCATTAGGAACACAACTGAATGTGAATGCATTCTTGGAACAAATAGATTTGGGGTTTATTGTAATGCATAAGTCCCAGTTTTGGATTGGTAGAAAGCAACTTTACTCTCTACCACCGGATTTCTTTATATAAATCCACTGGCTTGTTTCCTTTCCTAAATGAGAATGATTAACTTCAGTACAATATTTGGATCCAACAACCTTTCAGTGGTTTGCTCCACTAGCCTGACCTAGACACTGCATCACAACTCCAAATAAAAATGTGTTCTTTAAGTGCTTACTGATATACATGATATGCTCAGAAAAGTATCATTTGACATACTTTATCACTATAAAGCTTAAATATCACCATATGTCCCACTCCTACTTTAAGGTTTAGGTCTGTCAATGATGCTAAACTAAAAATCAGTATTATGCAACGTCAGTATTGGTTTAGATGATGGATTACCCTACACTCTAGTCCTCCTGAATATCACTCGGTCTTGGCTATAGAACCTCTGTGATTCTTTGAATGTGTGTGTGTCTGTGTGTGAGAACAGGGAGGGGGTGTGCATACATGTTAGCAGCACAGCAGCGTTTTTAATATTTCAAAATTCCATTTGCATCGATTAACACCATGCTGATGCCACATAATTTTGCGACAGCAGAGCAGGGCTGATCAGAGTTGGTTTGACATACTGTGCTCTAAATGCTTTCTGACTACTGCGTAGCCCTGACGTTGGACTACTGTGCAGGTGCTTCTAACACTGTTAGGACTTTACATCTTTCTTCTGCAAAGACCCCTGTAAAAAGACAGCTGCTCTGGTAGCAGTAAGGCACAGATCATGTCAGTCAAACGGGTTATACTGCAGTTAGAGGAGACACACGGCAGCTCTGCATCTCACATCTGAGCACTAATTGGATGACTGCGCTTAAGCCATTTTAGTGGCAACTTAATGAGCGTGTCTGAGGATTTGTCAATCAAACAGAAGCAGAAGAAAGAGGTCTACGAACGAGTGCAGAGATGTTGTGTGTTAGGTATATGATGTTATAACATATTGTTGCTGTCTTATTAAAAATGTATTTAACATTCTTAAATATATATAAATAATAGGACTCATCAGACCAAGCAACCTTCTTCCATTGCTCCAAGGTCCAGTGCACATGCACGTGTGCCCATTGTAGACACTTTTGATAGTGGACAGGGGATAGTATGGGCTCTATACTCTGGCTGGACTGCAGCTACTCAGCAGGGTGTGATGCACTGTGTGTTGTGAGGAATGTCTCCTGTAACCGCCATTACACATTTTGGAGACTTGTGCCACAGTAGCCCTTCTGCCAATTCCTCCCATATTGGATAACCTGCTCACATAACAATGAGCCTTGGGCGCCCAACAGCCGCTTGCCATTTTTTTGAGTTGATTTGGAGACCAGTGACTCCAACCCAGTTGTCTGGCCTTAAGAATTTTGGTCTTGTTGAAGTCAACATTTAAATACCTTCATCATTCATCATGGATTTTCTTATAATACACGTTTGAAACAATGTTTGGAAACATAGTTGTGTTAACGTCATGATGAAAAGACCAACAAAAAATAAGAAATTATAGATTATAAATTAAAATAGAAATTATTTTCCCTTCTTCTGTAAAGTTACCAATTTTATGATACTCAGAAATGGTATGTAACTACAGATGTGAGCCATGTGAGCCATCAATGCTTTCCTGATAATGCAGCAAAAGCAGATATACATCTGCAGTATTTATCCTTATAAAATATATGAATATAAATATTGTGACATATTATGTATCATAAAGTAAAGATAACATGTCATATTACTGTATAATAATATAAATATAAATTCCTGTAGTAAACCCTCTGTAGCAGTACTGGTTTAGTACTAGGCCTAGTGTGAATATATATTCCACTCAATTTCTTCTATTTTGTGTGGATTTCTCTATGTGCAGAGTGAATATACTGTAGTGACGGTTGGCTTTACAGCGGCACACAGAACAATGGGCTGCTGCCTGGCTAGGTGCTTGTTAGAAACAATATGTTTGACTTAAGCCTGAGACAAGCTTAGCTTGGACTAGGCCTTCAGGCCTGGAGTTTTAGCACTGGTAAAATAGCAGCATGTTCCTGTCATATCAACCAGCATCCAGACACCATGCTCTGGGGCCAGTCTACCTACCATCACTCGTAGACATGGTTCATACACACATGCGCACACACACACACACACTGCCACCGGGGATATGTGAACCATGTCTAATGCACAGAGCGTTCGGCCTACACAGCCCCCCAGGCATCGCAGCAGCATGGTACACGTCTGGGGCTTTCTTTAATAATTCATAACAATCGTGGCCGTACTGTACCATTGCAAGTGATGCCTTTCACCACTTGCCGCTACAGTACCTTAATCTGTGAGGGAAAATGATACAAACTGAAAACTGCCAGATGAACAGAGGAGAAGGGAATGGTATTAAGCTTTGTGTGTGTGTGTGTGTGTTTGTGTGGAGGGAGGCCTCTGCCTGTCTGCTCTGATTTGGAGTAACCTGCGTAATACTGTGTCACCTTCAGTCCCCAGAGGTAGTGTTCTGGGGCTCCCCCGCCACCTGAGCTTAGCAGGTTGGCCTACAGGTAGCCAGCCGCGGCTAGAGCAAGAGACAGCGAGTCTGCAAAACTGCCTCTAGCCCAGCAGGAGAGCCAAAACCCTTTTGCCCTCACTGCACAAGCTGCTACATTAACCACTAAAGTCCAATTGCCTGCTCTGTGTCTTCCCGCACAACTAGGCAGAGGAAGCCCATTCATTTCCACCTGGGGAGCTGCAAGTGGGAATCTGTCACAGGTATTCATAATCGCACACTAATGCAAATTTTTGCTCAGCGGCACACAGCCTTGGTGGACAAGATAAAAGCCCAGCGAAATTCAGCGCCTTGTGTCTAAACGCAGCGTCTAAATGAGGGGGGATAAACTAAGCCTGTCAGAAAAATCTTCAGCTTTGCCTCCCACCATGTGTGTGTGTGTGTTTGTGTGTGTGTGTAAGGAAGAGAAAGAGAGAATCAGCCCAAATCTACTGAATTTACATGCCTTTTTTAAACGCTAATAAAAATGTCCCGGCAAGTGCCTGGGAAAGCCGTTCCAGTTCCATCGCTTGGACGTAGAGACATTGTCCAACTTGTCAAATAGCCTCAAGCTAATGAGCAGAGGCAGCGGTCTACCTTCCCCCCCTCTAAAATATTCCACCGCTCCTGCAGAAGAGAGACGGAACTAATTCTCCACTAAGTGGTTTATGTTTTATTAGCATCCAGCGTCAGTGATTAAAGAGCCGAGTAGACAAATTGCACCCTGTCAGGCTTAGGAGTAAATTTATATTGAAAATAATCCACATTTTAATTGGCCAAAGAATTAAGACTTCCTTTTAGATTGCAGAGAAGCGCATAGCCATGCGTTATTGGGAGTCAGATTGGATTCAACAACAAGCCGGCATTGAGTCTATATGGCTGACAATCATTAACCGTTCACATGAAGAGGGGAAGAAACTGAAGGAAAAAAGTCATAAGCCATAATTAGGCTATTTGTTTTGAAACCATGCAGAATTGGATAATGAACAGATGCTAATTTGAACAGATATCAGTGTGTATGTGTGGTGGGAACAGCTTCCTTTAGTGAACACCAGTTTTTTTAATGAAAAGCTCTAATTAAAAAGAAGCAAATTATTAAAAAGTGTTAGTGTGTTTGAGTATGCTTGACGGGTAGCGGGAGATGGGCTCTGCTCCGTAACCTGTGCGTGTCTAGAGGAGAGCAGCCAGGGCCGGGCCACTCCACCGACGGGTTAACAACAGCCTGACAGCTCTTGCTTTATGCCACCGTTAATATGATTCCGCTAAATGCATTTCGGTGCCATCTAGAGCTGATCCCCCCTGGCTGGGTGGAATTCCTGCACCTAATAATAAAACACTCAGCGATTAAAAGTGTGAATAAAACAACTCCAGGAGCCGGAGCAAGGCTGGCAGCAGCACACCACCCACACTGTCCCTGGAGGGGGAGCGAGGGGAAGCCACAGTAGGAACAAAAGGACAAAGACGCCCTCACTAAGAGTTTATACAATCCTGCAAATTGATTAAACGGGTCTAGGGGGTGGAGAGAGGCTTTCAGTCCAGACTGCTTACTGAAGAACTGAACAGCAGAGCGATGGGGGGAAAAAAGTGCAGAATGGTGGGTTCTTCAAACCACTGCTACATGTAAACATTTACTGTAGTGGGAGTACAATGCAGCTTCTTCCTTGTTAAGATCTAATTCCTCTGAATTCCGTAGGCAGAAGAGATAAATCGTTAAACAAGCAGAGATAAATTGAATAAACTGATGGGATTACAACAGTGAAAAATATGACTGTTGAAGCACATGAAAAAATAAAGTCCTGGCTTACTAGTAAACTACATTCAGATTAGCAAGCACTAAAGCAGCATAAAACACAGCCATTTTACACTGTAAAATCACTTTCACTCTGTACATGAACATTTTTGCATGTTTTACTGACCATTAAAATTGACCAGTCTGACAAGGATTGCATGTCTGTGCTTTCTCTCTGCTTGTACAGCTGCTAGCTAAAACCTGATGGGGAAGTTTCTCTCATAGATGTGTGTCTCTCATGTATTTCTGTAGCATAGAAGCAGCACAGAGGCTGAGCCGCTAACACACAGCTGCCAGTGCCAGCCAAGCCTGTGAGGGTCAGCAAGAGGGCCATGGATGGATGCCAAATTATATGAACATATCGGAACAAGTCTAACAAGGCCGACTTGTGGCTACAGGCTTTTTTTGTGCGTGCGTTGTGTGTGAGAGAGAATTTTAACGTGAAAAAGTAGGGGGAAAACTGCTTGGCTATTTTTTTTTCTAGGTGAATCAGAGGGCAGCTGGAGTAATCTGCATTGCTTTCTCAATTAAAATACAAAAAAGATAGTATTAATAATGAATCAAAGGCCCCAGCGACTGCTGAGCTCACGCCTGCCTTTTCTCAGCCAGGGAAAGAGAGAGAGAGAGAGAGAGAGAGAGAGAGAGAGGAAGTGGAGAAGGCCGGCCGTGGGCTAATGTTGGCCATGGCGTCGCATTGCTATTCTTTAAAGCTGCAGTAAGTGCAGGAGCAATGAGACATGTAATTTGTGGCGAGCTGGGGCCAGGCTTTCAGAGAGTGTGTGAGAGGGACACACTGAGAAGATTTCTCCACAGGGCAGGTAGAGTGGGTGGGTGAGCGAGCTGCTCGCAGCTAACGCTGAATAAATATTTCACATACATTCTGCTCAAACCCTATCAACACTGAGAGGGGGAGGAATGGAGAGAAAGAGAGGCATAGACAGAGATGACAGAGAAAGACAGCTTCATTTTACTAAGAGCGCTGAGGAAGGCATAAATATCATCTCTGTCATTAGCATCTTTAACAGCCAGCGTGGCTCAGACTAAACAGAGCAGTTTCAGAAGTAATGCCATTTACAGCGCTGCGCAACATCTTTGCTTGCATGTTAATGAATTCAGTAATAGCACTTGCTGCAAAGAGCTTATGCCTTAGCTACAGTACTGTAAGTAAAACTCATCATTCAGTAGCATTCTGAATCATAATCATGGTAGTTTTGAAAAACATATGTCACCATTTTTTTTAAATGGTATTAAGAAGAACTGTAATTTACTAAATCTCTGCAGCTCTAGTGTAAAATTGACTGATTAGTTTTGCAGAGTTTTATTGCAGACCTAATCATAACCACCTCATCCTCCCATTCAGGTGCTCCTGAATGCTTAAGGAAATTAATCGGAAGAGAAAGCAGTTTACATAGCATTACAAATAGTTCATGTAAGATACAGTTACACCCCTGTAAATCACTGTTAGTCAAATCAGATGTCAATAAACATGCAGATTGTTGGTCAGTTAATATTTGTGAAATATTCCACACTTTTAGGTAGTAGAGGTATAATACGCTCCCACGATGGCCATGGGAGTTTGAATCCCAAGCTATGCTGCTTTGCCATCAGTGACCTGAGAGGGAGAGATGGTGCTTTCCAACCTCATCACTTTCAAGCAATGTTGGCCGTCACTGGCATCTGTTAGCTGGTACTGTGGAGCTGGGGACCCAACGCTTTTCTCTGAGTGTGTATAAAAATAGGTGGGGGCTGGCTTTGTATGTTTTAGTCCTTAGAAGACATGTGTTAAGTGTTGGAAGCATTGCTAGCATAGGGGGAGTTATAAATGTGGGTTAATTGGCAGTACCAAATTGGAAATAAAAGAAAAAAATGTTACAAACAAAACAAAAATCAATCAAGGCAGGAAATCAGTGGGGTTAGGGGGAGTAAAAGAAACAGCACTTTCTCCTACCTCAACACGAGTGAGGTGCCCTTGAGCAAGGCACCTGCCCCCCAAATGCTCCCCAGCAGCTCCGGTAGTAGAGGTAGCTGCCCAGTGCTCTGGTTGTGGGTTCTTACAGCCCCTAGTCACTAGTGTGTAAGTGTGTGTGTTCACTGCCACATATGAGTTAAATGCGGAGGGTGAATTTCGTTGTACTGCTGCACAATGACGGTTTGTGCTCTGCTTTCCTTTTGGTGTATAGTGTAGTCTTTTGCTCTGCTGTGAAGCTACTGGAGTTGTTCACACTGACTACAGTTTCAACTTACTCACATAGAGGCTGATGGGCGGCGGGCCATACAGTTGCCGGTGGGATGTGGTAATGTGTGTGTGCTGCCGGCAGAGAATGCAGGGTGGCTGTCAGCGGCCAGCCACACTGGCCACCACTGTTTAATCCGTGTCGGGAGCGTTAACACTCAGCGACCTTCTGGGTGACAGATCCGCCATGCGAGCCGTCTTCCCCCGAGGCCACTAGAGCCCGAGTGTCAGCTCTGCTCACGCACACACACGCGCATCACGGCCAGAAGGACCAGGCAGAGGCCAGCCGAGGCCAGAGCCAGTGGAGCCTGGGGAGAACTGTCCACTCTGACTGGGGTGGTGGTGAGCATGTTCATTACCATAGTGTAAGCACAGAACACACACCCACTAGGGTTGAACATGGAACATGTTTCATTGTGTCTTATAATAGGTACAAAAGCAAAGAGCTGTCGAGATGCAGAGTGCAGTAAAACCACATGTTAGCTTTTACCATAGGTATACATTATCCTGTATATCGTCGCTCGTATCTCCACCTCATATCTCCAAAATGTCAGCTTTACAGGAGAAGAAAAAAGATTTTTATTCCAAGTCATTTGGAAGCATTTCTATTGGTCCATTCATCATAAAACGGTAATACAATGTAAAGAACAACTGTCAGATTCATGCTATGTCAAAAAGTGAAAAATAGCTAAAATAGAGATACACAGATTGGTATGACAGCGATGACAATTTTTTGGATCTTTACTGAATTTATGTTTACTTCCAGTGCCATGCAATGCCTTCGCAACTGTACCTTGTGTTGCATTGCTAGCCTTGGATTTATTAGCGGACTGAAGCAGATTTTCTGCTAATATCATCATGGAGTTTTTTAGTATGCAGTGGGGTCCATGCTGAGTGTGTCAGACCTGTTGTGGTGTCACAAGTGGGGACCTACTCAATATCAGGCAGTTGGTATTAATGTTATGACTGATCCATGTATATGCACACATAGTTAGTGAATTTGAAATATTCACAACTATGCCGATGTGTGTGTGTGCTAACTCTGGCTAAGAAACACTACAATTAGTGGCTTTAAAAATAGGACAGTAAAAAAATAGGGTTTGTTTTTATTAAAAAGAAAAGTCAGCCTTTGCAGACAGACTACTTTAGAAATTTCACAAAGTCTATTTCTATTGTCTATTACTATCATTTCCAGTCAAAATGGTCATGCAGTACAAGTTATTTTTTGAGTAACAGAGAAAAAAGCAGAAAAAGACATTTAACAGAAGTCTCAACAACTAAATATAATGGAAACTTTTGGAGCATTTAGATGTCCACTTTTTCCCTTATTACAGTGTCTATTCTTTTCATGAGACTTGCTTTCAGATTTTCTGCAGGGAGGTTCTTCCACACTTCCAAAGTTAAGTCTTAGAAATTGGAGCATTTTCTGCTTCTCACGATGCAAGTAACCCCAAACACATTTAGTGATGCTGAGGTCCGGACTGGTCCATTGTTTTGAGAACACCAACAGCCTATTTGATTGATTTCCAAATATTTTGTACCAAGTGTTTGTTTATATTTCTCAGTAAGAGATTCTTGATTACCTACACATACTTTTAGTCCTCTTCTCACAGTGTAAGGATGCAAAGAAACACCTGTGGTTTGATCTGAAGCAAGAATGCAGCATGATTTTCTCCTCTTGCTCAAAGATGAAAGTTTGGCTTTTTTTTTATTTATTTGGTGAAAACCGTTTTCACTGATTTTCCTTCGACTTTTCCCTTTCTTATGCAAGTGAATTGCCTCATATCTAATCTGAAAATAATACTGCACATTCATATGATGCACACAGTCATTCTGACATTGTAATGTACTAAAAGAACATTTGACCTCATAAAATAATATATCTCAGACTAAATGATGGCAGCACTGTGATGTGGCAAACCACACTAGGCATTTAAGTCAATTAATTGAATAATCGAATAATAAAACATGCATGCAAGTTCACCAATAGGCAAGATTTCCTACAATGGTAAAGCCTCATTGTATGCATATCACAAACCTACCACACCTAGCAGTATTCACGTAAAAGCAGTCTAGAGGAAAGGCCGCTCACATTTGAGATTTGAGTGATTGCACAAGCATTCTGAAGCTGTTTGTGAGCATAGGGACATGATTGGCCAATGGCAGGCCTGTCAGCATGCGTGATGAGAGAAAGGTCCATAAGGTCAGCGCAAACCCAGTGCCAAGCCTCAGGAGCCAGAAGATAACACCCAGCATACACATCTCAATAATGCTCGCACTGTCAAAGCTGCAGCCATCACGCTACGCTTAGCGCCTGCCTCAGTCCGCCTCGTTAATTATTAATCGATTGGAGGATGGTTTCAAGAAAGAAAACCCTGCTCACATATAACGCCATCAAGGGCTTTTCTGGCTGTCATATCTGCAGTAAACTCCATGACAGGTCCCTGAAGAGCCTGGAGCCTGGGCCCCATGAGATGCCGAGAGGGACACACACAAACACACACACATACACACTCAATCTCAATCCAAATGTCCAGGCCAGGCCATTCAGCAAACTTTTAAACCAAAGTGGGAGAAATAAGAAAGAAAAATGAAATGCGGATGAAGTAAGATTTGCTCACACTGAAATGCAGTGAAAATAAAAATAAAAATAAAAACTGCACAACACTTTCCAGTGCATCTTAAAGCACTTCAGATATCAAATGAATATAATATAATCTCCCCTTTATTGCATTGGCATCCAATGCACTGGAGTTAAGAGGCTAATGTAGCAGGTAACTTCCGACGACTAATGTGAACCTCCCCATTTTAGCATTTTTATGTCTGATGGAAAAAGTCATTTAAAGGGTTACAACGTACAGGTTTATTTGGACAGATGCGAAGATTTAATGTCCATAAGAATGTTATGTCCTTAAGAAGTTAAGTTTGGAAGACTGGAAATTGTTTCACTTTTAATGCAAATAAAACACTTGAGAAAGACACTTTTGCCTGTGGATAACATCCATACACTTTATTGTTAACTTTTGTTCACCATTGCATTCTTTATGACTTAATGTGTTGGACATCATTGACCACCTGCAGAGAACAGCATTGGTGGATGTTTTGGATCTATAAAGCCTTACTGATGTTTCCATCTTATCTCTGCACTCTTCTATGTTTTAGCTTGGGTAGTTATCAGCTACACTCTTCCAAGTGGTTGCTTTTAAATGTACCCAGGGTTTTGACATATCTGGAAAAAACTGCTTCTGTTTCTGTTCATTATTACGCACCTTGGACATAGAATAATCTGCAGAAATATTAAAAAAAGGTCTGTCTTGTAAAAAAGATTTTTTGATCACAATGGGACTTCCTGGTAATAATCATAATCATCAAAACTGCAAGACTAATCTATCACATAGCCCCCATTATTTATGTACATTAATGCATTACTTGCATTGTTAGCTGCTCCAGCTCCAGCTACCTATTGGTTTTAGTGACACTGGAACACTGAAGAAGTAAACTTTGAACACCAAAGCTTGTCTTGGCTAATCGGCTGCATTAGGGCAGGTAAGGGACAAATTGTGTGGAAATTAGATTTTTGGCCAAACTATCTCTTTAAACCTGTCATCGCCAGGGACAGAGTTAAGCGGAATAATGGTGGCCGTAGTGGTAATCGCTTTGATCATGGTGGTCCCAGTAAAGCAGTTAATGGCCCAGACTGAGACAGTACTATTGCTGCTGCTCCCCCGGGGGTCTTTGGAACCGGCTCTGGCCCCTCTGCAGTTCTCATCTGGAGCGATGGCCACTGCCGACCCAGAGAGAGAGTGAGAGAGAGAGAGAGAGGGCGCGAGGGAGAAGAGATAGAGAGAAAAACCCTCCGTCATAGCTGCCAACTGTGTTTACAGCTGCGCGGCATCAAACATTCATCAGATGCCATCTTTACAGTCTGTGATGTGAAGCAATCAGCATTTCACAGCCTGTCAAATGATGTCTAAACCGCTTGCTACCTGGCAGTGTCAAAAAGAAAAACGTCTCAAACACACTTGTGGGCGCACACACACATACAAATACACATACACACAGGTTTTTCTTTCTAGTGGCAACTACTGACAGCCGAAGCAAGCTCATATGTTAAAATATTAATTCTACTTAAATACCTTAAGCACTCTAATGACAGCAAAGCTCGCAATCAGCTTTCATGTGTAAATGATCGCTTTTTCCTCCTCCTTCTTCCACTTCTTTTTCATCCCAGTTGAAACTGCTTTTGGAACTTTCAAGTTCTGAGGCATAGTAATTTTGGCCATGTAAACGCATAACTCATTTAGCCTCTGCAGCACAAAACTTTTTCATGGTGTGTTTGTGTGTGTTTTGTTTGGACAATGAGTGGGAGATTTTCTCATACTCGCTGTCTGCCATTATAGCCTTCACAGCTTCCTTCTGGAAGTAGAGGAATAATACCTGTTTAGAGCTCTGTACACTGTGTGTATGTTTGGCAGTGCTATAGCACCATCTGCAGTCTTGAATGGGCAGTGCACAAAAGAACTCTAGTTGACCCCTCTGCAGTCTCTGCTGATGCATGCCACATTCATCTCTCTGTCTTGGAAAGAGCCACATCTAAAAAGCAGCATTTTATGAAGATTTTAGCTGTCACAGTCTCCCTTCCTCACTATGTCTCTCTCTTCTCTCTCTCTCTCTCTCTCGCATTCCCTCACTATGATTCTCTCTCTCTGTCTCGCTCTCTCTCTGTGGCTAGACCATAAGCTTGTCAAAACTTTAGAAGTGCCATTTCTAGACTCATTACTGTAGCATAAACAAGTAATAAAATGTATTCCAGGTTTTGCTGTTTGGATCTGGGTGCAGAGCTGCAGATGCTTTCGAAGGATTCGCCAGAAGTTTTCTCCCTAAATGCAGACGATGCGCCCTTTCAAGATTACCTAATGAGCTGGGTGCTATTTTAAAACCACCGCCGCAGTCTGATATGGAGGAGAACTTCAAAAGGCAGACGTCCACTTAGAGTGGAGATTATGCAATCAGAGGTAGAAGCCCACCACCCCGCACACAATGACTTCTATGCTGAAGTTTACACCAACAGTGAGGGATACCGCTGGAGGGATCTTGTCTCATAAAACTGGGCTTCAGAACCATTCGGAATTGCTTCCATAACAGGCATTTGAGCATAGATAATGCAGTACTTTAGTCACTACTGAGTCACAAAATCAACATACCATCAGGTAAATTTGATTCATTATTTAAAATGCCACTGTGTTCAGATGGCCCAAATATATTGTCACACACGCACACACACACACACACACACACACACATATATATATTTATGTGTGTATGTATGTATATATTAAGGCTGTTGATACATTTTGTGCTAAGTCTGCATGTTCAGACAGAGATGCACTCTTTGAAACACACACACAGATTTCTCAGTGCCTGTGGATGAAAAGCCATGTCTTTTGAGAGGGAGTAGAGCCGAGAGAGGGAGTGTGTATAAGCTCTTGTGCTGTGAGGGAGGTCAGCGCACTGGCCTCGGGGATTTCCAGCGGCAGAGTTTGTGTGTACGAGTGTGTTCCTGGAACACAGCACGGCTGCTGGAGCCTATAGCTATGGACAAAGAAGCCGCAGCAGAGCAAATGCATTATAGGTGTAAAACCCAAAGAACTGTGATTTATAAATAATGTATGGTAATGTATATTAAAGCCAGGCTCACACATGAGGCGAATGGCGCCGGTATAGCCTGGAAGTGCACAGCAAAAGCACAGAGTCTGCTCTAATTATGCAGATGTAAGAGGAAAGCAGAGGCCATCTGCCCAATGTCTGACTCACTTACCTTAGTTCTTTAAAGCCCTAAGACATAAGCATACAGTAGAAAATGAGAGAGCTATTCATTAATCTAGATTTACACTGCTCACAACACATCAATGGTGAGTTGGTTCAAGAGGGGCTGGCAGTTGGATGTAATATGTCTCCAAGAGGAGCTATAGATAGTGGCCAATAATGCTTACAAGAAGACCCCACTCAACCTTTGGTTACTCATCTGTATGCTTTGTGCCCCCCAGCTGGCAAAAGAGCTTTGACTCCACAAGACATAACCAGCATTTATGTTCTCAGCAGTCTGTGCTCAGCCGTCACTCCCTGCATGCATCAATGAGCCCTGGGTGCCAATGACCCTGTTGTCAGTTCATCGGTTGTCCTTCCTTGGACCACTTTTGTTAGGTACTAACCAGTGCATACTGGGGACACCCTACAAGACCTGCTGTTTTGGAGATGATCACAATTTGGCTCTTTCAGCGATGCTTGACCTCAATATGCTTGTCCATTTAAATTTTTTTTTTTGCTTGCAACACATCAGCTTCATAAACTCGCTGTTCACTTTCTGCCTAAATATCTGTAAAGCTCTTCTTAACATAACACAGCTGGTTAATTCTTTGTGTATGTGTCATCCTTTGTATAAAAAGTAGGTTTGCCTACTTTTCGATTTTCTTTATTAAAGGAGTCCCCAAACTTTTAAAGGGCAGCACATAGTTGCTCTGAACATCCCTAACCCAAACCCTGCGTTATTCACCCACATCCATGTATGTAACGCATGTGAATAGCGAGCTTGGCTCTAAGGTGGCTGTTTTTTCTATTCACAGAGCGGCGTGGGGCAACAGCCAGCAGCGGCGCTAGCCTGCTTCTCTCCCCAGGTGGCCAAGCACATGGCCCTCCAACACCTACCCTTCAGGGGGCACTGCTCATTCCAGCGGCACAGGGGGAAGTGCAGATTGCACTCTGGCACCCAAAACGCCCTGCCTCTAAAAATACCCACTCCGCTAGAGCGGAGCCATGCTCTAGAGGGTTCTGGAACAACACCACAAGGACAATGTTTATATTGCACAGTGTTCCACAAAGGTAAACTCCATGGGAGAACACAACCACTCAGCGGTGGCATTACAGCATTATGTGTGCTGTCTGATGATCGAATGATGACTGTCTAAAAGTGCTAAGATAAATGTGCTTTATCATAGCTGAGTGATTACTTTGTCAGTCTTGTCGCTGGGACGTAGGCCTACTATGGAGTTCTATACAGGATGGCTGGAGGACTTACCAGGAAGGCAGTGATGCTCCTCTGAGTGCTCTCCCACTGAAAGCAGCTATTAATGTACTGCAGTGTATACAGAACAGCCATGCTGATCCTCCTCACACGGTAAATGTTGCGCGCTAACAGCTAATGGGGGACAAAACAGTAGTTAGCAAGATGTGCTTGGGGACGTAATGTTCGCAACACGACGTTAAGTGAGGTGTGGAGAGGCTTTTTACAAGGAAGCTTAGCTGGTAATAAATATTAATGCATTGAGCCGTGTTAGGGCTTGTGTGTTGATGTGAAGCCATATAAGAACATATTGTTATGCTCCAACCACAGGTGACAGACTGCAAAACACCAGTAGTGATAAACCCACCTTTTTATTAAACTTCGGGTTGTCCTCCACAAACTTTTTTTCCTTGGGTTTGAAGGTTCTGATGGCAGCTCTGACCTGTGAGAGGGAGAGTTCAAGGCAATGAGGGGATAAAGCTTCATCAAGTCAAAGAAAATGTTAGCTTTGGTTCACTCTTTGCTTAGGGTCAGACGACTTATCCTCACCCACACCTACTTACCCATTACTAATAATGAGTAAATCAGTAGTAGTAATTTATTTGATAGTACTAAGCAGGACTATGTTGTTTGGACAAAAAATCTAAAATAAGGTAATAAGGTAATCTTTTTAAAAACATTCTTCATTACCAAAATATTAGTGTACACAGTATAGGCGGTGCTAGACAGTATCCCTCTGTTTAATATACAACTGCATTCTTACCGGATTGTATACAACATTCATCTCCAGCGTGATGCTTCCCTTGGATGGCCCTGTCAAATCCTCCTTTTTCAAAAAGCTGGTTATCTGCTGTCCATTGGAAACCTATCACATCAATGATGTGTATTAATACCATGTCAAAATGGACCTCTGGTGGGCTATGTGGAATTCCAGAGAAGTAATCTTCAAAATGCATAATAAATACGGGTCACACAGGCTCCCAGATAAAAATAGGCAAGGCATTAAAATAGAGGGAAAAAACAAGGAATGTCTATTTTTGCACTTACTGTCAGCAAAGGAATAGTAACTTTTCCCAGGAAGCCTCGTGCTTTGTCCCCATCTTCGCCAAAAACGGTGAGCTCCAAGACTTCGTGGATGTCCCTTATTGGACTGCAGGAAAGCCCCAAAACTCATTTCACAATGCAGTAAATCAAAGACTGTACTAAAGTTTGAAGTAACCATTGAATCTAACAAAAGTGTATAGGAGATCAAATGTGAGGACAAACTGCATACACACAATGTTTTAAGTTTAATAGTGATTACTTGCAGATATCAGGTTTACATCTTAAACTTAAGTTTAGAATGAGAGCTATATGTGCCACTCACAATGTACAGGTTGTTCTCCATTCTGGATTTAGGGTCTTGTAGATGGTTTGAGTTTGCAGCTTGCTGTTTCCAAGCTCCAGCACACAAAATGGGTCACTCTTACCTAAAACAGTGCAGACCAATCAGATTACAAATGTAATGAGAATGAGGGAAAGTCTAAATACTAAAATGCTTGAATATACTCTTGAATTAAATCAGTACCATTCAGATCAGTTGAAGAAAGGTCTGTGGCCCTCACAACCTTGACCTGTAGGTACCCAACATCCTGTATGTTCGTTAGTGTGTTCCTGAGACTCTGCACACAAAACAAGCCATGCCACTTCAGCCTTATTAACCATTAATCATTCATTTGGTCTAGTTTGTTTTCAATCAAAATCAATTTACAAATAGGATATTGATTTAGACAGTAACTGAAGCTGATGGGAGCAAATGCAGAAGAAGAATGGGCTAAAGGAAAAGAAAACAGAGACTGACGTATTGCTGAAGCGTCTCCTGGTCTATTGGAGCGGAACCCAGGTCAGAGACAGATGCTGCAGGGCAGGGGGTTCGAGTGACCAAAAACACCAGTCTGCCTTTTCCTGCACCCACCACATGCGTGTATGAATGCTTCTGGTTGATGTGTAGTTGAGACAGGTCAAATTCAAGCCTGCACACGACAGCAGTTACCATTTGAAACCAGCAATAGCAATGTACTGTAAGCTATATATGTACGCAACATAAGCCTATGGGCTCCCTGTGCTCAATACCTTTAGACACATCTTTTCCTACGTTTTGTTCAATCCCTAAAACAAGCAGTTGATTTCAGAGTGCAGATTCTGATCTTTTAACTGGTATTTGTGCTTTCCATGCAGAAAAATCTGATCCAAAAACTAAGTGACCTAAAATACACAGATAGTGGTGCCATGTGAATAATAAAATAGCAGTACAAAATGCCCTGTAAATCCCTGACCTTGACAAAGGTTAACATTGCATTTACATTGGCCTGGTCCAGCAGTGCACCACAATGGAGTCCATATATTTTTAATGGGAACCATTGGTTCCATCATACGTGCATGATGATAAAAAAGTTGAGGGGAGCTGAACTGAATCCAAACAGGATCCAAACTTAATGTATGAAATATTCGTCTCACTTTTCAAATATTGCCATGTCACACAGAAAAATATTAGACATTTGTCAGAGAGGCCTCTTGTTGGTACTTGATACAGGGAAGTGAACTGTACAGCTAAAGTGTATTGTGGTTGACATGTGGACATACATTCCCCAGCAATCCTCGCGCTTTCGGCCCTTTTTGCAGAACACCTCCACTACCAGTGTGTCCGATTGGCCATCATCAAAACGATTGAAGTCGAACTTCTCCCTCCACTGCGGGTTTGCTTTAATGCACAGATTCTGAGACAGAGGGAAGAGAGGCGGAGAGAGAGAGAGAGAGAGTCACCACAGTAAGTAGGCTTAAGGCAGTGCCACTGCAGAGACAGTTAACATGACAGGTGAATTATGTTTCATTCAGCCAGGCTAAGGCTGAGTATGGCAGGGGGAGGAGGGGAAATGGGGCATTTTGGAGAACACACTTGCATCTCCTCCCAGGGATTACAAATCCTGACACCATCCAATTAGAATGAGCTTTGTTAAACAAACAAGCAAGCCCAAACAGAGCCGAAGCTGTTAAAAAAAAAGAGTAAGAAAATACAATGACATGAGAACACAAGACTAGCGCTGGGTGGAATCGTCAGGGGGGGAGGCCAACACACTGAAGCAGAAGCAGATGAGCAAGGCATGCTGGGTACGCAAATGAGCCTGGTGAAAAGCAGCGGCAGAAGCATCAGGAGATTCTCAGTGCCAGCCACAGCCAAACTAATGAGCCACTCTCAGCTAAGCCTGAGAGAGAGAAAAAACACTGAGAGAGTGAGAAAGAGAGAAAGAGAGAGTGAGAGAGATGTGGAGGAGTAGAGAGGTACATACAGGGGAAGCATGGCCACAGAGTGATAGGCGGTGCTACAGTTGAAATAATCCAACTGGGCATATGGAGAGAAAGTGCAGGGCAGGAACAGAGATCAAGAAAAAAACAGAGAGAAAAGAAAGAAACATGCAATAACTCTCACCTTGCTGCGGAACCTCTGCTCACCCAGGCTGAAAAGGACGTACAAGTCGCCCTCACCACCCTCAGGCATGTCCTGACCCTCTACCAGCACCACCGTGTAAACTTCACTCCACCATGGGCACTTCTGGGTGGTGGTTGCACGTATCTGCTGTGGCTGACCCTGGAAACCAACCCATGAATTTAACTGGTTACATCACTATATATAGAAAAGGCTCAGCTCACACTGTGAAAATTTAAATAGAATACATTCGATTTTTAATATGAGTGATTAAATGATGAAGTGGAAAATAACAAACTGTTCATCATGCAAGCCACCACTACACAACTCGGGTGATGTATGGTTACACTCAAAGGTGACTTGAATAGCCTAAACCCATACTAAAATAAATGTATTGCTACTTCAGTTAAAAATTAAAAAATGATGTAAAACTAACTTGCAGTACTAAGAAACATATCCTCTCTACACAGGGAGCAAACTTTGTTAGGCCCTTTTCATTTTGATGTTACCTTGATCTAAAATATATGATAAATCTCAAGGTACAGAGGAATGATGAATCACAAAGCAGTGCAGTACAGATGTTGGTACAGAAATGTTACTTACTTAAACATACAAACCTACACCTCACGTCCTCATAAACATACTCATAAAGTATTTTAGTATAATGTTTCCCCACTGCGGGACTAATAAAGGACTATCTTATCTTATGTTGGGAATTTTATGTGATGTTATGCAAAAATATGGGAGGAGGAATATGCCAGAAGCCCCTACTCCCTAAAATCCTTTTTCACCAGCAGAAGCCACCTGATTTCCTCCCAATTACCATATGCTGATAGCATATGAAGTTTTGACTACAAACAAATGTACCACAGTAAGATCCTGCCAGTATAGATTCATGCCAGTTTCCTCTCTTCCAGTAATAACACAAGCTACACAATAGCTATCCATTGTGGAGAATCTTCAGGCTTTACAGTTTACCAAATATGCTGACAAGGCTAACAGCCAACAGAAGCTAGTAGCCACCAATTAGCAGGACTGTTTTTCATAATGCTAATTGGAGGTTATTTAATTTCATATTTAGCATCATTTGCTTTTTTATTTGAACTTATTATTTCATGTTAGTTCATTTAAAGCAGCATTATGTGATAATTGGCATTTCGGAAAGTGTAATTCGTGTTTTAAGCCACCACAAAATGACACGTTTTTTGCATTTCTAGACAAGCTGAGAGATACAGAACCATCATGGGAAGTGAAAGAAGCATTAGACTAGACTAGTCTAAAGCATAGACTAATGCACTCGAGTAATATTATGGAATTTTACATAAGTGTGACTCAGGTTACACAGTGTTGTGCAGTTCTCATGAGTGTTTTCCGGCCAAAGTTGCATAGTGCAGTTAGCAGCGTGCTGAGCCCGGAGTAGCAATGATAGTCTCACTACTCTACAAATTACAGGTTAATAGAGCATCACAATGATCTCAAGGCTGTCTTTTCAAGGAAAAAATGCTAAAAAGATGCTAAAATGAAAGTTGGATGCTTTACATCTAAAAGGCTGTTGTCAAAAAGAATAAAACAAAAACAAACTCCTGGCCAGTGTGCCACATAATGTGTTATTAGAATGGCAGCATTCACAATACTTCAGTCAACTGTTCAAAAGTGGCAACCAGGATGTCCATATCAGTGAGCACGCGTATGTTAGCAACAGTCCATTACAGGCAGATGGATGGCAGTGCGGTGAAGGGCTGACTCGTGGGTTGATGGCCCTGCACTTTAAAAACAGCAGCGTCTGTGAGCAGCCAGGCAGGTTTGGCAGTAATCAAAGAGCGGAGCTGTTAACAGGCCATGGCTGGTGTGGGAGAGGGTCTGAGCCTGTGCCCCATTAACAGCAACCCCCCCCACCAAACACTGCGCACTGCACACACCCCTGCATTAACATGTAATGTGATGGCCATGTCTCCATAAACAAGGCTCTCTAAAAAGAGAGAGAGTGCGAGATAAGGGGGGCTGCAGAGGGTTTTTGGGATAGAGATATAATGTTCATCCGAGCCAAGTCATCCCAAGTGTTTATTTTGGACAAATGTGCGATCTGCGCGGCCAATAAAACAATTCCACTTAACAGTAAGTGGCCCCTAAAGAGAGGCTATTCCTGGTGCTAAAAGGGTCAGGGGATTGCTTCCATATGGTGGGACAGCATGGGGACGGTGGGCAAGGCGCTCGAAGCTCGGCCCATTTGGCTTCTGCTGCTGAGCTGTCCGTCCACAGCTGTGATATTACATCTTAACATCTGGGTTATAGCTCGCCATGCCTGGGAATGGGCCGCAGCTCAGATCCTCAGCATCCTATGCTGGCAGAATGCCTTGAAGAGCGGACACGCGCACACACACACAAAGAGACACAGACACATACACACACACACACACATACACTCATACAAGCTCAAGCCCCCCTGTCAGAGTGAAACAGCACCACACATTGCACGCCAGTACAGTTGCCAGCCTCCATCTCGGAGGCAGTGTCAGTGTGGCTGTGATGGCGCGAGTGTGAGAGAGAAAGGAGAAGACGGGGAGATGAGAGGACAGTCTTCCGCCTCTCCCGGATAGGTGTCAAATAGAGCTGAGGCTCAGCTGTGCCGGCAGAGAGATGCGATTCAAGCCTGGTGCTGAATAAACCACCAGTGTGAAAGCCACAGAAAAACAGTCACCTTCAGAATGAAAGACCAGTTGAACTTCAGTAAAGTTCAAGATGAGGTGTCTAAATGCATATTTTAAGCCAAGGTTCAATCGAAAAATCCTCGCAAGTTCTTGATCTGCATCTGCCTGTGCACAGTTTGGCATTTCATTTGCACCAAACTGAATATCCTTACAGAATGAGATAGTAGACAAGTACATATATAGACTGGGCATAAAGCCATACCACCAGAAGTGAAATAATGAGTGGGAGCCTCCATCCAGGAAACATCTGAAGTGCCTCTTAGCTCTGCCTCTATAAATGAAGGCTATTGCCCATTGCTCTGACATCAAGCGATTTTTGTTGAAATGTGGCTATAGTCCTTCTAACCTTAATCAAAATGCAAATAAGACAATCTGACATGTTCAGACCACTGCAACATGCTGCCCAGTCCAGCTGCTGCAGTTGCTCAGCGTACTGTGTAAAAAATACTCATCACTCTAAAAGCAGACATATGGAGATTTATAAAGCATGAGCTGAGGTGGTCAAAAGACAAGTCACTCAACAATGTGTGCTGTTTGCATTAAAACTTTCTGAAAATAAAGTTCTACTGGGATGTAGTATAATGATTTACTGCCCTCCAGTGGCAAATAATAGAGCAACTGAAAGTTTCTGTTGCATTTACTGAAGGAAGACTTTCTTTTCTTTGCAAATTCACATGACTGCTATTTTATAGCTTGTGAGCTATAAAAGCTATTTAAGGATAAGAGAGAATAGATATTTTTATAATGTAAAAATGAGCTGTGTACAGTAGTACTTGTACACACACAGATTGCCACTAAGAAGTCATTAAGAAGTCATCATCAAGAATCATTTACCTTGTTAAAGCTTCCTTTCCTCTTCAGTTGCCACTTCTGTGGTAGAGACAAAGACAACACACATGAATTTCTCATTATTAGATTATTGTATCTTACAGCTATCCGAGGATTAGATGTGTTGGAAGCACGAAAGAATGTGCAAGTCTAAGGATATGAGCAACTTTAACAAGACCCCAGCTGTGATGACAGGTTTAGAGCATGTCCAAAATAGAAGGTCTTGTGGGGTGACAAGGTCATGGGCACCCAAACCTCATTGATGTAATCTATGGAGACCCGACCTCGTCACTTACAGGACTTAAAGAATCTGCTGCTAGTGTCTTAGTGCCAGATACCACAAGACACCTTGAGAGGTCTTCTGGAGTCCATGCTTTGAGGGGTTAGAGCTGTTTTGGTGGCTTGAGGGGGGACTACCCAATTTTAGACAAGTGGCTTTGATCTTATAGCTGATTGATGTATATTGTGTGTTTTGTTTGCAGAACATACAGTTCGTTTAGTGGGCCCATCCGAGACAGTCACACAGGCGTCTAAGACAATCACCCCCATGTCGTCCTCTGCACTGCTGGCGTCCTCTAAACGCAAGATCAGCTCACAGGTTCTGAAACAAAAGAATGTGCATCATTTTCAGCTGCTAACAGTACATAGGTTAAGTTACTTAAGTAGTATGATGAGGCAAAAGGGAGAAGGAAGTCTTAAATTTTAACGTATATCAATTCATGTATCAATTCAAGTCATATCATTCACAAATATATGATATGACAGGGACCAAAGACGAAAGTGTCGTACTTGTCCAGCTCCAGTTTACTAAGCGTGATTATGCTCGAACCCATGAAGTCGTGTGATCTCAGGTCGCGGTCATATACCTGTGGCAACAAACAAACAGTCAGAAAAGGCTTGGATGGAACTTGCAGACATGCATAAAGAAATGCTGTGGGAGATTTCTGACACACCTGAACTAAAACAGTCTGCTCCAAGTCTCTGATGGGGAAGGAGAAGGACTCATTCCACATGGGGTTCAAGTTCCTGTGCACAACCTTGCTTTTGTACAACGTCTTGCCGTCTACTTTGAATTTGACATATGGGTCACTGGTACCTGTTGAGAAAGAATTTGAGAAAAAGCAGCTGTCAGTGTGTTAGTAATTACTGCAATCACGTTTTTCTCTGTAAAACTCAAGTATAAAGCAGCTGGTGGGGTATAAAACACGTAAGCTTGGTGAAAAACAGATTAGCTTTAAAAGAAAGAACAGCCATGTGGCCCACCCAACCTGCAAACCACACACAGACTCTCTCACTCACTCGCTCACACACACACATATGCAGACTAGATACAGCAGCAGTGCTATTGTTGGGCCTGGGGGGAGGTGGACATCACATCTCTTTCAGACACAGAAGGATGTGAGCTGGTTAATTGTAAAAAAAAAAAAGAAGAAGAAGAAGAAAAAAAGAAAGAAAGTAAGATCTCTGGGCAGCTTGAATCCCCCGGCACATTAAACCCCCCGAAACCAGGAGCAACTGGTGTTAATCTCCAAAAAGCCTGTTAAGACTCCATCCTGCTATGGCTGGGCGAAGAAGAGGAGAGGGACAGTGTGTCTTTGTCTATGCTATGGCACGCTAGATTGGTGGTAAGAAAAAGAAGAGGAGGGGGAGAGGGAGGGAAAAAAAAAGAAACAAAAAACAAAATATGAGCGGAAAGAAAGGGACCCATGGCTTCATTTGTATGGACGGATAAAGGGAGTGCTTGAGAAAAGCTGCGGGGAGCCTGGAATCACATGACAAAAGGCCCTGTGGGGACGGGCTGTCAGGCCTGTCAGAGCGTTCCTCTCCAAATGAACAGCTCCAGGAGGCAGCTCCGCCCTGCCAGCCGCTGACAAGCCAGCCTCAGGCAGCCTGACAGGAGGAGAAGGGCTGGAGCAGCCAGGGAAGAGCTGCAGTGTGACTGAAAGCGGTGACGGCGGAAATTAACGCGGGCAGGGTGTGTGTGTTTGGGGAGGCGGGTGGATGAAAAAGAAAAGGAAGGTGTGTGTGCTGGGGGGGTGGGCTTGTCGGACTGCTTTTTAGAGGACATAGCAGTGGTGTGTGTGGTGTCAGGCGGGCAGTGGGCTGGGCGTTAATTGTTAGGCAAATAGAGGCGAGACGGAGGTGGGGGTATGTTGGGGGGCATCGCGCCTCGCTGTCACAGAAAGTGAAGACTCAACTAGTGAAGAGACAGAAAGAGATCAGGGTGTAAACGGCAGCTACGGCACACACCACCTCCACCTGCAGTTTTAATGAGAGCTGTCAGGTGCAAGCTGCAAAGTCCACACACAGTGATTTCAAACATTTTCCTCCTTTGAAGTTTGTAACGTTGGGAGATTTACTGCCCTTTCTTTCCCAAAGTGTTTTTAATTCAAATGAGTAAACTTAAAGGTGAGGCGGCTTTATTTTGAGCAAAATATCAGGTAGAATTATGCGCATCATTAACTACAAACTAACAACCTCTATTTCCTCAAAATGTTATATTTGCTATTTTAATATTTACTTAATATGTTTTTAATATTGTGTGTGTGTGTGATCTCAAAGTTCAGAGAATACACACCTAAATGTGCCTAAAAGTCTCACTTATGCATTTTGACCACACAAAGCCATTTTCTTTGGCCACAACTGGCCACAGCTTTTTTCCACGCTCTAAATCACAGCACTGCTTAAATCACAGCATAACTTGTCTGGGTATATTACGGATGTCATCAGTAAAAAAAGAACACTAAAAAACACTGACCAACTACATGTTTCACTGCAGAGCGAGTGTAATTAGTCGATTGGATTGATTGGATTTAGCACAGTTTACTGAATGGCATAAAAACATAATACAAACTTGAATACAAAATCATATGTATACATAATTTTTTTTAGTTTAAACACCCTGCTGTTTTCATCCATTTGAAATTTCAGATGTCAAAAACTAAATTTAAAAACAAATAGAGAAATATACTGTGATATCTTCTTATTTATGACACATCACACACTCCTAAGTAATTCAATAATAAAGTTCTTTTAATTCCCTAAAAAGCATTCAGTTAATGGTTATTTTTGTAGATCATCCTTTATAACCACTGTACAATGGAATTTACCCACTGAATTTAACCCATCTGTGGCAGTAATCACGCATGCACACACACACACACAAACACACACACGCACACACACACAGACAAACAGTGTTGGGCAGCAGTGCTTGGTGAGCATTTGGAGTTAGGTGCTTTGCCCAAGGGCACTTCAGCTGTGGATGTCCACGGGAACGCTTCTCTAACCTTTAGGCCTTGGGTACTTGCAAATAAAGAAATAAAGGAAAGGTTCTATGGTGTGAATGTTTTCTTTAAGGTTCATCACACTCTTACATGTTTTTAAGGAATCAAAAACTTCTGTGGAATCTATTGATCCAATGCTTCCTTATTCCTCATCCTGCTCATACCTAAAACTCTTCAAGCCTACCCAAAGTGCAAGTGTTCGCTGTTAAATAGTGTGAATGTATTTAGCTGAAATGTAGCACAAATAATATGTGGTTAACACTAATTAGGTAATAAGAGATATATTATATATAGTTATATATAGTTCACAAACCTAATGTACAATTAGATCAGTATAATGGACCAACCTATGGAGATACTGTATTTTACTGCATTTGCATATTTACCATATGAAACATCCTGGTGGAATTAGTCCATGATTCCTATAACAGTGCATCCCGTATTTACAGTTTAAATACAAGTCTTGATCTTAGGTATCATACTGAATATGCCACATTTGCAGTTTTCTATATATGAGGGAATTTAATCCCCAATTTTTTTATTCTACATTACATAATGAACATTTCATAATGCATGGACCATTAAGAACTGTCCAAAATTAATTGAGGAAAAAAAAATTATAATAACTAACATCAAAAAGAATTTTCATTCTTAAAAAAGGTTTGTTTTAACAGTGTGAATTAGAGAATATAGTCCTATCTGACATTTTAAACAGTGGTCTGGTTTGTGGAGTGTTGTAGGCCTACTGATGAGTAGACCACAGTGTTCTGAAAAGCAGGGTGTGGTGAAACCTGAAGATGATGTTATATGTTACCACCAGCAGATGGTGATGTATTTCACTTATTTGTAGGACTCAGTTTCTGTGCAGCATAATCAACAAGGGGAAAATCCCCTCTGAGAATATTTCAAATTTTAAAGAGCTGTTTTTTCTTTTTCCTTTCCTTTTTGTCTCACAAGACAAGACAAGTGCCTCTGGTTTATAAGATCTAGTCTGCGTTGCATCGCCAATAATTGTTCTTTCTGGAAATGCAGAGATGAATCACGTTCATACCAGATTCAACTGGCTGTGAGGAATATGACTGAAATATTGTAATTATGAGAAATAATGAGGGGATGATCGTAATTAACAGCCTCTGGGCATACACCTGTGACACTCATCAGGAGAATTAGGTACCCAATCAGCTTGGCAAGGCCTGCCAGATAAACTGGCACTGGATCTGAAGAATTGTGCTGGGCATCAAATTGGAATTGTGCTCACTCCATTTGTGCCTAAGATTGCTGCAAACACTTTGCAAACTAAAAGCTCTTGTGAAGATTCCTCTGTATCTGTGCTAGAATAGTTGACGTGGAGCAAAAGCTCTTTCTCTTTGGCTCCTCACGTAGCAGCTTAGCCTGACTGTGCTCATGTTGACTCTAGGCTTTGTTTTATGCCCGGACAGTCCATTTGCATTCACTGTGTTCTGACGAAAGTCTCATTTGCTTCTTTATGCATTGTACCAAAATAGAAACAACGTTTCAGTGTGTATTTCCCACATGATTTCATTGCCAAGAGTCTATATATCATATCATACACTATATGGACAAAAGTATTGGGACACCTGCTTATTCATTGTTTCTTCAAAAGTCAAGGGTATTAAAAAGACTTTTTGATTTTCTGTCTCTACTGTCCAGAGAAAGCTTTCAACTAGATTTTGGAGCACTCCTGTGAGGATTTGATTGCATTTAGTGACAAGAGTGTTAGTTAGGTCAGGTTGCTACCTAATCCTGTTAGCCCCTACTCATGCCAAAAATATTGGATAGAGCACCATCATTCCACTGCTTCATGCCCTATGCTGGAGGCCGAATACCCCTCTAGTCCAACACTGGCATTAGGTATAGTTCCAATAAGTTCATGTTTAGCTGCTTCAGAGAGTGCTATTCAATTGGCAATCCTTCTCTAGATGTGCATGTGCATCTGCACATCTGTGTCAGCAATGAGTGCAACTTATAATAGCTGAATCTGTTAATTAGAGGTTGTGTCCAGAAACATTTGGACATATATGATACAAGAGCTGTTTCTGACAGATGGGTAGTACGTTTTGTGAATACTATAACCATTAAAGGAGTGGCCTGAGTCTGCAGCACTGTTGCATTCAGGTCAGACCACATGCCTTACTGTTGTCTCAGAAAGGTGTCGCCAGCCTAAAGCAGCTGAGATAAAGAAACCGGACGTATGGTCATAGTCTTGTGACAAAGCTTTAGTGCAATTTAAAGTGTTCGCTTTGTGTTCATATGCATTACTGTCCAAACGTGATAGGCAGCCATATAATGGTTTAAAACTATGTATCTCAGCAGTAAGTGTGCTTTTGCCTTAAACAAAATGCCATTAGAATATTATTTATTTATAATTATTATTTATTCACTGACTTCTCTGTGAACTCCAGCCACTGTATTGATTTATTTAGTTCCACCAGATTTACTCTAGTACAGAACTGATTATATAAATTAGGTAGTGAATGTTAACTGTAAACACTGGATTTCCTTCAGAGCTTTGGAAATGGTTAAGCTAACACATACACACACAAAATCAGAATGTATTGTTTACAGAATGTATTGTGGTTTTTATTTATTTGTTTGTTTGTTGAGATTATTTAAACAAATAAATGTTTAATTTTTATTACAGTATTATATGTTCTATTTCCACAGTTTATAAAAGTCTGCTAGTACATTCAGGATCAACATTCACCCATGTGGAGCTACAGTATGATTCCTTGTGTCTGTTAAGTGTTGGTTCTATATCCAGAAACCTTACTTTAACCCTCTCTATTAAGAGAGGCAACCCTTTAGACTCTCACCTCTCTAAGGTACAATTTGAGTGCACCAGCTTCCTAGTAGTTTATCTACTCCACAGTCTGATCCTGACCTGTATGATCCTGACCTTATTGTTATCATAAGACATTTATCAATCAAATAAATGTTTCCATAACATACAATTGCTGTCAGAGGTTTGCATACACATAATGTTTTGGCATGTTGTGGCAATATTGGGCTGTGAATCATTTCTTTGAACTGCTTCTACAGTTGAAAGAAATTTTTGAAAGCCCAGTATTGCCACAACATTTATGTCCATGATGCAAACCTCCTGCCACACCTGTGCATTCGTCTGTACCAAGTCAATGCTTGGGTTAGAAATGCAGTCTTGCCAGATATCTAGCATGATTTAGCCTCATGTCCTGCATGCCATTTACTAAAACCATATCAAAACATTTGCAAACAGGTGGTTCTTGTCAAGTAGGAATTGTACATGTGCAAACAGCAGATCAGAATCTTACTGCTAATAGCAATACTGCTATTATTAATACTAATTTCATTATTAATAGTAATAATACTCTTTAATACTTTGTGGTTACAAATGAGACACAGGTGGAAACACTAATGGACAGGTGTGGCTAGGACAGCAAAATACAAACAGAGCCATGTGCTTGGGATCACATGGCAACACAAAACAGGGGCAGGCATGACAATAATTGCAAATTTACTGCAGATGAATCTCTTCGCAAATGAAAAAACACTCCACAAAGCCATCACAGAATATTACAAACTATAAAACCGTTCATGAATGATTAAATTGAGCAATGAGACAAAACAAAACTTATGAGAAAGGAGGATAGAAAATACTTACATTTTAAAACATAAAAACATAAAATTGCTCACCAGAGCGGTCTCTGATGACCAGGTTCCTTCCTTCTTTTAAGTTGATGGAGAGGACATAGTGGACCTTCTGGGGCTGTTATATAAATACAAAATTACAAAATACAAATTAATTGGTCATCACAAAGTTTAGATATTGAGAAATGGCTTAAGCCACAGCTTTCTTTGGACTCTCTTCCTCTTCTTCTTCTTCTTTCAAAAACTAAATAGTAACTGTAGCACAGCATTAGCAGAAACTTTAAAAATGTATTTCCAAAAATGCTGCATTAACCAAAACTTTTTAAAAAGTTTTTCTTTAAAAAATGCTGAAAAAAGAAATGCTGCATTAACTGAAACCAAAGACATTTATTAAATGCTGAATTTCAAAAACGCTGCATTGCAGAAATGCTGCATTAACATTTAAAAAACTGTACGTTTCTGAAGGGGAGTTTAAGGGGTTAATGGCTTTAATGAATTCTTTCAATCAGATTAAGAATATGATACATATTTTAAAAACGTAAAGACATATCAACTTATGACACTACAGAGTGTTTTTGAGTTAACTCAACTCAGTTTAGTCACAAGTTCTTCTAACTCACATGTTTTAGTTCTGCACCTCATTTTAATCACCAATACATTTTAAGTTGAGCTTATATTGAGGTGTCGGAGTCCCCTCGTTTCAATTTGTTTACTGTTCATTTCCAGCTGCAGGTTAGGACTCTCTATCACCTGGGGGGAGGCCTTCCCAGCTTGAAAAGTGTGGTTAGTAGAACAGTTAGTTTTCTGGATGTTCCTAGAACATTTTTATCTGTTTATTCATTTATTTATTTAATCCAGGCGTTTTGTTTTACATTTGGATTGGCACATTCCAAAACATAATGCAATGTACATAATTTTAACTTTTTTTATCAGTGTAAGTACATTATATATTCTATTTTATGTTTATATAATACTCAAATTTAAGTTTGTAAAACTTGAAAATGTTTTATGACACATTTAATAAATATTATATAATATTTAATATATAATATATAATATTAAGTGTGATTGATTATTTATAATTTTTTTCAATGTCTCTATTGTATTTAATGTATTGTTTTGTATTGTATTTAATGTTTCCATGAAGTTTTGTCTAAAAACTATGAACTTTGTGTAAGAAACATTCTTAAACGGTCTCTAATAACATAGTTCACTCATTTTTATAACGCTTCCTGAAATATTATTTCTCATTATTTCTAAACATTGCTGAATGTTCCATATAATGTTTTCTGCTGCTCCTGTTCTCAGACTCTGGAGCATGGTGGGCTGTGGTGTTGATGGGATTCAAACTTATGATCTCCTTTTCCAAATAAGCAATTAATAGGTTACGCCACTCTGTGTGAAACCATGTACGTTTCTGTGTCCAAGAAAGAATAAAAAGGTGAACTTACTCAGAACTGTGTTTTAATGTTTTGTAGTTTCACAGTTCTACAGTGGCACAATGGTCCAATGGACAGTAAACAAATTTAAAGGAAAGAACAAGACTAAAAATCTTCCAAAATATTAAAGCAATTTCATCTGCAGTACATTTAGACAAACACAGGCATATTTACCATTTGTTTTCAGATTTTGCACACAGTAAGCAATCTCAAACAGTATACAGTGAGCACCGGAGCGGTGGGCAGTGGTTTGCAGCTTGCCAAGCCTGGTTATCTAACCGCTGAGCCACCACTGCCTTTTACTATTAACTGTTTTACTATTACTTGTTTTACTTACTGCATTGTTCACCAAACTGATATGAAGAAAATAAAAAAAAAACTAAACTAAGTTGAGTTAACAAAAAAAAACTGTTACGTTTTATTTTTAATTGGCCTGCCTTTCTTTTTTTTTCTTTTTTTACAATGTAGCAGTGCAGCGCTACTCATTAAGAAGAATGAATTTAAGAACAGAAGTAACTCAAGGTTAAACAACGGTTCACGCTGCAGAATTGATTAAGTATTAGATTTATAAGTAGTAACAAGCACTGATCATAAATCATTGTCACTGATTATACACACACACAGATTGTAAATATGGAACACGTGTGGATTGCACATTACTCACCTTCTTTTCTCCTCCTGAGACATTTGTGTCATAGTCATTGCTCTCATTTGTACCCTGACAAGAAAAAGATTAGAATGGCAGTAGTCAGTAGTGACAGTGGTCAATCCTTCCTATATGAGATATGCATTAAGACACAAAATCTGGTACACTTACTCCTTATCTACACTCCTAGCCATTTTATCAGATACATCTACCATTCACAATGATTAACTGTAGCCTGTGAGGTCAGTTTCTGAGCTGTGTTGGTTGAATATTGTTGATTGACCACTGACAGATCACTGACAGGTGGTGAAAAACAAGTGAAAAACAGTCAGGTTTGTTTGGTCAGAAAATACCAAAAGGACAACCGGTAAACCAGCAACAGGGTCATGTGCACCCGAGGCTCAGTAATATGATCCATGGAGGTCCTGCCTCACTATTTACAGAACTTAAAGGATCTGCTAATATTGTCTTGGTGCCAGATACCATGAGACACCGTCAGGTGGTAGTAATGTTATGGCTGATATGGTAGTATTTATACTACCATCTTTTTATATTCGTGTACCTGATAAAATGAGGAATGAGTGTAGATAAAAGGCATCTGTACCCAACCAGCTAGTAGCCTAGAGTATATTATTCCAACTAACTTCATTTATGTACTCGGCCGATCCAATAATGCACATTTCTGTTGTGAGTTCCTGCTCAGGACATGAGAAAGACTCATCTTCAGATGGCATGCTGCTCGCAGATTCATTATCTGGGTCGTCTATGTACCATTTGGATCTGATCTGATCAGGCCTGTCATTGGTGGTAGGGTTATCCACAACAGCTGACCACTCTGATGTCGAAGGCACTTCACCCCCAGAAATCCTAGCTGACGATGGTATATCTGGGAAGGTAAACCTATCCAGAACCTTGTTTGCAGATGGTGTGGATGAGGCAATAAGTTGGTCGTGCAGCTTGAGTGCACATTTGTACGGGACAGGGAACTGGTTAACATAAGATGTTGTGTCTGCAGAAATGTTTTGAGCCAGTAACTGGGTTAGAGGTTGTGTGTCTGGAGCAGTGTGCTGATCTCTGGAGCTGGCTGAGGACAGTGTGTCCGGACATAGGAACTGGTCTGGGGGGCAGGCTGAAACAGCTGCATCTGTGACATCTGTGAGGTTATCAGAATCTGCCAAGCTGGAGGTTTCATCAACAGAGCTCAGGAAAGAGGCAGATTCGGGGACTTTAAACTGGGCAAATCTGGGCAGCATTTGTGGCGATGTCTGGCTGAGGTCAGGCACCGAGATACTCCGTCTGTATTTCAAGGGAGTCTTCTTCTTCTTCTTTACATTAAAAAGGGGTTTCGCTTTATCTCGCAATTTGGAAAAAACATTCTTTTTAGGATCCATTCTGACAGCAAATATTTTTTTCCAACTTTGATTTTTGAACAAAAACTGAAAAACACAAACAAACTGATGTTAAAACAAGTAAACATTACAAACGTATCACATTATACACTGTTGCAGTCATGGTCATAAAAAATCTCTCTCTCTCTCTCTCTCTCTCTCTCTCTCTCTCGCTCACATTAACTAAGACTTTTCCTGGCACCTGAAACTGTGTCAGTGTTAGCTCAATGGATGCCGGAAGTACATTCTTAAGTGTTCTTCACCAAAAGATAGTAGTCAGACTTAACCCCATTGCTTTTTTTATCTGGTGCAGAAAAAAATAGTGTGTATTACTGTCTGGGGCCTAGGGCATACATGGACCAGCATCATCATGTATGGCGGTGGAACCAAAACAGGAAAGGTGCAACACAGAAGCTGCAAGCAAGTCATTTTTAAAACACACAGTAGAACTGCACACTGTATAGTATTTTAAGTAACTTATATATATATGCTTATTTTCTACTCAAAGTTAGAAAACATCAATAAATGAGATGTCAGTTTATTCATGTGATATGATGAATAAACTGATTTTGCAAAGGCATCACAGCTATTTAATATTTTACACTATTATTATTACACTATACTAGCTATTTAATTATATATATATATATATATATATTGTTTTGCAGTTACAAAATAACAAAAAGAAAAAGGGACAAGGCAAACATTTGGACCTCCTCAAACCCCTCTTTCAAGTATCACAGTTTGTATATGCTTTTTTATCAGCATTCAGTTCTTCTTTATAAAAGTAAATAATTCTAATTCTAATTCTAAAATAATTCTTGCATGCACTGCTCTTCTGGGGTCTGTCCATAGATTTGCGATGATGTTTAGGTCAAGGCTGTAGAAACCATGTTCTTATCATCATCAGCTTCACAGATGTGAAAGCACAGTGTGCTTTCAGAATTTATTGGTAATTAATTGAATCCATTCTTCCTTCTAACAGTGAAAATGTTCCCTGTGCCACTGGTTGCATCAGTCTTGTTTAGAAGTTCCTTTGGGAAAATGCTGATTTTTGTGGTGAGTACACAGAAATGTTTTTCTCTTAACGAATCTTCACTGGAGATATCTGATAATACATCACCACACACAGCATAGTCTGCTAAATCTTCTCTAAAGTCTTCTGCAGTCATAGGCCTTTCTAGCAAAGCTTAAAAGCTTTGACATGTACCACCTGGCTTTTCCAAAAGATTACTGTGAACAGGTCTTAGCCCTAGAAAGCTAATGACTAATTAGCAAGTCTTTTTCACTCTAAAATTGTACAAAACAAAAAGAATACAGTAATTTTGATTAAAATGAAATTTCTACATGAAAATAAAAGGAAAATTGGACTAGGAGTGCTCAAACATCTGCATTCCAATATATTAAACCAGACCAAACATCACAGCCAGGCTACTACAGTCTAAAAATCAGTCAAACTTACATAGACCTGCAATAAACCATCCACTTTTTTAAAGAATGTCACTGTTCTGAAGTTCATGCTCAAAAAACAGGTCCCTTTAGCCTTTATGTCTATAGGGGATATGGAATGTTCCACAAAGCAGGAAGTATTCATGAAGCACTATTACTAGGCTGATTATCTTCAACTTAAAGACAATGTTGAAGTTTTTGTTCCGCCTTAAAATATACTGATTTGCATTCTGCTGCACCTCTCCTGCCCCTGAAACATACTGCAAAGGATCTCAATGAATACTGGTAGCAGATTCCTATGTGTTCTTCCTGCTTTCACTCTAAGAAATGATGACCATGCAACGTAAGGTGGTAGCAAAAGACAGCCCCATTGCTTTTATCACCTGGTGCAAGCAATCTGTCCACGCTGGGTGTGATACTGTCTGGGGCCTTGACAGAGCATTCTTAGCATGCAAGTGTATTGGAAGTACAGACACCTTTGTTATGCACAAATGTGGCACCAAAACAGGGATGGGTAATAAAAATAGGTGGATAACAGAAACTGCTAACTGGTAATTAAAGCAGGATAGTTGTTTCCACAGCACACTGAGTCATTTAAATAATCATCAAGAAATGTGGCTGTGTTTATTCTCTTACTCAGAACTCCTGAAAGGTCAAAACATCCAGACATTATGAAATGACTGCACACAGTATAGGTGCCTCAAAGTAACTTACCCTAGCCAGCCATCTCTCGTAAAATTGACCTTTACCGTATTTTGAATTACTTCAATTTCTAATTGCATTACCAACTAAGGAAATAGTTTGGGACATGGTAAACTCTTTACTGCATGGCTTTCTCATCAAATCTTCTGAAGCACTCTTGAATTGTGTATAATTAATGTATACACAAGAACTTCAACAATCGTTGTCAAATGATGGCAACAGCATGTGGCAATGGAAGCACAGTCGTAAGTAGGGCACAGACACATTCCCAATCCAGATATATTTCAATTTGTTTTTGCATGACTGTGAATTATGCCATTTGAACAACTTTTTCTCAGATGTGAGCAAATAATTAAGCACCTTTCACCTGACTAGGAGCTAGTGATCTGTCTGTTTTAACTACTTACATTCATTAATAGCCCATATGAGTAACATATAAACATGCTGGGTTTCCCCTCATTCCCCTCAGTTAAACTATCACCTCAACTCTTTGAAAGCCTAGAAATCATAAAAAACTGATGTCCTAGTTTAAGAGGCTGCAGGTCCAGGGGTTCGCGGACCCAGGGAATTGTAGTACTCTGAGATGCTGGAGCTGTCGTCTCGCTGCTTACACGCGATCACTCAGGTTTGTTGACGGTGGAGCAGATAGATGCTGGTGTTCTCAGGGTACGCCCGTGTCCGTGTTACCTTCTGGCTCTCTCCTTTTAATTATGCTGTGATAATCAGACCTGCCGGAGTCATCAGACATACCCAGATGCTGATGATCAACATTCTCTGCACTCCATAAAATTCCTTTTAGAACTAACTTCTCTCTCTTTACCTTCCCCGAGTAAATGGCCACCCAGCCCGATCTGCAGGAAGATTGCCCGCTGAGGTCCCCTCTACCTGCATCTAACCAGCTGCCACCTACCAGTCCAGCCAGCGGGTCCCCCCCAACCCGCCACCACCCATGGCTCACCCGCCAGCCGCTGCTGCCTGTTTGGTGGCCGTGCTGAAACCTAGATGGACTCGTGCCTGTCTGACACTATTAATATCACAACTATTAACTTTCTGTTGTACCTGGTTTGGTAATTTTTATCATTAATGTTTAAAACAGTCTGGCCAGAGGAGGATGGGTCCCCCTTGTGAGTCTTGGTTCCTCCCAAGGTTTCTTCCTCCAGCTCTGAGGGAGTTTTTCCTTGCCACTGTCGCCGTTGGCTTGCTCACGGGGGTCTTTGACGCTTCATGTTATTTCTTCTTTCTTCTCTGTCTCTGTTCTTTATTAAGTAATAATTATGTAAAGCTGCTTTGTGACGACAACAGTTGTAAAAAGCGCTATACAAATAAATTTGACTTGACTTGACTTGACTAGTTTATGTATTATTCATTAACATTCTAAAATAGACCAAACATCACAGCCGGGTTACTACAGTTGATCCTGGGCAGTGTGCTGGTTGTTAGAAAATGAGTGAACCCATGTACATTCTAAGAGTATCCTGTTCTGTACAGTATAGGGTTTGTAAACCCTCTGCATACATTTCACTTTAAACTTCAGCAGATTTTCATACAAGTCCAATAGGAGATAAGGAGAACCCAATCAAACAAATGAGACAAAAATATTAGATATGCTTATTTATTTATTTATTGAGAAAAATGATCCACAGATATAATCAGTGAATGGCAAAAGTATGTGAACCTTTGCTTTCAGTATCTGGCGTGACTCTCTCGTGCAGCAATAACTAAACTGCATATTGGCTTGGAGGATTTTTTTCCGGTATAGTACAGCTTTAACTCTGTTATGCTGGTCGGTTTCCTCCCATTAACTCCTTGCTTCAGGTCCTTTCACAGCATTTCTACTGTATTAAGGTCAGCACTTTAACTTCTAAAGCATTTACTTTACTCTTCTTTAACCATATTTTGGTAGCACAACTTGTGTGCTTAGGGTCATTGTCATGTTGCATGACCCACATTCTCCTGAGATTCACCTCATGGACAGATGTCCTTACATTTTTCTTTAGAATGTGCTTGTGTAGTTCAGAATTCATTGTTTCATTAATGATGACAAGCCCTCCTTGCCAAACGTCTCAAAACAGGCCCAAACCATGATACTACCACCACCTTCACAGATTAAGGTTTTTTATTTCGGAATGATTTTGTTGGTCAACCACTCCTGGGGAGGGTACTAATGCTCTTGAATTTCCTCCATGTGTACACAATTCAAAGCCTTTTGCGATGATTTGGTAACTCTTTTCGGCTCGTTGAGCATCAACAACTCGTCTTCTGAGGTCCTTTGAGGTCCTCTGAGGTCCCTGAGACTTGCTAGATCCCTGTTCTTTGAATAAAATAGGATGATTGTCATCCCATTGATTGAAACCTTTAAATGATCTGCTAATCCTAAAGGATCACATACCTTTTGCCACTCATAGATCTGTAATACTGGATCATGTTACTCAATAAATAAATGAATGAACCAAATCTAAGACTTTTATCTAATTTGCTTGATTTGGTTCACCATATCTACCTTTAGGACTTTAGGCACCACCTTTAGCCTTGATGTCTAAAATGAGATGAAGTATTCCAGAAAGCAGGGAGTATTCACAAAGCCGAATAACCTGTACCTAAAGACAGAGCTGAAGTTGTTCCACCTTAAAGGGTGCAGCATTTCCATTCTGCCGCCTGCACAAGACATGACTACAACATATAACTTCTGTGCCAGTAAAGGTGGAACAGAAATGCTGAATAAGCTGTAGCTTAACTCCAGCATCCCTTCGTTTTTCCCTATTGAACATTAGTTATTATTTACTCTAGTAAATATAGTAAAACTTTCACATTCACAGCCTTTGACCTTTGGCTTCAGTGTTGAGGCTAACTGAGGAGTGCTTTGTGAAACCCACCTGTAAGCAAATGTCAACAGGTAAACACAACTGGCATTCCTCAGAATCCCTATTCAGCCATTGGAAAATAATAATGTGAGTATCTCTTACCTATTCCCAGGTAAAAACACTTAAGTCATAGCATTCCTTATGTAAGTCATGACCGATACATGCGCTCTCTGTAGTGCTTCAGCTTCCCCGAAGCAGTCTGTCTCATTTGGCCGGTTTGTTTTGTGTACGAGGGGCGTAGTTCAAACACGTCATCCATAAAAACACAGTGTGGCTCCTGTCTCACCTTTCTGTTTGGCTGTGTCGCCTCACTGTCTAGAACACGACATTCATTTAACACTTTTATTTTTTCGAAGTGCTACTTTAGTATTATACAAAGTCTTTGTTCTGTGTTTATTCAGTTATGAAGAGTTCTCTTATTCACCTCACTTTGCATTGTTGATACGAGCCTCAGACGGTCCACGTGCCCAGCAAGTGATGTGCAGCGCTGTGTTTGGTAGGGGTTATGTCTCCCTCTGCTGGTTTTATTCTGCAACTGCACCCAAATCTCCAAAAAGACGGCCGGGAAGAGGAAAATATGAGCCACCGGCGAAAACAGTCGTAGCGAAACGAAGTTAGTCGTGTCGTTAAGTCTCGTTAGTTTGCTTTAATTTGGCTGTGTCGATCCGTCCTGTGTTTTGGTATCATTAGTTGTACGTTAGTTGTACACGTTGTTTTCGCCGCTGCCTCCTCATTCATGACCTCCTTATTCTCAGCAAGGCCAAGATATGTGAAGCATTCAATTCAGTCAATAAAGTCAAATGCCAGACATGCTATCAGTGAGCCAATGGCTACGTCCAAAACCCCACACTGCAGCAGTACATGCAGTACAGAACAGTACACCAGCTTTTAATTTCACTTTCCCTTAGTTAGCATATCTTAATCATAAGCAAACTTTGTTCTTCCCATTTAATTCATTTTTTTAAATGAATATATAAAGAAAACTTTTAGCAGTGCTAATCATTGGTTTTGTATATATGTCTCATATAAAAAATAATTTCTTATACACTGAAAAAATGGATGTCTCAGCATCTATTAGCATTTGGTGGTATAAACTATACACAGATCAGCCATAACATTGTGCCTAATATTGAGTATTACATGGCAGAAACAGCCCTGACCGATTGAGGTGTGGAACCTATGAAGGCCTGATGTAGTATCTGGCACCAAGCCGTCAGTCGGGCAGTGCGATGTGGGGCTTCCATGGTTCAGACTGGTTTGTCCAGCACATCCTACAGAAGTTCTATTGGATTAAGATCTGGAGAACTTGGAAGCCAAGTCAACACCTTGAACTTGTTCAAAACACTGAACAACATTATCCTGCTATAAGAAAGAGGCCACTGCCATCATGGAATACCATCACCATTTTTAATTTATTATTCACTTCACCTGATCTGTGTACGATTGTCATTGTTTAGGAAAAACCATGTATTGTGCAAAAACCTTGTCATCTCCGTTTTCCAGATTTTCACTTTTTAATGTGAATTTGTTTGTTGTTCTTCACATTGTGTCAAAATGATGAATGGACCAATAGAAAAGCTCCAAAAAGACTTCTGTCTTTACCCTGACTTCAAGTTAAGAAGGTTTTCCTTCTTATGTAAAGTTATCTTTTTGTTTTTTGTGTGAAAACAACAATTTATAGTAGTAATATACTATAGTAGTATTTTTGCACTGCTGAATGATAGACACAGATACACAAATGAAGATAATAGTAAAGTGAGAATAGGGTAAGAGTAAAAAAAGGAAATTGAAAAGGCTGCATCTAACTTTAATTAAAAGCGATGGAAAGCTGGTGAAACTGTGTTTGTTTCCTGGTTTAGTGAAAAATTCCAATGCAAATAAGGTTGACAGACTGCATTTTCATATTGCATCAGGAAAACTCCCAAACACGCATACAATCTGATTGCATACTTTGCTTTTTAATAATTCAATGAATTAATAGTTTAAATGATTGTTTTTTACATGTAATTCTACATTTCTGAACGTGCTGGACGCTTCCCAGGCCTTACCTACTTTGTCCTTTAGTCACTCTAAAAAACTTGTTTATTATAAACTTATAATTCTTTCCTCCATATGTGAAAGTAAAAAATCCAAAAGACATGCCTCTTTTTTATGATGTGGTTACCTGTCTGCGCAATACTCAAACCCTGTCAACCCTGATGAAGGCCCACAAGCTGAAAAGTGTTGGTTTTAAATAAAGTGTGGAATTCTCCAGGCATTAAGTGTTGCTGGTTTTACTCTTTATCGAGCACCTTGTTGGACAGTGAAGTTGTGCCAGCCCACTCTTTCCAAGACATCTCCTGTAACTTCACTGTTCTCATCTTCTTAAAATCCATGTAGCAGAAATGTTCTAGTGAAAACACATTTGTGGTGAGTGTGATGTTGCAGCTGTATGCTGAAGAAAATACTGTTGTTAAATGTAGCCACTAGCTAAGATTATATGCTATACACACTACAGAGATGTATTCTGATTGAGGACCAGTAGTATAAAGAGTAGTATAAAAATCTGGAAGAGAGAGTGTTTAATAAGATTCTCGCTCTACCATTTGATCCTTGTGCTAAGAGGCTTGTGTGTCACCTAGTCCAAAAAGACTTTACATATATATATTATACACAGTAAAAAGCTGAGATGTGACTGAAATGAACTTGGGTTCTGGCTCGCTGCTCAGATCGCAGCACTCCGGTTTGTGTAGTATGAATTTGGGGAAAGACAGGTCAGTCCTGTTGAGCGGTTGCAGGAAGACGGCGGGGGGTGCAGGCTTTTTTTACACAATGAAAATGTCCTTTTCATGTAAGAGGAAGCGTCTGTAGCTTGTCTGTCATTCCATTCCAGGTTGTTTTTCAGCACTGGGAATGGAAAATTATATCAGCTGTGTTCATTTCAGGCTGTAGTCTTGTCTGGAATGAGTAAACTGGATCCTTTGCTTAGGTACTCTGATGCCACTAAGAGGTCACCTTCACAATGAGTGTCACCTTTTAAACCAAAGCAGATTCTCTTGATGCTGTCTAATGCTGGCTTTTCCTACGTTCAGTTTCCAGAACCATGTTAAATGTGTTTTTTCTTTTATTCTATTTTAGAATCTGACTAGATTCAATAGTTTTTGGTCTTGGTATATATGTACGTTTTTTTTCACACTGGTCATCATTCAAACTTCAGCTTAAAGCTCACCTTCAAACCCTTATCTCCCTCTCAGTCCAGTTGCTACTGTTGATTCAGTTTTAGTGACCTGTTGATTTCTCCACTTTTAAATATTGATTGGGATTATGATGCCTCTGTAAAATCACACTAGGTAACTATTTACATATTATTATTATAATAATTATTATTATTATTAATACAGCAGTATTTGCAATACCTGGTTCTGAAATTTCATTACCCTACACATTTTACTGTTTTTTGCTCTAACACAACTGATACTCACCAATCAGCTAATGAACAAGCCTCCACAGGATGTGTTAGAACAGAGGAAATACTAAACTATGCTATCTAATGCTAACATTTTCTGCTTTCAGTTTCCAGAAGCCTGTTAAAAGTGTCTTTTCATTTTAGAATCTGACAAGATTGAATGGTTTAAAAAGCCATTTTTAATAAGTAATATTTTTTTAATTGTACTTTTTTTGAGCCAGTGGTGGCTCAGTGGTTAAAGCGCTGGGTTATTGATTAAACCTCACAGGGTTGTGGGCTCAACACCCAGCTCTACCATGCTGCCACTGTTGAGTCCCTGAACAAGGCCTTTAACTCTCTATTCTCCAGTGGTGCCATAGCATGGAGGACCTTGTGTTCTGACTCTGGGCTTCTGAGCTGGGATTTCTGAAGACACCCTTTCATCGTACTGCTCCAGTGTAATAAGTTAACTATAATAAAATTCATCTGAAATATAAAAAGGTTTCAGTAGATTCAGTGCTCAGTGACTTCCCTGCTAATGTGTGTTTGAGGCCTGGCACCACTCACCAGCATCATGTGTAAAGTGCCCAGCCCAAACTCTTCACTTTTCATTTCTGAGCATTACTGGGATGCCTCACGAGATGAAGCTTGACCTCAAGATGGCAGTGTGCAGTGGCTTCTCACGCTCCCAGCGGAAACTCTTTTTTTTTCACAATTTCGTTCCACCCCATGTACCACATGTGATGCGAATGACAATAAAGTCTCCTGTATCCTGAGTTGTTCTATGTTTGCAACAATTGGTCTAGGTTTTCTCAGTGCAGTAATAGGAAGGCAAGTAGAGTTAGCAGTTGAGAGTACATTGAGGTTTTTAATAAAGCGGACAGTTTCTAATATTTGGGACTTCACAGGTGGACAAAGTCTGCTCAGATTCAGAGAGCTGTTCAGTTTTCACTTCAGTTTGTACAGAATAAGCGAGAGAACCTATGTTACACAGTAAAAGCCAATATCTTTACTTAAGTGAATGCAGAATACAAATTTGTACAACAATCTCTAGCATAATATCTTAGTCATTCAATAAAAAGTTCACTAGAATATTTATTGTATAATGAAGATAAAACAACACATTCAAGGGAAATATAATGCAGATTAACTTAAAGTTTTCTCTTAACGTTCTTTTTTTTTTCTTCCATTTTATCTGAAACATTTAATTTCATTCATGGCAACAAAGTCCAGCTTGTGCCGCCAAACGGTTTGAGCGCTCAAACCTGCGAACAGCTTCTTGAAGTGAACTAGGAACTACAAACAATTACCAAATACATAGTTCTGTTTTTAGAAAAGCCGTAAAAGCAAAGCGGTGAACTCTTGCACAGCAAAGTGAAGAAAAGTTCTCTACAAAGAATTCCGTATTTTTTTTCTTGTCTTAACCCTTCGTTTCACATTCAGTTCATTTTGTGGATGCCGCAAGCGACGCTCGGATCCAAACGTGCGACTCCCTCCCTTTAGATTTCCTATGTATTTGTTGTGTGTTTGTTGGGGGTGGGGGGGGGGCTGATAGACCAGATGTGACTATGGCCAGTCTTCTTTTTTATGCATTATGATTTTTCCATTGGGGATGAAGTTGATGTTGATGAGAAATTTCAAGCTCGATTTAGAACACCAACTACTCTTTGGAATAAGGCTCTAACTGTGCACAAGAGAGAAACTCTAGAAATTCCCTGATTGCTAATCATGAGCTAGTGTGTGTGCATGCGTGTGTACATTGCAGTTTGAGTGCCCTGCATGATTACTCCACCCTGCAGTGCATAGCACTGCAGTGGCATTATTGCATTATTGCTTGTCTACCCTGAAGGCGTTGATTGTGTTTATACACTTGTGATGGACATCTTCATAAAAATATGGACTTTTAATGAACTTCTATTAAGCGGGTGAGTCAGTGAGACAGCCGATAGCAAAAGCCATAAACCAAAGGGCTTGTATTGAGGTGACTGAGTCTAAATGGCTTTCTGTCATACTTAATAGTGGAACCAATAAAAACGTGGGCCTACTTTAGGTGCAAGCACTTAAGGGATTAAGGTTAACAGTCATTTTCTCAACTGCTCAAACACTGAGCATGTTGTTTGTATGCTAGGCAACATCATGAATGGGTACATGACTATATCCAATGTATGATCCTTTTTTTCTTCCCCCTCAGTTTTTTCATCGATGGTCATATCAGTGTGGACTCTGTGGTTGTGGAGCCTTCTCAGTGGCCCTGTGTGCTGGGCTGTGTGTTGCTTTGGAGACTGCATAGATCAACAGGAGCTTATTGCCAGCTGCTATGGTGCCTGTGAGGGCAGGGAGGTATCTAAAACTCAGTGTGAACACCCAAAGAGAAGGTAGGTGACAAATACATAGCAAATGTAAAGAGAGGGAGCCTCTTTTCTTCCCCCCCAGAAGGCGAAACCGAATGTACGAACGTGTACAATCCTGCAGAAAGATGGGTTTGCATTGTCTAGCGTTTGAGCTTGTCTTTTTGCTGCTGAATTCGCCCCTGCCACTCTGCCACCTCCAGGAGCGTGGAAGGGGGCAGTGAGGTGTGTGCTGGACACTACTGCTGCTGTTGCGGGCTGGCGGACAAAAGAAAGAAGAAGCGCAGACGTAGAGCCTCGGCGTGGAGGGGCGTATATATGCAGAACGGAGAGCCAACGCACACAAACACACACATACACCCCCGTCATGGTTTCCAGCACTAACAGAGCGATTTGATGCCTCGGAGAATCGAATATCCCTCCCCTGTCCCAAGCCGATTCACCAAACAAAAAAAAGGGGAGGGGAAATAGTGTGTTCTGTACATAGTATGTATAAGGTTTGAGGAGGTTATAGGCTAATATTTACAGTACACGGGTAATAATGTGGAGCATTAAGTGCCTTTGAAGAGAGGTTTGATTGAAAGGAGGGTGAGAGTGTTAATCCAATCAGAAAAAAAATCCAAAAAGTTCAATAAAAAAAAAATCTGATGAGATATGTGTCTTCGATTGGAGTTTCAAATGAATAAAGCTTGAAATGGGTCCTTGTTGTTGTTTTTTTTTAGGCAGTGTGTTCAGCAGCCGCTGGCCCAACCCCTTCCGTGATGGGTACAGTGAAAAGGAGCAGGGGAAAAAAACCCTTTCCTTAATGTGACAATTTTCCTTTTACAAAACCAAAAAAAAGGAAAAAAGAGTTACAGCACTGTTGTTACAATTTCTTGAGGACAGACATTCACCATCATTAAAGGGAAAACGACCCAAAACAAAAGAAAGAAAAGAAAAAATGACCTTCTTTCAAATAAAAAACACTTTGATTATTATTAGCAATAATAAGTCAGATTTGAAGAAAGTACAGTATAGTTAACAAAATAGTAAATATTAACCAGTGAATACTCTACTTAGTAAGGATCTCGCCTTGTAAACCTGGCAGTAATCCACAAAAATATACTTTTTTTCTTCAATCTGGTGAAGTTACAATACATACGTACTTACACCGAATGTGATATATATTAAAGTTGCTATATACATAACAAAAAGAAAAAAAATGTTTGGCTCAAATCTTTAATTTACAAACAGAACAGCAAGTGTTCATGGCTTTAGATATTGTTTCAAGATCTGGTTTGCATGTGTATGTATATATATATATATTTATATTTTTTTCATAGTTTGTAACAAAGTACAATATGACAGAACTAGAATGAAATGGATAGTGAAAGAGAAATTTCCAAACCTACAACAAAACAGAAATTAACATACAGGCTTTGGCTTATTTTACCATTGAGTTGTTTGAGCTGCATTAAATTGAGGACTCCTGTCTCCAGTTCAACTGGGCTAATGTATAACTCATTTTCCATTTTCCTGTCGTTACAAGAAAAAAAAGAAGTGTATCAATAATACACTGTACATTTCGTGGTGTCTGAACAAAAACACACACAAAAAAACACTAGTTGTGTGGATGGTGTTTCTTTCCTATGTTATGACATAGCTAATAGCTAATATGCTAATTCTTAGAGATCTCATTTTAGACATGTACTTCCCTTTGTAAACCAAAAAGACCTTAACATGGTCACTCTTGAACGAGTTTACACATGACTTTTACTCTCTAAGGGGTGTGTGAAGTTAGAAGATTTAAAGTCAAGAGGCCAGCAGGCAAGAGCCTTCAGACAGAAAGCAGGGCTTTAAACTTGCTCCGACTGTTTAAAACCTGCATCAGCAAATTCATCAGCAAAAAACAGCTACTACAAGTGCCAGACCGGACCAGTGACTACAGTAACCTAAAACATCTCAATTTACGGCTTTCTTTTCTTTTCGTCTTAAACTTTGAACTCACGCTAAAAATCTGCACTGCATCAAGTACCTGATAACGCCTGAACCAGTCCGAGTAAACGACCGATTTTTCTCTTTCTCCACACTTAGTTGCATCACGTTAATTTCGATATGTCAGGACATCTTTGAATTTCCTTCAGCTTCCCTCCGAAAACCAACAAACAAACAAACAAAAAAAATGAAGTTAAATAATAATAATAGAATAATAACAATGAGGACCCTTCCTGCTGTGGCCTCCTGCTCTCTCTCTGTGTGGCCCACTTGCCGGGTGGCTGACCGGAGCTGGGGCCGACCCAGGTCATTTCTTTATGTGACCCAGGTGTCCATGCGCATGCGCTTGACAGATGGGCTCTGGCGCTCCTCTGCTCCGGGCGCAGGGGGCCGTCCCAGACCCAGAGGGGGTGAGTGGAAGTCGGGCCGGTGGTCCTCGCGGTCGCTGCCATCGTATGAGGAGCAGGAGGAGCTGAGGCTGTCCACGGGCGAGCGGCCCATGTCCGGCCGGCCGGCAGGGGGCTGAGGCTGCTGCTGAGGGGGAAAGCCAGATGGGGTGACACGTTCACGAGGAGGCGAGATGGGCTCCGATTTGATGTTGACATTCTGGCTGGTGTTGATGGAGAGGTTGGAACCCTGAGGTACGTGACCACCACCCCTGAGCAGAAAAAAGAGAAACATTAACACTTACTATTCCAAAAGCATACACTGTCTGGATTTACTCTCTTTACATGATTATATATATATATCTGAAATACTATATATCAGCATCATTTCTGTGGTATACAATTAAACATGCAGCACAACAACAGTCAGGTCCTATGTAGCTATTTGATGAGCGACATTTTGAGTTTTAGCTTTAATTGAAGGAGTGTAAACTGCATTCAATATTTAGGAATTGCAGTTATTTTTTACATAGTTCCTCTATTTTTACAGGCTCAAAAATAAATGAATAAACTAACATAACAGAAAGGTCAGAAAATGTATGCCCAGTTCTGGAACAAGATTGTTTGGATGGATGAAAGCCAGATTAACTCAGATTAAAAGTATGGAGAAGGAAGAGAAGGCATGTATGACTGCCAATGGAACTGGGACACTAGTGTATATTGATGATGTGACGGCTGACAGAATTAGCAGGGTCTAAAGTGTATAGAGCCATACTTTAATTTGCTCAGATTCAATAAAATGCTGCAATACTGATAGGATACTGACAACTGATAGGATGGTGCTTCACTGTATGGATGGATAAAGGCCCAAAACATAAAAGGAAAGCAAATCTTAAATGGCAGTATCCACCTAAAGCTGAAAAGTTCACAACATTTCAATCATATTTGCACTACTTCATTTCAAATCTACTGAGGTGATGTACAGAAGCCAAATTACAAAGATTGTGTTACTTTCTAAATATTTTATATTAAGCGTACTATGATGAATGTATTACTTAAGGTGTATAGTTACTGAGTACATTTTTTTGTGTTTCGGTTCATTTATTCATTAAATGTTAATACTGATAGTAATATTTTAGATTTTATTTTAGAAGGGCCAATAGTGGGCCCATATGTGAAAATGTACAGTCTACAGTTAGTGACATGATGCATTTAGAAGGGCCTAAAATCACCAATATACATTTGTTTACCTCCTCATGTTAAATCCAATCCAGGTTAATTAAACACATCCATATTTTATAGAAATTAAGTTTATTCAGTAAAATAAAATGACCGCTATAACTGTAGGCCATTGAGGGTTAACTGGTGCCATGCAAACACAGAGGAACCCATGCACACGCACACATTTGAGAGGGAGAGAATATTGCATGTGCATATACACACATACACTGTTGAGAGAGAAAGGCCATGATGTGAATTCTGTGCAACTACTTTTGTTGGGAGTGTGAACGTGTGACCTTATGCCAGCATGTAGGCGTCTATGTGTGCATGTGTGTTGTGTTGCTGCATGTGCGTAAGCGTGCATTGTCTGAGTTACTCACACCAGCGAGCTGAGAGCTGCCTGGCCCAGTTGATGCTGTTGCCATGCCGACATGGAGCCCAGTGAGAGCCCTGGAGAACCAAAACCTTGCAGAGAGGAGAGCTCAGCGCTGCTCAGGGAATATTCTGGAACAACAAAAACAACGGGCCGCCAGTGAGCAGCGCTAACACCTCCACACCTCAGGAGAACAGCTGGTTGTGGGAAATGACCGTGTGTGAGTGTGCACGTGTGAAAACGTTTGTGTTGTATTCAAAGTGTTGGGACATGTATATTTGATGGGCAAAACTTTCAGTAAGAAATAAATTAAGGATGAGTCCAAATGTCAGTGTGTAAAACATACAAAATCTCCGGAAAACTGTGATGAGCGCTGGTTTGTTCTAAGCTATATAAATGTACCTTGTATAAACTATTATAGAAAACAAAACAAGGACCCAGTGTTGCTGATGCAAAGCATCAAAGGCTATTTAAGTGCCAAAAGCGCCCCCTTGTGGAGAATCATCCTATGAGAGTGAGTTACATGTCCATGGGGTGATTCACATCAAATAACAACAATAAGTAAGTAATAAGAACTTGGTAGAGTGTAAGTAAAATAGTGGTTTTTTTTTTGTTTGGTTGGTTTTTTTTTTTGACATAATGTGAATTTCATGATGACAGGACCAACAGATGGAGATGAAAAGTTGTTGCGTGTCCGCGATGATATACAGATGAGATACATATGTAAAAAAAGGTCTTTGTCCCACTACAGTTTTTCTGGACCCAGGACTGCTTCCTCTGCAAGTTCAGTACGTTGGTCAAGTGTGAAAGCTTTTTTGAAGCCGACCTCTGGTCCTCAGTGGTCTAGGGTTCGCTTCCAGTGAACTCTGGCGTGGGCCACTGCACATGTTGGAAGCTAGCTGCTCCTGGCTCTGTGAGTGGAGTTGTGTGATTGGTTGGCTTTGTGATGTGGCTACTTTGACTTAAAGAGTCATATGCCAAATTTTCTCAAACACACTGTCATAGGATTGAATCAATGTTATTGTAATAAGTTCACTCCACCTATGTGGAGTGACTGTGTACTGAGAGTATCATGAAAAACGCCTTTTCATATAAGAACGGATCCTGCACAGTGAAATGCCATGTATCCGAGTTATTTTCTGCTTGGGTGTTTGTTTCCAAGACAATGATTAAAAAGCAGCCAAAAGATGTAGCTAGTGACTAATATTTTGGAAAGCTGCATGCAGAAAGGTGACATATGGAATATGGACATATGGCACAATCAGTCTACAGTTTGGAAGGAATTTTTGTGTGTGAAAGCAAACTGGCAATAATGAGCCCCTCCTCCAAACATGGCCAGAATTGGTCCTGAAAGCAGCCTTCAGTAGTGTAAAAACGCAAGTGTGAAGATGCCCTAAGTCTTGTTATATTGACTTTTAAATTGAGATAAGATACAAACATGTGTGTGTGTGTGCGTGAGTGTGTGTTGTTTTAAACTCACCAGTGTTGTAGGCAGTAGGCATGCCTGAGTAGACCAGGCCTTGTGGTGGTAGACTCGGGGTGGTGACAGACACCACTGGGGTGGCTAGAGGCTGAGTAGACTGGGAGCTGCTTATCCTCTGGGTATTCTGCACACAGCACCAAAGCCATATACAGTTAATGTCAGAAACACATCTGTGCTTGTCTTCTGTCAGTCTTATACACACTTAAGTGGTGCATGTTAGATAGGAAAGGCCTGCTACATGCATCAGTGCATTTCAGTAGCATACCTGCAGTGCTCATAGTGCCCTCACTCATTTTCTTCCATTTAGTTTGGTGCTAATGAACAGCTTTCAATTTTTGGCCTCAATGGATTTCAATACACCTTCACAGGCTAGACTTTACTAATGTTGTACCATTATTACCTAATAGCATGGGGTTCTTACCACTGAAATCTGTCCATATAACTAGCCAACAAATGTCCTAAGTGGAAAATCCGTCTTAAACTTCCAGCCAATATTGTAGTGCACGTTTATTTCTGACCACAGTGGGGCACTGTAGCTTCATCACAAAAAGCAGAATGATTTCATTGCTTTGAACAACACTGTTTACCAGATGGGTTGGATTCAGAAGCACAGGAGAACATGAAATCGGTACAAATTAGGAGTATGATCAGAAATGTGTTGTGATTTGCTGCGATCATGAGGGGATATGACCATAGGTTGCTGGTGGAGGAGCTCTAGGCTAAACAAAGTCCAGGGGATGCGGGGAGGGGGGAGTGGGTGAGATAAGCTCCCACTAGCTCATGTCCAGGCCAACTCCTAGATATAGAAGATCACTGTCAGTGTAATTCATCCTCAGCACTAATAGTCTAAAGCGACACACATCGGTAAACTCAAAAGCCGTTCTGAGGAGGCCTTTTTGTAAACATGATTTCCTAGTAGGAATAATTATTAGAAACATTTGGACAGATTCCCTTAAAGGTAATCTCCATACCTTGAAATGTCCCCTCAGGTATAGTGTCAAAACAAAACAACTGCCCGGTGTGTTTAAGGTAATGAAGTGACTTGTTGTGAATACAACTCAGTGTGGTGACAAGCATGCAGTGCAAGCATCCAGTCACTCCTGGCATGTGTTCATGCAAAGTGGGCACACACGCATAGGTTCTGCAAAAGCCACTCAAACCAAACACTGGGATAAGGCCTGTAGTTTGCTTCAGCTGTGAAGCTGAGGTTCGGCAGAAAACCTGTTTTCACATTAAACTCAAGACATCTGATTTTTAAAGAAGTGAGCAGAGGTCAAAACTTCATTATTGCAAAGGACAGAAAGCATACCCCACTAAAACCTATTCTTCAACAATATAGTCATATGAAAGCCAGAGTGGGAAGTTTCTGTACATCTGAAATGTGCTTATGTTTGAAATGAGTCAGTGATTATGCATATAAAAGACTTCTGGGCATCTCTAGAGGAACCGATGACATCTTCTGATGGCTGAATGGGTTAATATCTTGCAATTGCTCTTTTCATAATACTTCTTCTCAGAGTTCTTCTCAGAGCAAAAACACAGTCGAGTCATTTCGTTTCTCGCTGTGGTTGGCCTCACCCCTCAATAACATGACCTCATCCTGGCCTCTGCTCTATCTCCTTATGACGTCATGCCGAATGAAGTAATCAGATGCTAGACAAGGAAGAAACTCTGGAGGACAAAAAGATTGGACAGCTCCACGTAAACGCTGAAAATTATTGATGACTGGAGTGTCAGGGGAATTTCTTTTTCACTACCTCTTCCTATGAGCGCTCACACCCTCATACACACACACACACACACACACACACACACACACACACACACACACACACATACAAACTGGAGGAACTGAGACAGGCTGTCTTGAGCTTAACCTCAGCCAGACTAAAACATGCAGTGTGAGCTGAACAAACCAGGTTCAAACCGGACTTCCTTTGCACACTTGGTTGCACTTGTGAACTCATCCAGAACTCAGCTCAGCCAGGCTTAGCCGGCCTCCAGCTCAAGCAAGTGCACTTGTGTTAATCTTCTTTTTTTCTTTTCTTTGTGCTAACTTGTGGCTTGGCTAGCTTAAACAGTGAAGGCTGAAAACATTTTTGGTCATTCTCTGGTTCAGGCAAGCAGTGCAACTCACCAACTCCATCTCCTCCTCCTCCGACTGTCCCCCCCCACAGAAAAAGAACAGAGCATGGTATCAGTACAGAGCCTGGGAAGTACACCTACACTTAACATCGTGACTTGCTATGCAAGTTGTGTTCCCCCTAACATAGATGGGCTGATTGATTCTGAAGTATTGTTACTTCTAAAGCTGTTCAGAATTGATTATTTAAAGGCCGTGCTATGGGTATTTGTATATGAGGATCACTTATTCTACATTTCTGCATAATCTAGTTGTTTAACAAAGTCATTAAGACTGGTTTGATATTAAGCTGTACATTACATTACAAACTATTTATTAACATAGATATTTACAGACAATATATTTTGGTGGGGCTCAGAGTGGCTCAGCAGTCTATTGAGCTGCCACTATGGCACGATATTCAATTTTAAATCCCGAGCCATGTTGCCTTGCCATCAGCAGCTGGAGTCAGAGAGAGCACAATTACCCGTGCTCACTCAGGGTGGGTAGATGGTGCACTCTTCCCTCATCTGTTAGCTGATGTGTCTGAGCTGGGGACCCTGTGCTTTCCTCCGAGCATGTTGCCTGCCTGGCGATGCTACATCGGCGGCAGTTCAAAAAGAGGCAGTGGATTCTGCATGTATCCAAGGATGTGCTTGTCTTCATCCTCCTGAATGATCATATCGGCATCATTGCTAGCGCTAGCGAGAGCTACAAACAGGTAGGTTCATTTTCAATTTTGCAGTGCCAAATTTGGAGAAATAGGTAGAACAGGTTAAATGTAACAAATATATACGTTTTAGAAAAATGAATTTTATAAATATGTAGCTTTTAGAGGCAGTAATCATTTCAGACATCTGGTTCGTATCACCACCACCGTGAATTATTCTGATTTAGGTGAAATACTGTGTCCTGACTTTGTTTCCTAACCTTTAAATTATGCAGAAAAGGTCTGAAAATGTAGTGGAATTTCCCTTTAAGCAGTAATCTGAACATATATTACTTTATGAAACTGTCAAGTTTTTATATTTAGAAACGGGATGTGTCTGAAACTGTAAAAGGGGAAAAATATTTTAGCTAGTAATTCTGTAGGAACTACTTCTGTTTCCACTCTCTTCCATCTCATCTCTCTCATAACTATACACACAGAAATAAATGGTATATAATTTGAAGTATTTCAGTATTTAACTCCACTAAACAGCCAAACGTAAGACTTCAAGTATGAACTTCATATTTATGAATTTCCATTTACATACTTTCACTTTTTTCATAATAAGGTGCACAAATATAATTTTTATCAGTATTGGCAATCTTGGTGTTGTTTAGTGCTGCATTGAAAACAAAATCAGTGGCATCTCTTATCCCTACCATCATTCTAAAGCCACCCTGAGCATGTCTTAGACTTATTCTATTCAAATCCAGTGACTGCTGCGTGAAACCAAACGCTACTCGGGTTACCTGCTAATGCGTCCTTTAGTCAAATGAATTGTGCTCCCCAGTCAAATGTGTTACCACAACTTTTTTTTACACTCCAGCTTGAGCTTGCTTTTGTGCACTCCCAGCATGAACACATCCTGTTCAAGCCAACTGAAATAAGGCCCATGGAGCTTAGAGCCGGTTTATATAATGGGAGAAGATGAAAGGGTGTTGTAGAAGCATAGGTTTTTAAATGCTCAAGGAAAGTTGTCTCAGGGACTTGACCTCACTACTAAGAAGTGCTTAACCTTTCACGTCAGAGACTCGTCAATACGCTGACCGTTGAGCCCAATGGCTCCATCAATTCCTTCTGCTTCTTCCACTTACTTGAATTGATCGTTTACTGGAGGGGATAGAATAAATGTTACACCACAGGAGAGTAACAAAAAACGCACTGACTCAAGGATATGCTAGATTAGACATGTAAAAGCGAGGCCAGGTCAACTTAGAAATGAGTTATTGGCTTATATATAGTAAAAAATATATAAAGTGTGTGTGTACTATACAGTATATATATATATTAAAATCTTTTACTTTACTTAATCTTTTATTTGACTACCACTTTTTTCTCCTCCTTCTGTAAAGTTTCCATTTTGGAGATATGAGGATACACACAATTAGTACAACTAACCAAAAGAAAATTTTATCTGCTTTCACCAGACACTGATATTTGCCTAGAAGAAGTATGTCAACTAGCACTGTTGATTAGAATGAGATACATATGAGATACATATGTATGTTTCTTTTTTCCTGGAGGGCTGTTCTTCTGATATGGTGTAGCTTGAGGAGTTGCATGGTATGAAGTTTGAAGGAAGCTAGATGGCCTTTCAGTTGTGCCTGGGCCACAACTGTCTTAATACCCACACTCAATCAATAACAGTGGGGAGACACGACAAGGGCGACAAGATATTATCTGGCTCACACTCTGGGCTTCTGATTAAGCCTTCATCCCCACTCTGTCACACTGGGATGTGATTAATTTAATACCATTATGTCCTAATGACAGGCTGTCTGCAGGGCACACTGCCTGCCCCTGCCTTAGCCTGCCTGTCTGTCTGAAGCACAGAGAGGGGGAGTCCTCAATCCTTATAGACACACACACACACATATACATCCACTTCTACATTCTTAACTGCTTAATTTACTAGGCTTCTGATATCACAAGACTAGAAAGCTGGGTTTTGTTTTGATTCGTATATAAACCCTTAGCATTTCCAGATGCTGGCAAGCGTCACTTACACACACAAACATTTGCACAGAGCAACTAGTGGAAGAGGAGAACCTTGGGTAACCCTGGCAATTTTTCCCAAACAACTCAGTAAGAACTCGGAGTGGAAATAAAAAGAACGGCATGCAATGCTGAAAATATATCTCAGCATTACATGCTGTTCTTTTTTGGAAAACAGTTTTTTTTCTCTACTTTCTTTTTTACATTTGCAGTGATTTATGAGTATGACAGGCTGGCGTAGCCTCAGGTGCTGAATGTGGTCTGAACGCTCTGCACCTTAATTATAATCATTAGAGAGGCCCTCTAATTTCTATATGAATAATTGAGGGAGTATGATGGCACCTGGGCCTGGGAGATATTCCACCATACTGTTCTTTTGTATGACTGTTCGCACTTCTCCTACTTACTTATACTGTAGGAAGTCACATTACAGTGCTATGAGAGGCGACTTTACTGGTAGTAATACAAATTACACATTAGTGGCAACAGGAGTACCAGTACCATTACCAAAAACCCCTTAGAGTCCTTAGGAAAATAGGGTCTGTGATAAAGGTGGTGGACTGTACTCACCAGTGGAGGCATCATGCTTTTACTGGACGGCGGTATGACCACTCTCAGGTCTGGTTTGCGGCTGCCGATGCCCATGTTGCCCCCTGGTGGGGGTGGGGATTTTGTGGGCATAACCTTCCCCAATCCGTTTCCACTTGGAGTGCCCAGAAGCCCCGGCGAGCCCCTGGGGTTAACAAAGCCATTTCCTGCGGAGACATGCAGAGACAGAAAGCATTATGGGAGTGCGTTTCAATCAACCAATCGCCATCAACCGTGAGCAGAGTCGACAACACGCCATTTCGCAGCTGCAGTCATGGCATAGAGTAGCACGCAACGTTAAGCGCTCCCGACCCTCTGGGAAAGTTCTAATAGACTCGCTAATTATCCCCCACATTTACGAAAATAAAACAAGCATTTTAGAACTGATGAGCCCTTGGTCCTCTTGGTGAGCGAACGATATCAAAGCCGGCTTTGTGCGTCCAAGGATGAGAGAGGCAATTCAGTTTAACAAATGTAGTGTGACTAGGGCTTTTTAAGAAGGGAATGGTTAAAGTCATTAGAGCTGAGCACAACCACTCACTGCCATAAAAGACTATTAAAGTTCCATTTTTGAAGGAAAGCCAAAAACTTTGCGAGTGCATAACTCGCAGCTAGAATTCTGCTGCACCTTTGCTCTCTCAAGTGAATGTTTCCTTTCTTCTTATATTTATAAAGCATTAATTTATTTTGCAGCACTCAGCAAATGGTCTCCGATATCTGAGAACACATGATATGCAAAAGCTGTTTATCAGGGCAGTAAACATGTAAATGTTCACAAAATACTAACATTAAAATTATCTGATGTGTGTAAAGGTGTAAAGCTTCATTATTTCCAGAGCTCACATCAGGGAGCTCCATATTTACAGTGACCATGTAATACATATTTGATCTTTTATACATGAAATCAGGTAAACTCTTAGTGGCATTTATATAGTGGCAGAAGTGCAGAGAAGTCAGTAACCAAATCTATTAGAAACGTTTTCTACTGTCTGTTGTGTTTATGTTTGTTTATATTTATTCCAGTGACATGAAAAATCATGTATCATGTATCAATTTAAATTCATCAGTTGGAATGAAATCACACTGAGGGTTTTTCCTCCTTCTGTAATGTTGCCCTATTGAAGATACGTGTTTTGGGTGACAACAATGATATAGTGATTTTACAGTCCAAAATACACTTTCTGAGAAAAGGGGTTTTATAAAAAGCACCAATATTTAGGCTTGGGAGTTAACCTTTTGGAGACCACTAACCACAGTCATTTGTATGAATAAGAATCCAAAGTACAGAACCGGCACAACTGGCTCAGTGTTTCACAATAAGGTCAATAAAAATACAAAGTCAAGCGGCTGCAAATGAATAAAAACATGCATAATTCTTGCCAAAACAAGTAAAAAAAAAAAGCAATTATGTTGATGGAATATTATAGTATCTATTTGGCATATACAAATATCAGTGTACTATAATGTAATAGAGTCTATAGAGTCCTGCATTTGCCCGCCTTAAAATACTTATACACTTACTGATGAGAAAAAGAGTCTAATCCATTGTGACAGTATCTTTGGGCTTGACGTCATGGTCATCCATATATTCATTGTAGGATTTTCCAGCTCCCTGTGTGAATGTCAGTTCATTACAAAGTTGTCTTTCTACCATCTGCTGGCCCACATTGTTGGAGTTTCCTTCACACGACTGCTTGACATATTCTCCAACAATCGCAGGTCATTCGGCCACACCAACATGCAATCCCGGCCAAACAAACACAGGAATTACTTCTGACTGCTGAAAATAATGCAACCATACATGAGTGTCTACTGTAAGCACAGCTAGGAATGTTCTGCAAGCTGGAAACAGTGATCCAGAGTGTCAGTTTTTCACCCCAAAAAATGCACTAGCTCATAGGGCCTTCCTGATTTCTATGGTTTCAAAGCAACTGAACAACGTGGGACTTAAAGCGAACGACTAAAAATTCCTTTTAAAGAAAAGGACCATTTCATTTGCAGCCACTTGGGAGTTGGCATGCATGGTAAAGCGCACTGTCATTTCCGGATGTTTTTCTCCACGATGGCAGCTTGATTAAATGTTAGTCATGGGGCTTTTTTCACCCCCACCCCCCACCCTATGCTCATTTCCTTTGAGAGGCTGCTCTGGGACAGAGGGAGAGTGGGTCATCAAGAGAAGGGACATCACAGAAAAAAGACTGGCTGGACAGAACCTTGTCACCAGCCTAACTGTGGTAACTTACTCGAGACATGTATACATTGTATATTATCGTAGGAGCTACTACCACTAGCACTACTGCTACAGTGCTACATGAGCTTCTTTACACCTTGCATTTAGATGGATGTGTACATAATGTCTGTATGTCTGTGAACATAATTGTGCCAGATTACATTTAAACTTTAACCCACTAATAGTCTAAAGACTAAAAGACTAAAGACATTTGCAAAAAAAAATATTGGTAAAACTGTGTTCCTGGGTACTCACTGAACAACTTTTAGGTTTCTTTTTTTCTTCCGATGACCCATTCAAGAAGTCAACCAGCTGGGTGACTTGCCCAGTTAGGGTAATGCTAAGCATGAACTAACAGGAAATACAGAACAGCCACTATAAGATTAAGTTAAAATGAAAAGTTTTAAATTAAGTTTTTTTGTGGTAAATATATATATACGTGTCAGAGTAAATGGTGAATGTAATGATTATAACTGAGCAAAAATGGCTGAATACCATGTGTAGTGCACTTTGCAGGGAATTACTAGGATGACTGGAATTCACAATTATCAACTTTTTTTTATGTATTCACATTAATATTGCTACTGATCTTTACAGATTGTGCATAAGATTGAAATCAATGTTTTCAACACCATGAAAGGTTACAGCTAAATGTAAACATAAAAGACTAAAATACTGGTTCTGTTGACAGCTTTCAAATTATTTCTAGGAAACAGATCATCTGAAAAAAGAAAGACATGTAAAAAATGACTAACAGAGCTGTGTGTGATTCTAAAATGACTAAGAAAGATCTATGGCATTAAGAATGAAGTTACAATAATAATCAAATCCGAAATGTCCGAAATCCGAAATATAATGTCATTTTTTAAATGTTATTCCTAAGATATTTGAGTCAAGCATTGACATATTTAAATCTACATTCAAATCATGGTTTAACAAGCAGCTTGTTGCTGCGGCACAGTTACATATACCAACTTAGTCACTTAGTCACATAGACCAACAAATATGCATTGCCAGTAATCAATGATTCTCGGGATATGATGGCTGGTGAAAAAATCACCTGTCGGTTCCTTCATTACCATGAAAAAGAAGGATACATTTCTCGGCTGCATATGAAGGAGCCTTAGAAACGGGACAGCCTTGTCAAGCAACTGTAACGCAGAGGCTTTAAATACAGTCTCTGTATACGGACGCAGCCCCTGAATTGGGACACACTGTGTGTTCTAGTCTTAATCCTTTTAGTTTCTGGGCATCTACATTACTTCTCGGTTCATTATATGACTTTTTAGCACCGGCATTCAGCGAAGTGATAGTGTTTGTGAAGTGTGTTAGAGCGCTTCTCCACCAATCAGCCTGCGTGGCTGGATTTAACTGCTGTATAATACTAAATATAAAAAAAATGTGGCCGCAATAAAGAAACACATTGAGGCTTGAATAAAAAACAGGAACACAATCCTCAGTTCTGTAAAACACATCTGGATCACTTAACTGTTCCTTTTTTAAGGAAACACTGCAGCATGATATTTCTTTGAAACGCAAGGATTTGTCTGGAGCAACAGAGCGTAGCTTTAGCTTAAGATGAACTTCTAAGAAGAGTTTCATGTCCGGCTCTTCTAAGAACAGTTTCATGTCTGGCCCTGTAGGGTTCTTCATTTGGCACACAGTGAAAATGCCACGTAAACATGACCCCATGTGGAAAATCACCTTTCAAATCACCGCCAATCATCTTTCCACTACTGAATTCATAGCGCATGTCTTGAGAAATATGTAATAAGTGTACAAAACAACTGTCTGGGCTTTTACATGAAAGCTTCCCATAAGTGAGCTGTCAGGATTATAGTCATTTATATATTACACCATCATACGAGTTCAACAAGATGAATGTGAAGATGTATTTAGGAACTTTTAATGGCACTCTTATCTTCACTTTTAAAAATAAAGGTGTGACGAAGACTTTTTTAAGACAAACCATTGAAGAGCTACTTTTGGTTTCACTTAGAACATGTTTGTAAAAGAGATGCATGATTGTGAAGAACATTTTAAAAGACGTTTTACCAGTTTAAAGGTTCTTCGCTTTTATAAAAAAAAACATGGTTCATACAAACATGTCCAAAAATGATTCTTTTAAGGCATCACTCGAAAAACCCTTTATATTTAAAAAGAGTATTTAACAATAATGCTCACCCTCACTAAGCACACAAGGAAAAGCTAGCCAGATCCACAAAAAATTTGTAAGCAATGTAAAATTTGTACCCGTCAGCAGGAAGTCTAAGGTGAGCATGTGCGACTGTGTGTGCTTGAGCAGGGGGTGTTGGCTGGGGGGAGGGGGTCTGCAAAAGGGGAAGGAACACGTGTTGATATTACTGTAAAAGGCACAACGACAGTGCGCAGCATCTCCGATAATGATCGGACGGAATGTTAAACTATGATATCACTGCATGGAAACGCTCCAAAGTTCTACTCTGAAACTGGAGGTGTTGCCTTGCACACAGTAACTGAAACCCTTCAGAGGAGCAACAAACTCATGTAGCTCTGAGTTGCCAAAGCCACATTCAGCTCAGCGAAAATAGGCACAAACGCCCTCATATCACACCCTGGTGTACAAATACCTGCTCAAGAGAGCAAGACATTGCCTTCATTAATGTATAAATGTATCCATTTAATTACATAATGAGTTACGCAATTAATAAAAATTTTTATTCAATTTCTTTTCTGCATCAGCAGGTTTTAGTTTGTGCATACATATTTCAACGTCAAGAAATCAGAAAAACATGGCGAGCACATAAAGATCCTCCTCTTTCCACAAAACAAGACTGTAAAAACGTAACTGTATTCCATTACAGTTACAGGAACAAGGCAGTAATCAGATTTCCAATGAGCGAAAATGTGACTTCACATTATTTAGCCTTTGCAAACATTTGTAGGCGGCATGAACTTCTGCGGTCAGTCTCTGTTGTTTCTGTAGTTGACATAGCAACTACCAAGCTGATCGAACGCCTGTGTGCCAGCAGGTACAACGGTTTACATGACAGGGTTAATAGGTCTTCTGCTTCATCAACCACACATCAAGGCACAACAAATAGCTCTTTGAGCGATGTCATAGAAGAACCGCTTTTAGTTCCATGAAGAGCCAATGTTACCATGTTGGTAAAAAGTGTAAAAAACCTTAAATTTGGAGACGTGTGAAGAACCTTTGCATCAAGTAAACGTTACTATCATGGAGTGGTTCTTCTATGCCATTGCTTAAAGAACTGTTTGTGTCGCATCTACTGTGCACAGTTTGGGCAATAATATTTAAACCTGTAATTTTTTTTTTCAGTGTTATTATAAAATTATTATGTTTCTTTTTCAGAGATTATGTTACAGATTTTAATGCAGCCTAGTTGTTATGCATTACCATATCATACGACATTGTCACCATTTCTCTTTCTCAAAAGAAAGGGTTTATCCTTTGATTCATGCTGGAAACTGCCATGCCCTGCTGAGTGAACCTACCAAAAACCTGTCCTAAATTCGAACACGGGAATGGAACATGGGAGAGCTGCCTTATTAAACTGCATGTTCCCAAACAAAGCCTCTCGCGGCTCTGAACAATGCAAGCTCCTTTGGAAACTGGCTTATGTAACGACCTGCCTTCACAAACACAAACATTTTGTTTTCTTTTTTAAAGCAGAAAAACAAAGTGCCATTTCTTCAGAATGCACCACATGGCACTGTATGAGCCCTGTATGAGACTGCTGCTGAACTATTGTTACCTTAAGCAACTTATCGTATGTTGAAAGAGGGCAAAGAGTGTGTGTGTGTGTGTGTGTGTGTGTGTGTGTGTGTGTGTGTGTGTGTGTGTGTATGCGCGTCTGTGTGAGTGAGAAGACGTCTAATGGATTTCCAGAATCAAAGCTTTGACTCCCTAATAGATTAAGTGGAAAAGAGACCAAATTCTAATTATAGTTTTAATTAATGAGGCTGAACGGTACCTCTTTAGAGGGTGCAGCCGTATTGTTTTGGCTCAGGAAACTGCGCACAAGAACAATGTGAGCCTGCAAAAAGAGCTCCAACAGCTGTCGCCAAGAAAATCCAATTCATATTTTACTTGGAGAGCACTTTAGTACAAAAATAAATATCATTTATAATGCCTCTATGAGAGTTCTTAAAAAAAAGAAAAAAAAGAGATTTAGGACTGGAAAGTCCGTCTGTGAAGCAGGATAGAGGGGGGCTGGGGTGGCTACAAACCTCAAGATATGGTGGAGTGTAACATGCACAGTAACAGTTCTTTGCAAAATATATTCTTCAAGTACACAAAGAGGGTTTGTAATTGCTCTTTAACAGTGCGTAACTCCTCGGTATTAATGAGGGAATCTGCCATGCTTCTAGGCACGTTGCATAACTCAGTAAATACTCTCACATTCCGACAACCCTCTCATTGTTAATGCAAAACAGAGAAGGCGCCGAGCAGCCAAAAAGTACATCTGTAGCGGGGCGCATCGCGCTTGAAGCTGAATCCGAAATTGCCCTGTAGATCGTCACATTAGATCGCTAATTGGTGCTCATCAAAACACCAACGACATATTTTTGGAACAATTAAACGCGCATGGCTGCTTCTCTGTGCACGATCACACATTGTGAACTTCAGTGTGTTCTCGAAAGTTGAAGACTCGCCTGTGTGAGACTGTACCCATGCACATGGTTCACAGTTTCTGTCAAGGCTTTGCAGTTGTGATATTAATTTTAATATGCTCTGCAAAGACCGGGAAATATGCTAATGAGTATTCTACAAAGTCATGATCTTGGAACCGAAGCTTGCCACTTGTGGCAGGAACACAAGCAAGAAAAACTCTTCAATCTTGTCATCATCAAGTTACCCAATCAATTTCATCCCAATTTTCGAGTTATATATTTTTACTAAGATTCTTTTGAACACTCTAAGTAAACCTAGAGGCAGATGTTACGAAAGGCGTAGTTTTAAAAAAGATGATACAAAATCTTTTGGGATCAAATGAGATTGAGACACAAAGCAGAGAGGCCTAGACCACCTTCTGGAGCTGTGAGCCTCTCAGCCACCAGCAGTCTGTGCTAAGCTGCCTCAGACATTGCCTGGGGACTGTAAGCCCCCATTCTGCCCAGCTATACACGCTCTGACACGCAAACACACATACACACACAGCCTCCGCTTCAGCAACCAGGACAGACGCTGCACAGTCAGCTGGGCTAGCTAGGGAAAAAAGACCTGGATCAGCATCCAGAGAAAAGTGCCTGCAACCAGGCGTGGAGGAGTTGTATACGGTGGCAATGCCATGCAGACAATGCAATCCAGCCAAAACTGATGGCTGAGCTATATGCTGAAAAACTGATGTACAAATGTGATATGCCACTGATCTGATGTGCACAAGCTGTAGATTATGGTAACAGATCTAAAAATGGTTTGTCCAGATTGGAACCATTTGCTGCAAACTCCAAATGCAGCTACCTAACTAACCATTTTTGTGAATCATGAAGAGCAGGTTTGAAGAACCCTCACATAATACAAAGGTTCTAAAGCAATCATAGATTAAATATTCGTTTGCAGTCTACCATATGCAACAAACTATATGCATTTTTGGCGTAGCTGTATAATCCTTATGAAAATAACAATATTTTCTGTCAGGCTAGGTTTGGAACCGTTTGTTCAATCCACCATGTTTGATGGGATTTTACTGCTTCGTGTGAAAATATGGTGTGTCAATAGAAATAGGAAAAAAAAAAACACTTCCACAAATTTGTCAGTCAACATCGGAGCATGTTTGAGAAGACTGACGCAAAACCTTCTGTTCCTCTTCCACACATCAAAAGCGGAATGCAATTGGAAATACAGACTGGAACTCTAGCAGCTCAGCAGAGGCAGAACTAAGAGCAGAAAAGTAAGCCATTTTGTTCCAGAGATATGATGAGTCACTCTGTCCTCCGGCAACTATACAAGTGGTTAGGTAACGCTCCAAAATAGTGAAAAGGGGAGACAAATCATGCTCGAATGAGAGCATGATACTCCACACATGGAAAAAAAATGATTTTCTACCACCCTAAGAGAGCATGGCAACATGATAAAAAAGATGTACATATATATATATATATATTTATTTTTTTTTCTTCTCAGAAGAAGGAGCCGAGCATGCGCCGGGATTAGAGTTTGGCTCATCCGTGCCATTCCCTGGGCTTCAGAAGTGATCCACAGCATTTCCCAGTGCTCGTTCTGCCAGTATTAGATGGAGCAGTGTGATCGGCAGTCCTGCTCTGAGCTGCCCATGTCCCCCCACCCCAGTGCTGCTCGAGAAAAATCAGAGGTATGTGCGGAATGCCCATTTGACAGGAGCGCTGAAGTGGTTCGTCTTCCAGGCGGCCGTGCTAGTCAAGGGCTGTTTGGAACAAACAACAGCTGCGCCGTGTGGCAAGCGAGCCAAAAGGGCTGAGAGCCCTGGGCATCAGGCCCTAAGCCACACCCTGTAATGGCACTGCTAACTAAGCATGGCTCTGAAGGAGGCTTGGGCGATTTGATGTTATTATCCTGTTGATGTCAACAGTTCTTCTTTAACTTTGATGCTTAAAGAAGATGGTGTCAACTAGTTCGTTTACCAGTCATATAAATTACGGAATTACATTTTGTGGTATCTTTCTAAAGATGATGAACTCTTGTATTCCAAAATCTACTAGCATTATCCTTGGAGCTGTAACTGGTTACTGTTATTCAATCGCATCCACCACAACCTTCTCCTGTAAAGTTGCTGTTTTAGAAATCTTTGGAGGGGTTTTACATGGCAACAATGATGTGCTTGGTTCCAACCACTAGTTTGGGTAGTTACTGTGATACTATGTTTTGGTATTCTATGCTGTTATTTCTGTTGAGAAGGGATGTCTTAGTGGATAGAACTGAGTGGACAGAGTGTACAGTAACATGTTTGTGGATAGGAGTGTGTAGACGATCTCTATTGTGTATGAGTATGAAGGGAATGTGCTAGTGATTAGGTATCTCAGGCCTTTGCACAATGCTTCAAGAAATTAAACAAATACATTAGTATGCACAAAGTATGAATCATATGCACAATGTACTTATTGTGTCAGATTTATAATAATATATAAATACAATACATGTCACATTGTCAAGCCCTGGCCAAGTCTTAGGCCATTTAACCATTTCAATTATTGGTTGTTTTCTTTAAACAATTTCTTTCAAAATATGCTAATACGAGTAATAATTTGCTGTACTATTGTCCTAATTTAAAGCTACATTCTAAACATTGCTATTGGTTATCACCTATAAAACATCCAGACCCTCATTAAGGAATACTGGGGCAGAATACTTCCTCATTAGACCCTTCAAGAGCAATCCTTGCTAATACAATTACTAAATAATTTAGTCTACAGTCTCGTACTATCATACCATTGGAAATGGGTCAGCGGGAAAATCTCTGACATGCAATAGAGTAAAAGGCTTTGACGTTGAATGATCAGCAGCCAGTGCATGAATTCTGGCACTTCACAGGAGAGCGACTTCTCCTATGAAAACACACAGATACACAGACATGGAGCTTTAGTCTGTGCATGGTTAAGTGTAATAATCAAAACACTGCATATAGCTGTCAATCCTCATCATTACATGTGGGTGTCCAACCCTAATACTCTCTGTCCCATACTGTGTGTGTAAGTGAGTATATGTGTGTGAGAGTGTACGCATTCGGCAGTGAGGCAGCCAAAGCCCACCTGTCTCTGCCAGTCACACACACAGAGTGCTTATGACAGCCTGTCCGGTCATTGTGTACAGAGGACTTAGAGGGATGTCATGGCCCGAATGCTTTCAGGGTTCTGCTGGGTTAGGCATCTTGCTGGCTCGCACCAGCCATATAAGGACTGCGGCGGTACCGGGAAAACAGATGCACCTGTCAATAGAGGGAAGGAAACTAGAGGAGGGGAGAAGGGGGGCACAGGCCTTAAAGGAAACAGCATGTTTATTTACCTGTCTGTCTGAATTAGCCCTCAAAAGCATAGCCTATCCCTTTCAATGCTTTAAACATGAAGGCATATAACGCTGAACTGCTTGTGCAAATACAAACAGACGCCTTAACAAACACTTGACAGCTTAGAAAACCACTACACTACAGATTCACTATCCGGAAATGCTTCTCAGTACCAGTCTCAATGTACTGAACACAGCCTAACTCTCCAATATTAATTCAGTTTTGCAAGAGTTTCCTTTAAAATCATTGTGGAGGATTTTTGGCTCACTCTTCTTAATAAAATAATGTTTTTTTCTTTTTGAGCTGTTCAGAGGTGGACTTGCACTTGTGATTGTTGTGTCAGATCACAGATTAATCACGAACAGGTAAAAAGAGCAGAATTCATGGTTCCATTAATTATGGCTAGTCGGCCAGGCCCCAAGGCAGCAAAGCATCTTCATACCATGATACCTCCACCACCATGTTTGACTGTTGAATTATTGTAGAATGCTGTGCTAGTTTTACATCAGATGTAATGGGGCCCATTTTCCAAACAGACACCTTAACAAACACTTGACAGCTTAGAAAACCACTACACTACAGATTCACTATCCGGAAATGCTTCTCAGTACCAGTCTCAATGTACTGAACACAGCCTAACTCTCCAATATTAATTCAGTTTTGCAAGAGTTTCCTTTAAAATCATTGTGGAGGATTTTTGGCTCACTCTTCTTAATAAAATAATGTTTTTTTCTTTTTGAGCTGTTCAGAGGTGGACTTGCACTTGTGATTGTTGTGTCAGATCACAGATTAATCACGAACAGGTAAAAAGAGCAGAATTCATGGTTCCATTAATTATGGCTAGTCGGCCAGGCCCCAAGGCAGCAAAGCATCTTCATACCATGATACCTCCACCACCGTGTTTGACTGTTGAATTATTGTATTGTAATGGGGCCAATTTTCCAAACAGATGCCTTAACAAACACTTGACAGCTTAGAAAACCACTACATAACCTATTAATACATAACCATAATATTAATTCAGTATTGCAATAGTAACTTTAATCAACTTTAACTTAAATAACTTTAATCAATTAAACTTTTTACCACTCTCTTTCTAATGGAGGAATCATTAACACTGATCTTATCCGAGGCGAGAGAGGCCTGCAGTTACTTTGATGGTTGCCTGGGTTCTTTTGTGACTCCCTGCATTAGGGGAGTAATGGCTCTTACTGCAATTTACTTGACCCCAGAGCCTTTGTAACCTTTTCCACATTGGTATATTTCAATAACCTTTCAGAAACAATTTACAAATATTCAAAATGAAAAACAGGAACTAAAATGAGGGGAATTACCTTTTTTCAGGGCCTAAACCTTTTCTGTTTTAGTCAATACATTACCTAGAACTATTCCAAGACAAGAAACAAATGACCGGACGAAAATCACCTAACATGAGAGTGTCTAAAGCTGGTGCAGTGAGACAGATGGAGTATTATGGTATCTCTGTGCACTGTTTCCAACAGTCACTCCCTCGCAGAGAGGTGCTCCATAATGGTGAAAAAGCAGGCGTGCTAAACTACTGACACAGACAGAGCAGGCTGCTGGTAAACAGAGGCAATCCTGGTATTTGTAACTGTCAGCGAGGAGCAGTTGGACATATGACCTTGTGGACGTCCTTGGCGACTCGACAGCATGTGTACACACAAGCAGCAGGCCAGGGACGCTAGCAGCTGCCACCACTTTCTTTGAGCATTTCACTGTTTACCTTCACTCTGTCAAAAACATGACTGGACATGTGCACGCTGATGGGTGACACTCAATAGCTTGGTATTTTTTTAATTTTTAATTTTTTAAATGTTAACAGCCTTAACAATGAATAAAAGCCAGTAGATTCCAGTAAGAAATACACAAATGAGGTAGTCACTAGCCTCAACTTACTGCATTGCCATATTCACAGGTTTTAGCAAGGTGTTAACAAATTCTGGATAAGCAGCATTAGAAACAAATGCTTGTGGTCGCCTTCAGTTGTCCTTCTAAAGGACAAAGTCACTTTACCATCAATCACAAGCCTATAAAGGTAGTGAACACACATGACCTAGATTTCCAAATATCCAAGGGAGTAAAGGAACTGCTAATACAACTGTACTGCTCCCCTTACTCACTGCTATAAAAACTAAATTTAAAGAGATACTTCAACCATTTATATGACATACCAAGCAGTGACTACTAGCTGTCATTAGTTGTTGGCCATGTAAGCATTACTCTTGTAGTAACTACTGTAGAGGAATCAGAAAGAGTTCAGAGGTCAGGCATTATGGGAAGAATATAACATCACAACAGCTTTGCGTACAAGGGTGCTTTTATACCTAAAAGTCGCAACCAAGGTGTTACATTGTACACATCTATCTGGTTAGTTTGGGTTTTACATTGTAATTTAGAAAGTGCACTAAAGAACTTTGAATGATAAACATACGTCCCACCATCATCCCCTATGTGTGCTGCGTTTCTCTATACCTGATATTGATTGATTTGTAGAAGGATGTTTCTGATGTTTGCATGTTTTATTTTATTTTATTTTCAGAAAAATATGAATGAACAGATTAATTTGGTTGCCACTATACCATTAATAGTATGGCAATACTACACGCTGCACCAGCTTCAATCGTAGAACTCTAGACTAGTTCAAATTCATCAAATCAACAGGTCTGTTGTGCAACAATTATATCAGCATCTACAGATGTAATTGTCCCTCGTGTTGTCGTCCTGTGCTTTTTTTTTTGCCCAGTTCTTTTTCGCCTTCTATTGTTTAATGGGTGATGATAGAATGCTTCAAATTCCTTGAATTAATCTGAAGGTCTGAACCACCCAAAAAAGGTTTTGGGTAGGCAGTTTTCACACTGCAAACAAACAGAACCATCTGTTCTGGGCCAAGATCTGGGCCAAGACAACCTATTTTGTTCTGGATTAAACAAGGTAGGTGTGAAAGTACCTTAAGTTCATATGTACTACTAAACAGTGCTATATTTAAAGGACTAAGAAAAACATTACGTACAGTGTTTCGCAAAAAGAAACTATTTAAACTCTATATTGGTTGTTTTAACTGTTTACAGGCTGTTGATATCCATGATCACATGGCAGCAATAAAAAGTAATAAATACTATGCTTAAGCTAAGACTAGCAGATGCAGTCATTAACTCCAGACTTTCCTGCATGCATGCATGCACTGTTTGGCATACATTGGTGTAGGCTAACCATCATGCCATCTAATCAGATGCGCAAAACTTATCACAATGATGCACTAGTTCATATGACAACCTGTAGGCAGTTGTAATTTCTTTGATACCCTACGTCCTTTAAAAGACCACCAACCCTATAGGGGTCTGCACTGTATTGAAAAAGGTTAGGATCTCATTCAGAAACCTGTACTCTGACTCACAAAAACAGCAGAAAATATACTTGTGAACAAGTTGTGCAGCCGCGACCTTCACCGATAAGTGCAGTTGTAGGATGACAACAGGAAGCATGTGCTACCACCCAGAGAGTGTGTGAGAGTGTTTGGCCATGGCTGTGGTCAGTGGAGGGGGCTTGTGGCAACACCGCAACGGCGTTCTGCAACAGTGCAGCAGAGGCCGACTTCCCCTTTTCTGCACCTATAATCACGCTTTCTCTACGACCCCGCAAACAGACCCGAGCACATCTACAGTGAAGGCTGGTATTTCCGGCAATGCAAAACGTGTAAAGAGAACCACTGAAGGTTTTCTCTGAAAATGTGCACATTTGAAACCTGCAAAGTGGATTTACTCTGATGTCTTAAAAGGTCATGCTGTGCTAGCTTCTGTCTGTAACTCCCAAGTACCTCTACTGTACTCTATGTGTTTTTGTGGTAGATGTGATATAATAATCTAACCTCAAAGCCAGAAATCAGATTTTAAGTAAATACAGTGGCATGCAAAAGTCTTTGTACCCCTGGGCAAAAGTTCTGTTACTGTGAATAGTTACGCGAGTAAAAGCATTAAGCCAAAAGTAACACGTTCCTTTAATAGTTTGAGATAAAAAAAAGACCCTGAAGCTAACTTTTGAGGACCCTGCATGGTCACTACTTAGTAACACCTCCTTTGGCAAGTAGCACAGCTTGTAAACATGTAATTTCTCATTGGGGACTCATTAGTTATGTAAGGCTACTACTTATGTGGGACTTCTGGGCAATTTTGCAATGCTCTTTTGAGGTCTATCCACAGATTCTGAGTGATGTTTAGGTTGGTGGCCATGGGAAAACCTTCAGTTTGCGAGTTTGCGCCTCTTGAGGTAGCGCTTCATCAGCCCAGAGAACATTGTTGGCCCGGAGAGCCAACATGCACTGGGCTTGTTTAGATGTTCATTTACATGATGCTGTATTTTGTGGTGAGGACGCAGGAAAGGTACTGTGCAGGTGTCGCTGCAAAGTAGAACAGTCCACCACCACATTATAAAATCTGCTAAAGCTTCCTGAAGGTCTTATACAGCCAAACAAGGGATTTGATTTGCTTCTTAAGTAATTCTATGAACAGTTCTCTCCCAAAGTAATGTTGACATCTACCATTCCTTTTAACTGCCATTGCTTATTAACATTACAAACTGATGAAACTGATACCTGAAAAAAAAAAAACATATGTCCTGCTTTGTGGGCATCAAATATTTTCACTGCTAGATAGCAGTTTAGAGGAGCCCATGGCTGCTGGTCAGGTGGCTCTTATCTCTTGGAGTGCCCAAACCTTTGCATGGTGGTGACTAGAGGTGCCAAAAATGAATACAGCCTCACTGTCAAATGTTTCCAAATGTTTTTTTATATATAAAAAAGCAAGCTTTCTTAGCTGGCTTGCAACATGAACATTAACTACACTCTTTAAAAAAAAATGTTTCTTCAATGGTCTTCAAGACAGCGGTTTAAAATAACAACATGATACCCCAAAAAACTGAATCTGAATGTTTAAAAGGTTCTTTGCCTGGTTAAATGTTTTTTTTTTCTGATGATGGACCACCTATTGTAGATATTCTTTATAGTACGTTTTAGAAAAGGCACTATTGATATAAGTCCACTTATTCCAGTGCTATTAAGAACACATTTTGCTTTTTGAGTGTAGAAAGGATCTCAGCAAAACTGCAAAAAATGCAGGGAAAATTCACAGTTACTGAAAACTGGACCTTGAAAATAAAGGCTTTTTAGGTGTTAAAAGTCTCTCTTTCTCTCTCTCTCTCTCTCTCTCTCTCTCTCTCTCTCACACACACACACTCACACACACACACACACACACACACACACATCAACAGATCTTCCGGTACCAGTCCAGCACAGTTATATTACTCCATGTGGTCGCCATGGAGACCACTTCCAGGAGATTACTAATTGATCTCACTTCTGTTACCTTTGTGAGAGCACTGAAAAGGAGTAAAATGTGAAATGTGGAGAAACCTATAACAACTTTTGCTAAAGCATCACAAAGAGAAAAAAAAAGCATGTCTTGCATTCTCCACTCTTCAAAAAGGAGGTCTAAGAAGGTTTTTCATAGCGTTGTGCTTGTAACCATATGTTGGTAAAAAACAGTCTAACCTCATCACTTTCAGAAACCTTTTATTCCCATGGTCTTTCAATTTGAAGAACCATGATGACATACCAAATAAAATGTTAGAGTTGAAGAGTTTTGAAAGACTCTTGTGTAGCTGCAGCAATGGTGTAGCATTAGGTTACTTCACATTTATAACATCACAACTTTGGATCTTTTCAAGATACAGCAAAGAAATAAGATTAAATGTCAAAGGCCTGAAGGTAGACTTTCTCTGCTCTCCATCACTGGGGGAAAAAAACTCTCTAATTCATAACAAAAAGATCACGCAGCACCAACATTTTTGGGGATGAAAACATCCTTTACTGCCTTCCTAATTAGACCCTTCAAAATTCTTAAAATTTTCTATCATTTAACTTTACACCAAAATCCACTTGTCCAGATCATGAAATAACATCTCTTTATGAGTTAACTAGATATTAGTTCCTCAACACAAAAATATCATGAAATAAACCTGTGACTTGGTGTGCTTGGTGGTGGGTGCGTGGAGCTGCGTGAGCCTCCCTGTGGCTGAGATGAGCAGAAAAAAAGAAGGGAGGAGTGAAGGACAAAGTGGTTGTGGGTGCGATGTTGTTTGACACAAAGGTGAAGTGAGAGTAAAAAAGTATATATATATATAGGGCTAAGAAGGAGGATTTGGGGTGTGGTCCATCTCCCAAAATTAAGATGGGAGATAATGTCATATCTCTACTTAGTTTCTATGAGCAAACGTCATCTGCTCCATTTTATTCCACAACCTGTTGCTTATTCAGCTGATTGAGTCATGGTGTTTACTATAAATTATGAGTGCACTGTGGGAGATTGTAGTGTCTTCAAAATCACGATTGAATTCCACGATTCGGACACACAGAGAAAAGTGGCTGACATATTCATTAGAGCCCTAAAGTGTAAATAGGGATTGGGAACCATTGCGGTCACAGCCACAGAATCATAGAATGTGAAAATAATGCACTGGTGAAATAATCACAAAATCACAGTGTATTGTTTACAGTTAATGTGAGAAATGGGCATTAGATGCCTAACTGACCTGCGCTGCCTGTGCTGGGCGGCCTGTGTGGGCCACCGGTGGACAGCACATTTCTGTGGAGGGAGCCCTGGGGAGGGGACAGCATGGAGCCGTCAGTCAGTGAAGTTGTGGCAGCTGGCAGACCCTGACCACTCAGAGAGCCCCCTGGGTTGTAGGACATAGGGTTGGGGTTCGTCACTGGCACCGCCACATGCATGGAGAAGTTCTGCTGAGGCAAAGCTGTGGGCTACACAGGCGCACACACACACATACACACACACACACAAATAGTTTCAGTGGATTTGTGTTTGAGAGGTAATACATACAGTGAAGACAACAACAGCATAACCACTTAAGTGTCACATTATCAAGGTCGCTAGCATCCATTTGGCAACAGTACACTGATTTTCTACACTATAAAATGACATAAAATAATAGTGCCACCATTGACATCAAGGTGGATTTTGTTCATTTCAGGTATGATATTTTTTAGCCTAGATGCACGATTCATAATAGCTATGTGAGAGTTTGTGTGTGTCCGTGTGTGCGTACATATCTCCGGGCCTCTATCAGGAGTGAAAGACGACTCCTGGGCTTTAGTGCTTTTATCAAACAATGGAAGACAAACCAGAAGATGGATAGCACAGTGGAAAAAAAGGTAATCTCAGGAGGGCGATCTCAGGATCACCTTGGGCTGTCCAAAAAAGTCCTGCCTAGTGTGAGGAATACTGTCGGAGAACAACTCTTTGTTTTCAATTTTTTTACTTTTACAGTACTGTACCATTTGCCATCCAGGCACAAAACACATAACACTGTTAGATATACCGTATACATGTAGAGACATGCATATATATCCGCACGAAATCTTGGAGTTTGGGGCAATAGTCAGCACTGCACTTGGTGTATTTTCACTAAACCGAACCAAATTACAATATCAGTGAGTTCACACTGCTTAAGATACAGCAAAAAGTCCTTGCGGAAGATTAGGGCAGTGTGCATAAGCTAAGATACTTTTCTTTATCTGATGTAACAAACTGAAATTACAGATAGCGCTCGGCACTCTCGTGAAGTGCAATACAATATACGGTCAGTGCAGTGCTGATTATCGGCAGTGCTTCTGGGCGGGTGAGTGAGCAGTGAAAGTGAGACCACTCCATTCGCAGCACGCTTACAGTCAGTGAGCCAGTTAGTGATATCATTAGTGTGTTAATGGCACAAAAGAAGTGGTGCTTGGTTCAATGTGCAGGTTGGACAGTGTGGTGGGGAGGGGTCTCCTTGGCAAGTCTCTGTCAGAGTGTTATGGTCGCCACTCGCAATAAGATCACCATTGTATCAGGTCAAAAAACAAAAATGCTCTATAAAAAACTTGGAGTGTATTTTAGCTTTTTTTTTATAGGTGGGCGATGGGGGTGTGGGGGGTGCTGTATAGAAATTCTTTCATATAAGTGTGGCCTTTAGAATAAAAGCTGATTGGGTTGGCAATCGCAAGTTTTAAAGGGCCCATATCCTACATTAAAGAGGCTGTTTTGTTTTGGGGTGGTTACATAGTATTGTAAGCAGTATAGGTTGAAAAACTCCTAGGAAACCTGTTTTCCATGTTTGGACTATATGGACTGAGGAAACACTAAATACCATACATCCATCTCTCCATGATATGGACCCTTTAAACGGACTAAAGCAATTGCAATTGGAGATAAACAAACAACCCAGGTATTATCATCCACTAAGATGACTGAGGGAAAAAGAAAGTGGTTGTAATGAGAGAGAAACAGAGAAAGAGAGATACAGAGAGAGAGAGAGGGAGAGAGAGTGAGAGAGTGGGAACACTCAAGCTCCTCACAACCTCCCCCCCTATCACATGACCCAGGCAGAGTGTAGCTCTGAAGGAAAAAAAGATTCAATTTCCAGATCCGCTGGGGTGTAAACTGGGCTTGTGGAAAAGAACACATCCATCACCCTGAGCCACCGGATCTGTCAATACTCAAGCCACTACTCTGAACTGGAGGAATCTTCCCAGGGAAATATTTTTCATGGCGATCTGTCTTTACTTTTACTTCTAAAACTTAAAAAAAAAAAAAGGAAAAAAAAAAAAAAACACTCTTCATTGTTTGAGGCTTCTGGCTGAAATTCTCCCTGTGGTTTTTGGTTATCATAACAAAGCCTAATGCGGCTGCATTCGCTTTTTTTTGCCCAGCCTCTAAAAAAGAGTGACACCTATCCAAACAATGTGATCTTATCGAGGTGTGCAAAAACGGGTTGCAATAAATAAATTTAAAACACAAAAAAACAGTGCACTTCCAACAAAAAAAAGAAGGTTAATGCTGAAAAAAGTCTGTGCTTGCATTAAAAAAGTGTGGACAGAGTTTGCAGGGTGGGGTAATGTAAAAGAACAACCAAAAAAAAAAAATTAGAAGGCGAACAAAAAAAAAAGGGAGGGGAGGGAGTATCCTTTCTGCCACAAAGCCAAGCAAGAATGTTGCATTTACTTACGATTTTATGATTTCGCATCATATTATCAAACTCCTCATTAATTTTTTTATATTTCTCTTCTGTGTGGGGGGTGAGGACATATGAGGCATCGGGGTCCGGGCTATCACAGCCTCTGTGTTCTTTCTTGTTTAGCGCCTGTAGTGAACATCAACAATAGAAACAGGGATCAACACAAAACGGCAAGGGCGGAGGAGGCAGTACTTACAGCAGAGCGCTTGTATATTAAATCACTCTCTTCGTTTAGTTTGCTGAAACGGTCGTCCATGAGGGGACTGTGGCCAAAACAGTCATCCGGATCGGGACTGGCACAGTCACTATGGCCTTTGGTTCTTAATTTCTGCAATAAAATCATAGAATTCACACACGCTGTACATACAGAAACATGCAAACACAGTGAGGTTGCAGTAGCTTGTCCAGGCTCCAGCTGCTAGCTTTGATTAAAACAATTCACTGTTTTGATAAGAGAAAATACATTACAATAACAGCATAGCATCACTGTTGTGAGAAAACATTGTATCTCAGAAAAGCCAACTTAACTTTGACTCAGCAAAGTTAACTTAACTTCACTCAATTTTCAAATGTCGTTATATAAAAAGTTATTAGGTTTTCTCATGACAGCAACTTTATAAGACTTTACAAGCTGGTGTACTGTATAAAAGCAATAAACCATCCTACATTCAATTCATTTCCAGTTAAAATAAGTGTAAATTAATAATTTTCCACATTTCATTATCTGAGAAGATTAAATGTGAGACAATGGACTTGCATAAGAAAGGAGAACCCCCCAAAAAAACAAATTATCAAAAGTGTCACATCATACAAACAACACTTGAAGCTATCATTTTGGAGAGAGAGAATCGAGCTCCATTCTTGCTTTAGATTTGAAATAATTCACAGATGTTACTTTCCATCCTTCCACTGTGAGAACACAACTAACCATGTGAGTCTGAAAGGATGTGAGGCTGATTATGAAGCTCTTACTAAGAAAAGGAAACTACATGCCACTATAAAGTAGAAATGAAAACGCTTAAGCTGCTGCTGCTGCTGTTTACTGCTGCTGCTGTAAAACAATGGAGGACTTGCTATGCCAGAGCCCAGACCTCAACATCATTGAATGTGTTTGGGATGACTTGAACACTGAGATGCTTTTACTTTTAATTCAACTTTTAAGACTTTGGAGGCATGGAAAAATGTCCCCGCAACTAAATGAAAGCAACACTATACACTAACAAATCTGAAATGTTATTATTATTATTAGTTTGAATAATGATAAGAGGACTGATTTTTACATAGTACTAACAGTTATTCCTGATTAATGATTTTTTTGATTCAGGTTCTAAATTGAAAAGCGAATATCCAACATCACGTTTTTGTTTTTATTCAGATCCTAAATAGAAAATTGAATATCCAACATCACGTTTAGGCCACTGGAGAGAGTATGCAGTTAATAAACTCCCAGCCACACTACAAATTCAGTTATCTATAGCTACATATGTGCTTTAACGTATGGATAATGAGGACAATAGATTCACAGTGAGGGCACTGAACTTACACTGGTAGCACTCCAGAGGCTAATTTGGTAAATGCTTTTACAGCTAATACTGTGACGCTTGGTCCATGACTATTGCATTAGCCACTGTGGAGGAAATTGAATTGTCAGTCTTTATCCTCTGCCTTAAAAAACATTCAGCTCTGGAGAAGCCAAATTATGTTTTTCTCCCTTTCTTTCTCTTACTCCCTCTCTCTCGCTCTCTCTCTCATACACACAAACACTCCCTTGCACACCCTCTTAGCATGTGTGCGTTTCGTTGCATTTTTCATTATCTTTCAGTTATCATAAGCTACCCAGCTGGAAGGCAGCCTCACGTAAGAAAAGTCCCACAGCGCGGCCATTTGGAAGCTGCTTTGAGTTTCTTCCAGCACACTTGCCACTCACAAGAGCCAAGCTGTGTAAGAGTAGCGTGCCGAAATAATGGATTACCATATCAGGTCACTAATGCTTATTTGACCATGAAATAGACAGATTTATTCAAAGAGCAAAGAGCAATGGAGGGGGAAGAAGCCTGCTTTACTGTGATATACTTATTAGCCTTATTTTTACGCTGATAGTACGGATGCTCAGTGCAAAAAAAAAGTCTGCATTGATCTTGTTACAGGGAACAGTTCTTTTTCTCTTCTTGTGTCTGAAGTGTTTGGGCGCTATGGTAGCCCAGCATTTGTAAAATGGGCCACATTACACACAGTCCAATCTGAAGTGGGCTGGACTAGTTTTTATTAGAAAACCTGACACTGTGTATCTACGTCTTTTGGAAAGGGACCATGTTGATCACATGATATTCTTTCTAATGCTTGCTACAGAAGATTACCTATCATTAGCACAATTTAGCTAAAGTTTTTATCATTCAGTTGTCTCTGACTGAAAAAACAACTGGGTCACCTACTGACTAAATAAAATGAATTTCCAGCCCCACTTACATTCTGTCAGCGCCATCATGTAAGTAAAAGTAAATCTTTTCATGAGCAGTGTCAGAGGTTCACTGAATTTTATATAATTAATTTTAAAGTTTAAAGTTTCACTGTTCGAGAACTGCTCCATAACCCTCCCAGGCTTAAATGGAGATTTTGACCCGTTTGACTGCTAAGTTTGACTGTCTCCCTGTTTGTGCCAGCAAGTCTTTGCCCATGTGGTTCAGGAAAATGGGTGTTTTAATGTGAAATCAAGCAAATGTGAAATCAAACAGTGGCAAACTTAGCTTTTCAAAATGTTTTTAAAACAAATAATCATGATTCCTTTGGCAGTTGGAATAACTACAGCTCCTTTCACATTGGCACTTTTACCAGTAATTGAACAGAAAGGGGTTGAGCGTGAACACAGTGTAGTTTACCTGCGTGACACCTAATACAATTCACTAGAAAGTACTGGGGGGGTCTAATTTGTGACAAACTTTAGTTTGAAAGTTGAGTTTTGAGTTTAGGTTTGCAAGTAAAAATGCTATGGGAGTGTATATTGTACATAATTAGTTAGCAGAAACGACTAAAATCGACCCTGTCATTGTGGGCAGCCGCTAATATGCAAAAGCGACGCAGCATGGCCCTCCAAACAAAGCAACAGTGTTTTCTGTTCAATACTCGAGCTTTCAGTTTTTCCTACAGACAAAAGTTGCCATAATTGAAAAATAAAGGAGGTCTTGGCCATTCATGCTTATCAGGATTGTCACATTCTGCTGACCTCAAATCTATGGCAAATATGAATAAGTGTGGAAAAGTAGGATACAAAGCCTATCAGCAAAAATATCAGCAGTAAAAGTGACTCTGTAATGTTTTGTGAGTGAGAGGGGTTTTAACAAGGAGGTAGGACGATCCCACATATTTTATCCATTTTTTTTATATGAGCAGTCAAACACTGATTGGGGTTCAAACCAGCTTCAGGATAAAAAAATGGGTTCAACATTAAATAATGTTTGTTGGAAAAGCTCCTACTGTTCCACAAAGTATTATCATCAGTAAACAGTGGTTTTATGTTGAGAAAAAAGAAAGAAAGTGTCACCTGAAAAGTCAACGTCACTCAAATGAGGCAGTGCATGTGTGCATGTGGTGCACTTGCTGTTCTCAAGCAGGTATTTAGCACTAGGGTGAGACCTGTGCTGATCTTATCTAGTCCATCTAACAGTTTGTGAAGCCAAACTGTGCACTCGGGGCCGGCTTTCACTACTTCAGACGCTGTTTGTTACAGAACTACTTGTAAAATGTACTCTGTGTTCTTCCTCTGCACCTTATAATTCTTCAGTAGAGAAGTCCCAAACGTACGTCACAAAAGCAATTAAATATCCTACAGCTATGACAACAGTAGGTCAACCTGATCTTTCTCTAGCAGCAGGGCAAAGTGAAGTGCTGAAGAAAAGTCTCCTTACTACAATGAAAACCCTCTTGTATTTCACATAGCTTCCTTGCAACGTCATCACATCAGCTTTAGTCAGTACTGTATGTAAGTTAAGCCACTCTTTTTATGAAAGGTGTCATAAGAAAAAGCCTACAATCAAACACTAAGCTCATATGAATGCTCCTTAAAGTTCTCAAAAAGTCAGTATTTTGTTAAAAAAAAAAGGTCCAGCTTGTTTTCCAAGCCCTGCACTCCAGAAAAAGGCTAAGCCTTATTTCTACAGAGTAGAGATATATGTTATGTCAAATAGAGCACCAGAGGCTTGAACCTGCTAACAATAACACAAGCAAGAAGCCCCAGGCCCCATGTGTAAACTTTAGAAATAGAGTCATTAAACACAAAGGGCCAAGAACTACTTATTAAAAACCAAGGGGCTTAGACTATATGACACCATTGAAACAGTATTTGGCTTTGAAATACACAATCCTGGACTTTAAGGTTCAAGAAGCAAAATGTATTTTTTATATAATTTAGTGCTTTTTCATAGACTCTTAAACTTTAGATATTATATACGGCACAATTTTTTTTAGCATTTATGATCCAGGATTCAACACAAATGCCATCAAAGATAATTGTGAGACTATTTTAAGATATTTATGAACACCACCTGTTCTTAGAATTGTTCTTAAAAGTTAAAAAGACATGAAATGCAATGCTGAATATAAAATAATGTGCACATTACCCGCATTCTTTAGCCTTTCCAAAACCTGCACACATTATTTCAGTGTGTCTGTGTACATTATTGTCACATTAATAAATGTGAAATTATCGTAACACACAATTTAGTATTTAGATTTTTTTTTATTTCTGCAGATACTTAATGTAATGTAATGTTTATTTATATTTATAACATTTAACTCAAGTTAATTTAATCCCTTTTTTTACACATTGTACTAAAAGCAGTTCACACACAAAGAAGATCTGAAACACCGCATCTCTGAATCTGCAGTGGTGGTTCACTGCTAATGACTTTTCTAGGCCCTCGGCATACCCATACAACTATTTAGGGTGGGTCGGACGAGAGTGGCTTTCGCTCTCTCTTTCTAAGCGACGCCTTCCTGAGTCATTTCCTGTTTACGGAGGCCTCAGTGCGCTTGCAGGCCTGTGTTTACCCGGGAAACTATGCACTTTCTCCCCAAGAGTGCCACAGATTCCATCAGGACCTGCAAATTAAAGTCCCAACCTGCTCATTATGTGGGCAACGGTGCGGCCGGACCAGAGGAGCAGAGGCGGGGATCAGGGCAGGGCCGCCGCCTTGCACACTAACCCCTGCGGCACGCCCTCCTATCCACTGGGCCCCGGGCAAAGCGTCAGTGCCAGGGTGCATAGCTTGATGTGAAAAATGCAGTGCGTGCGATACTTTGCGAAGATGTCGCGAATTGGCTGAACAATGCAAACAGAGGGAGCAGATGAAGGTATTGTGATAGTTGGAGTTTCACTGCACTGGTGTTGAGCGTAAGGTGAAAAACTGAACTAAAGAGGGACATATGAAACTCACAATTTCAGTGCTTAAGAATATACATTTGGGTATCTAGAGTGCCTCCCAACCTATAAATTGCTGTTTCACTGTTTTCGTTCAGATTTGTCTTGGCTTCCTGTGTCACAAGCCATCTCAGAATTATACTGCCCCACCAACTACCTTTGTAAAAGCAGAGTTTCACAAGGCAGGTTTTTTTTGGGACATTTTAAGTGTATATTGTTTCTGATTTGAGTAGTTAAAAACTTATGGAAAGAAAGGCAGGTACATCAGATTAATACAACATGTCATACAATGTAGTACAATGTCAGAAACTACATGAGCAAGTCTATATAAGAATACTTAACAAGTCCACATGGCGTTATACAAATGTGTATGCAGTTTGTGTAATGGTAATCTGTGGGGATAAGCTACACTAGCCTTGTAGATCCAGTAGACAAGACAAGACAACCATATTCCTCATTCATGTTGGCCTCCCACTCCATGCAGTAAACACACACATACACACTAATTGCAAAAATGCTGAAGAGACGAGAGCGGACACACACACACACATACCAACCCTATACACTCAGAGAGACTCAGAGAGATTCTCAGGCTGCGCTGGGGAGCACTTTGCAGAGTGAAGTGCTGGGACAGCGCACTCGTAAATCCTTCTTAAATGACTTGGCATGTTTCGGCTGTCCCGCAGTCTCCGCCTGCAGCTCCCAGTAAACGGATCACGGAATCAGCACATGGCCAAACAGGTGGCCCTCTCCCCAACACCTGCCAGGCAACCCGAGCCAATCAGAAGCCTCCACTCACCAACATGGCCATAGAAGGGGGCCTGAAGGTCATCAGCCATGACACCCACCAACTCACCCACCATCACTACCAACCCCACTGCAACACTTGCTGTCATTTGACGCCCTACGAGATCCTCAAAGGCCGCGGTTCACTTTGCACCAACGGTATACAAGGTGTTGCCAAGCGCTAATGCACTCGGATGGGTCTGAATCCATTACCTCCAAGCACAGAGAAGAGGGGTGAGGGGGTCATTCACAAGTTTGATTAAACTGCATCATTTGCATTCGTAATTATACTTTTAAAAGTAAGGTCCTCCTCACTGTGGAAAGCGGACGGTGATTACGGACCTCGGCTTCTAGGCAGTGGCACAAAAGCGCTTGGACAGGAACATGTCTGGGATGTCAAAGAGATTATGTATATTGTTTTCAGAGCAGGCAGAGTTGGCCACAACGAGGGCTGCTTGTGCGTAAAAGAGTGTGTCATAAGAGAAGGGCTGGGGATGGGGAGGGGGCATAGTGTTGTCGTGGTGGTGTAGGTAGGAGCGGGTTTAGAGGGGGGTTGGAGAGAACACTGAAGACCCATATTGTGTAATCTATTCAGCAGGTCCTGGATGCAGCAGGCACAGGACAGTGGGAAGGCAGCCATTATCCGTGTTTTATACAAAGCTGGCCAGGGCCCTATTGATAAAAAAAAAATTGGCTCATACTGAAAAAACAAGAAAGAAAGAAAGAGAGAAACTGACGTCAAGCCAGCAGGACATAGCTGTTCGTTTGTGTAACGTGGAGAGAGAAAGATAGGCACACCAAAGCCCACTAGTCTTCTAAAGCATAACTTCCTCCAAGCCTCTCCCTCTCTACAGCTAATACTGCTTTACTGTATGCATACACACACATACAAGCACTCTGCACACTTTTTCAGAAAATAAGCAAGTCTAGAAGGTGTGATATGAAAGTGATATGAAAGCCTGTTAACCTTCCGTTTCTAAATATCTGTTTGAAAACAGCTTTACAGCCTTTTCTTGTTGAAGTCAAGCGTTAATTAAGTCCAAAATTCTACAAAGTATAATCTCAACACATTTTCTGGAGCTAAAAATAACAGCTCTTCCACAAGCCACGTACATTACCTGTTCCTTGTGAAGCACTTTTGGTGAAATGGCCCAACTCTATGCCTTGGAAAACCATTAGTCTACTGCACCCCCTCCTACCACCACCCCCCCCACCCCCCGTGTCAAGGGCTTTTTGAGTTTGACTTATTCATGTACTGTACGTGAATAAAAGGGGGATACAAAAGTACACTGAGATTGAGGGTCTAAAAGCTTAACATCTAAAAAAATGGAGAAATGGTCTTAGGAGAGAAAAAAACAAGTGTGTATATGTCTGTATGTGTGTGTGTGTGTGTGAGAGAGAGAGAGAGAGAGAGAGAGAGAGAGAGAGAGACTAACAGAGAAAAAAAGATGGGTGGAGTGTAAAAGCTGTAGCATGGGTGGAGTTCTCCGCCTCCAACTACAAAAAGTTTTGCATGTTTTTTTTTTTCCTATGGCCAAATATGCTTTATATAAATATGTATTCAGACACTAAGCCTAGACACACACACATAATGTGCTGTAAAACTGAAGTGAAATTAGTTTGAACATGCTGGTAGTTTGATTTGTATACAGACACTGATTTAGAGACAGCTGTTAATATGTACACTACATGTCCGGGATTTTCTATGTTCCTTATGTCTTAAAAATGTTTCAGTTTACAGTCATTTCATATCATATGGTTTCTGGTTGTATCGTATCGTAAGCCAATGCAGTCTGAAGTAGACTTCTGCTCTGGACAGTGATAATACAGTACAACATTCTTTAGGCAATTAGATGCTATTTAGAACTATTTAGAGCATAGTGAACTAGCCTTCCAACAAAACACAAAAATATCAAAGTGTTGTGGGGCACCATATAACACCTCCATCTAAACATAAAAATTCTAAAGTCTATATGTCTGATCTTACCAATTTTAAGTTATGAGCCTCTACAGAAGCGGACACATCAGGTGTTCGGAGCCTGTCATGTAATATGTTAGTTAGCCTAAAAGCCATCTTGAGAGCCTCACAAGTACCTGACGCAGCCACTTCACTGGAGCTTCATAGCCATGCCATTTCTCTGGGTAAGGATGTTCTGGTGTTGGTTTCCCCTCGACAAATTAATGAGAGCAGACATGTCCCGCCCATTGTTCCCATGGAAAATAAGTGGTGAATTTTTTGAATAAAGCTCAAAACAGGGCAGGCAATCCGAATAGAGCTCACTTATGAATATCAGTCTTAAAGGCATTGTAACAAAAAATATTTAACTTGAGGTTGAAAAATGGTCACATAAAAATGTATTGTGACCACAAACATTATGAGTGGACTCAAGAGATAAGTGGGAAAATAAAAAACATAGTACAGTTTGGGACTAATCTTACCCACAAACAACCAGGGTGGCTGCAGGTTTTCGTTCCAATCAAGCAGAAAACCTGCGACCACGTCAGGATACAACTGCAGACTCCTGATCTAGACTAATAAAGTATGTAATGCAAACTCTGAAATGCTTATGAAGTAACTAAGAACTGCCACTGCTCTAATAGTGCTGGTGGTCCAACTCCCCCCTTCCTTAGCCGCTCCAGATCAGAAATGAGTCGATGTCCACATGGCCACACTAGGCAAGGTGGCCTGTTGATCCTCATGACATCACTATTGTGTCCAGAGAGTTCCGTCTAACGGGCTTATCAAAGGGGGCCTTTGAGCGCAGGGAGGTTGCTGATAGGAAGCCTTTTATCTGCTGAAGCTTTTCTGCACATACAGGACATCTGAGAGACATGGCTCTCAGTGCTACTGCTTGCTCTTCTCTATCTCTCATTCTCTCTCTCTCTCTCTCTCTCTCTCTCTCTCTCTCTCTCATTCCTGACCATCTATGGTCTGCGTGGCATCAGCACCTGTAGCTCTACCACAGCAATCAAGTTGTTTTCTCTGTCTGAAGGAGACAAAAGCATTTCCGTCCATTATCGTACGTGCTAATGTTAATCAGTTTGTCTACAACATGTCTTGTCCAGCCTCTCCAAAAGTCTTGCCGCCGCGGGTGACTGGGCCATAGGGCAGGAAGTGACCTCACATGCGTCCTGCCTAGCCATAGTGCTATTGTCTGCGCGCTGTCCTCACAGGAAGCGGAGCGGCGGGGGCTCGTTTGTAGCCTCTGCCGCTGGCTGTTTGGTAATTATGATTGCTGTGCAGCTGTTTAGAAAAAAAACAATACACACTGAAATCCAATATACCCCCCCTCCACCACCACCTCCAGCCAGACAATAGCTGTGTGCTCACATCACAGCCATCCACATCTAAACACCACGAGAGGATTTATGCTCACTTTGGGAGTCGAGCCGATAGATCTCGGGCAGAGCGTGAGAAAGAGAATGCCTTCATCTGGGCTTAGCCATATATGGTAGATAATTACAGGCGGTTGACCACTGAGATTATCGCTTTTATGAATATGGCAGGGACCTATTAGCGGGTGTGTTGCACTTCGGGGAGCAATAGCAAGCTGGCTAAGAACAGCAGCTGCCCAGACACTAAACATCGACAGGCTCGGCAAAGCTATTAGTTGCCAGTGCAAGAGAGGAACGCACTCTCAATCAGGGGGGTATTTTGGGACATGGGAGCAGACTGGGAATTCAACTCCGAATTGAGGATGAAGGCGTCTCAAAGTCATTGTATGGGCTTCAGAGGGAAATGAACTGGTGCAAACGATGTGGCATCAAAGTACTTCTCCCATCCCCACTGGCCTCAATATCTTGTTCCCAATCTACTGTACGATAAGCCTGATGAGGAAAACTGCAAGAACTCAACAGTGTTCACAAAGTCTGCCCTTAATAACCCATTAAACTCTCCTGTTATTTCCTTAACTACAGACTTTAAGACTTAGTTCCTGAATAATTCATAGTACATATTATAAAATCTGTATTATAAGTTCTGACTAGGGTGGTTACAGTGTAATGGTTTCACAATAAACTTAAACCACAACACCCATAGTTCCGACTGCACAACATGTTTGAAAACCTTTCTACCCATGTCTTTATATCAGATAACAGACCAATCTGTAACCACTGGTATCATTCTGCTTTCCATCGGTTTCTTAGTAACAAAAAGAGCTAGATTTTTTTTTGGTGGATAAAATTGACATTTCAAAATACAGCCTTTTTTTGCTTTACAAAACTGTTGCATAAAGGCAATAGAACACATCATGGCTGTGAAGATCTACGGCATGTGTCCAAATCACATTACGTTACTCGTGATAACACACTGCCTCTTGTGTTCCACTGCCTAAATAAGCCTTAAGATTAATAACTGAATAATAAGCTCAAAGTTGAAGGCATCCCATAACGAGACATGTGAACATGCCAGATAAATGACAACCTCTCTCGTTCTCCTTCATTCTCCCTCTCTTTCTCTCTCCATTGCTCTCTCGCTGCTTCCCTTCTCTGCCCACAGATTGGATCATTAGCCGTCAGAGCCCTTGAAACCATAGCAGCCCCCTACCCCCCCCCCCCCCCCTTCCACCCCTGTTCCTGCTGCCTCTAAAATATTCATAAGGACAATTAGGAGTTCCGATAAGGCAGGGAGCGAGAGTGGAGAGAGGGCAGGACGTGCCAGCAGGACGGCTGTACTGCAACACTCTATACCCCCAACCCCCGCCTCAGAGCAGGCCTCATCAATCTGTGGCCGGGCAACCCTCACTGGCTTGCGTCCTGTTATTCAACACACACCGCCTTCCGGCTCTGACATGCCACTGACCCTCAAAAAATCACCATGGCCCCTGATGTACTGAAGAAAGTGATGAATCAAAAAATGTGTCCCCTCACACCAATCCGATTGCTGTTCATTCCCATCTGCAGGTTAGGAGTGCCCCAATCATACAGGGGTAAGTCTTGGTAGTGTTGATGGGACTGAACCTTGATTCTCTGCAGGCAGTTAGACAGTTGCACCACTCTAGAGCTGCAAAGCCCATGTACATATCTGTGTTCAAGAATGAACGGAAAGGTTATGCTCTATGTAGTGTAGTTTCACAGCTCTAAAGTAGCACAACGGTCTAACTACCTGATCATGAAGTGTGAGAAGATCATAAGTTCAAATCCCAAGCAAGTGCTTATCACTCCATTGTCAAAAGCCTGTTTTGGGGGGTCAATTTAATATCCATCAATAAACAAATTGAAATGCAAAACTAAGTTCTGACTCTGGCTCTGACTTTACATTTTAACAGTGTATATGTCACATGTCATCAATGTTATAAGAACCCTCATATATCCAAATGTTCAATGTGAAATAAGCAGCTTGATGTAACTAATGAAATGTTTGCTTTCAATTGGTCCAGCATTAGTATAAGTTAGGGGTCACAAAGTTCAAGTTCGTATTTCAAGTTAAAGTCAATGTACGTATTTATTGTAATCTCATCTAGTCATCACCTAGTACTGTGGGCCATACGTCTTGTGTGTTTAACTCATTTGTGTGTATGCAGGGAGGTTGGTAGATAGTCAAATTTGTGGACACCTAACAAACAATGCTCTATACGATGTTGCAAAAGAGCAGCATTGTTTGCGAAGGTCACACATGGGTTGGTGGTTATGCTTACCTCGAGCCCACAGTGTAAATTCAGGTCACATACCATAGGGCTCCAGAAACCGCCGGGCGTCGCTTTGGTAACCCTCATCCATATCCTCATGTGAGCGAGGCTGCCTTGCTGTCATTAGCAATTCCAGCCAAATTAGGTCAGCTAATGACATACTTTGAGTTCTGCTACACTAAACTGCCAAAGTAACCTTGCTCAGTGAAAAAGGCGAGCAATGAGGAGTAACACACTACATGCAGGCGTTAAAATTCCAGATAAAAAGTCTTATCTGTAAACTGCAGAGACCTAAATATGTCAGTTCATCACTCTCTTCGTTACAAAATAGCAACATTTTGTGGTTAGTGAGTGTTCGTGAAAATTCTATGGCTGAATATTAAGGCTAAAATGTAACCCTAGAAGCTGCCTGTAGCTCAAACTTTAAACTTACATATTAGTTTCCTAGTACTGAGCTAAAAAATAATACTAATGAGTGGATAAAGAATGACATGACTGCAGAGTAAAGGCAATTGGATTCAAAGTGGTCTGTTGTTATCCTGATGTCAGATTGATAGCTTTGTGAAATTTTACATTTGAACACAAGGTCCACTTGCATGGTCAGGGGGAATCAAGCACTCCTGTCTGTAAGTCAGAGCGTGAACCACTCGGCTGTTTTCCATGGCCTTGTAAAAAAGGCCCCCCCTCCCTCCTTCTCATGCCAACCTGAATTAACCCTCAGTTGGGTCCCTTTACAGCTTACGCCTGTGTCAACACCTGGGGAACAGGGAAGAGGGTATGGTAGAAAGATTTGAGTGTGCATGTTTGTGTTCATTAAAGAGTCTATTGGGCAATACCATAGAACGAAGGAGCTTAGTCCTTGTTCAAGTGATCTACCATCCTGCAGAGTTTGGCTCTAAACACCTTCTTTAGGCAATGTAAGCCTTTGGAACAGTGCTGGGCAACATGGCCTCAAATCTAGAGAGGGAGCACAAGAGGAAGAGAGAGAGAGACTAAGTAAGGCAGCGGGCCTGCAGGATGGCATGCATCTAAATGCATGAACCAGTATAGATGGGAATAAATGTTTGCAAATCCTTCCTTATTTTACAACTGCGAAATACTGTAGCTTTCCATGTAAACCTTGCCCTCTGACATTTAAAGATCTGCTACACATAAAAGCCCTTTGAAGTCAGGCCTGTAGTGGGCCGCCAATGTTTCTAGTCTTCTCTTATTTTTTAAGGCTGAATCACAGTGTATGTAGAGGGTGTCATACCGATCACCCCATGAAAATCCTCCTCTGTCAGCCCACAACATCACTGAGATCAGATCAGTCCACCAAATACAAATAATCCAGCAAACAGACTTTAATTGAAAGCACAGGTATGTCGATGTGTGTGCCAGTTCATACACACGTCATATATATTTAAAAAAGAACTGTTCCCAGGATTTATTTAAACCCGAGCCAGGAGAAATAATCTTTCATGTCAACACTGGAACCGTTACAGCAGCCGTTTGAGATTACTTCACCTGAGAGCAATTTACTGTTGAAACCTGCATAGAGACAGTATGCCAGAACAATAAGCTGGAATCGTATCAGACAGTGAGAGCAAGTGTGTGTGTGAGGCACAGGGAAACAGCAAGTAAGTTGTGTGTGAGATGGGGCAATCAAAAAGTAACCAAAAGGTTTCATCTTTTCCATACAAAATAAAAAAATAACCAAAACATTTCATCATTCCCATATGAAATTAACCAAAAAGTAACCAAAAAGTTTCATGTCTTCCAAATGACAATACCAGAAGGATATTTTAAAGCAGGTGAAGGAAATGTAATCTATAAAGTTTCCGTTTTTGGAGGTACCAGGTTTACCACTGTTCTTACAACAGTGACTATAAGTACCATCAAGAGAGAAAACGTTAGAGAGAGAAAGAGAGAGTGGGAGAGAAAGAAGGGGAACGAAGGGGAGAGAGATACATTCTCCCTCTTATTGAATTACATTCAATCATGTTTGGCCGTGTTGGTGATGCTTTCCCCCCTCCCTCTGGAGCGTAATCAATAGCTGGAGAGGCGGCCTCCATTAGCCCTCCCTCTAGCTGTCTAGGGACTGGTCCTGATGGTAACCAGGAGAAGAGAGCCAGGGAGAAAGAGAGGGGAGAAAGGACGTTGGTTAACTTCAAGTAGAATGTTGTACACAGCAAGGTCCTTCGTTGTTTCCATTTTTGCTTCCATTATGCCGACGCGCCCCCCCCCATCAGAGCTTTGTAAATTAGCAGGAGGCCTCTGCTCGAGAGAGCTGAGGACTGTTCAAGTATGACATGACGCAAAGCTCCTCATCAATTCCATTATGTCCGAATTCTTGGCCTTGAAACATCCACAGACACACAGCCGTGTAGCATTATGTGGATTTAGATCAGTGCAAATTGCAGCTTTAAGGAACTTTGTTACAGGTCAGCCACTGAACTCCAAAGCATTCTGTATTATAAGGAAAATTGACCGAGGTATTGCATAGAGCTGTATGGGACAGAGTCATTAAGAAATTCCTCAGCAATCGAGACTGCACATGAGAAAATGCCTAAGAATAACAGTCCTAAAAACTGTAATCTATGGTGGGAGGAGTGGCTGCACTAGGATGTGCCAAGAAACAGGGGTCAGCTGCACCAGTTGGATGCATGTTCATATGTAGGCTAGTCATAATGTTAATGCATCATCACTGAACCAAAATGGGTTGCACCACATGAACTAGTTTATACGTTGAGCTAGGTAGTTACACACTAAAAGCTGTGTGCTGTGGGTTTCCTTTCAGATCTAACCATGACACTGATCTAAGCTCCTAAAATTGTAATCACTGTGAAGAGGCAGCCGTATAACAGCATCCAAACTTCTTTTCCTATGTACTTTCATTAAGTTTACTCTCCTACACTCTTCAAAATAAAGGTGCATCAAAGGTTTGGTTGGGTTGTGCCATAGAAGAACCACTTTTGGTTCCATAAGGAACCATGTTTGTAATAGACATGTGTGAGAGTAAAGAACATTTTAAAGGTCTAAAGAGCTATCACCTGATACTTTACCATCACCTTTACCAAGTTTGAAGAATCTCCACACTCACACATCTCTACTAGAAACAATGTCCTTTATGGAACCATCTAGTAATTATGTAAATCCTTGAGAGTCAGCTCTGCTAATATTCAGGACCTCCTGATCTTCAACCATCCTTCTGAAGATCTACAGTACGTATTCTAGCAATCAAAGACTTCTGAAGGAAGAAATCAGGTGGATCTGGTAGGCGGAACCAACGTTTGTATGGAGTTAGCTCTTCAAGAGCAGGGTTGGAAACCACAAGGCATTTAGCCATTGTTATTTAATTTTTGAAGGCAATATACAAATATTATTCTAATAACACCACCCTCGCCCACCCTCACTACTGCATGGAGAACGTTTACCCCATTTACATCTTAATGTGACCAGAATCTGGATTGTACCCTGACAAGGTACAGGAGTTTAGCCACATGCATTTACACTTGGTAGTCAATTGTGTCTTCGGTAAGTCAGGCGGAAATCCAATTATTCCTTGTGCGTTGGTTGTACTGAGAAGGGTAGACTCAAATGCGTCTCAGACTCTCAAGACATATGAGAGTGACCAGCTACAAACTGGTAGAAGTAGCGCTTGGCAATATAATCTCACAAAATATCCCAATGAACTTTTTAGTTTGATTCCGAGTAATGAACGATTATTTTAACGAACGGCGGACACTTTTGGGGTGTGCTAAGGTTTGGGTCCCAAAGTAGGCATGGCAGGCCACCTCTCCAGACGGCACTACACCACTGTAGCCAGAGTACAACTTTCTCTTCGAGATACTTCAGAAGGAAGCCTCATGTTTATCTCTCAAACTGAAGGGCTGAAATGATACAGCGAAATGAGTCATTCATTTGAACCCACGCGTGCTTGTGCTGCTTCTCCCTCTTGTTTCATTTGTGAATGGGCGCGAGGGTTATTTGCACAGAGTCAGCAGGGCCCATGCTCGAGCACTCGAGATTAGAGGCCGCCTCATTAGTCTTATTAATGTTTACCGAGGACACGCCTCACTGCGGCTTTGTCTGCTGGTTTTTTGTTCTGGTCTCTCGAAGAAGACCTGGTTTTGAAATAAAAACGACACACACACACACACACATATATATATATAACAAACTCGCAAGAGAGAGAAAGCGAAAGGGAGAGAAAGAGAGGAGGCTTAGGAATAGGGAGAGAAAAGAGAGAGAGCGAGAGACAGCTGCTGACGTCAATGAGGCACGACATGTGCTGAAAACAAGACTCTCTTGGCAGTAACCAGGTAACAGGCACAGCGCTCGAGAGGGCAGGGGCGCGCTGAATGAGGCGAGCGCAAGAGGGTATGATTCGCGCGCCCGCGCACGCACATGTAGGCTGTGCACACGGACATGCGAGCATCACAGAGCCACGCTGCAGGGCTTCTTAGCCGTGCTCTGTTAATTGATGCGTCATTGTGCCAATGGTTAAACAACACAACACACAAAAACACAGCAAACAAAAAATAGACCATAATGAAAAAGTTAGATGTGATCTGATGAAAAAGGCCAGTAATGGAAAAGAAGTTCAGGCTCAATCCAACGCATCAGTCGCCTGTTTAATTTTTTTGTTGTTTTTTTTTTCACACTGTTTATCGCTGCGGTTCTCGTAATGGACCCCGAATGTTTCTTGGATGCTTGGTGTGAATGAGGAGGATCTGAGCTGCTTTCGCTCGCCGTCTGTTCTCGAGTTAGGAAGTAAATACGCAACTGTGTTTCCACAGCAACCTGGTCAAACCTAACACACAAGGAAAAAGAGAGAAAAAAACGACTTCAAACCGTTCCTCAAATGAAACAGAAGGTACTTTGGAGGGAATAGGAGCCGAATGTGGCAGCAAAAAAGCCACTGTTTTAGTTAAAGGAAAGAGAGAGAAGGAGAAAAAAATGGGATGTTCCCATCGAGAGCGTCGGCCCTGTCCTAGAGTGAAAACCCAGAGGAAAGGGAGTCCTTGTCCTATAAAAGAGGGCACTTTGAAACGCAGCAGGACGCTTGCTACCACACCATTAGTGTTCCGGAACTCAGCGTGGTCTATTAAGGCAGAGCTTTTTTAACCTGCTACACATACTTCACCCCAGCACAAGAGGAAGGCTAGTGCCAATTCATTTACACAGCAGAGGCTTTTCCATTAGCCTTTTCCAAAATGGAAATGATCATTTTCATGAGAGCTATATTATATTTGAGCTCTCTTTCTAGTCTGTGACCTCCGATGGACTTGTGCAAAGCACAGACAGATGCACTAGAGGAAATGAAAGCATACACCCCAGTAGAGGACTTAAACATTTCTAATCAAATTGTAAAAGGTAATTAATCACCTTACAGTGAACTTAACTGTCAAAGTCTACCTAGTTAAACAGAGCTATCCTAATGGTTAGGAGAGAAAAGCAATAATACTTGTTCCCATTACATTAAAAGTTAATATTGTCCTGGTCCAGTTGCACCTACCAACATACAAAGAATTCCACATGAACAATTCTGACAGGAAATGCCCTATTAAGAAGCCAATGTGGATTTAATTGAGGGTTTTCAAACATGTTTGGTCACACAGGCAAGGCTTGATGATTGTTCACAAAGTTCAAAAAGTTGATTAACCAATATATTTAAAAAGTTATTCCTGGACTGACCATCACGGCGTTGAGCTGGACTCTTCAAGGGGGATTTCTGAGGGCTTTAATATGGAGTAGCTTTGAACATGACTCAATCAAATAAAAGCATGCACAAGATTAGCCCCTCCCACTTTACTCACATAGACTTTAAGCAGATGCCTTGTTTTGATCACTGATAGTGGTTTCCATGAAAGATGAAAAATGAGAGACCCTCAGAAAGATGGAGGGGCATTTCAGTGATACACTGTTTCGAATATGATGTTTTCAAGATGCACTGAATAAAGACCTACAGTATGTTATATACAATATTTATAGCTCTTGTACAATAACACTGCATCATTGATGCAAAGCAGCAATGACTAACAGTGCTAGTCAACATTTAATTGGTCCACATGTTCTTTGATCTTTTGTGAAAAAATTAGTAAATGTAGGTTTTCATTGCTTACTTTATCATACTTAATGTGCTCTTGGGTTCATACGAGACTACAGATTTGACTCAAAACAAGCGTGATTGTATATAGTACTCAATGTAAAAATATGTAAAAACATCCATGTAAACATAAAAATACTATTTCTTAGTTTTCTTACAGCATATACAGTATTCTAGTTTAGCAAACTGCAGAGTACTGTTATTATATTGTGTACATTACTGTAGGTCATGGAGATGTCTTCATTTACCCTGCTCATATCTATATTACTACTCTCTGAAGTAAGAGCAAAGTAAAGCTAGGCCTTCCTGCCTTTGCAGAAACATGTTTACTTTGTATTGTTTATATAGTAGCATGGCCTGCAACGGCCAGAGGGCCTATTCTATTATTACTGTACCCTTTCAAGATAGTGCCGCTATTTCCGTTGCTAACGTATACATCTGCCGTTCTCTGGAATATTTTTAGCTGAATGGAGGGACTACACGGATCCCTCCCAACTCCCCTTGCTGTGCTCAGAATACCTTGTTTGTTTTGATCATGCGGACCAACAGAACAGGTTGATCGGGCAAGTGAGCTTTCCTGGAACGCTTTTCAATGGACCCGCATTTCTGCTGGGTTTTCATGTTCCTACAAATGGCTGCAATGTTCTGGGACAGAGACAGTACAGACGCTGCAGCTGATCCGGTGTAACGTGAGGTACCCACAGCGTGCCACATGTCAATCTGAATGACTGAACGTCGCTTTATACTAGGGAAAGCATAGATGGCGTTCCCAGACAGTGACGGGCTACTGTACTTTTGTAGCACTGTGCTGTGTTACATCAACCTGGTACATCTATTCTGGTATTTTCTAATTAAACACCACATGCTCCAAATGCATACCAGAAGCAAAGAAAGGACCATTTATATTTACACCACACGTACTGTACATCTTAGACCTAAGACTGACAAAATGAATTAAGAGTCAAATATTTATTTTAATCTTTACATAATCCCTCTGTGAGGCATCAGATTATTTCAGAGATGGAAATATAAATATCTCATTGAAGAATTATATATATATATATATATATATATATATATATATATATATATATATATATATATAATTTATCCCCTTGAGCACAGCAGGAGATAGTCCTTAATAAATACATGAGGCCTATACTCTGCTGTGCTTTCCAAGAATTATGAAATTATGAGGAGACCAAATAAATGATAAGCTTATGAAACTCAAGCTTTTCACTGCACACAACTGCCTCTATTTGTGGCTGGAACTTATTATTAAAATGCCGCTACACCCGACTGCCCCATAAAAGAGGGCTCAGCCTTGTGTCAATACAGCTGACATTTGGTTTGGCTTAATCGCTTCTTTAATATGGAGACATCTCAATGTGAGAAGGGCGAGGGAATGAGAGAGAGGTACGTGTGGTGGTGGTGGTGTGTGTGTGTGTGTGTGTGTGGTGGGTTAAAGACTTGCAGAGGCAGAGACGTTAAGGGGTGAGCGCTAGGGAATTGAGGAGAGACAGAGACGAGGATCGCTGAAATGAAGCGAAATGTTACAGATCATGAGGGAAATTAGACAAGCCTTAATAACTGTTAGATCAAAAACACAGTTCCTGAGTGATATCTGAATCGAACCGACAGCTGTTAAAAAACGGGGCGACAAAGATTGCTCAAATTATCATGTCAAGAACTTCTTATCCCCCCCACCCCCAAGTCTGGCAAAGAACAAAGAACTTTTTGTTAAGCTTTGGCCTTGACTTAGAAAACTATGAATGGTGACATCATTTCATATCGCACTACAGTTGCAATGTGATGGACACCATGACACCCTTAACACTTTACTGCTAAAGTGGATATTTCTGCCTTTTTTTCTCAATGCTGTTGGAGCATTTACTTCCATATGGACAGAATGTGACCTAACAAAGCCCATCACATCCAGGAACAAACAGCACAAACAGCTCAAAAAGAACATGTCTATACAGCTGGATACAGTGACTTCTTTGGGACCTTAACCCCAACATGTGTGCAAGTATATACTGCACTCCGTAAGACCTCAATTTTGAGTGTTATGTAAAAATTATGGTGTTAATATGAACTTAAAATACAAGTTTTTTATATTTATATAACTGCATTATTTCTATGTGCTATGAATAATTAAATGATGACATAATGAATAACATTTGTTGGACTGGAACTGCAGCTAGTGTTACTATTACTGTCATTATGATTTGTTCAATTCTGTCACACTGAACTGCCATATATTACTAGGTTTTAAGCTAGTCAGTGTTGGCAGAGAACGTGGCAGAGCTATTTAGCTATTTATAGGTGTATTTACAGTATATCAGTCTACTGTATAACCACCTATACAGAATAGGGATGACCTGATCCGATACTTAGTAACTTAGGATTGGAGTAACCTATCCACATGATCCACATATCATAACAAACATCAAGATTAACCCTATCTAAGCATCATACCGTCCACTATCCACCTTTGAATGTTTGAATGATGGTAAGACTAAGAGAGAAAAACATACATTACAGTACTGGTATCAGTATTGGCGGATACCCCAGGCTGTGGTATCGGTATCAGTATCAGTATCGGACATGAAAAAGAGCCACCCCTAATACAGTCCATTTGACTATTGTGAGGTGGTGAGTCTTGGCCTTTTATAGGTTGATAAGGTTCTGGTATTTCGTCAGTTATCTGCCGGCTCTCACTGAACTGGCATAGCTGACATGTCCTTCGCTACCTTTAGCTGTGAATAAGATAAATCAGTCTCCTCAGATGTGATTCTTTGGTGCACAGTTGCAACACTACACTAGTGCCCTTTACAAATCCTAATAAAGGTAGGTATCACACTATGTATTTTAGTGTAGTGTTAGCACAGATGCATGTCTAAAGTGGACTTTGTCTAGTCTGTCATATGTGAACATACATGTAAGTGACATGTTCAGATAGTGTTATGTCCGTTTTTGACTGCAGTAATGGCGATGGAACAACATTATTATAACACCACTGCCCATCTTAGAACAAGAGAATGGCATTAATGTCAGAGTTGCATTAAAAGCATGGAAGACTGATACGTATGTCTGATCCTTCCAGGGAGCGGCCCAAGCTGTGCCAAGCACTGTAACTGACCATGCGTTCCCCTGAGCCGTCTCAAATGTCAAACAAGACTTTAGCAGATCATACAGGGAGCCTGGCCTCTGGCCAGCCTCAAAATCAAGCTGCTAAGTTAAGCACTTGCCAATTAAATGTCATCTTTCCCTCTCTACCCCCTCCCCATCTTTTCGTGTTTCGTGTTGTCATCTGTACATATCAGACACAAATTAAGCCCCTGACCCCTTTTTAGATTCATCCTGGTAGACTCGGGGCAATGCTAGTGACTGCTGGAGTGCAAGAGATGTGTGTGTGTGAATGAGCGTGTATACAGTTGTGTGTGGCCCGCAGAACCCCAAGGAAGGCCTTGGATGCCCCTGCTTTCAGCTCAAGAATGGCCTCTCTCTGAAACTGTGCCAGGGATGACCTCGCAAAGTGACCTCATTTACGCGACGCTGTTGCATGATTCAATTAAAGGCACCTCATAAATATGCAATATGCCCAACCTGGCCCTTCATAAATCCAAATGAAGCTGGCTTTCAGCTTGTGGCTAGGTCCACTGCATGCCATGCAGCACACCATGTATTTCGATTTCTCATTTAGTCAAAAGTAATTTTAAAGATTTAATCATTATCAAAGTGTCAACAACATTTTCGCAAAGAACTACTGTCAAACCATTATTTAGGCAAAGCCTACTCTTTGCAAAGAAAGAGAACATGATATGAATGTAAATGCAAGATACACTTTATGTCCAAATCCAAATGTTTGTGGACACTTCTTTAAAAGAACGCATTCAGCTACTTTAGGTTATACCCACTGCTGACACAGATGGGAAAATGCACACACAGCTTGCCTAGTCCCTGCTGAGAGGTCCTGCCAAACGAACAGTACTCTCTGGAGCAGATAAACATGCATCCACTGGCCCCATACCTAATGCCAGATGTGGGCTAGAGGGGTATAAAGACAGGCATATATATATATATATATATATATATATATATATGATACATATATTTAAATGACAGACAGTTTGACTTCTTATGAGATCTGCAACTTATATCAAACTGGAACAAAAGCCATTGCAGTATGACTAACTGTGGTTAACGCAAGTGGTTTTAACACTTCGGTAGAACTAAATGACGCACAATAGTTATATACCCTTACAATGTAACATGCATTGCGTCGTGTCGCAAAGGCTTCAGGATGTCTACATCGGAAATGGCTAAGTTGAAACTTTCCTAACCTACCGACCTACCAGTTAACAGCTTGATGTGTCTTAACTGTTCTATTTTAAAATTAGGTTGTTTTAGCTACACAAAATTAGTGGCTTACAACAAAGAACATTTTACATTTTTTAGAGATGGAACAGACGTTTTGACTTTGGATTTTCATTGGTGCTCATTAAACCCCAAAGAAGGCAACTCAGAGCCAGTTTAGTGGGCAGGGGTGCCACACATGACTGGACAGGTTGGAGATTTGGGGACTTAACTACAGCACCGGGGGCCTGTGGGGTGGTGACAGGGCCGCATGGTGCCAGCTCCAGCCTCCTGTGAGTGAGGCTCCATTATCAAGGCATGTCAGGATCACAGCTCCACAGCACTCTGGGCCTGATCTGTCAGTGAAAAAGCCCAGACAGGGCCCCTCTGAGACACCCAGCCCCCTAATGTTTGGAAAATGAGCTTAGCGGCTAAGGCCGAATCAACAGCGGCGTATAAATAATACTCCTATTAAGACTGCCACCCCTGCCTGCTAAAAGAGAAATGGGTTTGTAATTGCCATGGCATTAACTGCACATGTTGTGCTCAGGGAGCACCCTAGAGCAGTCTTTGATTTAATAGTCGGGAAACGCAGACAAACAGCAATACAAAGACAATTAAAACATTTGACAGCTTGCTCTGATGTAGTGGGTTTTTTTTTTTGCTTGCTTTTATTAACTAGACTTAAAAATGAACAAGTAAAAACAATGACAGCGAATTTGTCTCTTGAAGGCACTGATTAGCGGAAACGCTTGGCATCACACAACTCACTTTTCATCTCTGAAATAACACCACCATAACAACATATAAGTTCATGCTCTAGATGGATAATGTGATGTGAGTTTATCTGCTGTGGCACCAAGGCACTGCGTACAAGGTTCCTGTTAAAAAATATCACACCCACGGATTAAATGTAATCATGCATGGGACTTTCCTAGCATTTCCTGCCAGGACATGAATGGCACCTTGATATCCTGTCAAAGAGAATTTGAAGGCTGCATCGTTTGCGAAGGCCTTGAGTGATTCAATCATCGACAATTTAGCCAAATGACATTTCAAAACTGTACTTTAATGGACTTAAGGGCTTCTTGGCCCTTTTCCTTCTTAGCACGCTGCTGCTTTTCCTTCCCTTCCTCCTCTCTGTCTTCCCCGTCACCAGGAGGAGGATAATTGATCAATCACGCTAATTGAACAGTCTGGCCATCTAGCTCACAGAAGCAGATGTGCCAATTTGCATTCATTAAGACTGAGTGGGGGTCTTAATCACTGTGCCCACTGTGATTGACAGCACAAACAATTCTGTTTCTTTTAGCTCCAAACACACACTGCCCGTCAAATGTTCGGGGACACCTCGTGTAGAAACACATTTAAATAGTCCTTTACGCATTCAAATGCTGGTCATAGTTCTATATGGAACTACTGGCTTTCCTAAAGAACTTTTCTTGAAGAACTTGATTGTGGAAGATTGTGAATGTAGGCTACGAAAACAGAAATTTAGCTGTAGCAGACAAACTGTTTGTCAGTAACTGGTGAGTGTCGCTTAAACCTACATTTGAAATTGATTTGTTTTTGGTAGGAGGGAACAAGGCATTTATGCAAAGAATTGTCATGTGACTGATTTCCCTCATACAGTGGCATGGGCAGGGAGATATAGCTGGAATGCTCTCACAGAGAGAGATGTCCAAAAAACATCTCTCCAGGAAAGCCAAATGTACACATATTGCAACATAAAGTAAGACATACAGTTATCTGTAAGAAATTAGTGAGAGAAACAACAAGGTAGACATTTCAAATACTTTTCCTTATCGATTGCGATTATCAAAGTTGTTTTATTACAGTGCTTCCACATTAGTAAAGATTCTGGCACCTTTTGCTTTCTATAAAAAACATAAAAACACCCAGTTCATATTAATCCTATGCGAATGGGCATGCTGGTAATACCTCCATCACATCCCAATGAAAAGGAGTTTTTTGCAGGTTCACTCAAGTGTGGAGGCACTCAAGCAGGCATTTAGTTGCGGTAAGTGAAGCCTGCAACATTCGACACAAATCAATCACCTTTAGTGAGAAATGACTCCCTCACACTTAGAAACAAAGGTAGACTAGTCACATTGATTTTTTTTTGGTGTGACAGTCATGCATAAATCGAGAAGCCACTCCCATCTCCGTCACTTATACCAAGATTTCTCATCCCATGCGAATCAGTCATTGACATTACAGACATCCTGTGTTAAAATAACCCCACCCTCTTGTGTAAAACTGTCCGAATAAGGCTTTATGTTTTTCAGGAAATTATATCTTTACATAGAGCACATCTCTTAAAGGCAGTTTAATGAACATTTGTTCATGCATGTTCATGGTAACACTTATAAATTGTGTATAATTTGGGCAGAAACATAATTATTAAAAAAACAAATTTGATTTGTGCAGCAAATGCAACCTTAGTTTATTAAAGGATAAAGGTAGATCTGTTGCAAATTCACAATGGAAAATATCCTAGCTGTCCCGTGAAATCCTTGTACTGCCTTTGTTACTTTTTGACACAACTAAAATTTTGCAGTTGTTTTTAAAATGGTTTTAAAAGTTCATGATCAATGGATTCAATGGATCAATACAAAAAAATGCTCCAAATCAACTTGGAATAAAATCTTTTTTACATTTTTGACTTCCATTGAAAGTTAAGATGTTTTTTAAGCCTCCTGTAATGTTTGCATTTTGCAAGTTTTTGTGTGACAGCAATGATATGCTCACTTGTATTCAGAAGCTCAGTGTCCCAAATGTGTGACAGTGTGTCACAGTGTGTGCCTTCCCGTCAGTTTTATGATATGCACTGAAGGGTATGTCGGGCCTCTTCTGTGAAAAGTCTGCGGGAGAGTTCACACTGGCACCTCTCTCAGATCAAGAGTTAGCAGGGGTGATCTAACTCTTGTGGTATTTCTGCAGAAACTTAGCAAGAATGTCAGGGCCCCCATGTGCAGTGGTCAACTTAAAGAAAAATGTCCCAGAGGCTACATGACATCAGCTACAACCCCTACCCACACTCTCGCCTTCCCTCGAGACAAGGGTGACGAAGGAGGGTCCTTTATCAGAAATATCTCCCCACCCCAGACACACAAAACCGGCCCGCTTCCTTCCTCCCTCCAACACTCGTTTTTCCCTATCCCATGTTCGCAGCCTTACCCGCCAACCAAGCTCATTATCACAGGGGCTTTTATGGGCTATATAATGAATATGTATGCTATGGCAAATTCAGTAGCGCTGCTGTTTGGAAAGCCCTGTACGCCAGCTCAAATGTTCAGCTCCAGAGTGTGGAGCGAAGGGACTGAGGGACCTTTTTTTTTTGGTCTCGTGCTTTGTGGAAAGACAATGGTGCGATTCACGTGGAACAAAACTGGAATCTCATGGAAGGAAAGAGAAAGGCAAGGCTGGCATTTCAAAATGGTCAAGATTTACATATCTTGCTCATTTTAATTTTTCACCATCAGACATCCTCAAAAGCACGCCCTTAAGGGACGGCCAGACGTTTTCTTTTTGATGCCTTTAAAAAAAAAAAAAAACTGTAACAGAAAGAATGATGGGGATGTGTTTCCTTTAACTCATATTCCCTTACTCTGTGTGCAGGATCAGTTACTATGCCGTACGTCTTCACTTTTCAAACTCTACAAACTCTGGCTGCATACACTACTCAGACTTTGAATATTTGCTCAGCAGAGGAAATAAAACATTTGTTTCTCAAAACCACATGTTACAATACCGGCCTTGCATGACCTCCGAAAAGCAGACGCCACATTTGCCTCTGATTTGTTTACTATTCTAATCGACTGAAGGCTCTGAACGGCAGCCAGGGTGATCCTAAATGTCAACTTGCACTGCACAAGCACGCGTGCGAGCTTCGTCATTTTGGGACTCACAGGACCTGCGTTCGAAAATCAATCATTCATTCAAATTTAATGAAGCAAGTCTTTGCTATACGGACACGGCAGGCTGCAAGACACCAATCCAAATATTCAGCGGAGTGATTTCAAATGTCAGTCCATGTCACACGAGCCCACATGCCAACTCTGTCTGTTGCAACTTAATCTTTCATTCAAATGCAATCAGCGCAAGCATTTGCAGTACAGACACAGTAGGCAACTAAACCGTAAGCCAAATATTCAATGGAATCTCCACTGTGTAGCTGGGCCTACTAATCTGTTCAAAGCATGACAATTTGGATAATGGGAATGAATTTCTACCAGCATGGCACTGTAACGCCGTGGGGAGTGTCACAGAGAGACGATTGGTGGGGGGTGAGGGGTTTAGGGGACGAGCAGACGCCACATATCTGCTGTGAAGTTGATATCTGATTTCAAGGAATCCTCCGCACACTGTGAGCCTGTGTTTGGAATAAGAGAGTGAGCTCCTAGAGCGACTAGGGCAAGATTTCATTACCTCCAGTCGGAGAGGAAGAAGAGTAAGGATCATTGAATTATTTTAATTACCTGCAGCAGCTTTTTCATTTGCAGCACAAATAAAATTGAATTTGAAACGCACAGGAAGAGGAACAGGAACTATAGGGGTCTTTCTACAGAGTGGGGAGACCGCAGACACCAATCTATGATTCTGCACTGTGCCGCTTATCAGCCTGCGTTCACTGGGTGCATTTCCTTTCTAGCGTACTGATGGTAAATCATTATAGCATGTAAATTCCTGCATCTAAGCTATTCCGCTAGGCTCATCTGCTACGGCTTTGGCTAAACACATGCCCTTTGCTTTGCCATAGTAAACACGAAAGAGGATGGGAGATGAAGTTTCACCGCTGGCTAAAATCACCTGTCCATGTCTCATGTTTCTTTGGTCTGGCCATTTTCAGAGTCTGTTCAAATGAACTTCTGCGGAGGTGTGTTATTAAAAAGCGGTCTCTGAGCAAACATCCATCCCGGCCCGCTTTTTTCAGGCCCACTTTCGCACACGTTCCGTGGCCAGCGCAGAAGGTGAAGGCAAGGACAGAATGTGCTAGCGGAGACCTGATACAGCGGAACACCGGTGGTCCTTAAAGACCCCCGCAAGCTCCCTTGAATGGGAGCTGTAACCTCGGAGGAAACGCTCCATCAACCCCGTGCCGCTATTCAGTAAATAAAAGGGCTCGCTTCAGACCAGGAGCCTTTGAAAAGGGAGACGCAGATGGGATCGCGGCCACTTTTAATCAGACGGAGAAGTGGACAGGATCCACAAAGGGAGATTTCACGCAACGCTTCACCTGTCGCCTGGAGTGTTATTGAAGTTGAACCGCCGCGCGCCGGCCACACACACACACACATTCTAAAGGACTCGCGCACTCTGACGTGGACTTTCTCCACCCCTCCCCTGCCCGGCAATCTGAGTGTCGGGCTCTGGTGGTAACTGCAAGAAGCCCGGCTTGAGATGAAGTCCATAGGCCCCGCACTTGGTTATCAAACTGTGCCCCAGGCACACATCCATCTGTGGAAAGTGCGGCATCTGTTCTTCCCCACTACAAGGCCGAGTTTTTATCTACAGATGGTGGCGGCGAGCAGAAATGTGACCTTTGATTCGGTGTCTCATGTGGAACGGGAAGCCTTTGCCGCCCAATGAAGGAGCGTGGTGAGAGAAAAATGAGCACAAACTGTTTTGGGTGGCGTTTAGAGGTTTAATGCAATTGTTTAATTTAGATAAGTGTAAGTATAAGTGCCTCCATGTGAAGCACATTTCACCAGGAGAGAGAAAGAGAGATGGAGAGAGGGAGGGAGATGGAGGGAGAGGGAGAGGGAGGGAGGAGTGGGGAGAATTCATCCATTAAATACTCATTCAGAGCCTTTCACGTCCATTAGGATGAGCCGTGTGCATAGCCAAATCGGATAGCGTGGCTGCACAACACTGTGACGCTCGGATGAGAAACAAGCCACCAGTTCTTGCACAGGCAGTCAGATAGGAGCTTTCTCTGTATACTGTACTGCTGTGTTGCTTATTTCAAAGCCCTACTAAATTCTGAAATGAAGAATAACAGATATATGAATTAGACATCAATGCCAATGACCTGTTGACATGAACTCTGTCAGGGTATTAACCACGCAGTAAACCTTGACAATTTCAGTGTTCTCAAACAACTTGAGGACATTTCTTGATTCAAATTATGGTTTTAACAGACAGAGGGCCAGTAGCAATTGCTTAAACTATAGCGTTGCGGCACTTGTTTAAGTTAAGAAACATTACTCATCAAATTTTACTCATTATAAAGATCGCATTTTCGTTGGATGTCCAAGCACTACCATTCTTGTGATGCTAACATTCTTCAACATGTGGGTGCTAGAACATCACCAACATGTTAAAATGTGGGACATATATTTAACTTAATACCGTTTCAATGCTGTCTTCAGTCAAGAGTCAAGCTCAGTGTCTATAGTGTGGTCTTGAGCACTGTCACAGTGCACATTTGAGAAATTGCTCACACCTGAAACCTCATGAACACAACACCAGAAGTGTTGTGACAGTTACTAGCAGGTTGATTGTAGAGGCATATTGTCCAAATATCCCTAACATTAGCTAGGTTAGCTGGTCTGAAACAGTTGATAGCTAGCTATAGTTATCAGTCAGAAGACCAAATCTACTGGTTAACCAGCGTCAGAGGTTTAGCTTATGAAAAGCTACGGCATTAGTTTATGCTGAAGTTATGGCACATATATATAATCTTACTGGTGCTGCTCTTTAACAGTTTCAGTCAGTACAGGCAGCACCAGTACACTCCAGCACCTTATCACTGTACAGTGCCACTCTTACATGGCTTTGCATATCATATCTCAATGGGGTCTTAAGGAGCAGCAGTACAGATATCACAGCCAGAATCAAAGGCATTGTTCCTGCTGACGGCAATCCTGGATTACTTTATCAACCCATTCCCTGGCAGAGCAGAGCTTGGTGGTGCGTGTGCCCTGGGCTGGGAACAAGAGAGTGCAGGCTTTGGGTGGCTTACTTCTGCTCTGCTTCTTCACTTCTGAACCCCGGCTGCAGAGGCAGCGGGGCTGAAGGGGGGATCTGGATGGCCATGCGCAGATGCTGGCCTGCTGAGCAGGGACAAGGGCCGCTTTGTTGGCCACTTTCGTGTACTGGGCCAGGCTCCCCTAGAGCGGCCACTGGGCTGACGTGGGAAAGAACGGCGCCACGCCACCGGCTTCTGTGCTTGGCCTCACTGTTTGACAGCACTCTGCTGTTCGGGTGTCTTAGATGCAACTAACAGGACAGTGCAGCCACTAAATCATCTACAAAGGACGTCAACTAGGAGCCTCAATGTGCCTAAAAAGTGGGACATTGCCCTTTTGATTTGATGTATGAAAATGCTTTAGGTTGGAATGGCTAATTCTAGTGGATTTATATATTTTAATATGAACTCACCGCAGCATACTCTGGAGCAGCTACACATGAGCCTAAGGTCAGCATGCTCCATGCCAAGCATTGGCTTTAGGAGTATAAACATTCCCAGCATTGAGCTGCATAGCAGTGGAATGGCAAGCCCCTGATCAATACAGAAACTTTACATAAGCAGGTGTCTACACACTTTTGGAAACACACAACGCCTTGGCAGATCAACCACAGTTAGAGTAAGGGGGAAACTGTGTAAATGAAAACTGCCTCTAACTGTTGCTTTAAGAAACAAACAGAGTGTCCTTAGCATGGCTTTGCAGCATCCTCCTCAAAGGGAAGACAAGAAAAAGACAGTTAGAGAAAAGGCAAAGCTGTGATGGGTTGGCGGTTACATAAGAGAAGAAGCGTCTGCCTATTCATATTTAATGCAGGTGAGGGGCTGCACTGTGCTGGGGAGGGCTGGGCCAGCAGAAGGCCCCTGATGGAAAGCCAAGGCCTCCCAGACATCTTGCGTTCTTCTGCAGCTCTGCCGAGCAGGTAATTCACTAGCAGCAGCATCAGCATGAATAAAAGATAACACAGCCACAGCTGACTCCTTTTATGCCATTTTAGCCCTTCTTTCTTTAAGTGAAACACTTTTAGTTAGGATCACAGACTTTCATACGTCACGCTATCGAGCTATTAAATTCTCGATGTCAAACACAGGCCGAAAAACATAGCGTGGCCGAGGCGACGCAGGTCAGCGGAATCAGGAATATGTAGTGGCTGTGCTGAGGATGAAAGCGTTTAATAAAACGCCTCAGCCGAATATTGGCTTTCAAAATAAACAAGCCCCTTTCTATTGTTATTATCGCTACCGCGCCAACTTGTTTTGCTTTTCATTTACTTCGAAGGTGCGGACGCTAGCTACAGCCGAGGGTGTCTTGGACGGAGTGAGAAACCTCAACTGCGTCAGAGAGGGAAAATTTGGAAGCCGCAGTCAGTCCTGTTCTCCACTCGCCGATAGTCTTGGCCTACAAAACTGGAATGCTGCTTTGACAAATGAGGACAGTGCACGCTTGGCAAATCTACCGCTGTGTAATAAGCACTACAGTAGAATGCTTATGTTTTGCATTCTGCATTCTGAGGACCAGCTGGGTCGGCTTGTCGTGAGTAAACACACCTACACTGTGCAAATTAGGAGATAGATAAATAAAGAAAGAAAGAAAGAAATTTGGAATTTGAAGATGGTTTTATAGAATAAAGAGCAGAAGCCTATATGCAGCGTGTCTGGCAACAGTTGAGTTGCTTCGTGACCTGTGCTCTTTGTCAGTTGCCAGACCGAAGCTGGGCGCAACTTTATCAGGCACTGCAGACGTCCCGAGGCCCTATCAGAGCGAAGATGAGACAAAAACGGTCACCCGCTGGTCAGGCACTGTGGGGGGTTAATCACGTCCGCACGTAGCCCTGTTTTGCAAACTTTGTCAACCGTGCCTCTTCAGTTACGCTAAGAAATACTAAAGGAAATGACATAATAACTTCAGCTCATAATGGCAGATGTTCTCGTGATATTTGCTAAGCTGATGAGCACCCACATATGCAAAAACAATAAACTCTTATGGGAAATCAGAGTCTCACATTCAATCACCATTCATTTTTTGAACTGTTATGAAATTAATATTCATTGTTTTATTAACTGGTCAGGCCAATTCATACAGTATTCAGCTTTCAGCTCATAATTCACTGTAATTCTGTGTTGGCGGCTGGTAGTTACAAGTACACATCACTGTCATATGTGCTAAGCTGATCAGCACTGAGAGAACCCAAAAACAAATATACTGTATCTGTGTACTGTCGCTTTTGCAGAACACAGTCTCACATTTAATCACCACAGCTTTTTCATGAAATGTGTGAGAAATGGTAAAGAACCCATACTTTACCAGCTGTAACTTAAGATGAACATTAAACTTACTAAGAATCCTATTCTTGTTATCAATGTGGTAAAGAATATCCCCTCAGAGCTACATCTTGAAATGTTACAAATGTTAGAAAACAGCCGTGCTAAAATACATCTTCTGTTGATGTAGTCGGTAATGTTTTGTACTGTATGTGTATCTGAGAAAGGAATCAAATATTTAGTCAACCTGAGAACAGCAGATGAACCACATCCTCACACATGTTTCCATTCAGCCCTTTCTGTAGTCGCTATTAATCATGCTAAAAGCGGTGGATGAAAACCCACTCACCTCCACGATGTCGGAGTTGGTCCTGCTCTCATGGGGCTCGTTGTACTCTGTGTATTTGAGCAGGACTTTATCCATGTCAGTGCTGGCATACTGAAAGAGTTTGTTGGAGCTGTTGAATATGATCAGGGCGATCTCGCAGTCACACAAGACGCTCAGCTCATAGGCCTTTTTCATCAAACCAAACTTCCTCTTGGTGAAGGTGACCTGGCAGAGAAGAACAGACAGAAACCATTGTGTTTGGTGAAACGATAATGGAAAATACAGTTTAGATAACCTCCCTCTGTCGCGAAACAATTCATAGTGGTTCAATAATAAGTCTTATATTTAATACTGCTTACATTGGGGCAACCATGGCCTAAATGTTAGAAAAGCGAGCTTGGAACCAAAAGGTCGCCGCCAGTAAGTGAAGTCCGGGGGGCTGGGGTGTGAAGGGACAGCCCTTTTCCTCCCTCAACATTTATGGCTGAGGTGTCTTTGAGCAAGGTAACTAACCCATAACTGCTCCCTGGGCACTAAGGTTGCTGCCCAGGGGTGTGTGTGTGCATTCACTGCCCCTATTCAGTGCCCCTATTCATTGCAGTATGTGTGAGTAAGTGTGTGTGTGTTTACTGCCACAGATGAGTTAGCGTCACACAGATGAGGTAGAGGTTAAAATGTGTTTTATTACTTTGCAATGAACTACAATAAAGTGAAAATAACAAATGATGATACAAAGGGCTATATTAATAAGTATAACAATAATAGAATAAGTATTATACAGTTAAACAATAAGTAGTCTTTGTTCATCTTCAACTTCTATTGGCCTTTAACCTCTGAAACTGCTGGAGCTGTTGGGTCATAAAGTAAAGGTCCACTTAATGATAGGGAATCAGCTATGGGATATACTGGGAAAAATGAAAGCAAATAAAGAGCCCTTCTGTCAGGAAATCGATTTTTTTCATCATCCGTGGCTGGGTATTTTGGACAAGTGGGATGATCTGGCAGAATTTTAAAAGAATGAATACAGAATTTGTAATAAAATTGGAGACAGACTTAGCCGTTAAGTGTCCAATAATGTGGTTTTTCAAAAATATGGGCCGGTTGGCTGGTGGCATCATATGATAGGGGGAGCCCTAACAAGCATATTGAGCAGAAGTATTGTACTTAGTCTTTGGTCCAATCCAGCCTCAATCTCTACATAAGCAGCAGACGCACGCAGCAGTGGATCCTCGGCCTGCACAATCAGTGTCATTAGTGAAACAGCAACTCCATTGCTCCTGCCCTGCTCCCTCCCTCATTGCTCTCTCCTGTAACTGCTGCTACTGTAACACGAGCCTTCTGGTGCATAACAGCAACTCGTGCATCACTCCTGTGGTAATCCGAGCCATACAGAGATGACCTATCGTCATGCTTTAGGCTCCACTGGGCTGGGCCATTTTACCTGCTTATACCTGTGGCACTTGTAGTAAAAAAAACAAGGCAATAGAGCCAAATAAATTCTAAATTGCTAAATTCTTTTGCAATGTTGGATGTTGCAATGCTAGTTTGCCAGAGGGCTAAGACATTTAATCAACCACTTCCTGAAAAATCGACCAAACGTATAAAGTAGCAATCTTTAGTAATGTTACTGATTCACCAAATATCACAACAGAGCAAGTTTAAGGGAACAGAGCTTAGACTGTGGTTAGCATGAAATTTAAGGTGAAGTGGAGGTGATTGTTCGTGAAAGAATGGCAACATGCAGAAATATGGTACTGGGCTTTTACATGGAGCAGGAAGGCCCTGCATATGGCAAAGAAGAATAAAGGTACCTATTGTACAGCTGTCTTGAGCTAAAAGGAGTTGGAGGGTGTGTGTAGTCTACAGTAACTCAGATAACCACTCTATGGTAAAACTGCAATTGTGGTGAGCAGAGCAGCATCTCAGAACACACGTTCAACCTCTAGTTAGATGGGTTACAACATCAGAAGACCATGTCGTGTTCCACTTCCACTGTCAGCTCAGAACAGAAAGCTGAGGCTGCATTGGGCACAGGTTCATAAAAACTGGACAGTACCCTGGTGTGATGAATCTCGATGTCTGCTGAGGCAAACAGAAGGTAGGGTCAGAATATGAGCCAGCAGCTTGACTCCACAGACCCAACCTGCATTGTTTCAACAGTCCAGGCTGATGGGGGTTATATATTTTCTTGGCGTACCTCTTCTATCATATACAAACGGCTGTTTAAAGGAATAGAGCTTACACCCTGGTTAACAAGCAACGCATGACGGAGTGAAGGCAAGATTTGTGTGTGTGATTTGGATGTGACAGAATGGCAGCATGTGGAAGCATGGTAATGTGCTCTCACATGGAGCAGGATGGCACCGCACATGGCAAAACGGTCAAAGATGCCAGTGCTGCAGCTCAGAAAAGCGATGCCTTGAGCTAAAAAGGAGTCGGAGGGTGTGTGTATATGTGGGTAAATGTGTGTATCAGTGTGACTGTGTGAGCGTGTGTATGTGTGTGTTCACTTCCGCCAATTTCACTGACCTACTAAGCAGAGCTGAGCAGATGAGCTGGCTTTGTTCAACTTTAATTGGTCACAGCTTGCGGCAAGCCTCATTTCGAATGGTATAATGCAATATAATCCAATGAGCTATACAGTGTCTCTGAAAGCACACAGCCCCTGGGTCAGCGCCAGTGGAGTGGGAGTAATGTCACATGTTCCACATTACAGGTGATTACAGCGCCCAATTATTTCCTCCAACACAACACAAATCATCTCTCATTTCTCTTCATTCAATTTATGGGAATTTAAAGCGATTCATTCTCTAAAGTGTACACAAATGCAACCAGGGAGCGACTGAAGTCATACACTTTTTGAATATTACAGCTGGCCTCTGGATCGTGTGTCAGTAATTGGTTTAGCTCTGTATTCTAGCACACTGAATATGACATAAAATTGTAAGTGGAGGGAGTGCAACTACAATTTTTAAGTAAACTGTATAGGAATCACGGCTCTTTGTATACATCCCACTACTTCAGATGACCATAATTAAGTGCAATTCATCTAACGTACATTTACTTTTATCTATTAGCAATTATCTAATCAGCCAATCTTTTGGCAGCAGTGCATAACATAAATTCCTGCTGGTACAGGCCAGAAGCTTCAGCAAATGTACACATCAACCTTGAGAAGGAAGAAAAAAGTGATCTTAGTGATTCTGAACGTGGCATGATTGTTGGTGCCAGACGGGCTGGTTTGAGTAATTCTGTAACTGCTGATTTCTTGTTACTTTCATACACAACAGTCTCTAGTGTTTACTCAGAATGCTGCAATAAGGAAAAACATCCAGTGAGTGGCAGTTCTGCAGACGGAAACGCCTTGCTAATGAGAGAGGTCAACAGAGAATGGTCAGACTGGTCCAAGCTGACAGAAAGGCTACAATAAGGCTCAGCTAAGCACTCTGTACAATTGTAGTGAACAGGAAACCATCTCAGAATGAACAACACATTGAACCTTGATGAATGTGGGCTGCAACAGCAGAAGACCATGTCAGGTTGCACTTCTGTCAGCCACGAACAGAAAGCTGAAGGTGCAGTGGGCACAAAATTAGACAGCTGTAGACTAGAAAATTTGCCTGGTCTGACAAATCAGGATGGTAGAAGTGGTGAAATGGTGTTGGCACACTTTGAGCCTTAACGGTTAATACCATTCAATTATCGCTTGAATGTCATTTTAAGTATTGCTGCTGATCATGTGTATCTCAGTGTTCAGTGTTCTTCAGTTGACAGCCTAGTGTAGATAAAGATAAACAGACCAACTCTAAGATCTTAATCTGTTTGTTACTGCTTAAGACTGGCATATGTAAACAACCTGTGTTCTAACTGGCTGCTGTGTTTTGTAGCTTGTTCCTAGTTTTCATATACACTATACAGACAAAAGTATTCGGACACCTATGCGTTATTTCTACAGGAGCTTTCTTTTTAGAACATCCGATACTAAATCCACAGGCATCAATATAGAGTTGGTCCCTCTTTGCAGCTCTAACAGCATGTTTAGTACTCTGTAGTTATTGAGACAGTTATTGGGGAGTGTTGGCAAATTCTATGCACTATGTGGCTTTGTGTTTGTAAAGGCAGACTGCATGGCTAGGTGCTTCATTTTATACACATGTGGCAATGGGACTAAATGAAACACCTGAATGCAATGACTAAGAGGTGGGTTCCAATACTTTTGTCCATATAGTATATCTATATTGACAGGGGAGTGAACTGATGCCTTTAAAACTTTTAACAATGTTTACAAACTATCAAACCACAGAATTAGGAAACAACTATTTTATGTTATGGGTCCTTTAAAAGCCCTAAATAAATGAATGATAGAGGGATTAGCCTCTTAATCACTGATTCGTTTAAAATCCAGTGTGCTGGAATGCAGAGCCAAAACAACAAAAATGGTCCCTGTTCAATTAGCTGTGGATCGCATGGTATACAACAGCCAACAGTGCACACTGAAATGTTCAACAGATAGAGCTGTTCCACTCAAACAGGATGATTACAGGTGTATTTGTCCTCTCTGTAAGCCCCATGAGAGGAGAAAGGATAGAGGCATTGGTTCTGGCTAAGGCAGTGGATTGTGGAGTGTGCTGGTGAGGTGGGCTGTGTACCTGAGTGGTCCTGAGAGAGCAGTAAGCTGAGCATGGCGAGACAGCAGCCTGCACTGTTTGCCTCTTTATCCCCACACCCAGTGAGACCAGCTCCCTCCCAACTGTCATTAGTCTTGCTCTCTCCCCGCCTGCTCTCACTGCAAACGCACACAGCCTTGGCAATGACAAACTGATCCGCACAGCACAGCGCACCATGGTACACTCCAAATTTTCCTGCAGCATGCGCACTGAGATCAGATGGGAAGAGACGGATGCCTAACTGAGTGGTGTAAAAGTGTTCTGGAGATTAACAATAGTGTGTGTAATAAACCCCTTAACAGCTATTAGTAAAAATGAATGATCACATGTTTTGTATTATTTCTGAAGACATAAAGATTCCACTTTTTTAAGAGAAAATGAAAGGCAGATGAATGATTAAGGAAATGAAAATAACTGTTGCTAGAAAAGAAGAGAGTTAGGTATACAAAGACAACCGACTATAAATATTATATTAAAAACTCTTCAGATTAACAGCTAGGGGAACATTCTCTATTCATGGCACAGCCTACAGCACTTACTATGAACATAAAGCAAGTCTGCTTGAAAATCTGTCAATTCTATAATGAATCTCTAAACCTGACTGCAGACCAACACATTTCTGTCTGATTCTGACTGTAGACCAACAAAATGGTCTGAACCTGACTGTAAACCAACAGAATTCTGTCTGAACCTGAAATTCTGTCTGATTCTGACTGTAAACCAACAAAATTCTGCCTGAATCTGACTGTAGACCAACAAAATGGTCTGAACCTGACTGTAAACCAACATAATTCTGCCTGAATCTGAAATTCTGTCTGATTCTGACTGTAGACCAACAAAATTCTGCCTGAATCTGACTGTAGACCAACATAATTCTGCCTGAATCTGACTGCAGGCCAACAAATGTCTGTCTGAATCGGACTGTTGATCAACAAAATTGTCTGAACCAACATCACCACAACTGCGGGTCAGATGAATAATGGTCTAAGGAGGTCTAATAAGTAGAGAGGAAGAATAAAGTAGGGAGAAAAAATAAAGCCACGTGTTAAACGCAGGCCAACCTCCACACAGAGTGGAAGAAGGAAAAAAGAGACACCTGTACATGAAACCTGAACTCAACCTCAGCTTGACAAGTATTTGAGAAAAGATGGCCGAACCCTGTATAAATTGTTGGGCCTCAATGGGATTGGACAAACATTTCGAGAGCAGTCTAGGGGCTGGGCTGGAGAGGTGGACTTGGACGTGTCAGCGGCTGAGCAGGAAAAGTCCTGCTGTTCAGTGCTGTGCTGTGACATTGTTCTGCCTGACTGCTGCTCAGCATGCACAAGGCTGCTGACCCAGGCTAGCGCTTCATTTCACCTGCAGAGCAGGACAGTATGGTGTGTGCACACACACATACACACATAATGACTAAGTGACACTCACAAGACTAGCCCCTTAAGCCTTGCTAAAAAGAGGAAGTCTGTATGGCAGTGTTAACATCAAAACAGTGCCTTTCCTGCCCTCCTGACATCTGATTAAATAACTTATTCGATTGAGAATGCAATGTGATAAAATTCTGTCGGCTGCATGCCAACAAAATTCCATCTGAACCTAATTGTAGAACAACAAAAGTCTTTTTAAACTCGACAGTGGACCAAAAAAATGCCTAAATCTGACTGTAGACCAACATATTTGTGTGAACTTGACTGTATCAACAATGTCAACCTGCACTTCTGCTCTCCTGATGTCTGTTTGAATTGAAACATTTATTGGATTGAGAATGGATTGATAGAGCTGTAGTTACACAACTTTCTCATGCCAGGCCATGCAGACATTATATTGTCTTGCAAAAATGTCCCAAAATGTGATAGTTACATGACCCCAGTTACAAGAACAAGCAGAGATGGGGGAAGTGGGGTAAACCTTAGACAACACCCCCATAGTCATGGCTGACCATAGAAACAGTGGAAAACCACAGAGCAGTCTGAGAGTACATGAAATAATGCTGGGCTTGTGTTTTCCACTCGATTACCGAGACTAAACACAGCCGGGTTCTGAGGAAGACTGTAATTAATTTTAAAACAACAGATTTTCCAACAGTAAATTATGAATTTATAGGGCTGAGGCCCTTTCAAGAGTCTCAGTTTCAAGAGTTACACCTCCAGTTGCCTTTCAACAATATAAAAGGCGTATAGGTTAGAGTATTGATGTTTTGGAAGTTTTTGGTCAATACAAAAAGATATCCCTGGAATAGCTTTATCCGACATCAAAAAAATATTGAGTATCTAACGAGAAGGGGAAGAGGAGCACGACGAAGAAGTAAAGCTATGAGTCATGTACTGTATGCCATACTTCTCTCTTGTTCTCTCCTAACTTCTTGCAGCTTCTGATAAGGTCACTGTGGTGACCCGCGATGCCAGAAATACAGTAATTATATTAGCGTTTCTCATCTAATTGTATGCCAGGAATGAAAACGCTGACCTTTTCATAACTCTCCTATTTCTTTCTTCTTTTAAGTTCCAAGTGAGAACCTTGCTTTGCTAAATCTGTTCAAGCCTGGAACAGATACCTCAGCTTGGTCTGTCTCTGTTTGGTCCATTCTCGTGTAGAATGCTGGGTAGGTAGATGCTGAGGCCAGTAATGGTTGTGAAGAGGTTGATGTCGTGGCAGGGTGGGGGGGTGCTGGCAGGGGGTTTTGTAGAATGGGTCTGCCAAAAAGGCGTGATCGTTGTAGGGCATGAACAAGAGCGGCATGGAGTTAAAAATAAACCGCCCGCATTCCCACGGAAGAGGAAATGGGTGAGATTGTGTGGGTGAAGTGTGTTGGGTAATGTTTATAAGTGCTGATGTTTTTTTTTATGATTCTTTACTCTGGATAGTGTTGACACATGGATTCTGTAAAACAAATGCATTCAATGCTTTGTGTGTACACAGTGTGTCCGTCTATTTATCATAGAACATCTGGCCATCCGTGTGAGTGCACATTCATTTGTAGAAGCATACCTTTAGGTCTGTGCAAAATGATGATATGCTATTGTTCAGATTATGTCCAAATACATTGTCTGAACTAGAACGCTGAACAACTGCATGATCATCATTAAAATACTAGGAATACACCATTTCTGCTTCTGATCGGTTTACAATCAAATTGACTAAAGGGTGATTCTTGGGCCTGGTGGTATATGTCTTTTTTTGCAAACCTGTGTAGGTTAAATTACTTGAGTCCTCAGTTTTCCAGGCCTTATTGTAATACCTAAATATGTGTGTATGTGTTTAGCTATTTGCTGGAATCAAATATGATTTCTTTTAAGAATAAGTTAGGTTCAAGTTTAGGTTTTTAAATGCATGTGCATGCTGTGTGTGTGTGTGCCTATGTGTATGTATGTTTCACCTCCGAAAAATGACAAGGACTGGCCTGTCAGTCAGACACTCCATCACAAGCTGTCCTTAGGGAGCACAGCCAACATGAAAAACAAGCCATGTGGGACTGCAGTGGTCTGGGGCACTGGAGGTGATGCTTGTGTCAGATATCTAATGGGGAAGGATGGAAGGATGCTGGAACAAGGGGGAAAACATTGGGAGGCTGACAGAGAAGAGGGAGGGATACAGCATAAGAGCTACATGTCAGCTCCAATGATCTACGTAACAAGCAGCAGGAGGCTCCTGTGGTCCACAGTCGCGTGAGCAGCTGGTGGAGTGACCCATGCCGTTCACAGGCCTGCGAGACAGGCAGAGGTCCCTCGCTGCTGTCCGGCCAGATCATCTCTGGCAGGGTACAGAGAAAATACCACTGGCTTCCTCAGTTATGGAAGCCTAGAGGGTCTAGGCAGCCAGCTGGGGCCGTGATGAAGCGACCTTGGAACAGAGTTCTCTAGGTCTTCTCCTTTGCTGCTCTTGGGGTGCCGGTGGGTAAAGAGCCTTTGCATGGCGATGTGTCAATTTTGATAAATAATTTGATAAATAATTGTTAAGTACTATACATATAGCCTAAAATCAGTCATTTTGGACAAAAAGAAAAGTTTTTAGTCAAGGTCTATCCTACAGATATTTGGTTATTTAATATCACAATGAAGTTCTGAAGAAGAAGAACTAAAACCAGAATAGGGATGGGTTTTTAGATTGGGGCTGGCCTTAAAAGAGAGTTTTATGGATGTTGTAATCTGACGTTCTTAGGATGTTAGTGAGGAGTGAGGAGATTGGAGATAGCTCTTGGACTCCATGTTACTCTTACTAAGAGTAAAAAATTAAAAGCCACAAACATGTGGGGGCAAGACATTCATGACCACACATCGTATGATATAATTATGATGTGCATGATTCAGATGGTTTTGTTCTGGCACTATGATGAATCATCAGGCACAACACAGTCTCTCAGCTGGGGGTGGAGGGTGTTGGTGGTGGTGATCATGGTTGAGGGGGGGGTGTTTGGGGTGTGTTACAGTTTGAATCATCTTAATGTTTGTGACATCAGTCATAAATTACCCGCAAACGGTCAACACTATTTCCCTTCACAAACCAATAACTGTAAGCTAATGTACTTACATTAAAAATGAAACTTCACTTCATATAATCCACCCCCCGTTGATTATACACTGCAATGTTTAAGAACCCTGTTACCTAGGCAGACTTCACCTAGCAAATGTCCTCTAAAGCTAGCCTTTTTTCGTAAACCCTCCATTCTTTTCTTTTTTCCCCTTTCTCTCAGCACTCCATTCCCTATCAAGCATGTTTTCACCCATTAAAGAATAATAGTGTTAGCTCAAGAGCTTTTAGGAACTGGATGGAGAGAGAAGGGAGGGGATTGGAGGGATGCGCATTGCTCTTCCCCTGGTAAAAAAAGAGAGGGGGATGGAAGGAGAGAGAGGAAAAAAGAGAAGGAGAGAGAGAGAGAGAGTGAGAGAGACAGAGAGAGCGTGTCGTGAGCATGTGACATGCAGAAGCCAAAGTAAGCCGAGGCAAGGGCGGGCGGCACTCCACCCAACAGCGAAAATCATCAAACTTTTAATGACTGAAGCAATTACCCCCAGTGAGCCTGCTTAATGGCGTACAGAGGACGTCGTTAGGCATGAGGATCACATGCGCACAACGAGCCAAACGTGAATTAAACACCCTAATGTGTAAAAACAAACTGAAAAGGTACCCGCTACAATCCCTTCCACCTCTCGCTCTCAATCGCGCTCTCGCTTTCCACTTAACCAGAGGAAAGTTCCGTGGCACGCTTTCGCAGGACTGTCCCCTGGGGTCTTTACTTACAATAGCGCTCATAATATTATGCTCTGCCATCCACCAGGCAAAGAGCTGTCACTATACAATCTGCGCTGGAGAGCCACTGTTTTCTCAGAGAGAGGCATCTCTCGTTAAAGGCTTTTGAGTCCACTAGAGTAATTAAGGCTCGTTTCACTGGGGGAGCTCATTTAACAGTGCACTTCTGCTTTCGCTCATCCATTCTGTGCTGTCCAAGTGAGACAGGTGCATGTCATCGTCAAGGCTAATAAATGCAGGCTTGGAGAACGCGAGAAGCAAAATCGGAACTTGAACTGAGTGGACGGATGGGCAGGTAGCAGTGGATGGTGAAGGGAGAACGGTGGGGGTTGTTATGGGATAATTCTGCCCTCCTGCGCTATTATGGCAGGCGTCCGCCCCTACACAGCTTTGCAATTAGCTTGTCAACCCTGGCCTGTTTGCCGGTTTCTCTCGTCTTCTTCTTCTTTTTTCCCCCGTCTCTCCTCCTAGTGCTCCGCCAGGACGCACTTAAGGGGCAGCTAGGGGAACGTTCCAGAAGGATAGGGTGGCATGCATGACAGGGCCTCTGCCTCTTCCATTTTTAATTCATGCCGACGAGGGAGCCGGGAAGAGAGGAACAATCTCTACTGGCATCATCACGAAACAGTGTCAGGGTCAAACTCAACCTACACCCTCTGACAAAGCAACCTCAGTGGCTCAATCCGTGTACAGGTACTGGGTGCACCACAAATTGTAAGATAAGAACTACTTAGGGATGTCCTGAATTAATCCAGTGGATCAGAAACGCAGTTGGTTCTGGTATATTTTAATGAATCTATTGGTTATTGGTTCGTTTTAGTTTACATTAAATTAACCTGAAAACATTCAATATCTGTAGTTCTAGCGTGGAAATCATTATGCATACCACTAGGAAGTGACTTTTCTGCAGCATTCAGGGTCAGTTTTCTCACAATTAGGCATGGAATACTCAAGCTTTTGCATAGAGATTTTCCATTCAAATCAGCCACAATATCAAAACACCTGCCTAATATTGTGTAGGTTTTATTCGTGTCACCAAATCAGGCCTGACACATCAAGGCATGGACTCTACAAGACCTTTGAAAGTACCAGGCAGCCAGAAATCAGCAGCAGATTCATGGTGGGGCTCCATGGTTTGAATCAATGAGCTTTGGGCGCCTGTGACTCTGTTGCCAATTCACCTGTTGTCCTTCTTTGGAGCACTTTTGATAGGGGTTGACCACTGCATACCAGAAAAACTCCACAAGACCAGCCATTTTGGGGATGCTCAACTTAAAAAAACTGATCAGAGAGGTAAATCAAATTGTTTTAGAAAATATGAACATTGATAATTAATGATTAATTATATATTCTGGTGATTCCTTCTTCTGCCACCATATAGAAATACTAAAACCAGGGACTATCCCTACCATATACTAGCGGATATATCAGTCAAAAAGACTTTACATCCGCAATGTCCAGCATGACAAGGATCGCTTAAATGCACCACAGGCTGCAAAACACACAGGGCACCCAAACAGGGTTCTTTCCGAGAGCAAAACAGAGCAATAAATGCGGCCCTGAACCTTCAGGCTGCAACACTGTTATGAAATATGTTTTTTAAAAAAACTGATATGCTTAAATGTCCTGTTTCCCTGCTTGCTCTTGAAGCGAATCCATTTGTTTTGATGGATACTGCAATTACAGACCTCCCAACCCCTGCCAGCCTCTTCCATACAAACCCTGATAGGTCAACAGGCTTTCCAGAGCACTTCCCATAATGATGCAAGAAGCAGCGTGCAGCATTGCCGGCGTATTTAATTAGCCTACTTAGGGCGCTTTCTCCACTCCGTGTCGTGAGCACGGGGCCGCTGGCGGCACGGCTGCACAGATGAAGATTCAAGCTGATCTTCGCAGTGGGCCCGGTATGCTAATGGCCAGCTCGCCTGGGTGAGGAAAGGCACCCCGGAGAGTAGAGGAGACGAGCTTCGTAGTCCGTGGAGGAAGACGTATACACACGTACAGTCAACACACATTCACATTCCCCAATAAAGGACTTAGAGGCAGAGTCTCTAGTGAGAAGCCTATGCTGATGAGGCCAAATGCCACTAACGCGATGCCTGCCTGCTACTGATAACCACTCGCTAAGATGCAGACGGCGACATTTGAAAATCTGATGGACACGATAGCTGTTAATTACCAGCCATTGTCTTTTGAGCTGTTCTGTGGTTACAGCTGCAGCTTAGGGCCGAGGCCCTCCTGAAACAACACGCTTTGCTAATGATGACTACCAAAGTGGTGAATTTCAAACCGCCACTCCTTACCTCTTCATCCCACTCCAGCCCATATTTTCAATTCAATTAGACCTGCCTGTGAATCTTCACTCTGGCATAAATTAATACATTTCATTAATTCAGCAGCAGCCAGCAACAAAGTGATTTTACGCTAACACGCCCCCCTTCTCTTGTCTGTCTTTCTTTTTCCCTCTCTGTCTCTGGCTCTCTCTCTCTCTCTTTTTTGCTGATGTTGTAGGTAGGTGTAGGCCAGGGCAGGGAGCGCAGATGCTGATGCTCCTAGCAGCCGTCTTTCTGTCTTCTTGCCTCCATGTTTGGATCCCACCCAGGGCCGGGTGTTATGCTGATAATTGGCCTGTCCTGTAAATTCTGAGTTTCTCACTCGGACGAACTGCTACCTCCACACTTGCTTTCAGAGCGAAGGGGTTGAGCTGGAGAGGAGAGGACGGGGTGGGGGGGAGCTGGCTGTTATGTTATCACCCTCAGGAGAGCAAGCAAAACCTCAATTAGCTTTCCGCCAGCGCGGCAAGAAAGTTCTTTCGCCGGCAAGACGGTGCAAATGATATTTTGAGAGGGTGTGAATGGGGTGCATCCAGGCAGTTTTGATATGGTACTTTATTTTTTTTCTCTTTTTTTCATTATCTATAAGAGGAGCCTTTACAAAAAGCTGTCGAGAAGAAGATGCCTGAATTATACAGAGGAGGTTTTTTTTTTTTTTTTTTTTACGGACATTCAATTACAGTAATATGCTACATCAGCCTGACCCAAGAATTAGCATACAGTGTATTGTCCTGATAGTGGAACAGCAATGAGTCCTGGATGGCATAGACAGCAGGCACAGAGAATAGAAGAGATGTGTGTGTGTGTGTGTGTGTGTGGGAGACAGCGGCTGGAGCAGGCCAGACTGAGCTGGGTTGCGCTGTTTATATTTAGCGTGAGCAGACGAGGGTGAATTCCAGCCTGTCTCTGTGGCAGGCCAGAGCGTTGGCATTTTTGTGTGTGTGTGTGTGCGGGAAAAAGGAGAGAGAAAAGAGAATAAAGAGAGAGAGAGAGAGAGAGAGAGAGAGACAGACAGACAGACAGACAGACAGATAGAAGGGCGCTGTGTGTCCTGCTGACCCTCCCTGCTAATGAGAGGGTGCTGTGGTGAAGTGGCTACTCCTAATTACTAGCAACCAGCTGCAACCACAGGGAGCGCAAGGGGCCCCCTCTGGGCCCCGGCTCGAGCCCTCCAGTGAGGAGAGACAGAGAGAATGAGAGAGAGAGAGTGAGAGAAGGGGAGAGAGAGAAAAGGAGAGAGAGAGGCCACAGTCAGCCCTCTTCACCTCCCTCACCCCCTGCTAGCCTCTGCACCCACACACTGCCTGACTAACGCCAGCTTCTGCTGCCTCATCAACTTCCACAGCACTGAAATTGTAGGGTGGCGTGTGGGAGGCGCGTCTGTAAATACGACTGCAACAACGTGTCCTGGTCCCTTTTTTAACAACCAGCCCTTTTTACATGTCTGTCTGCCGGCCTGTCTGACTAGCTGGCTGGCTGGCTGGCTGGGTACACTCTGGGCGAGGGCAGCTGAGGGTTGGTTGAGATGCTGGGGCAGCATTTTTCAGCCAATGTGCAGATGACCCTTAATTAACCAATAATCAAACGACCTGTCTGACCTGTCGATTTTTGGATTGGTCTATGTATTGAACCTGGAGCATGGTAATTGAATCTTTGGTATATGTGCTCATTAGTAATGCTGCAACACTGTAGTGTGTTTGCTTTTATAATCCTTTTAAATTCCCACTTCTTCTGCTGCCAATTTGTGGCATTTCAAGTTTCAGATGATTTTAGAGGAAGTCAGCCTCTTATAACTGCTACAATAGCTGCAGCAATGCTTTCTAACCAAGCATTTGAAACTGCTGGTCTATCTAAATGTTGCTAAGCTTTTATAGATGTTGCTGTAGAATCAATCAGTCAGGTTTCTCTAGAACTATTCAAACATTCAAACCCCTCGTGCTCCAAGATTTCTATTAAACTCAATATTAATAGGTAAATCCATGCAATTGGTTGTTTGAGCTGCTCCTAAGTCATAACAGTGGGGGTTGCAACTTTGTGCCCAGCACTCTGCACACTGCGCAATGTAACTTTGGTGAAATGTGCAGGAAAACTGCGTAACACTGTTTAGTATTAAGTAACCCAATTTTACATTTATATTCCTGTAATATTACTTTACTGCTTGTCCAGAAAGGTTTGATGACAATTCTCGCATAATGCTGCTTTAAAATATATTATTCAGTGCCTATTACAAACTATCAGGCCTTGTACCAACAAGTTTGTTGTGTAAGTTAAAGTGAGGAACTGAGGTGTGGGCAAACAAGATAAACATCACTGATCTGGGCATTAAGGCTACAGGACAGCTTTCTTTGGACCATTGTAAGGAAGAGGATGGTGAAAAAGAGCAGGAGGACTCACCTGCCGGTTCCTTTCATCCATAATCCGCGTGATCTGGATCTTCTTCCGTCCCATCTTGACGTCCTCTTCGGTCTCTCTGACACCCCGAGAATATCAGAAAAACACCTGTGCTTGTCCTCCTCCACTCCACTAGCACATTGTACACCACCTTCCTCTTCTCTCGTCTTCTTCTCTCTGTCTCTCTCTCACACTCGTTCTCCTGCGATTTCTCTCTCTCGCTGCCTTTCTCTTGATGTGTCCGGACCACTATCTGTGGAGAGAGACAGATAGAGATGGAGAGAAAGAGACACAGAGAGAGATAGATAGATAGAGAGAGAGAGAGAGAGAGAGAGAGAGAGAGAGAGCTGGAGTTAGTGACATTCAAACTCATAGGAAGCGCTGCGAGGCAGATGAAAGGAGGCGAGCACTCTGTGCTCTATTGGCTGCCACTCGGAGAGAGGATATGAGAGGAAGGCCTGTGATGATTTCTTATCTCCCCACCTGCACCTCGGAGAACAGCTGGGGCTCAACCCACTGCCGCTCTTACGCAGCCCAGCACAACACAACGCAACGCACAGCGCTCTCACTGTGCATACGCCACACTCCAGCCATGCATGCGGCTTTAGAATGCAGTCTGTGGGTGATTAATATAGGGCATTGATAAGTGAACTACGGAGAAGCAGTAGTTCGTTTGGAAAGCCTGTTTAAAACACCAATAGCTAACCGAAGTGCTGCACTGAATTAAGAAAAGACAATATAATAAACCACATTTCTGTTGTGAGTTTTGCTATTAAAGTGGATTAATGGACCTCTTGAATCTTGTAATTGTTCTTTACATTGTGTCTAAATTTCATGAATAATAGACCAATAGAAACATGAGATGAAAGTTAAGACTAGGGATGGATACGACTAACACTCCATCCATCTGTGTGTACATGTGTACATCACTCTGAATAAGAGCATCAGCCAAATGCCATTTGTAAATGCCATGTAAAGTTATACAGTCCAAGTTTCAGGGTCAGCAATGAGTGGGTCTAAAGAGAACTCCGGTGCCACAGAAACGTTTTCATGGTAGGTCACGTACCCGGCAGATGGAGGCTGGAAACATTGGTCATGGCTAATGCGAACATTTCCCTACAATAGATGGGGCGCTGCTTTTTTCAGTGTACCGTGTCCCACGCCGTGCACATGCACAATGCTCTGCACATTTTCTGACATGCAATCCGCTGGACTTAAGATATATTCAAATGTTTTCACAGTAAAGACTCCTAATGCTATATTCGCCTACCTGTGTAACAAAATTTCAATGTAAGTCGATCTGAATAAGAGCATCAGTCAAATGTCACAAATGTGAATGCAAAGATCTTATGCAAAGGTCTGGGGACCTTTTTTAAAATTGTTGATTTTCAAAATGTAAATGAACTAAACAGACCTAACTACACAAGATAAACTTACATTTACCATATTGGAACACATTGAAAATAAATGTATTTTATATATGTTTTTAGCAATATGGTAAATTACGCAAACAGTAATTCTGCTTTAGCATGAGCAGAAGTGTGTCTCTGTAGAGGATGTGACTTACTTTCATTTAGGAAATCAACAACACTAAATCTGACCAGGGGTGCAAAAACACAAGTATTAAACCGAGTATCATCGCTGTTCAATGAAAAAAAACATGGTGACGTTACAGAAGGCAAAAATGTCATTTTAGACTCATTTCAGATTAGACTGAAATTCATAAATATGTCAGGACCAAAACACTAAAAAAAGGACAAAATCAAAAAGTTGAGGAAAAAACAACACTGGTTCCACAGCCTCGGCAAACAAGCAAATGGCCAAACACACCAGCTACAAGTAAAACAGATGCATAGGCCCTTGCTGCTTGACAGCCTGACATTTGATTGAGTGGGAAGTGAGATGTTATAATCAATATGACACCAGAAAGCAGATCGGATTGTCTGTCTGGTTTCGCAATGTGTATTACCCCAAGAGTCTGCCTTCAGTTTTCTCATGGTGTGTTTGGATGTGGTTTACTTTACTCAGTTCCCTTCATCAGGTCCATGTTTGTGTCTCGCTGTCGTGCTGTAGGAGACAAACAAGCAGACGCGCGCACACATACGCGAGTGCCTCCAGAGACGCCCTCACGGTCCCTCACCGTAACCCTGGCTGCTGCCAGCCTCTTGCGCTTAAGATGATTAAGAGTGCACCCAGTCTCAGGCTGACACGAGCCTTAAATCCTCTGGGCCCCAGGATGAGGCAATATGCGGTGGAAGCCGAGCCGGGGCCCCTTTTGCCTTCGCCCCGGGGAGCGCTCCGTCTGCCCCCTCGCTCCGGCCCAACCTGCTCACAAAGAGGCGCGCCACTGCCCCGTCCCAAACCTACGCAGAGGCATTCATCATCCCCCCCCGGTCCGGCGCGAGACAGGAGGACAGACGAGCGTGCGCCCAAATAGAAAATGCCTATGTAAACACATCTCTCATCAGAGAGAGACACTGCTGAACTCTCTCCTCCAGAGATTGAGAAGCAGCAGGAAAAAGCAGCCCTCCCTCCGTCTGCCTCTTTTTTCCCCTGGCCGTACAGCAGCAGAATGTGATGACCAGGAGGTTTGGGAATGGAGCAGCGGGTGCCCAGGGCCAGTAATTAGTGGGTTAAAAGAGAACAGGGGTGTTTAGGTGTTTCCAGCGCCGCAGAAAAGTTTTCACGGGAGGTCATGTCCCCGGCAGATGGAGGCTGGAAACTCTGGCCACGGCAAATGAGAACATTTCCCTACAATGAATGGGACACGGCATTTTTCAGCGCACCGTATCCCACACCGCGCACACGGACAATGCTCTGCACACTTTCTGACATGCAATCCGCTGGACTTAAGATATATTCAAATACTCTACAGTAACAAGCTGTCTATCATGCTAGCTGCAACACACCCTCAGCCCCTTTATTTCAAGATGATGGAGTGTGCTTAGTGTGTGCACTAAACAATGTGGAAGCACGAGCATTTGAATATCAGAAGCAGGTGTGTGAGATTAGGGCTGAAACTAACCCCCACTGCATCCTACAAGCATGGTTACATGATGGCAAGTACTGATATCCATTGCATGCTCAGGTTACTGTTTTTGACAAGCCAGCCTTGAGAAAAGAGCGGTACTAAACACACAACCATAATGGAACTGAATTTTAAAATGAATTTTTGAAAAACATTTTGTGTGCTGTTACAAACACTATTTTGGAAATGTAAATGACATGATTTACTAAATAGCTCTTTAATTTTTACTTGAAAGTCTGTTATTACAAGACAGGAGACGTTTTAAGTTAAAACTGGTTTACAGAAAAAAACACTTACATTGAGAAAGTCATTATATCTCAGAGTAATTATTGGAACCCAAGTCAATTTTGAAAGAATACTTATTTTAACAAGTAATTCCATAAAAAGAAGTAACTGTTTTATTGTCTATTACAAAACATTGTTATTTTCAGCTCATGGTTTTGCGCTGAACTTCAGTTCACCAAACCTAAAATGAAACAATTTAGGTGGGATTTAGGCTTAGGTATGTGTTTCAATTGAAGAGCTTTAACAAATATACTGCAATAACTATTCAGGAATATAGAAGCAAATAATTATAATAAGTATATTTAATGCCTGGATGTGAATAGTTTGTAGTCAACAAGTTTCCTCCCTTTGAGGTGCTTAATCAGGCTTTAATTGCAGCATCCATCAGTTGCTTCTTGTATTTCTGCCTACAATGACCCAGTTGCTTTTGCAGCCATACATGCCAGGCCATAACAGTGCCTTGATTAATTTGACAGATGATGTGGAATACTTTGGAAACTTTGAGAGGGAAGCTCGTATGCAACAAGTTACTTAAATGTGCAGATCACAATGTCCAACTTCTTTAAAATAAATTACCCTACATTTCAAGTCAATTCAACAATTTTGTTTCAGTGTTTTATGGAGCAACATGGTTGCTACTAAGCTGATTATGACAGACATTATTTCCTACCAAAATGTTGTTTAAAAACTTGCCTGCTAAGTTCTCTTCACTCAAATTCTCCAGTTTCACTGTGATTGTGAAGTCAATTATCAATACAATACCCAGGTCTGCCATCAGCAGCCGGAGCCCGAGAGAGCACAATCAGCCTTGCTCTGCCAGAGTGGGAGGATGTCTCTCTCTCTCCACACTACTTCAGTGTGATGCTAGCTGTTGCATCAGAGCTGGGTACCCGGCACTTTCCTCAGAGCGCACTGATTGCTCTGTGACGTTGCGTGAGGCATGTGTCAGTCCTTACTCTCCCAGTGTTGGGAGCATTACATGTGATAGGGAGAGAACTAAGGTGTGGGTTGAGCAATTGCCTATGTAGTATTTGGGAGGAAAAAAAAAAAAACAAACAAACACAACACAACACAATACAAAACCTTCAGAATTATCCATGGTAAAGATCAGCAGGAAATGCTGCTGAAAAGTGTTTATCTGAAAACATTATCTTACACTGAAATATGAGCGAAACCTAACCTTTGTGGAATTACTCAGCCGAAAGAAAAAAAAAAAGCAATAATTCTGAAGGCCACTCTAGCACAGCTGAAATACAGCTTTGTGTTGAGAAATGTGACCCAGCTTGGTGATTTTGTCTGATCTAACAGAAGCTAGACAACACATGCCCTCCTGACACATTCTAATCATAAAAGAGCTGCAGGACAGCAGACAATAAATGTTTCAGATAGATTTAATCTTTTTTTCCCCTCTTTGTTTCAGTCGCAGTCAAATTGAAATAAAAACATCTGGATTAAATGTATTGTGTAAGAGCTTACAAGCTCTCTGAATGGAAATGTTCGCGTGGCTGGGATGCGTTGTCTGACGGTGTTTGTATGTGTGTGTGTTTGTGTGTCTTTCTGTTTGTGTTTGTGTATACTGACGGTGTTCTGCTTATCCAAACACAGTGCAACCGAATTATCCTGTGTGTACTTGGGAGCTGCCACAGATTTCGTGCAAAGGGGAGGAGGGGCGTAACCCTGTTACGACATTTCAGTGAGGTACACTTGCTCATAAGTAACCAGGATGTTTGGTCACTGAGGTTTGCTTCTTGAGCTATGAGGAGCTCCTCAGAACTGGAGGTATGGTAGGGTCTAATGCAGCCACAGGCTTAGGATTGATTTTAAAACTGGAAAGGGGGGCTGTAATGTTTGGGGGGGTTCAGCTAATCACTAGTGAACAGAAGTAAGGAGGTGTCTGCGCCTTACTTCTGGCTTTGGAACAGTAGACAATAGTATGTCATATAATGCTAGACCAACAGGAACAAAAAGGGTTACAGGTTTACAGCATCCCAGATTTTCTGAACCCAACAGCTTTTCCTGTTAGCTGCAGAGCCACCACTGTTTCCATGTACACTATGTGTCCAAATATTTGTGGACACCGCTTCTAATGAATGCGTTCAGCTACTTTAAGTTGCAACCATTGCTGACACAAATGTGCAAATGCACACACACAGCTTGTCTAGTCCTTGTAGGAATAGGACTAGGGAGCAGGTGACCTACTGCCACCATACCTAATGCCAGGTGTGGCCTACAGGGGTAGAAAGCCCCCAGCATTGAGCTGTGGAGCAGTGGAACTGTGTTCTCTGGATGAGATAAGCTGAGGAGTTGGGGATGAGGTGAGGTGGTCATCATCCTGACTTCGCTAATGCTTTTGCCGCTGAATGCAATCAAATCCTCACACCAATACTCTTGAAATCTTGTAGAAAGTCTTCCCTATTTTCAATGACCATGATTTCCAAGGAAAGAATACGCAGGTGTCCCAATACTTTAACAAACCTATCCAATAAAACACCTGCCCCTACATCTTATGGTAAACATTGGGTGCTTTGTATGCCAATTAAATGCTTGCTAATTTGTTATACAGCAAACTGCATTAGCTGCCCTTCTATGATTGGACAGTTGTTTCCAAGAACCCAGCTAACAGGGGACATCTTGACATTATAAACTTTGGCTAGCTGAATAACATTAGAAAGACGTCTTGAGAGCTTTGTGATGGTCCTCTAAATGTTTGAAATTGACCCTTCAGTCATGACACTGCGGAACAAAGCAAATATTTGGTTAGTTAATGTTAGCATAATTTGCAGTGTTCAATAAATGTGTTTTAGATGCTTTAAAGTATGACGTGAGCTAACAGGAGAAAAAATATGTCCAGGTCAGTATAAAAACAATATACAAACTTAGTAGTATGTGAAGTTCTTGTAACATTGAAAGGACGTCAGAAAAGACATCCTTTACATCTGTGGGACCTGTCAAATTGTCCTGAGAGCATCCTAAATATGTCATTTTATTGGCTGAGCATACACTCTTAAAAACAATGGTGCTGCAAGGTTGTTTGAGTGATGCCAAAGAAGGTCCATAAAGAACCATGTAAATTTGTAATAGAGATATGTGAGTGTCACAAACAACCTTTCCATCAAGAGGTGTTTTTTTAGGCCTTCTATTACAAACATGGTTCTTTATGGAAACAAAATATTGTGTATAGACCAGTGGTTTTCAACCGTCCATCTGAAGAGCTACCTCCTATCTAAAACAACCCAATTAGCCAATCATGGACTTCTAAAGATAGTTATAAGTTGGATCAGGAGGGGTAGCTTAGGGTTGGAACCTAAGTGTGTGTGAAGGTAGCTTTCCAGGAGCAGACAGCTGATTTGGAGTACATTGTACATTGTACATTGTACATTGGAGTAAAAGTACATTGCACTTTAAAGCTGTAGTAGCAGCCTTATTGAAGTATGTGTATTATGTCTGTAGTATTATCCATTTTTATAGGTAAGAAAAGGTTGCACTGTGTGAGGCCGTGGTCAGGGAGTGCAGAGCTCAGCCTAATGGGCCTGAATGGAACTTGAGCGTTCGTGTGTTCCTCTTTGTGTCTCTGTGCTTTGCCTCCGGATGATGGGAGCACCATGGCGGCATGCTCAGATCAGGCGGGGGATGCGGAGGAGGAAGGATGCCATTTGGCCCCGTGCTTACGCCGCCTGCTTTCACTCAGGTTCTCTAAGAGCTTCTGCTCTGGAGAACAGACCATGCAGTACTTTAAAGGAGGGCAGATGGAAGCAGCACCTTGCCAGTGTCTCACGGCACCTTCTGTCTTGTACAATTCACTGGAGCTCTACTGCATACACCCACTCCCCATAACACCACACACTCAAGGGCATTTGCTTGCAATACACTTTGTAAATAGGCCTACAACCAGTGGTTATTTCTATAATCAATGAAGCTGGCAACTATTATTCAATAATTGATTACTTGACTAATTGTCCCATTAGGATTTCTTTGATCACAGTGCTGCCATCCTTTAAAGCTTTACTAGACACTATTGGTTTTAAGTACACGGAAAAAGTCATAATCAAAGTGTGGACTAATGCACTTATCAGTACAGACCCATCTGCACCTGTCTCAAAAGCTCCTATGATGGTGCTTAACTAACCTACTAACCTACTACACTACCAGCACTGTGTAAATGTCACCCATAATATAATATTTTCATTTTTCTGGATTTTCAATAATTAAGTACAAGTTTTTACAGAAGATATTTCTGAGGAGAGTTTTTAAAAATTATTTTAAAATACACAGGAATTAAAGCCTCTAGCAAGTGTGCAAAACCTGGTAGACCACAAACACTGCTGCATCAGATATATAGCACTTTCGTCTTTAAGAGAGAGGAGAAAATCAAGCTCCATTATCATTTCAGATCTGAATAGAATCCACAGAAGTGTGTGTGTGACAGAGGATATCTCAACACTGCGGATCTAAAAAAACGTGGAGCTGATCAAGAAGATCTTACTGAGAAAAAGGAAGAAACATAAAATAGGAACATTTGCAAATCACACAAAGAAGTCACTGATGCTCTCAGAACAATGGGTTGTCCACCTCAGTGTCCAGATCTCTACATCACTGAATGTGTTTAGGATTACTTGGAGGGTGAGAGTCTGAAAAGGCTTATTAAAAGGGAGGGCATGATGAATAGTGAGATATGTGATGTTATCCTTAGTTTTCTGTTAAACCCATATTTATGCTTTATTTTTGCTGATACACCAATATGTAACTTTGTTAAATAAACAAACCATGGCCTCTGGTGTCTGTACAGTGCTGTATGCTCCTAAAATGAATGTATTGTTAAAATTATTAAGGTACCTTGTAGGCCTTTCGAGCACAGACAAGCTATCAAAGAATTCTGACTAAACATACTGGGTCACCTTAATAGCAATGTAGGCTACACAGTGTGTGCTTAAGTTGGTGGAAGTACTGATGCTCAGTCCATGGCTCCAATATATATTATCAAACATTGCAAGGAGCAGAGAGAAAACGAATAGCCAGGTGCACAAATACAATAACTCATCCGGGCTGATGGATGTGCTCTGTGTTTTAAAAAAAGGAGCACATTCCCCAGTTACCTCATTGTGCTGGCAATCCATTCCTCTATCACTGGCCAAAAGCCCAATCCGCTGTTTGAGACATTTTGAACACGGTTAGTAAGAGTGCAGTTCCTTAAGCACGGCACCACTTGGTAAGTTCCACTAATGTCTGTACATGTGAGTTGAGTCACACGTTCAGTCAGACACGCAGATGGAACTGCTTAGACAATCAACACCTCGTCGGAGGAAACAAGGGGCCCGTGGTGTTTGTTTGCTTATTTATTTATTTATCTATCGCCTGTCTGTTAGTGCAGTATTCTCGCACCTGTCGCAAAAAAGCCACGCGCACACGACAGGCATCAATTAAACAGCTCAGAATGGCGAGACTGACATGTGTGCTGCGGTACCTTCTGGCACATGACTGACGGGTAGGGTGTGTGAGAGGAGCACAGGTAGATGAGGAAGGAGGCTGATATAATTGGGCAAATAATGGAGCTGTTTCTGGATCTGTTTTGCTTTGAAAGACTGTCTGATGCTAGAACTGAGGCTAGGCTATGCTAGGTTTCCTTCTTTTGGAATAGGTAGCAGTTACAATCTAGATCTATTATAGCAAGGGTTCATCCATAGATGGTCAAGTCACAGGGAACATAGTGTACAGGCTGACAGTGAGACAGATGAGTTCACTTGGTTATGAGCAGTTGGGTTACCTTTAGCTCACTAGCTTTTGGCATCTATGTTTTTCTGACTGAACAGAGTGAGACAATGAAGCGCGCTTGGGATTGGTGAGGGAAGTGCTTATGTGAAAAGTCACTGGAATATTAATCATAGGGCATGCTTTGTACATATATAGAGCATGATTACCTTAAAAATCACATTTATATTTTTTCCTTAGTGTAGCTGCTAGATTAGCTTGGCCTAGCATTATATGACATACTATTGTCTAGAAAATTTAGCAAAAACAACATAATTGTGTTTACTTGAGAGTATTTAGCTAGTGCTGTTGATTTAAGCATGCAGTGTGCACAGTAGCTACATTAGCCTTGTATACCACATGACATACCATGAACCACTAACACTGCATCAGTAACACTGGTGAGCATGTGCATCGCCGCCAGACTGGGCTTGATATTGGAAAAATTGTAAGGCCCAAACCAGGCCTCATGACCATGTGGCTTTGCTTGATTCCACTAGCCAAGGAACAAGGTTATGACTGTGCTAACAGTGTGACTAGATACTAGGTTGTGATTCTGTGTAGGCCATAGCCTCGCTGTAAATGAGTCAGCTCATCAAATTATTCATGAGCCCACCATTAGGAGAAAAACAGCTTGTTGCATTCAAGGGCCAAGTCATAGAGTTGTAAATCGGTGTGTAAAATTAAGTCTAAGTCTAATACTGTCACTGATCAGCCATAACATTAGCACCACCTACCTAACATTGAATAGGTCCCCCATGTGCCACAACAACAAATCTGAGCATTTGAGACTAGGACTTTAAGACCTCTAAAGGCGTCCTGTGGAATCTGGCACCAGTCGTAAGCAGCAGATCCCTTAAGTCCTGTATATTGTGAGGTGAGGTCTCTACAGCTCACCCCAATGGGCTTTAGATGCCCATGACCCTATCGCCAGTTCACCGGTTGTCCTCTCTTGGACCACATTTGGTAGGTACTTGTCCACTGCATATAGTGAACACTCCACAAGATGTTCTGACCCAGTGGTCCAGCCATCACAATAAAGTTATGGCTGATCGGTGTACATACCTATGTATGTAAGTTAAAATACTGAATAAATATATTTAAAACTGACCCTAAAATGGTCAGGTCAGAGGAGCTTAGTACATATAAAGAGCGGATCCTCTGTCCTCTGTTCTGTGGTCAGTTACAAATCTGCTTTGGCAGTGACTCGTCTAAGACTCTGTTGGACGGCATGAGCACGTGGCTGCTGGGAGCCGATCCAGCGCTGTCGCACAGGAGCCGGAGCCACCCCCACCCCCAAGCACAGACACAGTAAAACCTTACCAGCACTCATCTTCTACCTCGACAATCTGCTGTCCCTCCTCAGTGTTCTTCTCTTCCCTATGCTCTATTTACCAAGCAAACGAGTGGCAGAGGAAATACATGTGCATACGTAGAGTACAGTAAATAGTCCAGTGTGATTTGAATCAAGTGAAGCATTAAACAATGAATTTTATTCCCCATGATGGGAGCAGTTTGCTCGTACTGCTTGACGTGCTTGGGCTGCACCTGTTTCGTGGTGGCTCTGTTTTAAAACAGTCCAGTGTTCGTGAAAGGTGCTTACCAAACGTTTGTAGCAGCGCTGATCAATAAGCTGGAAACATGCCTCTGTGGGATCGGCTGCCTGTGTTTCAGACAAAAATCAATGGCAAGTACATGGCACATGGAACTTGCTCAGCCTGACCGGGCTGCTTGCACACATGTCCATGTGCTGCACTGACCCTGACCTGTTAGTACACACACACACAAAGACACACAAACACACACACACACACACACACACACACACACACGTGTGTGCACATCACATACACACTCACACTGTGGTTGGGCAATATGGACTCAAATTTACACTGTATGTAAATGCATTTGGCTACTTTAAGTTCACCCATGCACCCATTTCTGACAGATGTGCACATGCAAACACACAGCTTGACTAGTACCGCCAATAGAATAGATTATTACTCCATGCCTAATGCTGGTGCTTCATCCAAAACCTTTGGGATGAGTTGGGGAGTTCATCCACCATTCTAACTTCAGTAACGCTCTTGTCACTGAATACAATCAAATCCTCACAGCAGTGCTCCAAAACCTCGCAGAAAGCTTTCCCTGGACAATAGAGACAGTTACTGCCAGATGAAGCCTTTTTAATACCCTTGATTGCAGAAAAAAACTGAATGAATAAGAAGGTGTCCCAATAGTATCTGTCCAATCTCAACAAAATGTATTCTATTTGTCATAAAAATATGATTTTTATAAGATTATAGAGCATTTCTATTGGTCCATTTATCATGACCTTTAGAAGAACTGTCAGATTAAAATTATGTCAAAAATAGAGATGACAGGAGATTACAGTAACAGTAATAATAATAATCATAATTTCCACTGGGGGCAGGGTTACTGGTGCTTCACTTTTTGTGGCTCATTATGGTACTAATGAAATGCTGCAATTCATATCATGATAAAATCGGCATTAACTTTCAAACCGGTTTACCTCACACTCGTAACACTCACAGATGACAGTGGGTGACTGTGAGAAATGCCGCAAAGTTTCCTGTCTTCAAAGTGTGTGGGGGGGAATTCAAGTGCTTTTAAAATGAGTCTTTCACATTTCTCAAAACGAAATATCGATTCACATATGTTTCCATATTCTCCATCAACTGTATAATGCAGTCAGAACCTAGGTGTTATACCTGTTTATCTAACACGGTAAAGGTAACTGAGACAAGAAAAGACACCTCTCACCAAGGTCTTTACTCTCTCATGCCTTAGAAAACAAGTGAACTCGCTTGTTCCTAACACTACTTTAGAGTGGTGTGTATTGTATCTGAGATGGGAGGATAAGAGGTTCAATATAAATGTAAATTGCAGTCCTTGTGAGTGTTGGGCGTGTATGTATGTGTGTATTTGAAAAAAAAAGAGTGAGGCAGGTCTTGTGTTAGTTGGCACTCTCTCTCTCTCTCTCCCTCTCTCTCTCTCTCTCTCTCTTTACCTTTCTCCTGTGGGATATGGCTCTAGTAGAGTAGGAGGGCTCGTGCTGGGGTCAGGCCTTTCACACTCAATAAAACACACTCTACTCACACTGTAATTATCCCCCTCCCACCACACTCTCACACACACATACACACAGCATACAGTACTACTCCTCTTGTGGCTGCCAAAACCTTTACTCACAACCCCAGCACCTCACTGTAGTACAAACCTATCATTTTGTTGAGGGCTGCTCTAATCCCTTACTACATTAATCCTCCCTTTCCACAACTCACTTTAGTGGGCTGTTTAAAAAAATGGACTGAACATTAAATCTACAGGAGTTTTGCACATAATAGCCCTTTTATTGGGCTATAGTGTTTCCATACACTTGCTTTTTAGCTGTTTCCTGACAACCCTGATAAATGACTGGTCTGATTCATGTGCCCAATTCACATAACTCCAATATCGCGGCATCATGTCATCTCAAAAGCTGTATTATTGCTATCCTTTTTATATACCATGTTGATGGCAGTAGCCTGGTTTACAGTCTATGTACATTTTATAATGAATCAAAATGACTACAAGTTTTTTTTACTGGTAGAAGCAATATGATGAGGATTCAAACTGAGGGGATACCCCCCTGTAGAGATCCAACCTGGGAGGAACAGAGGCCTTTAAGGAGCCTGGAAAGAAGCTTATAACTAAATGAACACTGGCAAAACAACTATTTTGAGGCTAAATTCATCATCCATATCAACACTGCAGGTCACCCTCTGCATTGCAGTACAACCCCTTGTTGGGCATAAATAACGTAGCTTATCATGATGACGGCTGTAGACAGAAAAAAATGCATTAAAATGAGCTACGGTACACTGACTTCTAATTGGGAGAATGTCTCTTACATTGCCACATTGGGCTCAGAGCGCTGCTACTGCAACTTTGGTGGAGTATGGCTCACTTGTTTTGTGTTGTTGTGCCTGCTTGATGTTCTGCTATCTTAGCAAGTTAGCTACGTCAGCCCATTTTAACAAGGTTTAGCCGCTAGCAAGACATCTGAAGACGATGTTAGCAAACATGCTAGGTAACACATTTGGAAATCACTACTGGTAATATGTGCTCTTGCATTGGTCACTGTCTAGTTGTGTTGGCTTGCTTGCCACCAAGTGTTACTTTGGTTCTGTATCATTTAGCATGTCAACAAATGCATGTGTACAGTTGTCCATGATTTGTATTTGTATTTGTACAGCAGTATAAAAGTGAACTACACTCTGCAAATAGCAATTCTTTTTTCTTTTTTTTTTTACATTTTCAAGTGACAGGAAAGGGGGCTCAGACAGACTGCATTTGCATTTGCACAGAGCCCAGAAATTTGCAGAACATCCATGAACTTTATTGTGATGAAAAGCAAAACAAACCCTTTTATTCCTTCCCGAACTTCAAAGGTAGCTTTTCCCTCACAAGTGAAAGTGAATGAAAGCGGCAGAATAAAAAAAGGCCTGAGTGTCCTGGCCAGTCCCTCGTTTCTCCCACTTGAAGGCGGCTGCCAGAACGTCGGGCAGACACAGTCGTGGCAGCAGCGCCACTTCCTGTGGGCGGTGCGTCCCGAAGGCCCGTGGGCAGCGCTGAGCGCGCTCCTACATCCTGCTCCCCACTTCCTGTTTTTCAGACCCCTACAGATGACCACTAACAGGCAGTCAGACATGAGAGAGAGAAGAAAAAGAGAAAAAAAAAAAAAAAAAGGCAGCACGCCTTTGGGACAAGCATCCGCTCTGATCCTTCCCCTTGTTATCTTTCCTGCCTCTAAAGTCAGAGACTAAACAACAACACGAGCCCATCTCCAGTGGATTCTAGCGCCGCGTTTCGCTGTGTTTACAACCAGGGTCGTTTTTCGCGGGCTACTCCAGGCCCTCCCCGCATGTTCTCTCTCACTTTCTGCTGTTTGACAAAAGGAGGGGGGGGAAATGGCAAGCCTCTCCTTATTTTGGCCTCAGCTGATAAGGGGCTGAAACATGCCCTGGCTTACATAACTGAGAATCGGCATGTGATAACAACAAGCGATACCAAAGAGGGACTTGTTGAGTCAGTTAACTGGTGAGAAAACAACAAAGCAGAGAGTACATGTCTGTGCAATGCCAAGGAACTTTTGAACCACAAATCGGTAGGTTAAGCCCAACACAAACATTTGGTACAGTGTGAAAGCGAAAGAAATGGTCATGGTTCCAATTGAGATAGATTTAGAGATTAGTGGAAAAAGATCCATCAAATCATAAACAGAAAAGTAATTGGGAAGTTTATCAAACGTTAAAGAAACTGCAAATCTACAAATCTGTAAAACAACTATCTATATCTATATAAATATCTATAGACGCCTCTTCAGGGTCCCGGCACAACAATTATACCTTCTATTAGCTCAAAAAGAGAACATTTGTGAAGATTTACTTTGTTAACAATTACATTTTTATTCCACTAAATAAAAATACACTGACTGCTAAACAAACTCCAGATGTTTGTTTATTTCTTTTCTTACAGCTTAAAACGTTATGCTACTTTATGCATGGTGCCATGCATGAAGCTTCTCTGCAGTAGTTTCCTTCTTTGGAACAAACAGATAAGAAACGTCTCATGCATGTCAGACATCTCGTAGTTCTTCGGTATGAGAATATATAACAAAATGTGTCATTTGATTTTTAACATTTTTGTTCTACTACTCCCTATTTATAAGAGACAACCCATGCATGGAGACTGACTTCCTGTTATAACAAAAGCTCCAAAATGTAGCCATTTTTGACAAGTATCCTTTGCATGTAACTGAGGAGACGCGTTAAATCCTTACCCTTCTAGTGTTGAAAGCATTTCTAATGAGAGGAGGAGTTACGAATCAGTGGAGTTAACTGGCACTACGATAGGATATGACTATATAAGAGTGTTCTTAATACAAATGGTTAAATATGCAAGTGAATAGTATCCATGTGTTACACAGCTCAGATGCATCAGCAGCATTCCCAGATGAAGTTCATGTGTGAGAGGCAGTGAGATGAGGACACGGGGAGAAGAGGACACAGACTACAGGGCAAGCGATAGCGAGAGTGAAAGAGGAGTTGCTGGGACTGAAGCTGTGTTGCGAGGGTCTTCTGGGCCGCTGTGTACCTGCAGACAGTGCGGCTGGCTGGGATAAGCATACCTCTTATCTCACTCTCCGCAGCAGGCCCAAAGCAAAGCCAGCAGTGGCGCGGGTGTTAATGTCTACTGATGCTAATCTAACACTAGCCTGATCCTACAGGAGCCACTTCTCTCGCTCTCTGTCTATATCTCTCTCTCTTTTCTCTCTCACTCTCTCTCTCTCTCACTCTCCTCGCTCCACTCTTCATTCCCTCACCTGTTTCCAAGGCAACTAATGAGATATAATTAATAAGATCTACCAAAGGGGGGGGGGCTGCAGAAATGAGTGAGAAGAAGGCTTTAACAACGAGAGCTCACCCAGAACCATGTGAAACGCTAAGCTTGTGCTGTACATTATGGACTTTTCACACTGTGTTAACTTCCTATAATGCACATATATGATGGTCAGGGTACAATCTGCAAATTACTTTCAAGAGAGAGTCAATAAGATGTTAGCACTCTAAAAGATTTTGCAGAGGAAAGGAGCGCTTGGCAATCTTGAACATCTCCGGAAAATTCTTAACAGCTTTCTGTTTATTGAGAGGCCAAAGGGGACAGTCCAAAAAGATGCTTTAAAAAAAAAGGTGACCTCGGGAAGTCTATATTTAGCGCCTGGAAGCCAAGAGATTGTGCAAAAAGAACTAATTTTGAAGAAATCGGTGGTCATGCTTCTTCCACATGTGATGCTGCCTACGCTACCCTTAGTGTTCTTTTGCACTGACTGGGGAGGGATTTCATGTTTTGCATGGGCGGAGGGGAGGGAAAGGGGAAGGATGTGGCGCGATCCGAAATAGCACGGTTTCATTTCTCCAAAACGGACAGAAATAGGAGCTGACAGCATATCTCCTCACAGGAGGATGTGTCTATGGAGGAGCAAATCCGAGATTTGTCTCGAAGTCATGGTTCCACATGGCAACGTTTCAGAGGTGTGTCTGAAAGCCGGAGATTTTCATTGTCTGGAACTGCACAGACAGCTACACCCGGCCTTACAGACACATTCCAAAGCATAATTCCCATACCGACTTAATGTCATACAAACATAAGTTGTTGTTGTTTTTTTGGGTTTTATTTAAAGTGAAGCAATGTGGTGGACCAGCCAGATCCAATGATAGCTCGCTTTTTTTCTTGCCAGGAATATCTCTTTAATCATCCCTTTATCAAGCGTTCAATCTCTCATACAGGTCTGCCAAGAGTGTGGATTTGTGTATCCTGTTTTGTGGTTAGCAGGTATGAATGTGCATGTGTTACCGTACATGTGCATACTTGTATGCATGTGCAAACGTTTACAACACACTGTCGGTGTCACAATAGTCTAAAATTATTTTACAGATGGGCAAAAATGTCTTTCCTGGAACTTTTCCACAATTCCACTGGTATATTTGTCGGTATATGTTTACAAAAGGGCAGGTGGCATTTTCAAAAGACATGTAAAATAGGCTAAAACACTTTGATTTAATAGCGACAATATTCCAGTGTGCGTATGTGTGTTTTGTGTGTGTGTGTGTGTGTGTGTGTGTGTGTGTGAGAGAGAGAGAGAGAGAGAGAGAGAGAGAGAGAGAAAAAAAAAGGAAGTGAACATTTTGTTTGGTCCCAGGACAGCCAGCACTTGCCACTAACACCGCAGAGAAAGGAAGCAGCAAGTGGTTAATCTCTGGCAGCAAGTGCTAGCTCTCTTCAAGTCTCCACTGACCACACTGTAATCCCAAGCCGGATCAATGCTGGATCAATCACCTATCCTGCTAACACATAGCTAACCTCAACCAGGGAGGGGCCTGCCACAGAGCAGGAGAGAAAGTCACTTATCACCTTCAGAATACCATCACCACATCCAAAACCCCCAGATGGAGAAGCTCCCACTGCTCTTCAGCAGCTTGATAGCTGATGATCATGCAGCAAACCTAGTAGTAAGAGTGGAGAAATGTTCAGCTGAGAACGCTCCTTGTAACTGATACATTAATGCTCCACAATGAACTGTCACTTTATAGGAGAAGAAAAAGACGTTCACATTTTTTGGGCAAAAAAAATAAAATAAAATAATAATAAATATATATATATATATATATATATATATATATATATATATATATATATATATATATATATTTATTTATAATAATTGTATTAATATAATATATTAATAAAAAATATAGACATTCTGATCTGAAATGTGGTTAGATGTTCCATAAAATAAAATTAGATAAAGAATACCCAAACAAACAAATGATGCAAAACATAGGTTTTATTCCTTCACAAGCTAAAAATAATATAAATATAACATCTTCCAACATATCTAGGGCTTAACTGTGAGTAATGCAGCCATACAACAACCCTAAGCAGTGTTTTTGCTACACTGCTACAAAAATGACTGCTGCCACTGCTTTACAGCTTTATAAAGTGTCATGAAATCGCAAATACAAAACTCTGCAGTGGACTCTTCATTTAAAACGACGGGTATAAGAAGCAGAAACATATGATAATGCCCAAGCTAGTCTTCCTAGGGAATTTGATGGCCACAGGTAGGAATGACCTCAGAGCACCACAGAGCGCCAAAAGAGGGCATGCCTACCTGTGGCCATCAAACTCTATACCTCCCTCAATGTGTGACACTATGGTTCACCAGTGCAATACTCAAATTATACTGTTCATATGTGCAATAACTCATAAGTGCAATAATTTTATTGCACTTTAATAATTTTAACTGCTTTATACAGAATGTTCCCTATTTATTATCACAGTTACTGCCACTTTGCCACTTTATTATCTTAATATAATTTATATACATATTTGAATTGTTTATGTTTTTGCTTTATATTTTATTTTATAGAGTGTTTAATCTTAAATGAACAGTTGCAACTGTAACAACTGTAAGTTCCCATCTGGGATCAATAAAGTATTTCTAATTTCTGATTCTGATTCCTACCACCTGACAAAAGGGGGGAACAAAGACCGGGAGAGGAGAAAAGAGAGAACAGATTAAACTACCTAACTTAAGTTAAGATAGGTTTCATAGTTCATGTAACATAAAGCCTGTCGCAGCCCGCGCCACATGCACTAATTCGAAACCACTGCTTCTAATAAAGGCACGTATGCAGGCGCCGGCACTTTATATCTTTATAGCACTTTTCAGTTCCTCAGTGCACCACAACGCGCCAAGCTGCCTTTTGACAGTACTACCTCAAATGAAAGCCATATCAAGACCACAAAAGGCAGCCAGTCTTTTGGGATACAAACTAATGCTAAGCTAACGTTACCTCAGATAACATTACTATCCTAGCCCTGTACAGCTTGTATCTTTCACATAACAGCGACAGCCAAGATGCCAAATGTATGAATGGATCTAACAAAATAGTGCAGTCTAGTTTCATTGTGTTTCATCGCTTATGTCATATTTTAGTACATTTTCCATCGTTCTGAAATAAATTATAGAAGAAATCCTGCTTAGCACTGCTAAGGTAGTCTACATAGAACACTTAATGGATGTCCAGCTTTCACCAACACCACTGACTTAGTAAGTTTCTTGACAACAGCACAATTTACACCAAACCACTCTGAGTGACATTAATATGGTGGAAGCAGATACTACAGAAATTGAACAGGGCAGTATAAAAGAAAGCAAGAGTGCTCCACAATAGTCATTGCTACAATCAATCACGGACCCCAGCAAGGGCGAGAGCCATGGAGGGAGGACTCCGCAAGGTGACTTTGACTAGACTAGACGCCTCCGGGACTCCGTAGAAAAAGCCACAGAGGAAATGTCAGCGTGGCTCCTACACTCGAAAAGTCCCTCTGGCTCTGTCATTCATTATGTCTCTATGAGTTCTGATACTAAAGCTTACATATCTACAGAATTTGCACAACAACACTACCTGAGTGGTACCTAATGAGCACTTCACCTTAAAAGGAAGGGAACTAAAAACTAATCAGTTCTGGAGTAGAAGTACCTACCTACTCTGCCTTCCTTGATGGATTTGGTTCAGTTTCCTTATGATCGGTCATTTTATATGATGTGGTTAAAACTTTGGAAGGCGGAGAAAGAGTGAGGAGCTGCAAACAGAGCAACGCACATCAGGATGTCAGGATATTTGCCATCTGGATCTGGGCTGGTACAACAAAAACTGTGTCTGAGCTGATACAACAGAACTGACATTAGGCTGCTGGTGTGTGTGTGTGTGTGTGTGCATGTGTACCTCTATGTGTATGGCAATCAAAAAAGGACATGAGATTAAAAAAAAAAAAAAAACTTGCAATGGAACAAGAGATATGCCACCACTGCTGCCCCCCCCACCCCCCACTCCCCAACGGTCGTGTGCAGTAGAAGCGTTGTAACATAATTACTGCTGGGACGCTCCTATTCCCAGTGATCCATTTGCGTCAGTCAGGTTTCCAAGCCGAGCCGATGAATGGATTCTCAGTTTCTCAAGGATAAAGCGATGACCCTCACCGAACAGATCCATTTCATGTGGGGAGGCCATTCTCCTGGTGGAATTTTTTTCCAGCTCGTGCTAATTGTAGCGCATCTGGGATTTTTTTTTTTTTTGGTTCCGTGATCAGAGAGGCAAAACTATTTGGCACCACTTTAATGCATGCGTGCATGTGTGTTTGGAAAGGCATAATGTGATGGAGCGAGATATTTAGTGCACACCAGGCTTAACTTAAGACTGCCACCTCCTATCAAATGCATGCCTGGAACAACAAAACACGCAGCTAGCTTGCACACGAATGGATTCAACATCTGAATGGGGTTTCAAGTGAGCCTGTTTTGTTGCAAACCAAACTGAGGCTTACACAGAAGCTTTATTTGAAGCACTGCGACATTCCAGTGCTGAAACAATAGTGTCTACAAGTGACACCTGATTGTCTTTTCAAATCAAATGGAGGGCCAAGCTTTCATCAGCTCTCTAAACATCTCCATCACAGTGCTTTGTCATCGAGGAAGAACTGTGAGCTTAGCTGAAATTATTTCATCCCAAAAGTTCAGCATGACAGTCTGTCAATTGAGTGACCAGACGGCTTGACGCTGAAGCAATGTATTTCGAGGACCCTCTTGGAAGAGCACATCAATATTTCTGCATGTTCTTCAACTTTTGTATTATCTAGGAATTTTACAATGCCACTTATTTCTGTTTTGGTTCCAATACTGAAACACTGTGTTTCATTTTTAAATCTATAGTTTTAGTTTTAAAAACTACTGTGGTGTGATGATAAGAGTGTAGAGGTTCCACTTTGACTTTAGAAGGTAATCCACACTGTGATAACAAGACAAAGATTCACAAGCTTCCAATGCAATGATGTCTTCGCGCACAATACAGTACAGTACGGTGGTGCAGCCATAGTGTGTGTGCACGCCGCAGAGCTCCAAGGGCCTGGGGTTGTGGGTTTGAGCTACCCTCTGGTCACTGCCTTCGAGAACTTTGGTGTGTTCTCTGTGTGTCTGGGTAGGTTTCCTCCAGGTACTCCCCAAAACACACATGATAGGTGAATTGGCTATAGTAAATTGGCCCAAGTAGAGTGTATGAAGGGAATGGAAACACTACATGTCCTCACTAGCGCTCTTGTCGCTGAATGCAGTCAAATCCTCACGCAATCCTCAAAAAGCTAGTAGAAAGCCTTCCACGAACAGACAGTCACTCTAACTCTTTTTTAATTCCCTTGATTTGGGAAGGAACAATGAGTGAGCCAGTGTCCATATACTGTATGTGTGGTAACCTGCGATGAATTCGCACCCTGTCCAGAGTGTATTCCTGCCTTGGATTCTTGCATCCAATAAATCCGGGTAGGCTCCGCAACCCACTGCAACGTATCACATTGGTGTCATCTCTAGTCCTGTTTTCTATTTTTTTTATCTAAACCGATAATAGGTGGTGAAATAACACTATGGGTGGGGATGGAGCATTATGCAGACAGTTCCGCACTTGGCCTCAAAGATTTCAAAGCTTTTTGTCGCCTTTCATGAATCAGTCAATAAGTGAATCATCCCTGCTTGAGGCGAATCACTGAAACGCTATACTCTAAATGAAGACCTTATTCTTTTCTTCTCAATCTCTCACGCGCAAACGCCCGCTCACACACACATTCCTGCGTGAACACAACACTTTCGCTAAAGTCTCCATGAAAGCATTCTTCTGGACTTGCCATGTGAAGTGATGGCATGTGACCCTGGCTCTTTTGGCAAAGCTGTCCATTAGCATTGAGGGAGAGAGAGAGATAGAAACACGGAGAGTGAGTCGTTACTAGAGATAACCAATCCCACGGAAGAATTGAGCAGTCAACCACCCTTGCAAGCACCCCTACCCCTCCCACCATACACACACACACACACACACACTTTGCCCCCAAAGGCAGTCTGCGAGCTGTGTTAAGTGGCATGGCAGCCTTTTGATGTTGCCCAGATCCCAACTCAGAAATGGTAAACAGCGCAGATGAATCGACATCTTCCTCCTGAGGGAACGGAACACATGAGGATATTAGAGATGCCACGAGTTAATGCGTTTCAGCACCAAACACACACACACACACACACACACAAATCACAGAATATAGAGATGGCAGAGTCGTAAGCATGAGGTACTAAAGATCTCTACTAGCATCATAGCCTATTTCCATCTGAGAGGAGATACTGTACTGGAAAAACAAGCGTTGTGGTTACATCAGAGAACAGAGCTGCTTCCCTCCGTTCAAACACACAGAGAAGACTTTATTTTTGTAACTCCCAAGCAGTTACAGCACCCTCTTATTGGTGGGTTAGTGCTTCGGCTTTTTATGGGAAAACTTTCAAATGGCTTTGAATAAATATTTGATACTATGCTCTTCCCCCCTGTGACATTTCAATCCTCTTCATAGTGGCTATGTTCCACAATGCTACATTATATAAAAGGTTTATGCAATCCAGGCAGCGTGGAAGCCTATGACTCACAAACTGGGAAAGGTTGTGAACTGATGAGATTTTTTATAAGAAAAATTGATGCACAATAATCTCTCAGTATATGCATTGAAATATATATATATATACACTGCAGGTGAATTGTGGGTGTACATTAAAAATTCAATGTGATAACAATATGGAGGTGTCTCGATATGATACATGCCAATTTCAACCAGCAAAAATAATGAATAATGCCTGATAATGGACTTCATGAGTTCAGCTTACATACACTAAGGGTATAACAGAAATTGTCAGGCCTCACATTAATGTAATGTTAAAAAAATATGTTTTTAAGTTAGACATGACAAAAAGAATGAACTGACTTTTAATTCTATATTACACAGATGAGTTTGGCTGAGATGAATCAATGTTTTCCATTAGAAGCATTTTACTGCTTGCTGTGCCGCCCTCACATACACACCTAAAACCAAAAACCCCCACAGATTATAATATATTAAAAGCACAGTGATTTAAATGGGGGGGGGGGTTATTCGAATTTATTCGAATAGGGTGCGCCCAGATGCATCGTTTTTGTCACTAACACCAATTTTCTCAAAATATGAGACCCTTAAAATACCACAGGAGTTCTACCGGTGATACAGTTTATTAAAATGACTGAAATAATAATAATAATAACAACAATACTAATAACAGCATTCTGGCAGAGAATATTTTTCAAAGTAACATGACAGCTGTCCGAGCCACAACCCCCCCCCTCCCCCCTCCCCCCCCAGACCTCGTGGGGTAGCTAAACAAAAACGGAATTGCCTTATACCCTGCAATTTCCTTGGGCCACAACTGCAGAAAAAGAGAAAACAACTGGCAAGTGCAACCAATCCTTTCAGTTCATTATAGGCTAAAAGGCTGAAATGGTGCGATTCATTCAGGGTTTGCTTGGTTTTGAATCCTGTGTTAAGTTTTTGCAAGGCTAAAACCGCAGGCAATTTTGCGTTTGCCTGATGAGAAACTAGAAAAGATGTAGAACCGAGGATCATCGCAGCATCCAGGCACCAGGGAGGATTTGAAGAGATGGCTGCTGTGTCTCGTCTTTTTTTTTCCTTCTTTCATTCAGAGCCAAAGCTGAGTAACAATTTTCATTTTAAAATATAGATGTTCTTACATAAACATCTGCTCGCAGCAGCACTGCTGTTTACGCAATGTGGCCTTCGATGGAGGCTCTTCCTTAGAAAACTCACAGCTCTTTTAGTAATGAACTAAATCTGCACATACTGAAACTTCGAACAAGGATCGACACACTCCTAGTTCGGACTTTCAATTAGATACCCATTTTCAGTGTAGAAAGTGTAGAATTCCTGATGTGCTCTACTTGGGCTCATTAAATATGAACACCAGCAGGCAGGAGCAAAAAACAGATTGAACACAATAAATATAATGACCTTGAATACAAAGAATACATCTGCTAAAGGCATGGACTGTGCAAGCAGTTGAAGGACTAGTCCAGATATGAATTACAAGGCATTTAAGAAACCTTATAGTGCGTGATACACTTGACAGAGCTAGAGAGAGGATACATGATATAGTACAGACACAGAGAGGAAACATGAAGGTATAAAGCAGAGACAGAGTAGGCCGGTGGTTAGAGTCCAATCAGCCAATCTTTGCTCCGCCCACAAAGGTGTTGTTTCACAGTAGGTGTTGCGAGGCTTTATGAAACACTGGCAAAAATTCCCTTCAAACTAATGAAGTAGCGCAACACACCTGTTTTTTATTCAAATACAGTTATCATTGACATTCACATCTCTGTCAGCAATGGGTGCAACTGAATGCATTCATTAGAAGGGGTGTCCACAAACATTTGGAAATATAGAATATATTAGGCAGCTGAAAGTATTCATTTAAAGAGGTGTCCACAAACATTTGGAAATATAGTGGATGTTAGGCAGCAAGTGAACAGACAGTTATTGCTGAAGAAATGAGCAAGTGCAAAGATCTTAGCAGCTTTAAGTCCAAATTGTTATGGCTAGATGACTTGGTCCAAGCATCTCCAAATGACAGTTCCTGTTCTATGGGATGGTCTCAGTATGCACTCAGTATGGTACCTACCAAAAATGAACCTGTGACAAGGTCATGGGCGCCCAAGATTTTTTTATGTGATCTTTGGAGGTTACCTTTCGGGTTACAGCACCTTAAGAATCTGCTGCTAACGTCTTGGTATCAGATCCCATAGGACAATTTCAGAGGTGCTGTGGACTACACAAAGGTTTGGAAAGTTGTCTAATCTCCCAACAGGTGCAGCAAAAGTATAAATCTGATGGCTGAGCATGGATCGGTCAATTGTCCCTGATTGATGGTAGCTGAGACTGCAGTCCTGTGACTGGTCTGCTCTCACCCACCTCCCTCCAACCCAAGGCCAGAGATGTAGAGGCAACTGGAACACTGTCAGGAGCTCAGTGAAGGGCCACAGAAGGGCAGCTCGACCGATAAGGGCCCAGAGAGGCCCTGGCCAAGTACGGCAAGAGAACAGCTGAGATACCACCGCCCCCGCCCAAGTCTACTGTTTCACCTGGATCAGCACAGCATGTCACAGAGGGGGAGATGATGTCGAAAGAGAGAGAGAGCAAGAGAGAGAGAGAGAGAGAGAGAGAGAGAGAGAGAGAGAGGCAAGAGGCAAGAACGACTAATAGGCTGATGAACAGCTGAACCTACACACTTGCAGATTGCAGATACGTCAGAGAAGCTCATAACTAAAAATGACAGTTTTGCTTATCCCTAAATTCTTTAATTTATTAAATAATTATGTGACTCTCAATCAATTTCATACAATGAAAAAAATCAAGTAATTATCAACAATTATTAAACTCTTAAACTGCTAAGAACTGAATGTGTGTCCACATTTAAATTCCTCATTCTCAAAACCACATAACTGACATATTTGACCTATCCTGACAGGTACTGAACATTATATAGTAATTGCTAAATATCAACCTAACATAAATATCATCCTAACATTTAAAACTAGCCCTGCAGTTTACAGGTTACATCTTTATTTTAAAAACATTTTGTGCCTGTATTTGCACACTGACCAATTTTGTCTATAATTGGGACGCCTTTCTACGTACTGTAAAACATATTCATCAAGTGCACTACTCGTTGTTAAAGACTGCTCACTGTGATTTCGTAATTGCGCCCTTCTTCCCGGAGGGAGTGGCGTCATGTTTTCCCTGGCTCAAAAGCGCCTGTGCCTGTTTGAGGCCATAGGGAGGCTGATGTCATGCCAGTAAAGCTGATACCTCCCTGTCCTGCCTTTCATTTCTTGTCCTTACATGGCAGAGGTCAGCTGCGCTGTATTGGCCTCCGAACCTTCTCATCTCATCTCATCCACCCGCCTGTATCTCACTCGCTCCTGACCACTGGTGTAGGGTCGCGGAAGCCTATTGACAGATGGCCGCGGCTGACCCTTTCGCATACTGATCTGTGTTCGATGAGAGTAAAGTCAATGCTCGGGCTACAGCATGGGGAAACCTAATAGGATTGGGTGGCCGTTAATGAGAGGAAACAAACTGCTCCTTTTCTGAGGCCGGAATCCATAGAGAACTTCAGACCGTGGAGAAGAGGCTGTAGAGCGGGTTGAAAAATCGAGGCAGAAAGCTGGCTTTGAGCCAAAAACACTTAGCAATAAAAACACATTGCAGCATGCATATGAATATGAATCCACAGTCCAGAAACTGCTCATCTTTCAAGAGAGCTAAGATAAAGAACCCCGTTTACATCCAGCAACTGAGATTTTACACGGCCATCCCACTATCAGGGCAGTGCAGACAGTGGGAAAAAATGGAGCATGTTCCAGGAGGCCCTGACAAATCACTAGGGTCGTATATTACAGGAATTACATCTTCGCAAATTGAAGGGATTAGGGTCATTTAAAACTCCCCGGCAGTCAAAAGTGACATAGTGTCTGTGCCAAGCCCATATCAGCAGCCTTCTCAGCCAGATCAGACATGTGTTTGGGGTTAGGGAGGTGCGGCCCTGTCCAAAATACCGTCATTTAGCATCTTATATTCCAAACAGACACACGACTAATTACTCCAGTCATGCGTAAACACAAAACGTCCGCCTCCTAAGCACAAGCTCTTGGGCAGTAATTGATTTTCTTAGCTTTTTTTCCCCCAGAGAGGCTAAAATCTCAGCAAAAGCAAATTAGAACAGCGCTGCTACAACATTTGGGTAACGAAAGGGATCTCAAATGACACAGCCATCCTACAAAATCAGCATTGTGGATTCAGCATGGTGCGTTCTCCATTCTCCCGCTGACCATGAGGTCAATTAGACCACATCTTAGGTCACTTCCTCAGCCTTAGAGGACAGTGGGAACGGCCACATCCCTCTGGTGGGGCCGGAACGGCAGAGCTTACTGCCTGAGAGAAAAACACGGATGTAGGCCCCTCTTCCTGCTCCCTGCTGGACACAGCACCTGCTGAATCAGAGGCCTCATACTGAGAACAAGCCCACAACAATTCACCGGTTAGTAACATTGAACTTTTACAAGCTGTAGTTAGGGCTAACAAAAGTGTGAAGAATTCAACAAGTGGAGGAATTCTGTCTAACTGTGCTTAAACTTATAGAACCTAAACCTAAATTCTATGCCTAAACTTATAGTTCATACCAGCTCTTTGGATGACGTATGATGATGTAAAATAAAAGCTGCACATTGTGCCACACAATGGCAACAAATGGCAAAAAAAACATGAGACGATCAAGCCAATATTCCTAAGCCTGTGATGCAATCAAGCTAATTGACGTTATGTTATTTGCTGCTGGGGTTCAGCAGCGGGTTTGGAGTTCAAGAGCAGCATGCCTCTGGTAGAATACGATGTTAAACAAAGCAGGCACGCCCAGAACTAGTCCATGGCTCAGCTTTTGTTCCTAAAGTGCCAAACATGCTTTCAGCTCTGGGTGATGTCAGTGTGCAGTTGAGGAATGTCTGAGAACTCAATGACGTGGTCAGGGTGAGAGCTCCTATGAACTGATAAAATCTCACCCAGTTTTGTGTGCCAGAGGGCTCAGATAAGAAGGGTTTCTTTAGGTGCCTGAGAATTAATAGCTTTGAAAATACATTAGATCTAGTCACCATTGAAAGATGCTTATATTTTGATAGATGTTTGTTTGTGGCTTTAATTCTAATTGGCTATGGTCCAGGCATTTTGAAATGTTATTGAGGTTGCCAAAAGTGCTTCTCCTTTAGCATCTCCTCCAAAGAACCCTTTATGACACCGTGTTTTGGAGATAATAAAACATAAGTATTTACCAAATAATGCCATCAAACACAGTGGTATGAAATTAAGTTTCTAAAACTGCTACCCACTAGACAGAGATCAAGGGGTACAACAATCCCAACAGAATGAGTGCTGGAGCTCTGCTATTCACTCAAAACAACTGCCAGTATAACTGCACAGCACTTGCTCAAAACATGTCACTCATGAAGTGTATGCATGACAGCATTCAACTAGGATATCCTGAACATGCAATTCAACATGCAGCGCAGCACGCAGCTGCGGTCTGAAGCTACCTTAGCGGTGCCCGCAGCGCAGAGGTAATGAAAGATGAGGGGGGAGTGCAGAACACAGGTGCACACTGCATCACTCAGAGCCATCAGCCCCCCTGTCTCAGGCAGCACTCCTCTTGGGAGCACCTCAGAAGACCCACTTCCTGCCATGCAGCTATTGCAACTGATTGCATGATATGACCTTATAGAAGTGAGGGTCTTTGTCACTATTTCATAGGCTTTTGTAAGAGGTCTTCAATTAAGGTTTTTTTAATGAAAACTTTCTTCAGCTTTTATACTTCTACAAAAAAAGTGCTCAAAATGATCTTGAAGAAGAGAAGCTTAAGTGATCTGCGTTCCCATGCCTAAGAGGGAGTGCTGAATTTAAGCACTCAGAAGTGGAAAGTGATGACGTGTGGAAACATATCACTACCCACAACATTTAAACAAATGAGCAGCGAAAAAATAGTACCATGTAAATTATAAGATTAATATTTTTTAAACATACATGTCCGTAACTATTTGGACAGTGCCACAATTTGTCTGTGGTCTTCTAGGTTTGTGAACTCACCAGTGCAGAGTTAATCTGGCCACTTCTATAAGTTACATAAACAGCTACCAAATGTAAATTCAACACTTGCAATTTCTTCTTTCTTTATTCGCTCTGCAATAACATAGAAACAGGCCATGCGTGACCATAAAACTACTTATCAGTCAACCGTCCTGTAGAGACTATGTTAAAATTGGTTACAGCAGTATTTGAACTTAACCCCGCTGAATTGAAGCTGGAAGTCTGTATGTCAAACACATGTCGTGATGTGTTTCATTTCAAATTCACTGATGTGGTGTACAGAGGCAAAATTCCATAAATTGTGTCACTGTTCAAATACTTATGGACCTAAGTGGAACTACAAGATGAAAAACTGTTGGGAGAGCATTAAATCCCTGCATTTGTAGTATATCAGAGTTTCTGAAAGCATTTTTACTGTACAATTCTATGGAATTTGTCTGCCATTTCATATGTATTTCACCACAACCACAACAGTAACACTGTTACATAAACCTCTGCAAACTGAGAGTACGTAGGAATAACACTCAGCAAGATTTATTCCTTTAGGATTCCTATCAGGATGCTGGCTTTAAATGAATAGGCAAATAAAATCAAACTTAACCTCGGTCACTGGCTCTTTTCCTCAATGGTTAACTTAGGAACAATGCAGCTAGACTGGAGTGCACCGCGTTCCATGTAGTAACCAATTAGTAACCCTTAGGGTCTAATAAAAGTCACAGAGCATAAAGGGTTAACATAATTTATCACTTACCTCAAATGCAGTTGATCAGCCAAGATATGTTTGATATCTGATGTCCGCTTCTTTAGTTTACAATGGGAGATACTAGATGCTTATGTCGCTAACAAACAATGCAATGAGACTGTCACAAATATCACCAATTTTCTTTTTATTTTATTGATTTAGCAAAACATGATGAACTAAACTTATTTAAACATTTGGGCGGAAACTGGAACTATGTTATCATCTACATATTAAGTCAAGTCAAGTCAAGTCAAATTTATTTGTATAGCGCTTTTTACAACTGTTGTCGTCACAAAGCAGCTTTACATAATTAGTACTTAATAAAGAACAGAGACAGAGAAGAAAGAAGGAATAACATGAAGCGTCAAAGACCCCCGTGAGCAAGCCAACGGCGACAGTGGCAAGGAAAAAACTCCCTCAGAGCTGGAGGAAGAAACCTTGGGAGGAACCAAGGCTCACAAGGGGGACCCATCCTCCTCTGGCCAGACTGTTTTAAACATTAATGATAAAAATTACCAAAGCAGATACAACAGAAAGTTAGTAGTGGCAATATTAATAGTGTCAGACAGGCACGAGTCCATATTACCTTCTGCTTGTAGTTCTATTACACTTTTAAGCTGTGTTGAGGTAAAAATGTTTCCAGTTACAGTGACTTTTGCGCTTATTTTAAACATATTAATTTGCCTGTGCTGAACAAATGAAGATCTTGATGTGATTTGTGTAAATTTACAGATGTTTTTGTGCATATGTTTCCAGAAATTAGATTGATGAGGTGACTGTCTTTGTAGTCCAGTATTTGAACATTACCCGTGCATGTCCTTTTCTAAACTTAAGTAAGGTACATGACAGGTACCTTGGCTGATTGACTGCATCTGGGGTAAGAGATAAATAATATGCTATTGCCCCTACAGTTCCAGCACTTTTTGGCTTATATTGGAGTGAACTGGGCCAATGTTTAGACCTGTTAGACAGGTAAACAGTCTAAAACAAGAATATTCTTGGAATATGAAGCTTTAGAATATTCACAGACGTGCTTACTGATAACTCTCTGAACAAATACACATGCAATAAAAAAAAGAAAATGGCAAACATTTCTTATAAGGGCATACTGAGAGTAGGGCAAGACGTTATCAGGTGGAACAGAACCTATTACTCAAAGTTGCATGCTAAGATTGGCTTGTGTCAAGGTTATTAAACCTTTGCATATTTCATATCTATTGTGGACAGTTTTACTCCACTGCGACTGAAAGTTTTATATTTACAACTCCAGCTGAGCTCACTGTAATAAAAGGACAGAGACATGCGTCTAAAGATAGTGAGTTGAGCGTCAATCCCATGAGACTATGAAAAAAAGCTTGAGAAGATAGGAAACAAAAGATGGGCGCTGGCTCTTCGCTCCAGCTCTCCGATCAACACAATAAATACAAATTTGGCGGATGGTGGTGGAGAGGGGATTCACCTCACAGGAAAGAATCATAGCTCTACAGTACGTCTCTGACTAATAATATCAAACCTGGTCCCCATCAAAGATTCCTCAAGAATTCACAGTAAAAGAGATGAAACAGCAGTTTTGTTCCAATTAAACTGGGTCCAGTAGTGACAACACAACAGATCAAAGTTCTAGTAACAGCTTATGTTAACAAACATGAAACTCAGCTAAAAGTGCTTACAGCACAAAATGTCTTCACAATATAGAGCAGGCTCAAGCCTAGTGCAACACAAAAATGGTATAATATGAAGGAGAAATGTAACAAGTGGATCATGAACATTGCTCATAGAAATATCATTTGCACATTTTGACCATAAGCAGTCAAAATGGTATTTTTTACCATAAAAGTCTATATTTATATTATAACTTTTTCCAGTCATTGATATAAACAGAATTGATTGTAATTGTTGTATTATTACATCATATTATCTGTATCGGAAGCTGTAATATAGCAACACTTGGAAACATGTTAACTACTCATAGCGAGAGCTGGCCAGGCCAAAGTACTGCCTCCACACATTTAGTTAGTTTTAACAAGTGTTAGTACTAGGTGTGTCTTAAGAACCGATACGTCAATATCGATATTGGTTTCATGTTACCGAAAGGAACTATAACTACCACAGCAGTCACTAATTCGCATAATGATTTTCCCGGAACTGATGAAGGCAACATAATAAGGGAGGCGGAAGAAGGAAAGTAACCATAACAACAACAACATGTGTAAAGGTGTCGGTAGCTGTATGTAAATGATGTCACAAAGCATTCAGAACGAAAGGTCAAAACACCTCAAAGATCACACATCCAGATCTGTCCACAGAATTCAAGGTAAGCAAACTTCGTCAAAACATTTGTAATTTGAAATGTTATCTTTACAGTGTGTGAATTGTGTTCAGTAAGGCTAACATTAGCTTGTTTTGGCTAACGCTGCGACGACCCATAAGCAGTTAAATTAACTGTGTAAGCAGCAATTTCTGCTGTACTGCGGCGGCCTATTTATACCTAGAAGCACAGAGTTTCGGTCATCTGACCGTTCTGAAAGCCTACTAGTAGCGTTGTGTTAGCGTTACCTACTAAAAGCGTGGTGCCGTTCAGTTTGGTTCAACGGTCAAAACTCAAAACGTCTTTATACACAGAACTTTAATTAAAGATGCATAGGTTATCCTTCACATAAACTGTAAACTTTTAATAAAAGCATTTCTAAATTATAGCATCGTCTTCAGATTGACACATTTATCCATTCCTATAGTGAGTCCACCAGTTCCAAATTAAACCAATTGGCTCCTCTAAGTTTTGTCTTTGGTGGGGCAGTGTTTAGCCACACTCTCGACTGTGAGTGGGCAGCGGCCTGGCGGCGTGAGGAGGCAGAGAGGAGGAGGATCAGTGTGGGGTGGAAAGAGGATAAGCTGGAGATTTGGGCTTCTGCTCTGGCTCCAAGGCTGAACACACAACCCGCATGCACGCACACACACACATCCGCTCGCACACACACACACACAGTCTGGCACTATTCTAGCAGAGCAGCCAGGCCCGGGGTGAGGACGCCTCCAGCCAGGGAGTCTGGTGCAAGGATAGTGCCTTCAGGAAGGGCAAAGAGGAGGCAGGGAGGAGCCCGGCGATCCCTAAGCCGCTCTGTCCTGCTCAGCAGCACATGTGCTGAGTGCGCCGTATAAGGTGGCTTACCACCACAGGTCAGAGCCAAGGGCAGGGCAGTTGAAAGGTCAGTGTGGGGCGATTCTTTAGGCTAAACAGTCGCAGTGCAACGGCCGCGCTCCATTAACTCAGCAGAGGGCGTAAACGTCAGCTGCACCCACGGATACAGTTACAAAAGGGATTTGTTGTTATTGTTTATGCCTACCAGTGTGTGTGAGAAACCTTAAATATTCCACTGGGCAAGTAAGGTTAGCATGGAGGTGTAGCAGGGTTCAAGCATGTCACGCAAATGAGAAGTTGTGTGGCAAGAAACTGGGTCTCATGTCTGGGCAATGTCAAAGACGAGTCTTAAACTGCATATTAAATGTAATGAAACGGTTTTTATGATTCACAAAGCTTGGTTAAGGTCATAAACACATAACCTACAGACTTGGGACGTGGGTTCTTTATATCAGTGGAAAAATTTTCTTTTTTCCCATAATAAAATTCTAATTTTCCTGAACACTCACAATATGAACAATCTATTTAATTGGATATTTGATACAGTGGCCCTGTGGCATTGTATGCATTGTGCTCTATGAGACTTTTATTAAACCTACCACATCTCCAGCTTTCGTTACTGTTAAATGAAATGAAATATAATGTTTTTAGCACACGGCACGTTCACATATTAAAAACTCTTGGTGAGGTTCAGACTTACATATTTGATATATATATACCAAGAAAGCAGGGTTTCAGGCTCAGTTTAAGCATAGCGTTGGGTCAATTGTGCACTATTAACCTAACAACTCCCAAGATCTTTGTCTGGAAAAGCTGTTTTTAGTTTTATAAGTATTTGGGTCAGTCCACTGATTAACAAGGCACCCTCTTAATTGTTCCAACATGCAGACAACCAATAATGTGTGACTATCCGAAAAAAGTCTTTCCAGGTAACGAAAAAAAAAGCAACAAAAATACATTCAGCTGACGTGTGTCTAGCCAGATAATTCGCAGCTGAAAGCCCCCTCACATGTTCTTGTTTAATTATAACTTAGCGCTTCCCTGGTCCCCCCTCTAAGCCCCCCCCCCCCAAAATGTAAGAACACTGGATATAAGTGTTTAAATATGATTTGATAAATATTCACTTTGAAACCTTATCCGCATGTCAGAAAGTGAGCAGTATTTATAAAGCACATGTGGTGCGGAGGCCTGTGCCAACGTTGCTCGCTAATCCCCAGGCCAATGGCTTTGGAAGTCATCATCGCTACATATTAAGGGCCTACCTAATAAAGTTAAAACTGTGGAGCCTAAGAACCTGATAGATGGTTTTATTTGGCAAGTGTCAGGGAAGCCTATTTACGGGCTGTAACAGGCCCAGGTCTGTGCAGAGGAAGGAGTGGGTAGGGCAAAAAAAAAGTGACGAGGAGCTAATATTTTGCTACACGTCTTAAGCGATGATCTTTCTGTTTGCCTAGCGTGTTTCTCGTATCCTGGGGTAACCTATTTAGCATCAAACGTGTGGCGAGGTGGCGCGGCGGTGGGACAGGAGGCAGCCAGAGGTTTCTGGTTTTGGAGCTGCTCCTCTGGGCTGATTGCTGGGTGACCCCGCTGGGACGCTGTGCATTCCACTTGGTTAGCGAGCCGATCCAAAACCCACAGATAATAGAGAGGGGGAAGTCAGCAGTGGCTAAATCACCCCGAACTTATGAGCGCAGAAGCCATGCATATTCATAGCCCTGTTGCCCTTTTCGGCGGTAGAAGCGGCTTCATTTATGCCGTTTTCTTGTTCAATAAAAGATCCTCAGAGATGTTTCCTGGAGGAGGAAAATACAAAAGTCTGCGTTGCCCACACAAGCACAACTATGGCTAAAACATTATCTGCTGGGTTCAAGATTCTGCATCCTGCCTCCAGGTCTCGCGGGAGAGCGCTGGAATCTCCAGCTCAGTGATGGTGCTCCAGTAAACAATGAATCACGTTGGCTCTGAGCATGCGTGAGCGAGAGGGAGAGCTGTCGAAATGAAAACAAAAAGCTAGCGAGAGTTTCACAAACGTGGGGCAGAAGTATGGCACATTCCTTACAGCTGATCCAGGAAATATTTGGAGCACAATTGCCAAAGTGCCTTCACACTATACTCTGAGAAAAAGGATAGGCCCTCTACAAGAGTGTACCAGTGACTAGTGACTATAGGAAGACAATGGCTTTACATGTACAACTCTTGTTTCATAAGTCCCACACTTTTAAACTGTGTAACCGATCAGAAAAGTAGGGCTGTGTATTGGCATGACACAATTCAAATTGCGGTATATTTCAATACTGTAAGCAAGACAAACTATTGAGATTTTGTGAAAAGTTTACAGTGGGATCTGAAGACAGTACAACACTGCTATCTAGCGGTTGGGGTTTGAACACAACACAAAATGAACCACTGTATGTCACAAACCTTAAACTGTTCATGAAAAAACAATGCTGTGTTTTTGAGAATCGATACAGTACTGGTAAACATAATATTACTAATACTAATACTCTGATATATCAGTATTTTCCTACACCCCAACTCAAAAGTAAAGTTAAAGTCTGAAACTGGCTTCTTAAACCCTTAAGCCTTAAGTCTTTGCATTGGGTTCACAAGTCAGTTCCTTGCCAGTGATGTAGAATGGGAGACTGAAATGTAACTGGTCCCCCTGAGTTCCACACAAAGCCAGACAATATGACGATATTTAATACTATCATGATAAATGTTGGTATTGTGACAATAACTTTGTTATTTAAGTAAGTTTTCAAAGCATATTGAGGATATTGTAAGTGCTTAAGGGCCACTGATCAACTGCAGGTCTCAATAGTGTTAAATAGACTTGTGTAAGTAGATGAAGTGCAGCAGATTTGGTGTTCAGTATGGGAGAGTATCTGATAGTAGTTCGCTATTGATGTATTTATTCTGTGATTAACTGCATCATGATAAATATTCTGATAAATATCAGGAAAAATGTCTTTAAATATTGTGACATGGTATTTTTACCATATCGTCCAGCCCTAGTTCCACATCAAACTAACTGGCTGATTAGATGGCTTGCATGCTCTTATTTGGAAGAAATTAGTTCAGCACATAACATAAAATGCAGTTTGACACCATCAAGTCAAGCAAAGTAAAGTAAAGCAAAAGTACGTTTAGCAAAACTGCAACTAGGTTGTAATGTTTCTCTATGTCTTCCTTGTGTCGTCTAGTCGCTAGCGCATCTTCTTTCGTGTGCGCTTACTTCCAGTATGACAGTAGTTAGGTGAAGGAAAATGGGTATTTCGTTCTACCAGAAACACTATTCTGATTAATATAATATGCCACTGCTGCATTAAACAATATTTTAGTTAAGTAACCTTAGCTGAAACATAAAATGAGCTTAGTATGCGCTTGCTGAAATGTGCTAGTAAAAGTTTCTGTCCCACCTTAAATGGTGCAGCAGTAGCATTCCTGCTTGTTCGTATTGCTGTACACAGGCTAAAATGTAGATGCTGCACCATTTAAGGTGGAATGGAAAGTTTGAATAAGAAGCTTTATTGGTCAAGTAATGGCCTCCAGTGCTTTCACTACTGTATCTCTACACACTGTATCTTTTCCCTACTGTATCTCTACACACTGTGTGTGGAAATATGCTGTTATGCGTTGAATTGCACATTGCACAAAATTATGGATGGAATATAAATATGCAATCAGTCTCCTTTTTGACAATTATACTAATTATAATAATTTTAGAGAACTTTCGATTCCCTAAAGTAATCTACTGATAGCACATACACATTTATACAGTCCTAGAGTCACTGCTGTTCTCGCTCACATAATAAAATTACTCATATTTTCAAATTATTCATTGTAGCTGCTGGTTTAGCTGACATATCAATAATTTGACAACTTTTTTTTTGTGTGTGTGTGTGTAAACCACTGTATGAAAGTCGCATTACACATCATTGTTTTAACAAGGCCTTTTACATATATAAATGCACAGTCATTTACAATGACATCTCCGCATCAACTAAAGTGCGTCTGTGGCTAACCTTGAGACTGAACAATGCACCCTTTGCCAGATGCAGCTGACACAAATTAGACACTCGAGAGCAGGTTGTTGCGCTCACAATGCAGCCAACATAAAGACTACGATATTGTTGCAAAGCTGAAACACGTGTGAATAGGGCAGTCAAACTATTAAGGCTCATCACTGTATTGGATGAGAAGGCCAAAGATTCACTCTATGCCCTATATTTACTCTGCCCACTTTGCAGCAACCGTCGCAGGACTACCAGTCAATTATCATCATTATATCATGTTTGGCTTAACAGTATTCAAAGCGCACAGCACTGAGCAGAGCTGAACTTAGAAGCAGCTGAGAAAAACTCCAGTACCCCAGTCCATAGCTAAAATAGCCACACATTGCTGCTCTAGAAAAACAAAACAAACAAAAACAAAACAGGGCTCACCCAACGATCAAAGCGCTGATAACCTTTCGTTCTGGCCCCACAATATCCAGCTCGACTCTTGCTCTCGCTCTTCCTTCCTTTCTCAGTGCTTCACTCTGAGCTTCCTGCTGCTTGCTCCTCCTTGGGAAAGAAATTTTCCTGGGAGGTGGGGGGAGGTTGGGGGAGTGGGGAGAAGAAGGAAAGTGTTGCGCTCAGTGATTCAGAAGCAACGGTGTAAACGCCAGCCTTCTCCTTCTGACAGCCAGCGTTAATTGCAGATCAGGCTCGCCCACACACTTCAGCCTCACTCCCTCACTCTCTCTGTCTCTCTCTCTTTCTCTCTCTCACCCTCACTCTCTCTTTCTCTTTCTCACTCTCTCTCTCACGCGCGCTCTCCTGGAAGGAGCTGTTAGATTTTGGGGGGGGGGGGGGTTCGGGGGGTTGTGAAGAGCACGGTAGGAGACACTTCAACCCTCCCACCATCACCACCATCACTATATACACACACGCACACACACAAACCCGTGCCACACCAATCACCACCTCTGTAGTTTCACCTATAACTTTATTTCATACTCTGCAATCTCACACAACATGGGCCATACACACACACACACACACACAGAAACCAGGGCGTGAAACTTGTTATCCACGGCATGTTGTAAAGTGTGCTACAGCTTTTTGCCGCATTACTATTTTTCACTAGAAGTAGTGCCATATTGATAAAATCCATGTGATACTTCCATTTGCATGAATGAGGGTAAGAAACCCAGTAATGATTGATCAGAACGTGTTGTTCTGTACTTGGCTTCTAAAATGACACCCTATACAGTTCTCCAAATGAACAGAAACCACATTCTCAGAAAGAAAACAGACATTTTTGTTTATGCTTTCATGGATTTTAAGCTTACGGGTAGGCAGTATGCCAAAACTAATACTGCGGTACGTGGAGACATTTTCACAATATTTGATATGCTTCACAATATTTAGTTTTTCTGACGTTGGAACAGACAAACCCTAAATCTGGTTAGGTGGGGCTAATTATTCCTTTCACTTTAGTGAAACATACAGTGTTTAGCACAGAAAGCACACAGTGACATAATTTACACCATCATACTGCCCACACCATGTGACATGTTTCTCTAAACTAAAATCTGAAACGCTTAATTAATGACTGTAGTTAGAGCCACACAATATACAGTTTCACATGTGTGGATGCGCACACCGCAGGACGCGCAGTGTCACATAAGACTCAAATTAAAACACTTCTTTCTTTGATACTAAAGGAAATTACGCACTGGTCTCATTTTCCATGACATATCTACCAGAGGTAGATTATATCTGCCCAGTATCGTTTGTATATTTTACTCCAGTACTCAGTATACCCAGATTGCATTATTAATATCATAACATGACATGGATTATTGACAACAATTTTTTTGCAACGTCAGTTAGTTATAGGACTGCACAATATTAGTAAAAAAAATCAATCAATATATAATTCATAAAATAAAAATCACTATCAATATTGCTCAGAACTGATATATTACTGGAAATAACATAAAACCTGTAGTTAACTAGTCATCAATATCATTACTGCTAAAGTTGTTGTTTGACATGTAAACTGTAGTTAACTAGCTATCAATTGCAACAATGCTAAAACTAAAAATCTATGTTGCTGTCTTTACTGGTACAAGCGATGTACTGGCCAACAATAACCAACAATCTCCACTCGAATCACTGTGAGATGGCACAAACACGATTATGGAAGAATAATGTGGTTACTAAGTTTCCAGTCTATGCGCTAGAGTTGTGGGGGTGTATACGAACCATGCAGACCAGCAGCTGCTGTCAGATGGTTCTACACACGCTACACTCCTCCATGCACCTCATCAACACATCAACCTAAGTATGTTAGGTACAGAAACATCACATGATAACAGATGTATGTGGGAGCCCTGTGTTTTTACTTTAAGCTAGAGTCTGGACAGAACTTTAGCCAACAACATCAGCAGTCACAAGGAGACTATCAGGGATGTAATGTAAATGCGATCGATGTGAGGTGCAAAAAAAAATAATAATAGTCCACTCGCGCTGAGACCAGAAATAGACACTCAATAAAAATGCACAAAGAGGGCTTTATGTCCATGCCAAGATGCCTAGCACCCCCCTAAAAAAGGTGCTATTTCCATTAACCACCAAGCTAGGAATACCTCATACGGTGAGCAAGGACGGAAACTTCTGCGAGCTGTCTTCTGTATCTCTACATCCTGGCCTTATGCAAGGCACTGACTGAGAGGAAAATGATTATATTCTCAACCTTGTCTAGGAGGGACTTCTTCTTCACAAGTAGGCCCACCACACGCCAATGGGCCTAATGATATCTTGTTTGCCTACGTGCCAAAGTTTCTCATATTGTCTCATGTCTGCGGAGCGAGAGCTTGGTTGGTGACAGTGAAATGTATGAATGAGAAAAGAATGTGTTTTACATCTTGATCTAGTGTGAAATATGTAAATGCATAACCGCTGAGTTTCACTGACATGGTTGGTGTTGCATTTGCAACCATAGCAAGTTTGGAAATTATTAATCTGTTATGTGTGCAAGATGAACGGTGAAAAAGAAAGCTTTCTCTTCACTGTGCAACAGGGAAATGAAAATCAGCACTGATAAATGAAATGCATTTGTAATAATTAAAATGACATCAAATTACATCCAATCATATTACTCACGAATCAGTTTCATAACACAGATTTGAAATGGAACTGCGCCCTACATCAAATATTCCAGTTATGCAATTATGATGTTTGATTTCTGCTTGATAACGTTCTTTCCTGCTTGTTTACTTTAGTGTGTCATGGTTTAGGCGCTGCTCCAACACATCCACTCCAGCTCTCATTCGGAGAAAGTACACGTGCTCAAAAGCCATTATCTGCCATTCACTTCGGACCACTCTTATAAAACAAAGCGCTGCGACAGGCTATTATCTCATCTTTCCGAGAAGCTGAAAAATTCTGCATCTGCTGTCGGACAAGGCCCCAACGCATTGTACACAAGCCTTTATAAAACTAAATAGTGAGCGTGACAGGCAAGCACTGCTCCTAAGGTCATTTTCATGACTGTATACCATGACCTGATTGCCTGCTTCATGTAATTACTGGCTTAGTCAGGAGGAGCCATTCTCTTCCGTGGCGAAATAACCCTGAAGAAAAGTCTTTTCACCTTTTCTACTAAAACACTGCAAATTACATTTTTTTAGTGGTCACAAAGTACTTATTATCTTGAAATTTTAATAACAAGGTCAAGATAAAGATCATTTTGTCAAGGCTTGGGAAACAGTCCAAACGTGACGTGGTTACACACAGGTAAATTATATGGTATTCTGGAATGGCATGTGCAATCTTTGAGACATAATCATTTACTCATAAAAGTCTTTTGCCTGTGGGTGATTAGGCAGATGGGGCAGGCGGGCTTATTGAATTGCGTCTTCATTTTTTTAAAACAATATGAATTGACAATATGTTGTTCTGAGTATATCATAGTTATTGGGGACACTTCTAAACATTCTGTTGGCCTGAAGTGACAATAAAACAATAAATAAATCTACTCCTTTATTTACAATTAACGATGATAACATATGATAATTTTCATTATACACAGAATACATCACATAGTATATATATATATATATATATATATATATATATATACATATATATATATATATATATATATATATATATATTATAAACAAATAAATACATAATACTGAACAATTTGCATATGTGCCTTGCTGATGAATCTGGGCCACAAGCATATCATGGACATTATAGACAATGTCAGTATTTAAAGGCCGACTGTTTGTTGTACAGTATCACAGTGTGTAAAACCCTGTTTGTTTTTTTTAAAACAATGTGATGTGTGCTGTGTATCATGAAAATTATTGTATATTATCATCATTAATTTAGCCATGTTTCCCACCTCTACATGACAAACTCATAAGCGTTAAAAAAATATATTTACTTGGAAGATGGTGTCTTTAAAGATCTAAGCTTTAGGCATATGATTATATAGTTCATTTAATATAAAATATATACCGTGTACAATATTTATATAGTACAATCAGAAGCAAATGTGAACCCCTGGTGAAAATGCATTTTTTTTTTTACGATAAAAAAAAACCCGTAGTTCCACTTTAGAAAATAAACTTAAATACTGCATTCTTCTGCAAACTTTTTATTCTGAATTTACATACTGGAAACAATGAAACATACTAGATGTGCCATTACTTTTGTACATGACAAATCCTACATTTTATGTCTTTCCAATATTTTAAATTAAGCTAATATAAATAATATAATAAAATTAACTAATAATAAAAACAAAAGTTGCAGTGCTTTTTTTCTCTATAGAGGAATTTTAACCTATTTTTCCTCAAACAATATCAATCAACAATACATGCATCTAAACTTATGCATATGACTATATTTGTAATGTAATGACAGCATGAAATAATCTTAATAATGAGCTCTGTAAAAAGTGTATGCCAATGCATATGATCCAACTGACCACATGTGTGAGCGCAGAAGGGACAGAAACTTTGAATCTACAGTACATTCAGATTTACACCGTACACTCCCCCGTGCCGTCTTAACTCCTAGAGAGTTCATCTGAGTCCAGAATGAACACAGTAAGAGTTATTTCAACACTTCTGATTTTACTGCATACAAAACTGCCTTTTCCTGGCAACAATCGTCCGTTTATAAGAACAGCAGCATTTCGCACACATCTGACAGTAGCAAAGGTCACCAAGTTTCCTAGAGTCACATTAAGGACCACAAACAAGAAAGTCATGATCAGCTCACTGAAGGCAGCTATTCAGTGCTGTCACTCAACACCAGGCCTGGTCTGGCCCTCTGTATTCTTCCTAGCATTAGTTAGTCACTAATAATAACACTTGCTCTATGAACCATGCCTTTGAAATGAATTTTAACTGAATACGTCTGTTGCGGTGGCGACCCTCGAGGATGTGTCAGGATCACTCGGCTGAGCATGAGGTGGACCAACGTTATGAACAACCGTAAATCAAATTAGAAATTAACATGGTATTACAGTGTAATTGATGGCATCAATTAGCACTGCTCTCAAGAGACACCACGACTGTTCACAAGCATACAGCAAAAGGAGGCTTTCTCTAAAGCATGCCAGCTGAACACTGCTGTGACACTATGTGCCAAAGTCATGCAGGACCAACAGTGACCAGCAACGTCTGACCAAAGGACCTTCCTGAAGCCTGCCAAACATTTGTACATTTTATTGAGCATTATGAAATGCATGCCTTTCAACCGGGTGCATAACTAACAGCAATAAACACCGTATGTCTTACTGTATTTGTTGTATTAATGCTGCAAATCTAACAATAAAAACAATAGATGTAATAAATTAATTCGTTATCTATAGCATGGTATGCTCTGATTTGTCAGTAAAAGACTATAAGAATATAACTCATACATTAAGACACAGTCGTGCAGTTTCGTGACAACTTCAGCTTCTCTTCCTTAACGGAGAACACACGCACGCACGCACGCACGCACACACACGCACGCACGCACGCACACACACACACACTTGTCCCAGTTGTTGAAGGTAGTGCTAAGTAACAGCAATAATCTCACTGTCTGCTCGCTACTTTACATATGAAGTCTCAGGACTATCGTGCCTCATTAATTGGCTTGTTTGTAAATACGCGCCGCAAGTAAACAAACAACTATAGCCCTCTAAACCTTCGCGTAGCCCACCGGAGCCCACAACGTTAAAACACGTAGCTAGCTACGCTCGCGGACAGAGCATTAGGTACACGTGAAGGCAGAAAAGCCTTCTAGCCAGGAAAGTTCGTAAACGCGCGGCGACAGGCTCGTGGTCCTACTCAGACGAAAAGACCTAATCTAACCGTTCTGTGAACTATGTGTAGTACTGTACGCTCCCAAAATGCACTCCACGACTCCCTCTTGCGCTTTCTCTCCCCCTCTCCCTCTCTTCCACACCAAGTCCCTCTCGCTCTCCCGTGCAATATTGTTGCTATTTTTGCTACTCACCTTTTTTCCTCCACACTCCCTCGCTGTATATAGATACGTGTGTATGAGTGGGTCCTGTGGACGCGGTGTGACACCAGTGTATTTTCAGTCACATTCGCACACGGGCTTCTATTTTCGGGAGCTGACAAACTCAGAAGAAGCAGTCTCTTGTCAAAGAGAAGCTCCTCCCCGACTCTGACGAACAGCAGACGAAAGTCAGTCAACCTCCTCCTCCACTCCTCCTCCTTTCCTCCTCCTCCTCCTCCTCCTCCTCGTGTCTCAATTAACAACAAATATGGAAACTTACGGACAGAGGGTTCGTCGGTTCGTTTCGGAACACATAAAGACATGACTTTGAGTCGCTAAGCCCGTCAGTTTTAAGCCGTTTCAGCTTTATATGCGACAAAGAGCCGGTGAAAAAAGCAGTGCAGGATATAAAACTCACTGCTTGGAGAGTCTATGAGTCAGGAAGCAGGAGCAAGAGAGACGGTCCAATGGCTCAAAGTACAAGAAACTAGCTAGCGCTAGATAAAACAGACATGTCACAACCTAGAATAATAGAAGAATATATATATAGAGAGAGAGAGAGAGAGAGAGAGAGAGAAAGTCCGACATTTTAAACGATATATAAGGCAGAACTTAATACAACTTTCTGCTCGAACTGTGTGGTTAGTGAAATGGGCGAGTTGTTGAGCTCTGGACTGTGTTACAGTCGATCAACTTCACTGTTTACTGTAGTTGTAGGCAGCGCGGCCCTAGATACGATTGACGTCATTTCGGTAAAACAACAGCAACAATAGGAGCGGCTCTCTGAGAGTGACACGCGCCTCGACCAATGGGATCCGTCGGCGGGTTGACAGCGGCCAATCACAGAGAGGAGGTTCGCCTACGTCTGCGTTGCATGTGGCCGAGTCACGTGTAGTTGCAGGATCTGAGGGGAGAGGTGTGGTGCTGAACAACACGAGTTGTTTTTACCGGGATTTAAAGGAGCAACGTCCCGCACAGACTACCCTCACTTTCAAACAAGTCACACCTTCTATTCAGTCATCACAAGTCAATCAGGTTAAATAAAAAACATGATAAATCAACACCAGCCTGCTGAGAATTCGTTCTTTTCAAAGCAGCTCTGCAGAACTGATGCTCCTCACTGTTTTGTGCCATGGAACTTTTCTTGAAAAATGAACATGACTAATATAGCATGATTTGGGTCTGATGACTGTGTATCACTTGCAAGTTTCTGATAATCCTTGTAATGATCAGTCCCAGCTTGTGCAATGCTGATAATAAAACAGCAAACAGCAACATTTCTGTCTGATGTATAGGCTGAGCTAACATAGGACAAAAAGGTTGATAAGTGTACTGAGCATGTTAAATTTAGCTATGGTTTATTTCTTTACTTTCTAACTTGAAGCTAAAAAAGTGAACAGGGTTTAGGTCATTGCTTTTACGTATAACTGACAAAGCAGGATCTACATCAGTTCATATCATTTACTCAAGAGTTGTGCTAGGTCATAATGACTTTATTATTTTGCTATATAAGATATATTACTAACATACTAATTAATAAATGCATACATATTCATAAATAAAATTAGGTATATATAATAAGTAAGGTGTTAGAATGTTCTCTGAAAAGTGAAGAAATGTTTAAAGATTTTCAGACGGCTCCTGTCTTGCCTCTATATGCATATAGAAGAAGACCCACATTACTGAAGGCTAATAACATTTTTATGTGTTTTCATTTCACTCTGCAAAAAGTAAAATCTTGGATGGACAAAAAACGTCCGCTTTTCAGTTAGCAGCTGACGGTGGATTACTTTTGAACAGACTGAAGTGATTTTTTATTGATTTGTTGTTGGTTTTTTTTGGTGGGGGGTGTCACATTTTCTATTACGCAAAACCTGTTTGGGTGTAATAGAAACACATTTGTTTTACAGACATTTTACTACAACCTTCTACTACTGTGGTGCATCATGCAATATTACACCACAGCTCGACCTTAGAGGGCCAACATTTATTCATCCTGGGATTCAACGTAATAAAAACAAACACATTTTTGTGTGTAACATACCCAGTTTTTTTTTTACTAGGTTCCGACTCCTGCTCCAGTCTGGCGCTGTATGTAAGAGTAAAGCCGTCAAGGGCTGGGCACATATAGGTCCACTCAGCAAGTGCTCATTGGCACCAGAGATTTTACCGACCACCGTAAACCCCTAAAACTCAGCCACCTGTGGTCCTGGGATTAGCTGTAACCCAGTGGGACATAGTTTCATGTGCCCTCACTCTGCTTGGTTTGAACTGCCAGCTCACACTGCGTGCTTGAGGTCCACAGAAGCTTCTGCATGCAGTTATACTGTCATTACCTGATTACTGTGAATTTAACCTGTCATCAAGTTTATACGCAATGGCCAATTTGTCACCAAACATTTGGCGGTGGAATACTGGAGATGAGTTGCAGGTAATGCTTCACATGCAGGGGTGTTGCCCCGACCTCAGGTTAGTCAAGATACATTCTGAAATATCTAGATCTACATTGTTAGTTTTAGAATCAGTAACACAAGCCATTGGGATGTTGTCTCTCAGGCCCCAACCAGGGCCTGTAATTTGCATACACAAAATGTACATATTCCCGCATATGAGTATACATCATAGTATGATGGGCTGCATGGATCATTTGTGCTCCTTTTCAACACTTTTAATGGACTTCACCCCCCACCCCCACTCCGCATCTCACCTGCATCTACTGAGCTACTGATGCCTTCACAGAACCTGCTGTGATGGCCTCCTCCACGTGCTTCTCTCTTCTCTTTGGCTGGGCCGCTTCTTCCCCTTCCCACAAGCAATCTTCCTTTAACCTCAACACTTCTCTCTCTCTTCTTTCATTCCCTTCTTTCTCTCCAGCTCTCCCTTTCTTTCTTGTTCGCCCTCTCTTTCGTTTTCTCCTGCTTTCCTCAAAGCCAGACCAGCTGGCTTTGGACGGCTTCCTTCTCGCCCCTGTGAGGCTTTCCTTCACACTCTCTGCCTCCTCTTGTCCCCCAGTCTTTCTGCCGGGAGGGAGCTGGGCGACAGCAGTTTGAAGGGTAGGATCCCAGATGGACACACACACTCTGGGCATGCGTGTGTGTGACAGGGCTTGGCTCAGGGGAGAGCTTGGACCAGCCGCAGCTGTCACTCAGCCGCACCGAGGGCGTTGGGTGCGTTTTTGTTTTGTGTTATGATTATTAATACAAGTGAGAAATTGACCCGATAAGGGTCAAACATCACAGGACAAATGCTCAGTCCAGTATTAATGCATTATCCTATCACTAAGACGTCAACTAAGTAGTTGTATCTCCAAAATTGCACCTTTACAGAAGAAGGAAAAAAACTTTCATTAGAAGTCAATGTAAAATGATTTTATTACAGGTACAGGAGCATTCCTATTGGTCTGTTCATCATGAGATTTTGACACAACGCAAAGATTCAAATATATCACAAAATGAAAAATGAAGAAATATTAAATAACTATGTAGTATACATTATGTGTTACCTGCTATCAGGATTGGGTACACTGTTAAAGAAGGACCCTGCAATATAGAAGCCCCCTTTTCCACCATAGTGAAGAACCATTTTAACCACTTCTTTAACCACTATTTCCTACCACATTTGAGTTGTCATTCTTCTATATAGAACAATTTCCTTTACTAAAGAGCTCTTGGTTAGATCACATTGGTTACAGCACCAAGTTATTGATCACATGGTTGTGGGTTCGATTTCCAAGTCTGACAATCTAAGCTGGGATATGTGAGGAGACGAATTTTGATGTACTACACTAAGTACTAAACAACACTAAGAACTGCAACAGAGCCTCTTTACATTCATCATCACATCATCTATTAGCACAGGAACGGATGTCTTTAAGGTTCTGTCCTTCTCTTTCTCGTAGTATTGCAGTACATGCAGTAATAAAGCGCTAAAGCCAGTCTGTCCAAAAATGTATTTCAAAGGAGTTTATATAGCAACATAAGCAACTGTATGTAAATGTGTGAATGGTCTTGTCAGATAGCTCTTCAAATAATGCTTTTAAACAATACCAAAAAAGGTTCCATTGCTAGTATGAGTCAAGAACATATACATACACTCTCCACAGTACCAATTAATGAAGGGTTTACTTGAACACAAATGACTGAGTAAATGTGACTAGTTACTATCCACCTCTGTTCTATCCTATATGCAACTAATATTTAAGGCAAGTTATTATGACAGTAGGGAATTCAAGCCATTTTAATTAAAGTAGTAATGAATATCCAGAAATAACAGTATATATTCTAACCGTCAAGTAATTTGGTACTGATGGGTCAATGAGATCCAGAAAACCACCCAGGTTTCACAGACTATGTACTGATAGAAGACAGCTGACATTTTCAACATTGTGCCAGACCACAAATAGCTCCAGACTACAGGGCTACTACGCCACCAATTAAAGAAGGATTGTACAGTGGCCCTTGCACAACAAACTCCAAAAAGTCGTGGGGGAGGACTCACTGTACCAACTCTAAAAGAGCAGGGCACTGTCAGTCCTCCATTTTTGAATGACAGAGTCTTGAACGCTCACGCCCAAACTGAAGGTCACCGCTTTTACTGCAAGTTCTTGCATCATGCATCATTATCTTTTTCCTAATTAGAGGAACTAGCCCCAAAAGCCCAAAATGTTCTTTTGTAGGCCGACATGGTCCCAGTCTGTCTCAGCAGTGACTGACTGTCTCCTCTCAGTGGAATACATACAGTACTGTGCAAAAAGTCTTTATATGCAAAGCTGTTTATCTAGAGAGTAGACATTGATTGTGAAAACATTAATATTAAAATAAATGAAAGTAAACTAGTAGAAACGAGACATTGTGATTTGGTGTGTTTGACTGTTTTAGCTTAACAATGTCCAAAACTCTCCTTGACGAAGTTCAGCTTTCACACTATTTAGAGGCGGCACAATCCCTATTGATGGTAATCAATATTAGACTGATATCAGCCAAAAATGCCAATCCTGTAACAAACCTTGTCTGAAACAGCTCACACTCACACTGTGAAATGTCATATTCTTAGTTGAATGTTTCTTCCTGTGGGGTACAGTGTTTGAATAGTTAAACCTACTTTTTAAAGCCTACTTTTATATGCATCTTAAAGCCCCTAGAAACACATTTTGATGTATAGATGTATTTTGATTTTGATGTATTTTGATATCTGTAACAGAGTTGTCAGGCTATATACGTATATGAGCTGGAGTGCGTACCATATCGTCCCTCCCATCCGTCTTGGAGGCTGGCTACGAGCTGTACCAGTGGGCGGGGTATATCCCTGGCTATGGCGCTTGCATCAGGACCTCAAGGCGCCAGACGTAAGGGATGGTCATGGTTCAAGCTTCTGCTCGCCAGGTTTAGCTATAGCTTTAGCTCGCCTGGTTGCTTAGACTCGAAGAGAGGGCCTTGTGATTGATCAGGGGTATGCTGATGTAAACCTGACCTACTTTTAGGGCCACCCCTTCTACATTGTGAGGAGAGCAATACTGGTCAAATACAGCAGACATTTATTAGCCTATGGGAAAGATATTCTAACATATACTTTGTACATTTACAGTAGGGGACCCTATGGAGCCAAATTAACTTAATTTGAAAGAAAATCTTCTCTGGGGCTTTAAAGGCATCAAACAATGCATTTATTAAATATTGTAAATATAAGTTGTTCTTTGACATGTAAATAGTAAGTATGTAAGTTGGGACAAAATCTGCTTAAATGCGGTGTTTCAAGTCTAGAGACGATGTTACAAACCCTGCTATTTTGCATCTGAATGAAAGACGCATAAAAAAAACTGATACGCTCTGTTTTTGGCACCAATGACAGGCTCACAGAAGTTACATATGATAGCATAGTTTTAACACTATAGCAAAAACACTGTAGTTGTCTGTTATGAGCACACATGCCCGGAGTGGTGTGCAGCCATCACTGTCCAGGGAGCAGGGAGAGTGAAGGGCCTTTCTCAAAGATCCAACAGTGGTGGACTGAGAAGAATGGGTATCATACCCACAACCCTGTCATCAACAGCTCGTCACTTCAACCGCTGAGCCAGCACTACCCCAGTTTGTAGCCGGATTAGCTTCTAGCCTTGACCTCACTCGCTTTCTTGGGTTTGGCTTTCTTACGTCGAACTGGTAAAACAATAGGCAAGCTTTTTCTTCTGCTTTCCCTTCTGACATGTGCTGAGCTCCAGTTTGGTTGTCAGCTGAGGTAATCCTTTTTTTTGAGTGAGCAATGATGATGGAGAGAAGAAATGGTAAAACATTATGTTAGCCTTTAGCCTAGCATGAATCCCTTGTTTGCCTTCCTGGCTTTTGCTTTGTCACATGCTGAGTCATGGGGAGTTTGAGCTCAGGACGCTGGCACAGGAAAAGCCACATTCTCGAAGCAACTTGTATATTCCCATAATGTCTCAGTATCAAGGGGACCTGCTGGTGGAACTGAACATAAAGTGACTGAAGTTCACAAGAAGTCAGCAACCAAGTCAGTTGTTTTGACTGTGTTCTTCTAATCAATATATCAATAACTCAGTAGATGAAAACACCACTTTCAGACTACTGCTGCTTTATGTTTGTTGGCATATCTATTTGAATAAAACTTTCTGCTAAGTTGTAAGTTTTCAACCATTTTTATGACTGCACAGTACTGTATGTTAAACTTGAACTGAGTTTATCTGAGTATTATTCAGTGTCAATGAAAAAGAGTGAGTACACCCATCCATTTAGAAAAGTATAATTTGACTCCCATATGGCGTTCTCATCCGCTAAACACCATGGCTAGATGAACTGAGAAATGAACCAAGAGTGAAGAAGCAGACAGTTCATGAACCTGTCAGCAATCAACGATTTATGAACAACTTATCATGTCACCACACCTGACATGCCAGAGCAACCACAGCAGACAGTCTAAAGGTGAGGAGATGAAACCGAGCGAAAAGTGGATCTGGCGCTAAAGCACGGCACTGTGTCAATGCAGACATTGGCTGTGCGTTAGATAACTATGTAGGGGCTCTAAAAATATCCCGTGTCTCGCAGTCTGGTTCAGCTCTCTCATTACTGCCTGTAATTAACACTGAGCGTGCCATGCCAGCTCCTTGCACAGCACACCACACAACTGTCACACACTGGTGTGGATCAAAACGGCTAAAGTTTTTAGTCTGGTTGTAAAGGTGGTTTTTGTTTTTTTTACAGCAGAGTCCACTGTCTGTGTTCTTCGTCTGAATTGAAACTTGATCTTCTCTAGTTTTTGTAAGACCATGACCATGTTCTTCTGGCCTCTCTCCATGTTAACAACAGAAATTCTTTATTTCTAATATTTAAGATCTTCCAGTCTTCATTTGAGGTGTAACAGTAAATCACATTCACAATTTCATGATTTCACAAAATGAGAATGGTATGATAACAGTCTCTAAAATATCATGTTATGATATATGCCAGCATGCAGTATTTCACAATTTTCTGTTTTTTGGTTGAACAAAAGCTTTACTATAGATATAATATAGATAAATATTTGTTAATAGTAGTATATGTAAAATGTCTCCCTTTTGAAAATAATTCAACATGAAAGCTCCACTTGAGATGAACTACATTATTTATTTTAGTAATAAATGTGAGATTTTCCATTTGGTTGCATTTTTTTACAATATACACAATATTTATAACAGCAGTATACCACTGCAGCCCTATTCACAAGTCATGATACATGATAACCATTACAATATTTTAAATGCTGACAAAATTTCATTTTTTTTTAACTACTGTAAAAATTGGCTGAACTTCATCCAGATAACAAAACTAATTGTGCTCTTTATAATGAAATATGCAGTTAGACTCATGTAGCATGATAATAATATATTGTCATATTGCCCATCTCTATTCTCATTAATATATTGTATGTCCAAACTTCTAAGAAGCAAAATCTCCTGTTGTGTGTGTGTGTGTTGTCAGAAGTTAACAATCAGATACTATAATAATCTTCCAACACCCAGTGGTTGGTAATGAGAGAAATCCCATGAGAACACTGTACCTAGGCTTTGAAACATTTCCACATTATGCTCTATCCCTAACGCATTTTCTATTTTTCTATTGTATTTTTTTTACCTGCCTAGAGTAGCTTCCAAAAATGGTAGGCACTCTCTAATTATCTCACCATTTGGTGAAGCTACTGTATGGTGCCATTTATAAAAAAAAAAAAAGGAGCCAGCCATTCCGCATTAACTGTACTGAGTTCATTAAAAATTGAGCAAGGTCAGAAATGAAGCTCCTCTTCTCATTATTCATTTTGTCCCTAATTTCATGAATTATTTCATTAATCAAGCCAAAAGGGCTGTAGAATAATTCACCCTGACATGCTGTTGTCAGGTAGCATTAGCGGAACTCCACCCAGTAAACAAAAATTGAAATGGAAGTGAACAGCAAACCCACACCACAGTCATTTTATCACTTATGTACCTTTGAAACAGAAAAAGTAAACTGAGTGGTGTTTGTGCACAGCAGTCTTTATAAGGATATTTTAGCTGTTCTCTACCATATTTATAATATTGATATTGAAGCTGGCCTGAATGCAGTTCTGCGTCAACTTAAATGTCACACTCTAATATTCTTTTACACATATTGAGACTTCAGAATCAAACGGCTCCACCTGACATTTTGCCCAAAGGGGAATATTGGCAAAAAAATGTCTAAGACAGTTCTTTATTGCATGAGTCTGAAATCTAATCGAGCTAAATTTATCTTTGCAGAACAGTGAAATCTGATCTTAACAAGTGTGTAGAATCCTGAAGTTTCACATCATGGGTTGCAGAGCTGAACTTTTGTTGATAATCTTAAATAAATGGCTCCGCTGTCTTATTCATTTCTGATTTGCAGCATGTTAATACATATATTAATCTGGATTTTACCTCATCTTACAATCAGAAAGGCCTCTTTCAAGTTCAGCCCATTTCATTCCAACACCGTATAAAGCCTGCCTGCAAATATTCTGCAGAACATACACAGGACCTCAATTATAAAACATAAGTGCGAACAAAATTTACACCTGCTCCAGATGAGGACACTTGTGTAAATTAAAATATGCAGTGAATCACTGCCTCCAGTCTCATTAAGTCAAAATATGGTTGAGTACAAACTCTCATTGCAAATTTGTGTTTTCACAGTCTCTTACGCCCTTAGCTTCATGTGTATGGACTTCTAGCTTTGCTGTATGGACTAGTGCTGGTTCTTCCTATAAAGCGGCATGCAAGATTTTGGGCCCCCCTGGTCAAAATATCTGCTATGCTGAATAGTTAAATGAGTAGAAGTTGAACTGATTTCCAACAATGATATAAGATCTTTTCAACATTTAGCAAAATTGTATTCTTTTTATTATTTTGTTTTTTACAAGAAAACAACATAGCACCATGCAAAAGTTTGGGCACACCAAGCAGTTTGCGCTCTTAAGTAAGTTTTACCAATGGCCTTTCCCATGGTCATATTATGAACACACTTATTATGGCTTTGGCTTGACAGTCATTGTTAGGAAAAGGTGATGCAGATTTCTAACTCTTTGTCAAAACCTGTCCTAATATTCAGTAGCCATGGGCTCTTCTATGCAGATGCCTAGCAATCTGAAATTTTCATTTTAAAGGATTGATGCGCACAAAGCAGGAGGAAGTACGAAAGTATTTCCTCAGTTCATGATGCAATTAAGAAGGAATAGTGAAGGTCAAATTGAAGTGCAGAAGACCAAGAAACCTATCAGAGAGACCTTCTTATACGTTTGCTAGACAAACGAATCAAAACTCCTATTTGACTGTAAAATAACTCCAGGAAGATTTAGCAGACACTGGAGTGGTGGTGCGCTGTTCTACTGTGCAGCAACACCTACATAAATATGATCTTCGTGAAAGAGGGCTATGTTGTGTTGCATCCAGTGGCACAAATAACTTTTCACATTCAGAGGGAAGATTGGGTTCAGTTAAATACAGCAAGTTCTGGAGACAAACTGGAAAAAGAAATGCTGAAGATGAAAAAAGATGTTTTTTACTGCAGGGTAATGAATCTAAATACACAAAAGTTTAAGGTTATGTCATGGCCCTCACAGTCCCCTGAGCTAAACATCACTGAAAATCTGTAGATAGATCTCAAAAGAGCAGTGCATGCAAATCACCCCAACAATCTTAGTAGAAGCCTTTTGCCAAGTGAAAACCCATCAGTCAAGAATTCAGATTCGTTTAGGTGGCTGCCAAAAGTGTTTACAAGCGGTGATACTTGCCAAAGGGGTTTTTACTAAATAGTAACCATGAAGGATGCCCATGTTTTTGCGTCAGGGCCTTTAAAGAAATGGCATCTTTAACTTTATGCATTTTGGCAGTCAGGTCATGTTTTGCTCGCTTAGCTATTCACAGTAACGGAAATTGTCACTTGAGGTGCCCAGACATTTGCATGCCTTTGTATGCAATTTATGTTGGTCCCCTCATCTGCCAAGGATCCCTCACATGTCAATAATGGCATGTATTATATTTAAGTATATGTATAAGTATTTATGACATAGGACACTATACATTTCTAAATAATGCAGTGTCCAAATAGGCTAAACCATTTTAGTGATGTTCACAATTCAAGTCAAATCAAGGCACGTAAAGTATAACAGCAATGGGCTGTGTTATTTTTCTAGAATCCATACAGACAGCAGACATAACAGGATGGTTTAAAAGCGCCATTACCTGCCAGGGGCTGAAGAAATAAAACAAAACAAAAAGCGTACTGACTGTGAGATGAGACAACAGGATGCAGGTAGGTACATGTTGTGGCCTTCATATAAGTCATCATAATGGTCTCTTGTCTCATTAAAGTATGACTGATTGATTAACAGTGTTTGAAGTGTTGCTAGTTCACAGGAGGACATGGCTAGCTAGCTTTTTATGGGGTAATCTGAAATAGTTCCATATTCCCTTTGTAGTGTGCTATGCAGGTCATGGAATTAGGATACATATAGGGGGTAGACAGCATCACATAGATGTGAATCATTTAATAACATACATCACATATACATCAAAATTATGAATTCAGGTTTATTAGCATAATGTCAGCTGTTAACCAATCAAACAAGAACCATTTCAATAACTCACACAACTACACAAGTAATGGAACAAGTGGTTTCTCCCAATTCAACACAAAATGCCACTTTTAATGACTACTGCAGTCTCAGAATTATTCAACCCCTTCATCACAAGCCGTAGTTCTTAATACAGCACCCTTTTGCTGTTATGATCTTGGGGGGAACCAAGACTCACAAGGGGGACCCATCCTCCTCTGGCCAGACTGTTTTAAACATTAATGATAAAAATTACCAAACCAGGTACAACAGAAAGTTAATAGTTGTGATATTAATAGTGTCAGACAGGCACGAGTCCATCTAGGTTTCAGCACGGCCACCAAACAGGCAGCAGCGGCTGGCGGGTGAGCCATGGGTGGTGGCGGGTTGGGGGGGGGGACCCGCTGGCTGGACTGGTAGGTGGCAGCTGGTTAGATGCAGGTAGAGGGGACCTCAGCGGGCAATCTTCCTGCAGATCGGGCTGGGTGGCCATTTACTCGGGGAAGGTAAAGGTAAAGGTAAGGAAAAGGTAAAGGTAGTAGAGATTTTGCACACAGACTAAATAATATAGTGGCACCATCTGGGGCAATTATTCCTTTAGAGGTTGAAGATATTTATTGGCAAAGGGTGATGGATGGCACAGACCTTTCTGAATTAAGGACGGGCACATTATTAAAAAGCAAGCATGAAGAATATGTCGGCTATCACAAATAAAGGTCAATGGGCTTGCAATTAACGTGCTCATCCCACACAGTCAAGGTTCAAGTGCTTCGACCTGTGTCTGTGTGCATGAAGGCATTTAATTGCATCTCATTCCTGGAGACTTGTAGAACAATTTATTTATAATCAGCTTAAATTTAAGCACACTGGCTGCTTAATTTGCAATATGTTACATCCATCTGTATAATTTTTAAATGTACTGTTGTTGATATGTTGATGTGTTTATTCTGTCTGTTCTCCAAAAAAATGTCAGTCCAAATGACATTCCAACAAGGCGATGGAAGATGCCATGCAGTCCATTAGGTGAAAGTCAGGTATAAGTCAGGTATATTTTAAACATTTAAACTTCAAAAAACCTGCTTGTCCTTACTTCAATAATTTCATAAATTTACATTCATGGCATTTAGTCCTTCAGGGTAAAGATAATGTTGCTACCCATTATGCTATACACTGACCACAGCATATCTGTTACTGAATAATTGATCATAATTATTGAATAAGTTGACTTGAAGGTTCAAGTGGTAAAAGGTCTGAGATCATATGGTTCTACACTGGAAAATGAACCAACCACTAAGGATCGTCCATGGACAGCAGTGAAGAATGCATAGGAAACAGTTTCGTTTAAATCATTAAACCAGTCGCATCTACAAAGTGCTGGTGTGGCTGCAGGTCTTCATTCCAAACAAGCAAAAACTCCCATGATTCCACTTGATTCCTTTAACACTAGGTTTATTATTCTGTTATTAATTGTAATGCAGAAACGTTTTGTGAATTATTTGGCAAACCATTACTGCCAACCATTACATTACAAATAACCATTAACAATTATTTGGCAGTTCTACTGTGGACCTATTAACAAAAATGTTAATTATAAGAATAACTTAGTTCTGAGAGTGAAGAAGTGAAGTGAGAACTTGTATGCAAGGTCTAAGGGGTTAAAGGTGTCTAAGGTGCCTGAATTACACTGAATGAACTGAATGATTGTCTTGTTTATATCCGTCAATTAGTGGTTTTCCTCTTTTAATTGAGTAGACAGGATGATCACAGCCAAAACAGTCATTGAACATCACCATACATCATACTGTACATGAAAACAATCATTTTTAATGGAGTCGCCTCAATGTACACCAAATTGTAAAGCATGCTGGGGTACATGAACAGGTCCCACAGATTAAAGGTAAGTATTAGATTCAATGCTGTTGGATACTATTCTGCAATGTGCAGCTTCTCCAACTGCCTAGCAATAAGACACCAGTTCATGTTTCATACAGAACTACCAAATCTGTAAACCAATGAAAGGAGTAATACCATAATAAACAGAAATGCAAAAAATAGCTAGTCATGCAAAAGAACCTTTATTTCATGAAGATTGTTCTATTCAAAAAGACTGAAAACTGCCAAAGTTATCTGCAAAAACATAATCCAGTGACATCTGCTTGTCCTGACAGTGGATGAAAAGTGAAATAAAGCGTGCTGGCAGGTACATCGGCTCCCATCCTCCTCACCCAGACAGACAGGCTCAGCTCGTGGAAGGGTTTGTCAGGAACAAATAAAGTCGTACAAGATCTTCCAAAGGTGATTCATGCGGCACAGTTTATCCTCCAGCTGCAGACTTCTGAGCGAGCCTTTGGCATGTTGCGCGTTTGAAAACAGTCGCGGCTCGTAATTAGGCCTCGCTGTATCTTCTTCAGCTGACACGCTATCGCTACAAGGATCCAGCAGGTGCTGTCATGTTGCATTCTGGCTGTTGCGAGAGCAAATAAAAGACAAGTAGGAGCAAATGTTTTCCTTGCCAGCCTGTCAAGGCCCAGAGAATTTTGAAAGCAACACTGGCTTCACTGCAGCAGCACTATATTGACACCAAGGCAGATGAAGGGTGAAATTTCTGTACTTGTCCGGCCATAGAGAGACAAAGAGCAGGAAATGCAGGTAGATTTGATGATTTGCTTTATCTCACATCAGTGTACGTAGCCACATGTTTGACACCCCTGCCCTGTGGCTTATGTGTTCCCCGTCATTATAGTGGTGTATTTTTACATTTTGCAGCTCAAGTGCTCAAGTAATTTGGACCTGGTGACACTAATGTGGAGGAGCTTACTGACCAGACATGGCTGTGGTGAACAGCCTGAGAAAAGTCTGTAGAAGAGTTTTCCCCACCGTTGGGGTTTGATAATGATTGGCGCTGGAACGGCCTCTCCCCACCAGTCATGTTTACTGTATGAAAAGAACAGAGCCTAGTTCCACTGGGAGGAATCCTCATATGGTTAGCTTTGCCTCTCACACCCTTGCTGTAATCAGTGTATGGTTTTGTCTGCAAGAAGCCTTAAAGACTGCAAGGGGACCGCCTTGGTATTGTTTGCCTGTTCTAGACGTTGGGCCCCAAGACTTAGTAGTAGTAATAACAATACCCTTGAGAATGTTTTCCCAAAGCTGACATTTAACTAGGCATTGGTATATCATAAACATCATAAACATGGGGCACATTTCCTTAGGAAATATGAACATTACTGAAAATTAATTAGTTGTTGGATTTTGCTTAGTAGTAAGAATCACAATATCTTTTCTTGTTGCTCTAAGCATTTCTAAGCAAGGCTTCACCAATATGCTCCCATATGCTCCTTTGTACCTTCTTGTATGGCTGCATCTGTCATGGAAACGTGATTGGTATTGAATGGGCAGCACTGACTTCATAAAAAAATATGAATTATACAAACACATAAAGCTAGTTTACATTTTCTGCTGGTTTTCTTGTTCTGGGATTATGGAGAGGTAAGCTTTTGTTCACTTAACACCCCTGCGGTGCTATTGAAGACACCCAGTCTTAAGCAGGCAATTTGACTCATGCTATGGGCCAATCACTCTCTCTGCCAGCCTAATCCATGCAAAAGACTTAGGTATTCATGTCTTACAAATGCGCTTGAGCAAAAAAAAAATCCTTAACTCCCTTTGCCAATGCGGTGGCGCAGAGGCGAGCACATTTTCAGCCGTAATAAGCCATTCAAATTACCCAATCTAGTAAATGCTTTGTTTCTTGCACTGAACCGACAGCAGCTGCCATCCCAGACACATGTGGATAAGTTTTATTCAAGCTGAGTCCTTTATTTCTGTTTTTTTTTTTTTAACTCTCTCTCTTTTTCCCTCTCGACAAACAGTGGCCCTTAGAGATCTGTGCGCCCGTGTCTCAAGTGCAGGTAATAAATTTGTGTGTTGAGCCTGCGCGTCACAGATTAAGCATGTTTTGTTTCAGTGGGTGATTTATGAGGGCGATGGCGGTGCGGTGCACTTGGCAGTGAGGAGCTGAGGTTTTGAAGGCGGCGCCGCGGGAGCAGGAGGGGCAGAGGAGAGAGGAGGGGAAGGAGGAGGAGGGCAGGTGTCAGGTTTGTATTACAGGATGACTGATCCGTAGCTGCTCGGAGGATGCCCGCTGTAACACACACCTCCGCCATTAATCACGCACAAGCTCCTCCGCAAGCCTCTTGGCCTTCCCCTTCCTCCTCCTCAGCCCCGTGTTGCCAGGAAACTGTTAGAAAGTCCCCCCGGAAGACCCTTTACACCTGGACCTTGCTCTCGATGAGCATCCAAGGACCCTGTCCCTGCTCCCCCACAAGTCATAGAGGTACACTGTAGTTAAAGCATTAGTTTGGCCAAATATCAAATATACATAATGTTTTAGGCTCTGAAAATGCCATTCAGTACTCAATACAACCCCTACATGTCTTAAAGGGGGATCCAACTGATGAGACAGAAACCAAATGCTCAGAGTGGTTCGATGCAAAGTGATTAATTGTAGAATAACGTACCAGTTCAGGGTTTCTTTACAGTGGGGGAGATGGGAAACAATGTCTACAATTCAAATATTACCATTTTATTTATTTAACTAAAATGACCAGTAAAACTACATGTCTTCCCTGAGTTTTGACATTGTTGCCATTGCAACAAATTGTTCACATTTTGACATAATTAGAATCTTACCATTGTGTCAATGACTTTTCACACTGACATCCATTGAAAGCTGATATTTTTATTTTTCTTCTCCAGTGAAGTTGATCTTTTTGAGATTTTTTTTTGCATGACAGTTGTCACTTTTTCTGGGCACATTTTTGCTAAACAGTACGGCAAATTCCTTCCGTTTATTGCTTTTCAAACACAGAGACGAATTTAAACAGCAACACATTCTTGTAGGAGAAGGGTTTTAGCTAATAAGTTGAAGCAATCACGTGACAAAATGAACTAGTCACTCGATCTCACACGCTGACGCCGGGAGTGGATAGCTTCCATACCTGCAGCTGACTCTACCAGAGAACACCCATTTCAGGAAGAGCAGAGACGCAGCAAATTGTCAGAGCAAGCTCTTCTAGGTTTTGAAAAATGAAAAATGAAAAAATGTAGCGTCAAAACACCCTAAAAACCTTTTTTTTCTATTTCAATGCCCTCATGCACTCACACAATATATTTCTAATTATTTTATATTATCTTTCCATGCTGTAGCTTTTGGAGGCATTAAAACAATTTGGACAAATTCAATAGTGAAACAGTTCTAACTTAGAATATCCTCTGATATCAGAACATATCAGAACACATTTTATTACTCAAGGTCTACATTTGTACCTTAACTTGTTTGGTTCACATGCTGTCTATATTTATTTATATTTGATTACAGCTCACTCCCTCATTCCCTATTTCTTCCTATTACCTGCTAGTTTAATAAAAGAAAAAATACTACAAACATGGGATGGTGTTTCAGCTAATTTCCCCACACAGCACTGTGCTGTGTACCTTCCAACGTATTACCTTACTTTCTCAATAGACAAGTCAGAAAGAGGAAAACAATAATATTTGTAGAACACTGGGCTAATTTGAAACATTTTTGTTGTATCGAAAGCCAACTTTGTATCGCCCACCCTACATGCCCAAATTTCCACCTCCAGAGTTACACTCTGTTAATGTCAATTACTATAAGCTTCCATTGCTTGTTAGCTACATTAGCCTTGTAGTTGGCCAAATGTAGTAGGAGAGAAGTGGGAAGGCTACCTCTCAGGGTTTTCCCTTAGGGCTAGCTTTCTCCAGCCTTGTTGAAGACCACCAGTGTGACTGAAGACCTGCCAATATTTGCCTCTGTGCGGAAATGGATGTGAGAGCAAATTAGGCCTGACGAGTTAATCAGCCATGATTCAAGCCAATCAATGTGGACCTTTACAGTCATATTTCACACAGCCCATAGGCATAGGGAACTCTTTCACGGGGGCCTCAAGTCCAAGGCAAGAATGTTGCATGGCTCTCCTCACGCCCCTTCCTCCTACAGTGAACGTTCTCCTGGTTTCACAGGATTAAAATAATTCACTCACCCCTCAGACAAACAGCTGGCTCAGCACGGGCCAGCAGAAGTGCAAGGCACGCTCAGCTCCAAACCCAATAAGCCTGACCAACTGCTTTCGCCCCAGGCTGGCATTCAGGGCTCATGCGGGGTATGCCGTGCTTATTCGGGCCCCTAGTATTCTCGCTGTTAAAGCTGGCCTAAGATCTCCTCCAGCGCAATCACTGAAATGTCCTTGGAGTTGACATTGTGTGGGCCACAAAAAAAGGCATGCTACTGTTTGACTTTGAAATGAGCTTGACTTTTTTTTTTAACAACTTTTTAATGAGTAGCATGCATTACCTATAAGAGTGAAGCACTGTTTTTATTATGTTTATAATGGTTATTAGTCACACAACGTGGAGACTCTTGCAGTCTGGAAAAAAAGTCAGTGCCTTGCCTGAATGGATGGATCAAAAGATCATGTGCATGATAGAATGTGCGTTCAGTTATGTGGCTTCACATTCATGTACCATATCCTACACACTGCAGCATATCATGTTCCATATCTGCACCATTCCTAAGCCTTTCTTCCAAAGCACTGTTGCATTATATTTTTTGTTGCTTGTTGTTAGGAGTCTCTCTGGATAGCTGAAAGACTGTCTGACAGAGTTGTCTTAAGTATGGCATTTCAAAGAATTCTCTGAATTCCTCTAGGTAACACTTTTTTGGAAACTCTTTTTCACAGCTGTAATTTGAATGATGTTTTTTACTTGTAAAGTTTCTTTTTTTTGTAGTATATTTAAATGTTTTAAAAAAAGCTTAATGAAAACTTGAAAGTATTGAACTAACACAAAAGCATCATGCCTGGAAAACAATATGGACATTTTTTGTTACATTCTAATATAGAATAATATATAGTATAAGTGTTAAAATTTATATTAAATTTATATCACATTATTTTGCATTACCCACTATGACAATTGCAAAACAGCACAACAATAGTATGTACTATAATTATATTTAGATGATATTATTCAAGTGACCCTTCAGACCCTGTATTAAGTATACACTTAATCACTCTCATAACTCCATTACTGTCATAATAAACATATAACCCTAAAATAGAGTCTTGCGGGACTCTATGGTATGCTAAACCATTACCACATAATTCACAATAGTTACTGCATTGCAGTCAATAACTGAATAACTAATCTATGGTGTAAGGGGTTAATAAAACATATTACTGCTGTTGATGCTATTGTCATTCTTCTCATATTGCAATTTTATTAACCACTGAAAGTTAATACACAAAATAATACACAGTAATTAAATTATAAGTAATAAAAAAAGAATTTGAACTGTGAGATAGTTGGCAACTGGAAAGTTGTGTTTGTTGTGTATGACATGATAACATGCACTAGTGTCTACAATTCCCCTTTATGGAGCCAGTTCATCATTGTTCTCTCTTTTCTCACAATCTACCTCACCATTTAAAAACATTTACTGATTTCATAAAATATATTTAGGTATTCAAGGGTTCTCAGCAAGTTACACCGCTCTACACATGCATTTCTGGACAAACAGAGAGATACAGAACCGACACTGAAAGTAAAAGAATCATGTAAGTGATATTACAGAATTGTACACAATTATGACCATGTTATACAGCACACCACATAGATAGATAGTTCTATATAGAAATGTATTTAATGAAATTGGTTCTATGTAGCCGCAAAAAAGGTTAAAAACCCCTTCTCAGTACTATATAGAACCCTTGTTTTTATATACAGTCTAATATGTCTCAAGAACAGGGCTGTTTACACTGTATCCATGCAATTGAGCTGCTCTCAGTGTAGTCTGAACAGAGAAGGACAATGTTTGATGACAATCAAACATGGGAATGCGTGCTTCTGCTTTTTAGAGAAGGGACTGAATTCTCACAGTTTTGTCTAAAATAGTCTCAGAACCTTGAAAGTTCTATGGTCACAGCCGGCTTCTATTGTGTCTTTTTCGTTCATCCTATCCACATGGGTGCAGCTGGAACAATGGGGGCAATGTGAGTGGCTGTGCACTGACAGGCTGCGGAGAGAGCAGGCCAAGGGCCGGGGCCCATAAACGAAGGGACGTGGAGGGCTAGCATGATGACAGGCAAAGTTGAATGCAAGCAGGAAGGAAGTATCTTACAATGGCAGGAAGCTCATTATCTACACAGGTGACTGTTCAGCCAGGCTCCATGTCTGCTCGGGACAGCCCCTCAGCGGGCTAGAAGATGATAGTACTGTGGTCTGCAAGTATATGCAAACAGACATTCTGCCGCCCATGACACATGTTCAGCACTTCTGAGGATTCTAGTTAAGAATTCACTTAAAGACGTTTCTTGTTTTGAAGGGGCCACACTAGCTAGCATCATGCCAAATAACTGAGGGAGAGGAAGAGACCGTCAGGCCTTCCTGTCCACACAGAGAGAGTGAGGGAAGTTATGCTCTCTTGGATTCCCGGCCACAGATGGTTGCTGCATCTCCTTATGCCATGCGAGTGATAAAAAACCTGCACCACTGAGACCCAGTTGAAAGATTTGCATTCATTAACAACACCTTTATAAAAAAGTATCGCTTGACATTAAACACGATAAAGTTTCAAATGCAGCTGCTTCAGAGCATTCAATTCTATTAACAATGTTTTTAATGGAGATTTTAGAAGCTATGTGTAAGCCATGAACATCTATGTCAACAGTGGAATCCCTTTATGAAAAACTCATTTATTCAATGTATTATTTTATTAGGTTATTTATTAGTTCCTTGTGTTCTTTCAAAGACTACTATAAAGAGTATTTAAACCGATAACACTTCTTTGAATGATGTGTTTAGGCCTGTCATTTATTGCTCTGTTAAAAACAGGTCATTTTTAGGTGATTTAAGGCATGCTGTGTCTCACTTATGATACACTTGTGGGTTACGTATTTATTCATAAGCAGGTATACACAAGCCAGCGACTAGAGAGAACAAGAAATATAGAGACTGACATAATATAATAATAACACATAAAATGTAGATTATATTTTTAGAAAAAACTTAGCCACTCCCAGACTTTCAGATGCTACTTTTTCTTGTCTGCTCTGCTGACAGCCAGTGGGAGCAGTGGTTGTTAACTTACAGTTGGTTTTCAGTATCGAGTGCAAAGTGTTACATTAGCAAAGTCGGTTCATGCTGTGTTCTGTGATTGTAATGTCTAAAGTAACCAAGCTGGACTCTGTCAAAGAATTATAATGTGGCCGAGAACTGCTTATTTTGACAGCAAAAGGCTGACAATGTGCTTGATGTGCCAGTCTCAGCCTGCTGTTTTGGCACAGTATGTAAAGAAGGAGATTATTATTATTATTATTATTATTATTATCAATAATAATAATAATAATAATAGTAATAATGATAATAATGATAATAATAATAAAAATCTCAGATAAATAGCAGAGACATGTTCAACACATATAACAATACAATGTATACATTATAGGCTATTAAAACACTATCAATTAATTCTGCACTCATAAAAAAAAAAGGTGCTACAGAGGGTTAAGATGTCAGAAGAACCACTTTGGGTTCCCTGTGGAACCATTTTAGTAACAGAGATGAGTACATTTGTCAAATCAAATCTGATTTGTCATGTCACATTAACACCAATGTAAAGGTGAGTAAAAAACCTTAGGCTCTTGTCTCTCACAATAAAACGCATAATTTAATTAGCAAATATTAAAAGTAGAATAAAGAATATATGCAAATGAACACATACTATAGATATTATTGCATTAATATACAGATGTCACACATTGCTATTTACATACAGGCACTTATGGTGAGGGGGTGAATTGCTGTGCAGTGTAACTGGGCTGTTAGTACAGTCCAAGGTTGTATAGTGCAGGGTATAGCGTATAGGGTATAGAGTGTGTTTTTAGTGGGTGAAGGTGAGATGTGTGTGTTTGGGCAATGTTATGACACAGTGTCTGCAACTGGCTGTTGAGTTGCCTAATGGCCTATAGGAAGAAGCTGTCTCAGACCCAGCATGTAGAACCGTTTGAAGGTTTAATCTAGAACCATTTAAAGGTTTAAAGTAGTACTGTTTAGAGGTTTAAAGAACCTTCCCTTGATGTAAAGGGTGTAAGGGTTCTTCACACTTGCACACCTCTATTACAAACACGGCTATTTAGGGCATCACTTGAAGAACCCTTTGTAGCACCTTTATTTTGAACATTTTTACATGTTAAGATTTTGTATTAGGCTAAGGATGACTCTTTTTATCCAATCAAATCATTAGTATGCAAAGAATGTGTTAGATTGGTTCAGATTTCCCTGCACCATTTGTGACACATTTAGGCACTAGACAGGAGTACAAAAAAACTCAGAGAAGATTAGGTTCAATAGCTGAACTGACATCTATCCACATTAAGCTGTATCATGAGCATCTAGCTACTCATCCAAACAATTTAGTAAAAGTCCAGCAGTGATCGGGTGTCCAGGAATTTTACAGGGCTGAGGTGGCAACCCTAGTCTTACGGCCTACTGCTCTGGTGGGTTCATAATCTAAACCAGCATTCCCGGAAAATGTAGATACTACCTCTACATGAGCACTTGAGTGAACACATGAACAGTCTGAATGTAAATTAGCATGATCAGAGCGGCGCGGACGGAAGAACAACAATCTGTGCAAACAAGGCTCTGCGGCACAAAGACGCTCTTTCACTGCGGAGGGTCGGTTATGTGAAGTGCATAATTGCAGGCGCTGTTGAACATATATTGCGTTTAATATACCGTTGCGGTTTGTTTGCCAAAGTGTCCCGAGCAAACACGTTTAATGTGCGCGCGAGTAAATATTTGCAGCGCTATATCGAACTCGGAAGCTAAATTAGGCCTATCAGAGAGGGCAAATAGGGACTTAACTAAACCGCCGGCATCGTTTTGGCACGCTGCTGTCCCAAGCAGGAATGGGCCCATTGCTACTGAGATTTAGGAGTGTATGTAGAAATGCATGCAGGAGCACATAAAAACACACACACACACATGCACACACAGAGAAGCTTTAACAAATCGCCCATTCTTTGATGACTGCTTAATTCATACATGCACGCCGTATCACACTCCAGTTCTTTATAAAGCGCCTCCCTCCCCGTCTGACTCCAGGCATCCCTAAACAGATTTTGGATCAGTGTGAATGTGGTAGTGTAGATGAAAAGGACTTAAATTTCTGGTTAAAAGTGGGAATGCCATGGCTAAAGCAAGAAGTGAGAATGCATATCATGCTCTCTCTCTCTCTCTCTCTCTCTCTTTCTCTCATTCTCTCTCTGTAAGGAAAGAGGGATTGTACATGCTGAAGAGAAACAGGATTGACACACAGACCAGCCAGAGACAGGGCCGGGTCTCCACGGCCGCAAACACAATAACCTCTAGCTACAGGGAATGTCACGCCTTGATGTGATTCAATTTTACATTATAAAAGAATTGATATTGAGCTGAACATACTAGGTTATATTTACCACAAACGCAGCTTTGAATTCCATAACAAAGCTCCTTACTCTCTGCATTTCTTGTTTTTTTTTCTCCCCTCCACAAAAAGATTTTTTAGCGTTGCTAAAGAGAGGAGTTTGGCTAAATAATGTAAGCTAGATGACGGGATGTCTAACACATAACAATGAAGTGTGATGGGTTATATATACAGAGAGCCAAGAGGGAAATAATGTTGCCCTGTTGCGAATTAACATTAAGAATTAAAATTTTTAACATTAAAAGAAACATTAGACAAACTTGACCAGTCAAGTTTGCTGTAAATTATTTAATTTGCATTAAATTGTTAAAATACAGTTTCTATTTATTTGCTGAATTTAACATAATAAAAATAAGATGTAACATGTGAGCCATATGTAGCATAATCGTTTGCCCCAATATGTTGAATCCAGTAAATAAAAAGTAACTGTGCGGATATGTAGAGGATATGTACTGAAATGTTGCATAACAAAAATAATATAGTCTTATAATTAGTATTTTCCTTTGGTCAGAGACATGTAAAAACATTTAACCATGTAAAAGTTTTTTTCTTTCCTTCACAATAACACTGTATGTTTAAGAACAACTCTTCATCAGAAAGTCTTCTCTCATACAGTGCCTAAAAAAGTATTCACTTCCTTTTATAAATGGAATCATGGCCAATATTTATAACAATAATTTACAAAAAAAGTAATGACAGTAATGTCAGTTATAAATCTATAAATCGTATAAATCTATAATGTAAACTAAGTTACTGCATACATATTCACCCCCTTTAAAGTTACTGACCTGCTCCTAGTAGTCTTGCAATTACTGAACCGTAGATCACCTGAGTGCAGTGAATGTGTATTCCTACAGATACAGCATGAAGACAAAAGAACACTCCATACTCTGAGAAAAGGGCATTGAAGAATATTAGTCAGGGCATGGATACAATAAAATGTCCATGTCACTGAAAAAAAACTGAAATTCAGTTTAATGTATCATGTCAAATGGAAGGAATATGGCACATGTGTAAACCTGCCTGGATCCCCACAAACTGAGTGACCATGCAAGAAGGAGACCACCAGGACAACTCTTGATGCTGATGCCAGCACCGTGCTAGGCTCAATTTTGGTCTCATCAGACCAAAAAACATTCCTCCAGTTGAGCTTGAAGTCTCCCACATGTGAACTTTTGCCGAGATGTAATTCTCTCTTTCATAAAGCTTTGACTGGTGAAGAATCCAGGCAATAGTTGTTGTATGCAGATTCTCTCCCATCTCAGCTGCTGAAGTTTGAAACTTCTTCAGAGTAGGGACATATGTCTTGGTGGCCTCCCTTCCTAGTCTCCTTCTTGCACAGTCACTCAGCTTGTAAGAACTGCCATATTTCTTCCATTTCTTAATAATGGATTTGACTCAAAGTTGCGTGGGGTGTTCTTTTGTCTTTATTTGTATTTGTAGCCAGGAATACTGAACGACGAGAGACTGGACCTTCCAGACAAGTATCCTTTACTACAATCAATAGAGATACATTCACTCCACTCAGGCGATCTCTAATTGTGCAACTACTCGCACTAATTGCCTGTACATCTGTTGAATTAGGTCAGTCACTTTAAAGGGGGTAAATATCATTGAAATCACTTATTTTACATTATGCATTTTTATATAATTGACATTATTTTTTGTAAATTCTTGTCAAAAAGTTATCATTACATTTATAAAAGCAATAAAAGGAGAAAACATCCAAGGGGTGAATACTTTTTGTGGTAAACAAACTATTTGTAGTTTCTAGTATCTGATCAGTGTATCTGTAGCTTATTGCTAAATTGACTTTTTATTGCTAAATTGAATTAAAACTTTTGCTGTAAACCAAACAAACAAGAACAATTTAAACGGCTCAACACAACAAACATAACAAGTGGTTCAATCCCCTGAATAGAATCCCTCTGAAGAGAACACAATGGCAAATTAAGGGCTTCATTGGTTGCATCAGATGTGTTTGAGATAAAACCCATCAGTTACCTGGACTGGCTAGGGGGGTTCTTGACTGTGATGTTTTATTACATGTTGGAAATATGGCAAGTCAAGAGAGTTATCCAAAATGTTCAGAGAATAGATCATTGCCTTGCACAGACAAGGGAAAAAGTACAAAAAGATCATTCAGCAAAGCACTGAATGTTCCTAGACATACAGTTTTAAGCACAATTTGCAAGCTCAAAGCTAAAGAAACACTGGCTACTCTACCTGGATGTGGCAAAAAGAAGAAGCTATCACCAGCTACCACATGATTCCTGAGGAGACAGGTGGTCATAAAGCCTTGAGTGACTCCAAAAGACCGGCAAGCACTGCAGGCACTAAGGTTTCAGTTTGCACAGTAGGGCAAAGCTAAGCGCTGAAGGTCTCTGTTCCAATTTGCTCAAGACCATATAAATAACAGAAGTTTTGAGATTATGTTCTGTTGAGCAATTAAAGAGAATGGGACATTTTTAGGCCTATGGATCAGTGTTATGTCCAGGAGTAAGGAGTAAGAATGAAGTATTCACAATAAAAGAACCCTACAGTGAAGCATGTGGCTTGTGTTGCTCTGGGGCTAGTTCCTCTGGCACTGGAAACCTGCAGCATGTGGAGGGCACAAAAGATTCAAGCAGGTATCAGAAAATCCTAGGAGAAAACATAATGCCCTCTGTAAGAAAGCTGAAGCTTGGGCATCATTAGACCTTGCAAAAGGACAATGATCCCAAGCATACAACACCTTAAGTCCACCAAAGCTTGGTTTCAGAAGAAGCATGGAGGATTTTGGAGTGATGAATGTGGAATGTGGAATAATCACTTGTTGCAATAGTTGTGTTCAAACATGTTCATGTTTAATTGGTTTATTGCAAACAGCTAATGCAATAATTTACTATGGATGCAGCAGAGCATTCCAGGCAGTTACTAAACTAAAATCTGGGGTGTAATTTTACTTTTTGAACCTGGATTTGTCACCATTGGGGATGGGTGGCACAGCTGTCTAAGCAAAATGGTGAGTTCAATCCCTAGTAATGCCACCCAGTCCAAAAGGGCAGAATTATCTTCACTCTCTGACACAAGATGAGATGGCGATTCCTCTCCTGCTGTTACTGTCAGCTGCCACTGGCACTGCATTAGCGGCAGTGATAACGACTAATAAAAATAGTGAAGCCTTAAATACTGGAACATGAACAAGCTCTGTACTCTTGAAGCATGCAAAGTATCTAATTTCAAAACGGGAAAGTTTGAATGTGTGCAAAAACTGTATATATGAGGCTGCACATTTTTATACTCTCTGCCACAACACATTCAAAATCAGCAGCTCCAGATTTGCTTCAGCATGCTGGGAATTCCCTTTCTTTTTCCCAGCTCTTGACTTTACGCCTCCTATTGTGAGCAGTGTGAGTATGTACACAGCATGGCCTGCTGCATGCCTATTGTTCTGCTGGCATATATTCTGCCTGGGCACACCTTATCATTGTGTCTCACTGACCTGTAACGGCACAGGGGCGTTGCTAGTGTGTGCATGTGTAGATGTGTGTTTTGAATGCCAGCAGCATGATAACACCAGTAAATATGTGCCGTTAAGACAACGCAAGCATTTTGGCATGGTGCAAGAGTATACAAGCGTTTTGCCATGTCAAGTAGAGACCTGCTACTGGTGCTACCTAAGTCATGTGGTACATAGAGTACTCCGTAACTTCACTGGGCTTTTAATCATGTATATTCTCTAACATTCTCTAACGTGGTAAAAATTTGCCACTAACATGCTCTGAAGATCTCATCAGAGTTGCTGCAGTTTATGAAACTAGCTGCAGCTTGTGAGTACACCATGTTTACAACAGTGCTTGAAGTGGAAAATCCACACAAGGAATGTAGAAACAAACACTAGCTGCTTTCCAAAGCCCAGGCTGCAGCCGAGGTAGGCTGCATTTCTCGGCCGCTGAGAAAAAAGGCTGTTCCAAAGTGATGGACCCTTCACGTACAGCCTAGAAATGCAGCCTGTTTGGAGCAATTCCGGGGGTGCAAGTGATGTATCCTTCCTGGCCCTCGGTTACCCACAGTTCTCAGCACATGTACAATGAGGGGAAAAAATGCACATTAAAAAGGCACAAACAAAGCCTCTGGAGCAGAGTTCATACTACAGAGAACATACTAGTCACTGCAAGTTCTCCAGCCGTGGTACACACTGTATACAGTGGTACACAGATGCACTATAACAAACAGAAATTGTCACTGCAAATACTTGACTGTATGTGGGGGATCCAGTCTTCTGTCATTATTTTGTTAAGGAGGCTTATTTTTCATACTAGCCTCCACACTAACCCCGCAGTCAGTTATATATGTGCTTTAGTATGGTCCTGTACAGTCACCAGCAGGTAGGTTGGAATTATATTACAGTACTAGATCAGTGTGAATACATGTGTTTGAGCGTCATTAGCTCAGTAGCTATATCAGCATGTTCTCACCTATTTGATTATACATGTTTAATAAGGTGAGGGTAGTTGTATTTACCTGAATTGCTGCCTTTCCTGTTACAACTTTTGAGATACATTTTTGTAACTGTATGTGTAATAGAAAATACATCACCAATAGTTACACTGTTATAAGATAAGATAAGATAAGATAGTCCTTTATTAGTCCCGCAGTGGGGAAATTCCCGGACTGTTGACTGTTGACCATGACTGTTGTAGTAGACATAGTAGACTGTTGACTACTACGAAACTACATCAATATATTATTTTACTACATTAATTTTACTAAAATAAAAGCTAAATAGAACTATTGAAGACTCCCTTTATTGTCCATGTCAACAAAAAAACATTCCCGAAATCAAAAAAACAACAAAAAAAGTTTAAGTCAAACTGCACAAAACTCTGTGATGCTCGGTGCTGGGTCAGAGAGGTCACCAGTGCATACCTACACTAATAGCGTCCCAAGCTACTTTTGTCCGGAATAAATCTTTAGCATCTGGTGTGGCTGATCCCCATAGCCAGAGCTATTGCATCAGTCCCTATATCTTTTTTTAAGTCCGCTATTGTACATGAGCATGATTGTTACCAGGGCCGCTGAGCTTAACGAGACGGTGGGCTGTTCTCGGACCTGCTGCGCTCCAACATTTCCACTCTTCCAAGCAACAACTGTTAGAGTTGCCTACAATACCCTGTATCTGGGCAGAGGAGTGCGACAGCCGCTGCCACTGCTGCTTTTGGTGAGACGCTGCTGATGTCTGTCTGTGGATAAATCACCTTCACCAAGGGAGCAGCGGTAGAAAAAAAAACCTGCAAGCCCACACAAGCCAGCGGTTCACCTTTGGGAACCCACCACTCTGAGCAGTGACTGTACCGGCCTGCAGGCTGGACTCCAATGCCTGCCGAGACAAACCAAGTGGGGTACGCTGCAGTTCAACTACAAACAGTGGTGTGCTCACTTCAAAGCATAGAAAAAGTGAGGAACGGGTGAACTCAAATTTCGCAGCGCAATGAACCCCCTCCTTGCATCCCCACCCATCTTTTATCTCGCCGGCACACAGATGATTAAAGATTCAATACGGCAAGGAGACTAATGACTCCACAGGGTGCGGGGCGAACTTGGGAGGCACGGGAAGAAAAAGAGGCCTCTAGAGGATCCACGCTGCTGTGGAGGGGTGCGCTGTAAAATATACAAATTTATTCATCAGAAAAGCTGCCTCTCCTCTGTGGCTGCAGGTGGCACACGGGGAGAGAGAACGCGAAGGGGAGAGAGAGAGAAGGAGAAAGAGACATCGGAAAGCCCAGTTGTGGATCTTACTGACTATCTTTAAAGAGGTTTAATCACAAAACCGAGTGTGCAAGCACCTGAGCATCATAGGAGCCCCTGAGCAACCACTGTTCTATGCTATACTGACCCCATCAGGAGGCTTTTGGCACCAGTCTGTCCAAATGCAGTCCGGAAGCTGTTATAAAGCAACATCATTCTAATGCTCTACTGACTTGTAGTAAGGAGATTAGCATTGCTATTTGAGCACACTGATAACTGCACTATGTTATAACTTTGGTGAAGCGATCGGAAAAATGCTTGTAAGAACTTAATCATAATGGTGTCAAATCCTGTAGTAATATTGTACCGCATCAGCCCACGTGCTTCTTTTACTGTCAACAATATGTATCTCTCAGCTTGTCCAGAAATGCATGTGCAAAGTGTGTGCAGGAATTCCACTTCCCAACTGTAGGGGGGGCTCAGGAGCAAAAAAGGAGCAAAAAATAATAATCACAATTCTTGCATAATGCAAACATACAAATGAAGTATATGCGACCCAAATCGAGAGCAACCCAGAGCACACTACATCTACCACATCCTATTGTGAACCTGTTTTTCCTCCTATTTCTGCCAGCCCTGCAGTTTCTCCAGTACATTCACTAGATAAATGGTCCTTGTCCTCTCCCTTGTGAGAACCACCGGGTGACAGAGTGACGAATGGAGCCAGCTTGCCCTGCCCAGTGAGCAGAGATTATTGTCAGTCAATGTAAGAGGGGGGACGGGATTAATGACCTGGTCCAAGTGGCAAAGGCTAATCATGGGAGATTAGGAGAAGGAAAGCCCAGCAGGTATTCGAGACAAGAAATGGTCTCCCTTTTTCAAGTCCCAGCGGATATTACCCAAGCAGAGAGGAGCTACCTAATTGGGCAGAATTTACGACATGATGACAATTCTAACCTTTGACCTTTCCAGTAGCTGCAGTTAATTAGAATATCGATTAAGGTTCACGAAATGACAAAATGCATAGCATGCCTATGGACCTTTTCATCCAAAAAGGTTTTGTGCTCCTGCATTACACTCTCCTTCCTCAGGTGTCACACAGTCTTTAACTATGTGTGTGTGTGTGTGTGTGTGTGTGTGTGTGTGTGTGCACAAAATGGGAAGAAGTGGGCGATACTGCTCCAGGCCACAAGAGAGTTGCACTGTAAAGCAGGATTAAAGTGCGCCATCTCTCATCTCATGCATGAAGCTTGGGGATATCCCCTTGTGAACAACCCACTTACTCGCCATTTGTCCTGAAAAAGCCTAGCCGTGTAGCAACGGCGTTGCCGTAGCAAAAATGTCCAAATCAGCCTCATTATTGTTAGAGGAGTCACTGACTTTGCTACGTAGTTATGAATGTGGGGATAGTTTGTACTGCAGAACTTCAGAAGGACTAATTTTATATGCAGAACAGCCACCTATTAAAGGATGATAGTATATCATATATTTGATTGGCTTAAGCTTATCAGAAGTACCCCAGCATGCAAAAGTCTTAAGCAATCATGAAAACACTCGAGTGGACCACACCTATAATAAAGAGTGTGTTTTGATGTAGCAAACATAAATACTGGGGAAAAGCATTTGTATTAGTTTTAGTATTAGCATTAGTATTTAACCTCTTCAGAGATTACTACTTGATGGAACAATGTCCTACCATCCCAGAGAAGCTACAGGAGCATCCGTCCCAAAACCAGTCGGTTCAGGACCAGCTTCTTTCCATCTACTGTCACTCTGCTGAACTCCACACTACACCGAAAACTTATATACTATGAGCATACTGCATACACTAGACCTATTTAAATATGTATGTGTATGTGTAAGCTCCTCAGACAGAAAATTTGTCTCCTGGTGTGTTTAATATGGCAGTAACTTTAGGCTCTTGCAGATACCGTTGCAAGAGGATGATCAGGCTATAAATACCTGTGGGGTTTGCGACGGAATTCACAGATTGAGAAAATGTAGTACAGTGCTATGAATGTTTTGTTCAGTGTGTGGAAAATGGGTCACAAAGCATTAGGGCATGCCAAAGACGTGAAGGTGTAAAGGAAGTAGTTTGACTTGCAGGTGTATTGAAGCATACGGCCATATAGATCTACCAGCAGTGGCAAAAATCCCATGGTTTTTTGCCTCACTTCCGGGCTAGAATGCTTCTAGAAGTCAATGCAGGTCCTTCAAAACCAAGTTCTGAAAGAACACTCCACAGGGAACTACATCCCATGAATATATGGAGCAGAGTGTATTTGTTTATTGCACATTTTGCTCTTGCATTCTTCTGTTTTTGCAGTATGCTGCTTGCTATTTGCAGTATGCAAAGTTTGCATTTCTGATACTGCCTGCATTCTGTGGCTTTGTACTTATACTGAGCAACGAGGATAAAGTTGATCTGTCTGCTGAAAGGTGAAGTTTTTTTCAAGCTTTATTTTTTTTAGCAGACTGTTATCTAGTATCACCACTAATCTGTCCTGCAGTTTTAACCACATGTCCAGTCCCCAACAAAAGCAGCCCCAAAACACGGCACTAGCATTTTAGAAGGAAAAAGCTGCTAGAGCTTTAATAAAAGGCAGCCATTTTTTGGATCATATGCCCACAGAACTTTTGAGTAAACTTCTGATGTGCTTTGATGTGATCTTGAGCAATGGATACTATACAATAATACTTAAATGCACAATAATTGCATGTGTTTGATGAATGGATGTTTATGAATGTGCTTGTACATTGGGCGGTGGTGGTGAGAAGGGGTACATTACAATAAGTACAAATAAACATATTTTTTACAATACTGTATTTTCTACAAAGCTGTTCTGGATATTAACTGTGCATGCTGACCTTCCTTGAGGACAACCTTGGAAATTGACCGTTACAGTGACTATGAATTCAAAGTGAGTTAAAAATAATTTCATCTCAATAAGAATTATTCAATCCCAATTGCAAATTCGATTTATTAGCAAAATGTAAATTTTTTTAGTTTTTGTTTGCAATAAACCAATTAAACAAGTCCAATTTAAATTGCTCAACACAACTAGTAGAACAAGTGTTTTCCACAAATGTAACACAAAATACCACTTTCAATGACTACTGCAGTCTTAGCATTGTTCAGCTCCTTCATGACAAGCATCTTTAATATTTAATAGAATCATTTGCTGTTATGACCTGCTGCAAACAGGATGCATAGCCAGACACCATGAGAAATTTTAGCTTTCCTCATGGGCGACGGCCTCCAGTTCACTAAAATCCTTGGGTTTGTATGCTGCAACCACCTTCTTCAAATGCAATAAAATATTTTCTATGAGATTCAAGTCAGACCACTGTGATGACCACTCCCGAATACTCCAGGGCTTCTTCTGAAACCAAACCTTGGTGGACTTTGAGGAATGCTTAAAATTGTCCTGTTGGAGGATCCAATGACGCCCATGCTTCAGCTTCCTCACAGAGGGCATGGCGTTTTCTTCTTGGATTTCCTGATAGTTGACTAATTTATCTTGCCCTCCACATGCTGCAGGTTTCCAGTGCCAGAGGAAGCAAAGCAGCTGCAGAGTATCACTGAGCCACTGGCATGCTTCACTGTAGGCAGGGTGTTCTTCTAAGTGTATACTTTATTCTTCCTCCTCCAGACGTACTGCTAATCCATATGCCCGGAAACTTCCAGTTTTGTTTCTTTGCTCTACAGAACAGAATCTCAAAACTTCTGTGGCTTCTTTATATGGTCTTGAGTAAATTGGAGTAGAGGTGTATGGTCATGGAGACCTTTAGTGTGGGATAGAATTAGCCCTCCGTATTTAACCCATCCATGCAGTGAATACACACATTCACACTAGTAAGCAAACACACAGTGGACAATGAGCACACGTGCCTGGAGCGGTATGTGCCTCACTGTGCAAACTAAAACCTCAGTGCTACCTGCCACCAAATCTTGCTGCAGGTCTTTTGCAGTCAGTCATGGGTTTCTGACCACCTGTCTCCTCAGAAATATGGTGGCAACCAGTGATGCCACATCTAGGTAGCCAGCGTTCCTTTAATTCTCTAGGTAAGATTCAGTGCCTTTGCTGAATGATTTTTTTTTTGTATCCTTTTCAATGTTTGTGTAAGGAAATGACCTCTGAACTTGTCAGAAAACTGTCTTGACTTGCCATATGTTTAACATGCAATCAAACGTCACAGTCAGCAACCCTCCAGCCAGCCCAGGGATTTGATGGGTTTTATTTCAAGTACAAGGTTGAATTATTCTGAGACTGCAGTGGTCATTAAAAGTGGCATTTAGGGTTAATTTGAAGAAACCTCTTGTTATATTACTTGTGTTGAGCTGTTCTTGTTTAATTTCTGTATTGCAAATAGTATGTCTGTCATGTTGCTGAGATGTTTGATGTATGAGATAGAGCACACAATAGCCTAGCTAATGCTGCCAGAGTTGTCACATCTGGATTTTGAAGTATTTTTGTATGTGTTTTCTGTCTTTTTGATTGAGATGTTTGGCATCACATACTTAGCTTGTTTTAGGCGTCCACTGTTTCCTGGAGTTCCTCCATGCTTTCCCACTGCAACTCCTTTCCTGCTGGATGTGACAGAACATTTACCAATATTCCAAAATTCTTGTTACACAAATTACCCAAAACTGGAATCTCTATTTATGAACAATATAGGGTATGAAAACATTTGTGAACACCCCTGTTCACCTCAAATGGAGATTGACTGATTACCTGCTGGAGATTCTAGCTTAGTGAAGAACATCACAGTCCTTCTTCCAAACCATTTTTTTCATACACACAAACACACACACACAGCGCACTCTTATACTCTTATTGATTTTGACACTGCACTGAACCTGTGTCGTGGAGCCAGTATGTTTATGTCAGTGGGCTGCTAACTACAGCTTTGATGTAATGCTTCGAATTTCAGAGCTTTTTCTCAGTTAGGTGTCATCATGGGTTTGACTGAGCTGTGCAAGGCAATGTGCGTCCAGTGTAAACAATTTTCACTGCCAACATGCAGCAACCTCAAACACTGGCCAGATTTCAATTGCCTGCTCCGCCAATAGCTTGGAATAGCCAGCACCGCCAAACAAAAGCCATTTATCATGCATTTTGCACTTCATGAAACAGCGGGACCTCTGGGGAATAAGCAACTTGCGCCTCTGTCATATCTGTCATATGATCTTCTTTCTTCATATCATCAGTTCCTGTAAATGGTATCTAGACTAGACAGGCTTACTTAGAGGTGGTTTGTCTCTAGTTCTACATTGTAGTACTTCATAAGGGTACAATTTGTTTGTTTAATATTTTATCACTGAAGCTGGCCAGAATAAAACAAAAAACAAAAACATTTGTAAAACAAAAGCAAGAATAGCAATTACTTCACAATAGATATGAAAATAGTATTAACAAATTATGTCATACGCAATTACCGTTATGTAACTTTTGCAGGCTTTAACTAGCTAGAAAGACTTCTAGAAAGCAGACAATTTAGGGCCAAATACATCCCAGTTAAGCCACTTACAAGTCAGTTATGGCAATGGGAAATGTAGACCATAACTGAATATTATATAGCGTGAAATACATATCCATTAGTTAACATTACTGTCTATTACAAATCAAAAAGGAGTATTTTGACTAAAACAATAAATTTAACATGCTTAAAATTATGGCTGGTTACAAAAAAATTGATAAAATTGTTTTCAATGATGGTATTGAGTATTTGATGCAGTCCTAGGTATTATTCATTTTTCTATTATCTGTTATCAGTGTATGTTATGAGTTTTAGGAATTGCTGTATAGAAATCTGCCTTTAAACAGTCAAACTCAGACAATAACAGATGCCTATCTGGTTCTATGTATTCTAGAACAATATTTTCTCAATAAGAATTTCAATTTCACAGTGATCTCTCAACATGGCATTGGATTTACACAGGCATTGTTCAAACCCACGTGATTTGCCCTCCGAGGGAGATGAAAATGAAGATGTAAACAATGGCATGGGCTTGCGCTCAGTGCAGATCATGAGTGCTGGGGATTGGGGATTAGGAAGAAGAGCTCAGAGTAGGCAGCTAAGGGAGGATCAGAATGATCACATCGAGACGGGGACAAATGCAGATTGCCTTTCCACCATCAAAGTTCTATGTCTTTGTCATTAGTACAGCGTTCTGTTCTGGCTGGAGCTACGTGTCAAACTTACTCAAAGTTGGGAATAAAAGTTGTCTCCACTTTATTCTGAAGCAAACATTGGAAAATCTAGGATAAGAAGCAAGCGAAACAGTGACAATGAATATGGTATTTATATACTTCTTTCACTGTGATTGTGTACAAGTGTGTGTGAAACAGAAATGAGAAAGAGAATAAGGAGCAGCTTTAACTGCAGGCAGCAGAAGGCACGCAGCATTTGGCAGCAGTCCTTCTCTCAGCATCAGCTGCGGCCCCAGCTTTGTATCTTAAGGTGGCGCCTGGTCGCCCCTCGCCACCTCTCATGTTTTCAATCAGCCAGGTCCATAAATTATTGTCAGCAGTAATCACAACTGTCCACTCGGGCTGGGCTGGGGGTCCCGGGCTGTCGCCACACATCGACTCAGACGTCCTGGGCACTGAGATGGCACAAGTGAGAGTTCAGGACCTGAGCATGTGCCCAAGCCGGCACACAGCACAGCAGACAGCTCAGCGGCAAGGAGGAGTCTGTGTTAATGAAAATGATTAACCTATCTGCACTGCGGGAAGATCAGAGCCTGATACATCAGAGGCGGAAAAGCACTCTGTTATGGTGTGGTTTGAAGCCGCTGTCACGCTATTTGGTCATCCACAGACCCCGTTGACTTTGGGGACCTTGAGGTTGCCCTGACCTCTAATACCAAAATGATGGGGGTCAGGGCTTCTCAGCATGCTACAGCAAAAAACAAACACCCTGTCCTCCCATCACTTGCTGGAGCAGGCAAGAATGAAGGGGTCTCACTCACTGCTTCTTTTTCTAATAAACCCATCTTGCTGTGCTTGGCCAAAGGCCAGGGTAATCTCAGCATGGCCTTCTGTTTATCACTGTGCCGTACTTTCTCCTCAAACTCTCAGCATGGGCTCAGCATGCCCACCTCTGGCTAAGCTGTGCTGTCAGTCTGTATCAGTGCCGGGGAAGCCTTCACTTCCAATTAGCCCTCATCCAACCCAGACAGGCACAAGGATTGGCCTGCACTTGGTAAAGGAGCAGTGTCCAGGACACTGGCAGTTCTAGGGGGTGGCCAGGAGAAGCCAGAGCCCCGGGGACAACAAGTGAGTTAATGCTGAAGTAATTACACAAAGGTTAAAGAAAACTTTCTAGTTTCTAGTCTAGAACACACTATACACACATACTATAGCAGTGGGCAGAGTATCCCTGGTGGATCAGAATCAACATTTCCCAAAGCAGTACCCCCTTCACACACCTCCTTCCACTCTCTTATGGAGTCTCACAGCTGTGAAGGGCACTCCTGATGAAGAGAGAAGGTATAAATACATGGGTAAACTTTGAGATGTCCTTGTATCTCTTCAACAGTAAGAGGAAGCTGCTGTCACTATGACTACAGACAGACACTGCTCACTGAGCTGTATTATCATCATGGACTGAATGGCCATTCACTATTTGCAAAAGAACCAAGAGTGGGGAGTAGTGTAGATGGTTTTATGTCTATGAGGCTTCATTACCATCCCATCCTGCATTGTTTTAAAACCTAAAAACAATCAAATACAAGTTCAGTTTGCTCACAGGGTCACACACACTTTTAAATCAGTCAATAAATGCTTAATCATCAATCTGTTAAATTGCTGTTCATCAGGAGAGAGAAGCTGGTTAGCCTTAGCTCACTTGGCAGGATAACATTCTGTTCACCATAGAACACTTGCGATATTGGCTGACAGAAACCTCACTTATAGAAGTTAAAGCGAGAATGAATTAGATCGAGCGACTGCTGTTGAAAGGACAGAAAGCTGAAATGCTACTTTTTTTCCTGTGGTTTTGAATCTGTAGCTAGAGTATCAGACAGCTCAGTGCAGCTGCTCTTGACTAACGGAAGCCCAATTCACACACCTTTAGAAGATAAAGCCTCATAATCTAGCACAAATGGTCTTTGGTCTTAGGAGTGTTTTCTACTGTTTTCAGGCACATTTAGTTAACTGGTCCCTTTCATTCAAACTCAGCACGTCACTCACAACTACGGTGGGCTCTTATTTGTCCCACCTGTTTTCAAAGCCAGTCAGTGAGCTCCCACAGCACACCCACCCTGTTAAATGCACATAAATGAATAAGCTATTTTGGCCGCGTACTAGATAGACACTGAACAGAAATTCAACACCTTGTAATTTTGAAAGCCATCCTCATTTTGAGATACTATCTGATGCATTTACATGACCAGAATGAGTAAGAGCACATGATTTCTTGAAAAGATCACCTCTCCAACTGTAAAGCGCAGGGGTGAAGCGATCATGCTTTGGGCAGAACTATAAGCTTTTTGCAAGAAAGAAAAGGGAATTTCCCCTGACCAAGAACTGAAAGACTCTTAGCTGGCTACAAGCCAGCATCTGCAAGCTGTCATACTTGCCACAGGTAGTGTTACTAAGTGACTGTAAAAAATGGAATATTGCTTTAAATAAAAAAAAAAAAATGTTGCATCTTTAATGCCTTTTTTAAGTCTTTGGCTCGCACATATTGGCCCCCACCCCCCAAAATATAATTGCTTGGAATGCCACTGGTCCAGAATCATGTGCGGTAGGAAGGAAGCTAATGCGAGGAAGAGCATACAGTACATGCACATTGTGGTAAAACACAGCACAAGCGGCAGCAATGAGGCATGTAATGGCTGACTGAATCATGTTTACTCTGTGACAGATTACAATGATGGCGTAGCCCACATTACATAACCTGCAAATTACATCACTGTTCTAGCACTGTAAAAATCACTGGCTGTTTGATCAATTTCAAATATAATGAACATTATTGAAAAGTGGTGCAGCTCTAACAAAGAAAGAACACATGCACATGAAGCTTTGGAGCGTCTGGAGTACACTTTGGGGGAGCAGGGAAAGAAGGCAGAGGAGGCCCTGGGAGGGAGACTGGGGGAGAGGAGATGCTGCCCGCAGGTTGTTTACAGCTAGCTTCGAAGTCAGGAGGGATTTGGTGTGCTGCACCCCTACTGGCATGATGCTCTCTGTGGGGTAGAGCCTGAGGTGGAGACTGGTAAACATGGCCGCTGCAGTAGGGACATGGTTGTCCCAACAGACTGACATTGGTTAATTGTTGTAAGACAATATACTAATGCACACAGATGTAAAGGCAACTGGAAACCACTGGTTAGTTTGGGAAAAAGAGAATGTAAATGGAGAGAGATCCATGTGACGTTTAAGAGATGATTGTGAGGGAGTGTGTGTGTATGAAAGAGAGAGAGAAAGCTAGAGAAAGTAGGAGCGTTTGTTTTGATCAAACGCTGTACAGAGTTAGTTGGAGGCTCAACGTAATCCGATATACAGAGCACTTGCTTCAGCCTCCAAACCTAAACAGTCCATTCTTCCTTTCGCAGTTGTACACCGTGTTTGCCTAAACCCTGCCAAGTGGTCTGGATAAAACCAGACAGTGCGCAAAAAAAGAGGAACCCTCACAAGCAGTCTGCTGCAATTAGTCAGCCCACTTTTCTCCAGCAGCAGAACCTGAGATGCTCCTCTGTAATGAGCTCCTTGTGGTTGGCCAGCCAACAGAGGCCCACTGTACAAGCACTGAGGCCAAAGCTTCACTCTCTGCCACCTGCAAAACCCATATTGAGGCAACATGTGGTTGAAAAGTCAGCACACAGTGGAGTTTTCATTTCACGCCATTCAATCCTGGGTCAGAACACAGATGATGAACGCTGCGACAGGTTGGAGCAAGTGAACTGAATTTTCCACTAAGAACCTTCCCTAAAGCCAGCATGAGAGGATTCTTACATGAAATGTAAATGAAAAAATAGGTGCTACATTATGGACAGGATTGGCTTGACAACTTCCCAGGGAGACAAAAATAAAGAAAGGCCAGAGAGTATCTCTCAGCAGATCACGTCACTCCATTGTTGTGAAGAGCAGGGCACACTACCACTGCTCTCTTCCCTTCCAGAGGATGTCAGCCTGGGCCAAAATCTCACCGTTCTCAACAGTCCTCCCACATATGCATCCTGCTGGATCCATCTGCCATTGATATTATCTTTCTTCTTTGTTCCCTTGCCATTATGAAGGACTCATCCAGGTCTAATTGACAGACTTTACCATCAGAACTGTGGCAGGATGGTTCCGATTTCCGTTTTGGATTCATATAAAGGCATGGGGAGAAGTGTGCAGATCTTTTGGGCTGATGAGAAATGGCATTGCTGTGCATTTATGTGCTTGTTTATCAGCAACATTGCAAATTTCCTAAGTAAATAATCATCCACAATTCCACAAAACCGAGCATATTCGAGCATATAAGAAAAGATGAGAACAGAATAAATAAAAGGAACAAAGAATCCAAAAAGGAGGATCTCCATCAGTAGACATACTGTGGCAGGCAATAGGATTAAAAGTGTTTGTACAATTTAAGAGTAAAAACAGGAAAGGAGCACCTCATTTGAGCTCTCATTAGTTTCTTAGGGCTATGGCTTGTTCATAGTTATCGTCAGGACCGGCTAGGTGATGAACATTTAATTTTTTTTATTTTCTGAATTTTCGGCCTCCTCAAACCAGTCCTGGGCTTCTCTAGGCAGCAGCCCATCACTTTAAAAATAAAATAATTAATGCCCATAAAGCAGGAGAAAACTATAGGTAAAAAAATCTTTTCTGTTGTTTGTAATGTAAATAGGAAATTAGGTTGTTAAAAGAACAGAGAAACAAGAAACAGGGCAGAAATAGAAGTTTTTGCCTAGAATAGGAAAAGGTACACTATATAGATAAAAAATATTGGGATATCTACACATTTCACAGGAGCTTTTATGATATCCCATTCTAAATCTATAAGCATTGATATGGAGTTGACATCCTCACCTCCACTCTTCAGGGAAGGCTTCTACAAGATTTTGGAGTGTATCTGTGGGACATTTTGTCTATTCATCCAGAGGAGCATTTGTGAGGCCAGACACTGATGTTGAATGAGAGAACCTGGCCCCCAATCTCCATTCTAGTTTATCCCAAAAGGGTTCGATGGGGTTGAGGTCAAAGGTATGGGCTCTTTGTGGGCCAGTCAAGTTCTTCCGCACCAAATTCACCTAACCATTCCTTTATGAGCCTTGCTTTGTCCACCTCCCAGCACACAGATTTGTGTTGATGTAATTGCCAGAGGAGGTTTGGTGTTGCCGTGGAATATCTAGGAGGCGAGATATTTCATTAACTGGTGTGTTACAACTGACATGTTTACTGACTTTGATATAAACAGTAAGAGATACTTTGACCAGGAGTGCCCAAACTTTTGCATTTAAAAAACAGAAACAAAGAGACACTACAGAGGACAATGGTTGTCCTTCGACAGTGGTTGAGTGGCCCTTCAGATGAGTGCATGTTGTTGGTGGAGACAAACTGCAGCTCCTGGGAATGCCCCAGATCTGACAAATCCCCCCCCAAGCATCAGTCACCGCCTTCGTGCTCGGCAAGCCGGCCTGCTCCCCATTCAGGGTCACACCCACCAGCCGCCACAAGCTGTTCATCTCCAGGTGTTCGTTAATGATCTCCGCCTTGATGCCACACGCATGCCTCTGCAGCGAAGTGCAATACCTCACTGCGCTAATTACGACCGAGAGGACAGGCGGCGTGAAATTCACTAATCCACCGCTAAATGTCAAACAGTAAACTGCCGACTCTCCAGGCGCTCCTCAGGCGCTGAGGCACTGTAGAACTCTTGAGGGCTCACGGTTGTGGTAGCAAATGCAAATGTGAAGACGAAGGAAAATCTTGGACTACCTTTTGAAGAGCAAGGTAGCAGGGATGGTCCAGTCCAGGCAATAGACATGGCAGTTTGGAGAGAAGCGATGGAGGTGGGGAAAACCCCCTCCTAACAATAGCACAGTGAGCTCATTAGTATCCAACCAGCAAAGACCCATGGGAGAAACACAACTGTACTTTATCTTACCTGTGTTCTTTCTCCTCATCCCTATTCCGTCTCTTGCTATCCCCTCCTTTGCCCCTCTCCCCTACTTTTAGAGTCATAGAGCAGGACAATGTTTCTTTTTTCTTTTTTTCCCAGCTTAACATCGGTAACTACCTCCACTGCTTCGGTTCCCATTAAGCGGCTAAGGCACACAGTCAATTATCTTGGCTCAGAGAGGCAAAAGCCCGAACAAGGCTCTGATAACGATACGCTTTAGTGGCCGTGCAATGAGAGGGGAGGAGGAAGTGTTTAAGCCGGGCAATTTTTCATAAGGGAAAGGCAAGGCAATGAGATGCTTCATTGCTACCAGTATTATATAAAGACTGGGGAATGTGGAACCATAATGGGAGACATTTAGGGTTATTATTATTAGGCTGTCAGCTTTAGTCTCTGCAATGGCAGTAATACCCCACCTCCACTCCAACCCCTAAGGCATCACCACTGCAGGCTGGATCAATCTACACCGAGCTGTGATGCTCATGCATAAAATGCTAGTGTTATTGCTGCTGCGCCCATTTCTAGGCCACGCTGGGATAAATACAGGCATGAAAAAACACGCCGTGAATATTCCACATTAAGTTTAAAGGAGAAGCTAAATGCTTGCCCAGACATACATTATAAAAAAGTGAATAAACGAGCAAGCTTGACTTATTATGTGTTAAAATACTTGGACACACAAAGAAACGTAGTCTACTGCCATTACTCTGTTTAAATGTTGAGTACTATGTGCAGTGAATGTCTAAACAGTGACTGTTCGTGCTGCTTTTTATAGATCGATAAATACTGTGGGTGGAAAGATCCCGTTGTTGATGTGCTAAAAGTAAAGTTCCTAGCTACTCTTTCCTCTACAAAACCATTCTGAATCACCACATCTGGACAGGGGAAGACTTTTTTGCGATTATTTTACAGCAAAGGGAAGCTGTCCATCTGCACAGGACTAAGCGCAAAGCCACAAAGGCCCTTTTCATGTGGCTACTGTCGAGAACACTGCTAGCGTCTAAAGCATTTCCATCTTCATCTTTTTCCTCGCAATGCATACACCACCCTCCTCTCCAGATCAAAGCCCCCCTCCCCGCCCCTCTTCCCTAGCTCTGGGAAATGACCAGCAACTACTGGGCCCATCCTTTCAACAAACCTTCAGTGTAGCTCTTCTGCTTCATACCATTAGCATGTGCCATCCACATGGCTGGCAGTGAACAAAACACACACTGTAGTCTACCGTTGCTATTGTTTGAAGCGCGTTCAAAGGGAGAAACGGATGATTTGACGTGGAGGCATCTATTAAACAAGCAGGCCTCCCTCCAGTCCCCCCAGGAAAAAGAGAACGGAAGGCAGTATTTCGTATACTTCATGATATGTTTGAAAAGGCTGTTGTGATTGAATCAATGCGCAACTCTTTGTGCGTACGAGTGCGTCAGACATGCACATCCTAACGAACAATAAGAAACAGAAGAAACTCTACAGCATCTCTGAACAAAGCTTTGGATTCCAAGAAGAAGAGACACCCTCGGGATGCTGCTGACACCGCAGCCACCCACCTGAATGGTGCTCAGCTTCATGCCAGTCCCAGAGTGTGCTGTGAGATTAAACTCAAACCTGAACGAAGGCGCAAACAAAGACTACAACCTTATCAAGAGCATCTCCATAAAGCTGGTGCATTCTAATGAGAGCACGTGGGCGTTTTTGAGTGTCTAAATCGATAGGGTTCCATCTGTAAATCAATAGGTCCTCAGAAGAACTGTGGAGACAAGATCTTGGTGGAGAACAGTTAGTGCTCTGTGCAGAGCTGGAGGTGTAGGGAGTCAAGCTCTGGACATGACCCTACAGAGGTCTGCACTCCTGGGGCTAAAGTCACATGCGCTAACATCAGTTGCGATGCTTAGCTTATGATAAGATCCTCTCAGGTTAGAAGCCCTTAGGTGGTACTATATCCACATGTGACTCACAGTGGCACATTAAAGCAAAGGGCAGTCAAGCACATGTTTCAGACGAGAGGAACGCTGCATACATGTGCACCTTTCTGAGGATGCGTTGAAGCAGGACCACTGTGGGCAGCGTAATATATTTTTGGCACATATTTACATTAGGGGATTATTTTGATCCTCAAGGTTTATGGGCTTTTGCTGGTTTATGAGACTTGCTGACTCATCTGCATTTTAGCACACCACTTTTTCCTCTCCTGTTTTTCAATTTCTTTTCTCTTTTTAGGAGGAAGAGCTTGTCTAAAATGCACTTCAGATGCCTTACAGCGATGCTGCTGAGGGTGAGGTCTTTCTCAGAAGCCACCCCAATCAATCAGGGCAGCTTTGCCCTTCTGCGGAAGCAGGGACGAGTTTGCTCAGCTCATTCATCTCAGGCTGCCTCAGCTCATCCTTCTGCCTGTTTTCACCCTGATCTTCTCACTATGTAGGTAACATGATGACTTACTAGGTTTTTCACCAGCTTGGTTTCCCACCCCACACACCGTCATCACCCTGATTTTATTTTTCCATTTCGACAGCTGGAGAATCAGGCCCAAATGTCTGGCACGGTGTCAGCTAGCCAAGCAACCTGTGGAAGAACTTCTTGATCCTAATTCGGGCCTCCATCATGCCTTTGCCCCAGTATTCAAGTGGGGAGGCAAAACATCTGTCTTATCAAAACCCTTGTAGAAAGACAAGGATTAGCTACGTTCCAAAGGTCCTTTGTTCATACTAACAGAAGGTGAGGAGCTGCGTTTTCTCGACAGTTTCACACACATTTATCCGTTCCAGAAGCTGTGAGGTGTGCTCAAGCATAGACAATGCAATAGAAATGTGTTATAGCAGCCCTAGAGCAGGGCAACACGGAAAATGCTTCAGGGTTACTTAACGCATGAAAGTACCTTGTTTTAAAGACACATTAGCAAGGCTTACTTGAGTGGTATTATTCTGGGACCTGGTCATACGAAGACAAACACAAATTATACATTGACAATGTTTTTTTTTGTTCTTGTTTTTTAAAGCAGTTTACATTATCAGTCATCCGTAAAGTGTTTCCTCTCTGCTTTCTCTCTCTGGTTCTAATTTATACTGCAAAATGTTTTCCACTCCAATAGGGTCAGGCACATTGCAGTTCATTATACCAAAAATGCATGATCGCGAGCCGAATTACAGGTTAGACCAAGTCTAGCAATTGGTTAAAGTGAAGAAATCAATAAGCCCGGGTTCCCAACTGAAATTGGTTATTGCCCAACATAAGTGTGTTCCTAATTGTGCAAAAATGCATATTGAATTACAACAGAAGAGGAATGGTACTGACGTGGCAATAGCACATACAGCATTGTGAAAATTTTAAGACACCCTACGAAATCTTTTGTCTTTTTTAACATATTTAAATGATGTTGTTTTTTTTCCTTCTTGCACACCTCCCATGTGGAACAGCTGATTTCTAATTGTTCTGAGATCTTTTAAGATCTGAGATCTTTTCCAAGTCTCATCTGCAGCTACAACCTTCTTTCTAGAGGCCTCAGAGAGTTCTTTGTATCTCACCATGGTGATACCATTTACTTCAACAATCAAAAACAAACCCAGCTACATGTCTGAGGTTTAAAGAAGACAGGCTCCTCCAGAGTCCTCTCTAGCCATGTTCTAGTAATCTACAGCTGATGGGCTGCAGCTGATTTAAGACATTTTAAGTACTAATAAATGTAGAGGTGTCCTGACTTTTTCCTAACAAACTAATTACATTTCTGGTAATTACATTTTACAAAATATTTATTTTTAATAAAGTTGTAATTCAATGTGTTTAGTCATATCACCATCTCTCAATATTGATTAAATAAAGACCCAATGTCATATATTTAAATATGTCAAGACAAAGGGTTTCATAGGGTGTCCTAACATTTTCACATGACTATTAATCTCAATGGTTCACATATACTATGGCTGCAGACAGCACACATTTTGGGTTTCGGTAGCAAGCAAACACAGCCTGATGTCTGAATCTAATCTTGTTCTCCCATTATGATGTGCTACATGGCGGATTTCATGTAACTTGGACGTCAATCCAACCCGATCTTCATCATAACTTCATGCGTGGGAATAGACCTTTTACGGTGACATCATCAGAATGTCTGTTGCTATGGTTACACTTTGTGTCTTTCATTTGAGAGGATGAGTGAGGAGGCACTAGCCGTGTAAACAAAGACACATGGAGCTTTCTAATGGGAGAAATCAATCTAACAGCTCTAAAATTTGTGTTTAACAATATTTTGAGAAAGAGAAAAGAGTGTGAGTGAAAGGAGCTTCACACAGATCAGGTGTCTTCATCAGTTGTCAAGGGTTGGGATATATTAGGCAGTAAGTGAACAGTTCTGTTTTAAAAGCTGGAAAATGGGAAAGCGTAAGGATCTGATCTACTCTGACAAGGGCCAAACTGTAATGGCTAGCCAACTGGGTTAGACCATCTCCAAACAACAGGCAGGACTTGTAGGTTTTTTGCTGGTATGCAGTGGTCAGTACCTACCAGAAGTGGTCCAAAAAAAGACATCCGGTGAATCAGCAACAGTGTAATGGGAAACTAAGGCTCATTGAAGCGGCCCCACCTTACAGGACTAAAAGGATCTGCTGCTAACATCTTGGTCCCAAATGCCACAGGACCTTTTACCTGCTGTGTGAACATAGCCTAATACCAATTAAACAATACGCTGAAACCGAGTATTTTTAAGCAGGCCAATCATCAAACTGTGTAAAACTTTTAATGAACTGTGTGGTGCCCCACCCATACAAGGTCATTGCACACTTTAGGTTTAAGGTTTCCCTTCACTGGTACTAAAGCCAGGCATACACTGTGCATTTTTGGAAATATTGTTCTTTGGTGATAACTCACACTGCACGTCATGAAAAGCTTGATTCGACTGAGATGCTACAACATGGGTGCTCACACTGCTTGTGAGACGCGGTTTTGTCTACATACAAGCACTCAATTCTATACAATATGGTGCCCTGTAGATTAAAAAAAGCATAGCTTGACTAACTTGTGCCACGCTGTATCCTGAAATTCCATAAAAAAGAATATATAGATCCAGTGGCCAAAATCTCAAAGAAATGTATTCGGTCGTCCGACTGCTCACTCAGCGCTCATTTGGGCAGTTAATCCAATGTACATCCAATGTCAGCCGACATTCGGACCGAACCTAAAATTCAGCTGGCTACAACAATGCAGTCACGCATGTAGCATTCTCCCAGCACCTGCTTTGCAGCTGGGCTGTTGTTGCTACTACAACAATGCTCCTACAACTTTACAACAACAGCACCTAAAAAGGTTGAACTCCATTATGCATAAATTTGATCAAGTGAGAAAGCAGTACCCTACTGAATTGGAATCTGAGCTATGACCTGTGCTGAACTCGAACAATTCTGCCAAAATACTTAATAACAATGTTTTGGTCCACTGTCAGTCACAGGCCATTAGAATTGTCCTAACTTTCCACCCTATACAGTGCCCCTGCCTCTGCATATACTGCCCCAGGAACGTATCCAGCCCTGTTTTGGGGGGAGAAGAAATGCAGCATGTTTAGAATACAACTCACTCATTTTCTTCTTGCAAATGAAACAACTGCAGAGGTGTGATAAGACGGGATTTGACTCCTAGCATTGTAGCTCATTTCTGATCTTCACACCACCTCTCACCATATTCTGATGCAGCACTCTGGAGCAGTTAGGACTGAGTCTACTTACGGTCAGGCCCTTTTGAGACAGTCATCTCATCATCACAACCTCCTCTCACCCATTTCCTTTGCGATTCCCAACAGCACACCCGCAGCCTACAGACAAATACAGAGGGATGGCAGGGATGATGGGTATGGAGCAACACAAAGGAATGAGCAACTGAGATCGAGCATGATCATCTTTCCAGGGAGGGCCCTGTTTTTTTTGTCAAGGCACCACATAAAAAACCAAGGAGAACATGAAGGTCGTTTAAAGAGCAGCAGGCTGCACGATGCTGGAGGGGGGCCGAGGGAGAGTGAGCGCAGGGATCCCGACTGTGAGTGTACGGCGTACGGGCTGACGCTCCGGCACCCTTTACGGCACTCCTCATCAATCTCCCTGCGTCCGCAGAGAGCTTCGTCTGACCCACATAGCAGCCCTGCGGCGGGGGGGCTCCTTTCTTCCATTATTGATACTCCTGCATCACACGACCCCTGCCAACCCACAGCAACACAGCAGAGGAGCCTCAAAGGTCAGATAACCCCATGCAGACATTTAGTCTGGCAGCCCTGTGACAAGAGACTGGTACTCTGGCAAAGAAGCGGCACATTCGTGTATGTCTTATTTCAGACAGTTTTGTTCAGTTTTGGCACTGACATCCAGCGGCCCATAGGCAGTACAGGTTTCACTTAATTGATTCAGGCAGTGTTAAATGTGCAAAGCCTGCGAAGAAATTTTCAAAGCCCCTGCATTTAATACAAGTGCGGTTACATCAAACAGTGCAGTTTGCAGCGTAGGTGTTTGCCTGTTTTTGAAAAGCACTTGAAAGTGCTTTATTCACCAGCCCTGGATCTGGTGTGATAGTCGGAAAAGCATGCCAGGATTCTCAGAGGTAACATATTAACCCTGTTGTTCAGGAATGCTCCATTTCCTAGGTAACGTCACGCAATTGCAGCCATGCCCAGCGCTCGGCACATAGGAGGTCTGCATCTCACGTCTCCCCCGGATCTTGTCGCATAAACCGGGTGTGAAACTGAAACGGCTGCCCAGACCACTCCTCGAGGAAGAGTGGAACATAATGGAGCTTTATTTTTTCCCACATCATAGCCGTCCAACACTGCTCTGATCCAGCCAAACATAAAACGGACTCGAAGAAGGAGCCCTATGACCTGCTGATGCCTAACTTTCTTTCAGTGTGCTGTTAGACAATGAACTGTGAATTCCTGGTCACTGAGTGGGCCATCGCACCATGCTAACATTTGCCTGTGGTTGCCACCGAGGCGTTGGAAGGCCGAGCAGAAGGTTGCCAAGGTGCTCCAGGGACAGGGAACTGAGCTACCCTTTCCTGGAGCCCTGCCTTTGCAGGAGCTCAGAGGAACAAAGAAGAGCTCCTCTCTCCATCGCTGGTGCCACTCGAAATGCCTGAAGTGTGGAATCAGCTGGCTGGCTCTCTCAACAAAAGCCCCGCTTCAGTAAACACCCAGAGCTTGCTGACAACATGTTCACATTCACGTCTTGCTAGAGTGCCGAAACGTTTATTACAATGGCATTTACATAAATGGAGGAGACAAAAACGTGGTTATTGGTTTACGGTGGCATTGTCTTCTCAAAGACGGACAATAACACCTTGAAAGCGCTCGGTAATCTTCGGTTTTGACATAGAATGAGAGAGGGAGTTAGAAGCTTTTGGTCCCGAAACAATGGGACATTTGTTCTCCGCTTATGCTTTAAAATTTAGGCCATGGTTTTAGGAGATAAACACCACACTAAGCCATCCCAGGCATGGGCTCTGCTGAGCACAATTTGTATCTGAATATGGAAGCATTATGAACTTTTGATGCTGGAATGGTATCGAGCTTCTGCATAGTGAAAATCCAGCTTATCTCATTGAAGCTATCGAAGTCTTCACTTCAGGCAGTTTCAGCTAGCTTGGCGAAGGCCCCTGGCTAAAGCACTGGTTCACTTTCATATTCATCATCGCTCTGTCAATGGCACAAACCACCTTGATTAAACCACTAGAAAACATTCACATGAGTCTCTGCATATGGGACTCTTTATCTGAAATGAAGCAGCTGTGAGGACATTAGCATACGTGCTGCAGGACAGACTAAGACATATTTGTTTTGAAGTGTTAAACCATTCATGCTATTTTACAGGCAGCGCGCTGGCCAGGGGCGAAGCCAGAGGGCAAGCAACCCAAGCAATTGCTTTGGGCCTCCGTTCAAAAGGGGCCCCTGGACAACAGATGTCAAGCTGGGGATGTGGTCCAAACTTCAATCATGTAGACTTTGATAGTGGTTAAAACAGGGCCTATACTTTTCACAGCTTATGAATATTCACCCCAGTTCTCTTTGGTGGACAATTTCTAATGCCTATTCTAGGTCTGTGGTGGAAACAGTCAGTTATGCCACAATCCAATGTCCAGGAGAGTTGAAAGGAACAGGTTATTCTCCACATAATGCTCCTATGTAATCATGCTACTCTTAATGCAGCCCTGTCACTGTTTCATCATTGCAAATGTAGTTAAAATATTGAAATCATCAAAAACATTTTGGCACTTGGAATGAAATGTGGCTACACATGCATTTTAGTCTGCAAGAATCACAAATAATGGCCATGAAATCCTGCTAGGATATTTCTGTTGCATTCTTAATTATTTACCCTTGACTAGATTAGCAAAGGAGTACATGAGTGCTCATGCATGTTGCCCCATCTTTTAGATATCCCCATATTGTCAGAATACGAGCAAGCTGACAATCAACCATTACATTTTAATAGCCTTCTTGCTCATCTTCACAAATCATCCCGCGAGGTACAGTAGAATACTGAATGCTACAAGGCTATCAGAATATGAACTTCTGCACAGATTCTATTCATACATGTCCACCAATGGCAGAGATGGTAAGACAACAGGGGTTAAATGTGTCATTTATACTCACTCATTAAATCGCTCACATCATGAATAACCCTCTTAGCAAACAAGGGTTCTATGTAGTACTGAAACAGAGGTCTTTGACCTTTTTGGTGCACTATAGATGGGTTTCTGTGCAACGTCATCACAGAGATGCGTGCGCAGCCAGGGGCAGAAAGCAACGGAAAGCAACAGAAAGCAGCTCTTTATGCTAGAGAGCAGCAATGACAAGGAGACACCAACCGCGGAGAAGATGGGTGAAAATGTTTAATATTCCAACGGATCCCTTTCCCAAAAATCATAGAAGATGAAAAATGAAACAAACTGAAAAATCTATGCTGATTAAAGCAGTTGACTAACATTAAAATCAAGAGACCGACCATGTTTCCACGTATAGTTTGCCCTCTGGCTGTGCGCACACCCAGTAATGTTAGTAAACGGGACAATCATTGAACCATCTACAAATGGAAATAACCTTTTTTTTTTGCATAGAACCATTAAACAATCTTTCTTATAGGATGTAATAATAAAAAAAATCGTATAGCCCAAATACAGAAAAGTGTATTCCTATTCATACACATCTACATGTACGCCTTCCATACGCCACATATTTATGCTGAAGTGGAGAGGTGTGTTTTAGCCTGGAATTATTTTTGAGTGAGGGTAGATGTGACAAAATAGAAAGTCTCAAAGCAGCCTAATCAAATTTAGAAAATACAAGTTGAGAAATGGTTATTAATTATGCTTTTGAATCACAGCTACTCGTACATAAAACCACACACATGTGAAAAGTGGACATTAGGGAATAAGAAAATACAAGAAAAATACAGGAGATGGACCATTCATGGCATGAGGGAGAAGCACACTTGAGGAAAGGAAAGGAAAGGAAAGGAAAGTAAAAAAAAAACAAGAAAAACAAGTGTTGCATGTCATGTCAAAGATAATTACATGAAAGGAATCCTCCAGGAAATCTTGAACAAATTACACTCAGTGTGGAAAAATGAGCAAATTCAAAGCTGCAAATGAGGTAGGCCAATTAAATTCATTACAACGGAAATAAAAACTCCCTCCTCGACGGAAAATAAATTCTTCAGGTCCGTGGTGTCAGACTAATAAAGAAAGGGTTTGTCTCTGTTAATGGACGGGGTGACTTTAAGAGTAGCCAACACTCCAAACAACCAACCTGGCAGACATCATACTCACACACAAGCTCTTACTCCAGGGGTCATCAAATAAATCTGACACAGGGCCAAGTTTTTACATAACCAATACTTTTTGGGCCGGGCCTCTCAAACACACACCTCCTGTACACTTTATAAGACACACTGCCTCATATATCTCCAAACATGGCAACTTTACATGAGAGGAACTTAACTTAAAACTTAACTTTCAGTGGAAGTCAATGTAGAAAGATTTTATTCCAAGCTCAGTTTTGAGCTTGGAATAAAAAAAGTGTTTTTTGCAGGACAACGACAACAGTATTAACTTTTTGTACTCATCCAGTTACAAGCTCATGCTCAATAGCAAGTTACACACAATATGTCCAAATGTCCACCCTTATTACAGCTACTTCAGCTACTTTAAGCTGTACCTATTGCACCTTTAAGTTGTACCTGGTCTCTTCATTGGCACAGATGTGCACTGCAAGTGGTTGGTGTGGCGCAACAGATAACACCACCACCTACCATTGCGTTACAACAACACCATGTGGGAGACCAGGGTTCGATTCCCGGTCTGGGTGACTATGCTGCGCTACACCAATAAGAGTCCCTGGGCAAGACTCCTAACACTACATTGGCCCACCCCTGTAATACGTGTAACCTTGTAAGTCGCTCTGGATAAGAGCGTCTGCTAAATGCCATAAATGTAAATGTAAATGAATAGGATCACTGAGCAGATAAAAATGACCATATTGGCACCATGCACCTAATGCCAGGTGTGGGCTAGAGAGGCATAAGGTCCTGCTCTGGAATGAGGGTGCTCCATCCGGTACTTTTGGGATGAGTTGTGGCTGAAGTGGGGTGGTGATCATCCAACATCCTGACCTCACTAACACGAATGCAATCAAATCATGACAGCAATGCTCTGTAGAAAGCCTTCCCTGGAGAATGACGACAGTTACTCCAACAAAAGCAGAATGAACTTGATTTCAGAAGAAACAATGAATGAGGGAGTGTCCAATACTTTTATCCAACAGTTAATCTTTTGCACATGCACTACTGTGGTAATCACACACTGCAAATGGACAAAGCTAAACCAGAAACTAATCTGATCACTCAAACCACTTCAGGAGAAGGCCATTAGCCACATATTATAGCAGTGTAAATGCTACCAGGACATATAGACAGCTTGACAATTTAATTCCTTTATTTATTTAATTTAGAGGTAAGGCCTGGTCTTGGTCTCAACTCTGACTTGATGTCGCTCCTGCACCCAAACAGTGCATAATATGTCTAACAAAGAGTCATTTGGCATTCAGCTACATCTGCACAATTCCTGACTGGAGAGTGCAATATGTGGCTGCAGAAAAAAAAACATAGCTCATCACATAATGCGTTATATCAGGACTAGAGAGTACAGACTATTGTAAGGAGAGTTGCTTTACTTAATCTGTGCTAAAGGTAGTTGGAAACTGTGTTTTTAAACTGAATGTTTAGCTAAGTATAATACAGAGGATAAATACATAAAAAAATAAACAGTTTGGCCTCCTGAAATGCCTGAAATTGCGGATGTTTGTGTATTAGATGTATTTTGCTATTGAATGGAGTTCATTGAGGTGGGTGGTTTCATTTGAATGAATTAACAAATGAAGTAAGCAACTAAAATAAAAAGTGTGAGAAATGAGTTTTAATTCAACATAACCGACTGAATTAAGCACTGAAAAAATGGGTAAAATGTTGGCACACCTGCACAGGATTGGCTATGTTTTCAAATGTGTGTTTGCTTCAGATATGAACCAACTTTGGATGTACAGTTACTTCGTATTCTAATTAAGTGTATGCTGAATGTTAATGCAGCTGCATCACCCCAACAAGATCCCATCAACTCTGTACATATACTACTAAAAGTGTACCTTTGGAAATGTTTTGTTTTGTAACATTTGCATGAAGATATTTCATCCTTATTATAAGGTTTTACACTACAGCTCCCGTCCACTTGTGGCGCTGTTTTGCTAAATTTATAAAACCAGTCTGTCATGAATGTGAAGAAGAATTGAGAAAGTGTCGCTACAGCTACGTGCTTGCTGCTTTTCTCTGTCATGAAGAAAAGGGATTAGTGGACGCAAACTTCTGCAGAAACAGTAAGACTGTTATATTCTAATATGGTTAAGTTTAGGTTTTGGTTAAGGTAGGTTCAAGCCATAAAATTGCACTGGCTAGAGTAAGAGTTAGGTTAAGTTGAGGTGTAGTAGCTAAAGGTTGGGTTTTAGGTTGAAGTGTAGTAGCTAAAGGTTGGGTTTTAGGTTGAGGTGTAGTAGCTAAAGGTTGGGTTTTAGGTTGAGGTGTAGTAGCTAAAGGTTGGGTTTTAGGTTGAAGTTGAGGTGTAGTAGCTAAAGGTTGGGTTTTAGGTTGAAGTTGAGGTGTAGTAGCTAAAGATTTGGGTTGAGGTTGAGGTGTAGTAGCTAAAGGTTGGGTTTTAGGTTGAAGTTGAGGTGTAGTAGCTAAAGATTTGGGTTGAGGTTGAGGTGTAGTAGCTAAAGGTTGGGTTTTTGGTTATAGTTGAGGTGTAGTAGCTAAAGGTTGGGTTTTTAGGTTGAGGTGTAGTAGCTAAAGGTTGGGTTTTAGGTTGAAGTTGAGGTGTAGTAGCTAAAGGTTGGGTTTTTAGGTTGAAGTTGAGGTGTAGTAGCTAAAGGTTGGGTTTTAGGTTGAAGTTGAGGTGTAGTAGCTAAAGGTTGGGTTTTTAGGTTGAGGTGTAGTAGCTAAAGGTTGGGTTTTTGGTTGAGGTGTAGTAGCTAAAGGTTGGGTTTTTGGTTGAGGTGTAGTAGCTAAAGGTTGGGTTTTTAGGTTGAGGTGTAGTAGCTAAAGGTTGGGTTTTAGGTTGAAGTTGAGGTGTAGTAGCTAAAGGTTGGGTTTTAGGTTGAAGTTGAGGTGTAGTAGCTAAAGGTTGGGTTTTAGGTTGAAGTTGAGGTGTAGTAGCTAAAGGTTGGGTTTTTGGTTGAGGTGTAGTAGCTAAAGGTTGGGTTTTAGGTTGAAGTTGAGGTGTAGTAGCTAAAGGTTGGGTTTTAGGTTGAAGTTGAGGTGTAGTAGCTAAAGGTTGGGTTTTCGGTTGAGGTGTAGTAGCTAAAGGTTGGGTTTTTGGTTATAGTTGAGGTGTAGTAGCTAAAGGTTGGGTTTTAGGTTGAAGTTGAGGTGTAGTAGCTAAAGGTTGGGTTTTAGGTTGAAGTTGAGGTGTAGTAGCTAAAGGTTGGGTTTTTGGTTGAGGTGTAGTAGCTAAAGGTTGGGTTTTAGGTTGAAGTTGAGGTGTAGTAGCTAAAGGTTGGGTTTTCGGTTGAGGTGTAGTAGCTAAAGGTTGGGTTTTTGGTTATAGTTGAGGTGTAGTAGCTAAAGGTTGGGTTTTAGGTTGAGGTGTAGGTTCAGGTAATATAATTACACTGTTTAGAGTAAGGGTTAGGTTAAGGTTTGGGTGTAGTGGCTTTGTGTAGTTTAGGTTGAAGTGTAGTTCAGGTAATAAAATCACACTGGTAAGGGTTAGGTTATGGTCACACTTAGGTTTAGGTGTAGTAGCTTAGGCTTAGGTTGAAGTGTAAGTTTTTGGTTTAGGTAATAAAATTGCACTGGTTGCTTTTTTAACATTCTCATTTGATTTCTGTGTCTCTGGGTCGCATCAGTAATTTGTGCGTACATACGAGGGTCAATCTATGTTTAGTACATGTTGTATGAATTCTAAAATAATCTTTTAGTCACATATGTACATAAGACCAGGTTGGTCACCCAAAGAACTGAATCAAAAGAACAACAGTCTTGACTTTGAGTGTAATCTTGGATTACACTCAATTATTTGTGCCAATTAGTTGCACTTGCCAAAAGTACAACACCACATCTGACCCTTACTGACTTGCGTGAGGCAGAGCGTCTCGTCAAATTTTCAGTGGTTGAAACAATGTGTCGACATGTCTGAAATCCCCTGTTCAAGGCTGCTATGTGGTATTGTCACCCTTAACCACCTGCAAAGTTTCTCACACTGCCTCCCCCGAAGCCAGGACAAGTGATGACGGGGCTTCCTCTACCAGTTCAGGGTGTTATTAGCGGTTTAGGTGTAACAACAGTGAGAATATCATTATAAGGCCACATTGTGCATCCATGCTAACCCAAGCTACACACGTGTAAACCAACAGAACCCAGATATCACAACAACAATGATTCAGTTTATGGTACTATTGCAAGTTTACATTTACATATGCGTTTTCATAAGTGCTTTGAGTTTCATCTGAAGCATGGTGTCATCTGAAGGCTGCCTTGCTGCTGATCAGCTCAATTAGATTAGCCACACTACCGCACCATCATCAGCTTTCCAAGATGACCTCACTCCATTCTCATAGGTGTATCAATGTCAATGAATCAATTACCATATATCAGTGTAAGCACTAGCACATGTATACTCACACAAATACACACGCACACACATACCATACGCATGCGAGGGGGTGGGGGGCTAGGAAAATGCCCGAGAGACATAATAGTAGTAATATCTTCAGGAAGCACAACAGTAGAAAACAAAATCCTCATATTTAGTTTAACATTTCTGAAAGTACTATGAATGAATATTATCGAGTTAAGCGCTAAGAGATACTAATCAAGATATTATGAATATTATTAAGATCAACTGTACAAGATAATACTGAAGACTTTATGTATATTAGTGTTCAAAACTATAAGATACTACTGAAGAAGTTATGGACACCATGGAGTTCAACACTAAAACACTGAAATTCCTCATTAATACATATTTTGTGTGCCGATCCATTTCGGATCATTTGTAATTTGGGCCCTGAACAGACGTTGTCTACAACTGGCAGTAGCAATGCATGTTTTAAAAAATGTTAATTTAGTTGACTAAATGCATATGAGTTAATTAATGGTTTATTTAGTGTTTACATTGTCCTATTCGACAGCAAGGTGTAAACAGAAATGTAACATGTAAAGTCAGAACTGATTTGGTGACCGTGACTGCAAAAATATCCAAATTGAATGATTTGTGCTCTGGTCTAGTTAAGCTTGTGGGTTTCATATGTCTTGTTTTACTTTTCTTGTGATTTTTTCGAGCAAAAAGCCATGAGAGGCCACCCATTACTATGGTTTTCCCAAGATGCCAAGCAGGGTGAAATGACTGCCAGGATATTGCCTTGAGAGGAGTACTGCTTTAATAAAATGGCAAAAACATGGCACATTAATATGTAATGTAATTGATGTATGCAATTATTTTTGTCTATATTGAAGATTATATAATGGCTTTGAAAGCCCTGTTCATTAAGAGATGTTCACACATGCACAAATCCAAACTGCTCAGTAGCTCATCTTGTGCACTTTTACAAGAAATGCTGCAGAAAAGACATGACACTTTATCCAGTGTTTTGTACGTTAAGAACATCATTGGTCTGTGTCACATATATGCTTCAATCCAAACACCCCATAGTTTGTTTAAGGGCTGAATGAGATCCGCCTGCTCAGGGGGTTTCATTCCTCTTGTTTGGTGCGCACCAGGGATGGCATGGCAGCGTTCTCACTTGTTCTAACGAACCACTCTAACAGAGCATTCGCACCAGGGTTTGTTTTAATGGAATCAAACCTGCCAAGTTTGAACACACCCAGAGTGTCTGCTGTGTGGAGCTATTTTATTTTATGTGGAAACCTGTAGTATCTGCAGTACCAGTGTTTAGACTGCATTTCTTGAAAACAGAAGTTGCATTAGGTTTTACATTTGTTTGTTCAGGTGGATTTAAATAAATATTGGTGTTACTTTGTGCATCGTGCCCCTGGAAACGTATACTAAATGCACAGTTGGACATTTTATAATATAGAAAAACTGGGTCAGACTAATTTCTACCAATTAACAATTGTAAAGGCTCCAACAGGTAGTATTTCAGTTTGCATTCTGCTCTTACCCAAACACAAAATTTGCTCAGTATATTAAACACTGCATTCTATATAAAGAAAGGTTCTATAGTACTGAAGTACTAAACAAAGTTGTTCTATATAGAACCCTTGGCTTCTGGGTCGTCATTCCATGAGACCCGTGGGCAAGCATGTGGCTAGCATGTGCTTTCTCTGAAAGACCTGAAACACCACCATCTCAATGATGGTTGATATACCAGCTTGAGACATCAGACTCTGAGTAATGAGGGGATAGGTTGAGCCATCATACCCACCAAAAGAGAGCAAGGCCAATTATGCTCTTGTCTTGTCATGGATGCTTGTGACCTTACTGACAGCTACACCTAGACTAGCTACAACTAGTACTCAGTGAGCTTATTTTTAGTTAACCTTAGTAAATGTTTTTTCTAGAGTATCATTTATGAAAGAAGGCCAATGTGTCTCTCTCTCTCTTTCTTTCTCTCTCTCTCTCTCTCTCTCTCTCTCTCTCTCTCTCTCTCTCTCTCTCTCTCTATCACACACACACACACACACTTCCGCTTGCGATGATTAATACGAACATGAGTGGAGAAGTTTCTCCTAAGTCCTCTAACAAAATCAATCAAATAATTCTCAGGTCAAAGACTAGTTTGTAGGTAACATCGTCAGACACCCCCCACTCCCCCACCCTTCCTCACACGCATAAATACACACACTTGAGAGAATCACGGGTGGTAGATGAGGGTGTGGATCGTGAGCAGGCTCTCTTGAGCACCAGCTGAGTGTGTGAAGGGCTGTGGGGGAAGAGTATGTGTGTGTATGTGAGGCTCTGTCAGCTGCTGTGTCTGATCCGCTCGCTGCTCCATGGAGCTGCAGACATGAACACATGACTCAGAGCTAGACACAGGCAGCTCATGGCCTCACACACACCAGCTAAACAACTGCACAAGCCGCACACACATGCCTGAACAGCATATGCACTTACACAAAAAATAGGTCTGCATTTATATATATTTATTGATACATATTTATAATTGTTGTTGTTGTTGTTGTTATTATTATTATTATTATTATTATTATTATTATTATTATTATTATTATGTTTTTTATTGTTATATTTTCACTATATAATGATATTCAAACACATTTCTGGGTCTGGAACTGCAGCAATTTTAGGATCAAATTTACCACTCCTCCCACAACTATGACCTGTTTTAGTGTGAATGTGGCTCCAATGTGTGAAAAAAATTATAATAATAAATTTATTTGGAGAATAAACATATTTCCTGTTGTGGATTTAATGTACTCTTGATGAAAATTAGATGAACTAAGTACTGGGTAGCAGCTACAATTAATACTGTGCTTCATGATGGAGAGGCTGAATAAGAACTTTTTTTGGAGAACCTAAAGCATGTTTATTTCTAATAAACAACATATGTAAGAATACTAAGATTTAATTTGACTCATCTGCTTGTCCTCGTCAGGGAAGTGGTGTGTCCAGAACTTACCAGGTGACCGTGGACAGGCGTATACTCCGGACAGAGCGGCAGTCAATCACAGGTTAGGACCCAAGCAACCCATTAGCCATACACCCACCCCTAAGCACAACTTACCAGTCCACTTACTGACATTTTTTTTGAG